>NC_045642.1:7672838-8365523 GCF_009829145.1 Chiroxiphia lanceolata
TTTTTAGTAGACTGTCTGTTTAATAAAATTGTAAGTGAAATAATGTTTCTCTCCTCAGAAATGCTTGTGATTATTGAGGAGTTCTTTGTAAGGAGTAAAGGGAAAGTGTAGTATAAACTATTTTATTGGGGTAACTAATTAATACTTTTTGTATTTGAAACTTGTGTTTAGAGTGCTACTAACTGCAAGTAGTTTAAAAATAATGATCCTAAACAGAGAGGATTAATTATTATTATTTAAGGAAAGCACTTTTTTTAGATAATACTGATCGATTTTTGCATCTCAAAACTTACCTGTTGGTAACTTCAGAGTTGTGAATTTTTCTGAATTAAAAATGGTAATTTCCTGCAATCAGTAGCCTAGTCTGACTGCTCATAATGGTGCTTTTGGGGCAGTGTCCTGGATCTATAGCAGAGAAATGTGATCCTGGAGGCTCTTTTCCTACTTTATGTCCTGTTATTCTTGTGGCCATGAAAACCACCAGTGGTATTGCTGAGTAAATTGTTTCCTGTTTGCATGTCCATCAAAAAGTCTTATCATTTTTATCATTCTGTTAGAGAGACTGAGAAATCTGTGACGTTCAGTGAGCATACAGGTGATGACTTAATGGTGAATGTTTTCAGGTAAAAAGGACCCCACAGGATACCAGATGGGCTCAGGTACAGTGGTGCTTGTCAATGAGTACAAAATAGCTGCTGTTAATAATAATGAATATGCTGATAACTGAACACACCCCCCAAAATTTATTCTGATTTAGGAAAAAGAGTGTTTCTTAAGTGTAATGCCTTCAGAAAAGCCACAGAAACATTTCTCCCAAATTCACTGGATTGTGTACTTCAGTACTGTTAGTTATTGGAGGATACCATTAATTAGTTGAGTTGGATTGGATGACCTGGTTTGCTGGGAAGGACAGACTTATTAGAAAGGTCAGTAATTTATACTACTACAAAAATTCTTTTGTTCAGCCCAGGAATGACCTAGTTTTGCCTTTTCTTTTATATCTCTATGAAACTCAGAGATGCAGAAAGTAGGGCAGGAGATACTGATGAGACATTTGCCCAAATAATGTGGTCACTTGCTGTTAGTTTATTAACTAAGTTCTTATTCATGGAACCAGTTATAAAGCTGAAGTACAGTCGAGTGAGAGAGCATGTGCTCAAGCTCAATAATCTGTTAAGAACAGATATCCCTACAAACAGGCTGACTTACAACTTGCCTTACTTTTCATCTGATATTGTTACTGGTGGGCAGATATCTTAAATTGGTTGCTTTGTGATGTTGAATGAATTCATTTTAGTCTGGTATTGAGGTTGGTTGTGGGCTGTGGAAGTGATAGTGAAGGATGAAAAAAATATTTGTCTGTAGTTGTAGCAAACCAAACCATTTCATATTCTTCCACTGCATATTTTGAAGTGAAAACCTCTTTGTTTTCTATGTCTCTTGTCAAAAATGCGAAGCTTTAGTATGTCAGTGCAGTCTATTCAAATGGAAAGAACCATTTAGATATTTTTTTTTTTCCTTTAGAGCCTCATCTTTTTCCAGTGCTGTGGCTGTTCCCCCTGGCAAGTTCCAGCTACATTCAAAATATTTAAATAAGATGGTCTGATAAGGTTGCCTGGTCTCTTAGGTTTTTACTTATTTAGGGGAAGAAGTGCTTAAATGGTATTTAGAAGAAATAATTACACAGGGAGCACAAAATATATTTCTTACTGGTTTTTCTTCCCTCCCTCCAACCTGTTTTCGTGCTATGGGTCAGGACTTAACAGCTCTCAAGAGTGTCTGGCTGAATAGTGGCAGGCTTCTAAATCTCAAATCAAGTGCTCTTCAAAGCACCTTACTTCTCTTGAGATAAAAACTTGAGGCAGGTTTTTTCTATCTGGCCTATTCATCAAGTATAATCTACTGAATTGTTGACATTTCTAAACACTAAAGGGATTTTAAAGATCTTATTGCTCTAAAGAGACTTACTTGTACTACAGAATAAAGAAGTGAAATGAAAAAAAATACTGACACATGAAAAGTACAAATAACTGCTAGAAACAGCTGAAAGCAAATAGCTATAATTTGACATATAGTTTCTGTACAAAACACATTTTTGATGTAGGAATCATCTCAAATGTTCAGCCCTGCCTCTAACTTTCAGATAAATAGTAATGTTTATTTTAATCAAAATTAGTCACAAAAGTCTTGCGTTTAATGTGATACCAGTTTCTGTCATTCACATTTTATATATTTGTTTCCATTTACACTGAGACCTACTGTCTGAAACAAAGTCGTTTAAGAAGAAATTAGCATGACCTGTCTTTTAACCTTTCCCCAGCAACTTGTTATTCTGTGCTTAAAGTTCCTTTAAAGCATTAGTTTCTCAAAGGATAGGCAGCACTGATCACCAATGCAATTTTTGTATTTTTTTTTATAAGTAATATCAACCACTGAATAAAAATATGCCACTGTGCATTTTCATACCAACACAGGCTAATCCAATATTACAGATATTAAATTACACTTCAGGGATTTCTGAAGTCTAGAGATTATTCGGTAGTAACGCTACAAAAGGCATTATTAGCTGGAGTTTTAATGTGTAGCCCTCATGAGTCATGGGGTAGTAGTGCTGAAGAGATATTAAAATAAGAATTACATAATACCTATATCCTTACCTAGGAGTTAAGGGAACTGAACATACTTCCTATATCAGTGTCAGTTTTTAGGATGAGAAGACAATGATAGCAGAAATACCTTTTTTTTTCCCCCCCCCTCTTCTGGCCTGCTTTTTGCCTTAGCATGAAGTGTCTGACAGTGGCATTTGCCATTGCAGAGCTGAAGTTTCTAGCTTGTGAAAAGCTGCAAACATAAACAAACCAGTCGTATGTTTAGCAGCCTTGGTTTGTAAATGTGCAGAATTTTGTAAACCAGCCATGCACCTATCTAGCTAAATGATACTTGCTTTTAAAACCCAGATTACTAGCAATAGTTTGCACTTCTGTAGCCCTTTTTCATTTCTGTAGCACAGTTTTAAAGTGACTGAATAATCTGTGTTTTTCCACACATAATAATCCCACGAGGCAGACTCAGAAAATACCTGTAGCAAAGAAGAACTTGCCTGTGCATGAAAAGCAAAATAATAATAATAAAAAAAAAAAAGGATGAAAAGCTGCAGAAAATTAGTCTGCTTTAAAAAGCTATTAAATTGTTCCTATCCCTGAAGCTTTACAAATGTGCTAATTGTTGTGTTCTGGTCATGTAATGTGTTTCTGCACGAAGTTTCGGCGCTCTCCTGTTGCCGAAGCCCTCGTGCCGTCCGGGGGAGGGACCGATGGGCTGTGTGACACAGGGTAATGAATCTTCCCTTTGGGCAGCACATGCTTCAGGTCTGAACGCCCAGAAATGCTTCACAGATGTGCTGGGCTGCCTAGCAATGGAAATTTTCTAATTCTAGCTGACCTAAAAAAAAGTAAATAGACTACAGAGCATAAGGCTACTCCCAGTATAAAACAACAATACACCCCCCCACACTTCCCAGCTAGCATTTACATTTTGCCCCCCTTCATGCTCCTTCTTCATAACCAGTGACTTGCCAAACCTGTGACACTGCTGTCTTCAAACAGAGGCATTCAGGGACATATTGTAGGGGTGGTTTGCACATTTGTAGTGAAATGTAAAACAATACAGCTCACACTGTCTCGGTGCCTTGTAGAGCAATAGTGCACGTCTGGGAGAGATTCTGTACGTCAGCACATCAGCCATGAGCAGGAGCTCCTATGCAGTCATGAGTAATGTGTGCATTTGGGGGTGTTGGGGTTGTGTTTGTGCACACAGCTTCTGCCACTGATGTTTAGGAGGGAATCAGCACAGTCAGTGTGTACAGCATCTAGAAAAACAGCTGGGGCAGCATCCAGGCAGCCGACAGCTGGGCTGGGCCAGAGTCCCTGAGCTGCTCTTCTTAGGAGAGCACTTCAGAGGATCTGTAGACAGTAAACACTGGAAACCCATGGCAGCTTGTAGGCAATGTGTATTTTAGCAATAGCTGGCAGAACTGTTCAATTCAGAAATCTGTTTGCATTCCTGTTGTCTCTCTTTTTAGAGTTGGCAAACCGGTCATCGAAATGCACTTGTAACTTTGTAAAGAGACTTGCCTGTGTGAGTTACCTGTCTTGGAGCAGAACCTTTCTGTGAAGTGACAATTTTACCAAGAGGCAGACTACATATTATCAGTTATTCAGTGCACTTGCACACCCCCAGTAATGGTTTTTAAATGGGGGTATTAATGAGTGTTCTGAAACATGACAGGAACTGAGACAGAAGCCTGGTAAATTACACTGAACTTTAACAGATAGTTTTGGATGCAAACTCAAATATTTGTTTAGCTTTTTCAATTTAGCTGAAATTGTAGAGGGTGACAATAACACTGTAATCCTAGAACAGATGCTTCTGCTCTGAATGCTATTTCTCCCTCCTCCTCACTTTCATAGCTTTTGTTTGTACACACAGTGCCTTGAACACTTCTCAGGCTTCCCAGTAGTGAGACTCAAGTTGTTGTAGAGCATCCTGGGCACCACCAGCAACACTGGAACGTTTCCAGTGAGCCATCTGTGGTTTGATATGAAATCTGTACTCCATGGCATGCTGCAATGTCATTCAAAGAAAGAGTAGGCATAGCAGAGGCACTGACTCAATGAGATGCTTCACGTCGTTGTAGGACTGAATTCCTCCCCTTGACCTTTTACACTCCAAGTTAAGAATTTAGTTTAAGCTAGTCACTCAGGTTTCCTGAATAATCAGCAGATATGGACAAGCACTTGCAAGGATGGTTCATCTCCTCCTAAGTATATAGTATAGGTTAGACTGAAGGGCTGACTTGTAGACAGCTGCAATTAGGTTGAATGAATCCATCAGGGAAGAGAATGTGACATTAACATCAGCATCCACCCAGACTGTCCTGAGAGCCCTAAAATTACTCAGACTTGCATCACGGGTGCCACACTCCTCTTACATAAGCTCAGGGAGGAGAAACTCAGCAAAAAGAACAGATCCACAGGAGGAAGGTTATTCTTCTTCCTCTGGACACAGATGATAACATCAGACTCATGAACTACTCTTTGAATTTAGAACAGTGTTTCCCTTTGTGATTTAGACAATGTATTCCAATCTCAACTATAACACACCTAGATTAATATATCTCTTCCTGCTCTCCATCTTTCCCTTTTTTCACTCCATTTTTTCTTCAGCCCTTTATCACCTAATTTCTTCCCCTGTGTCTGTTGTCTTTCACTCACCTTTCTAAGCAATACTCTTTTAGTTAGGAGGGGAAAAAAAAGCTTTGGGAGTAATACAGTATTTACATATCCTGACATTTTTCCTTCTGCCTGGATATTTTGTTTCTCACTTCTTCCTTTTTACCCATTTTGTGTATTCAGACTGTAAACTCTTCAGGACAGAGACAGTCTTTCAACATGAGCGTGATAAAAGCTGTATCAGTGTTACGGTAGTGTGCTGTGTAAGTATTTATCCAGTTCTGGTTGTCAGATTACCATGTATTTCTCTGAACTTTGGATCAGACAAGCAGTTGAATATCTGTAGTCCTTGGGCAGCCTATAACCATCACAGGGAGCTTCTTAATTGTCCAGAGACTACAGCTATAACATGAAGCAGGGCTGTTACTTGTACATGTGATTTAGAGCACTTTGTGGTGCCCAACACTGGGCATTCTGAGGCATCAGAGAAGGTAAATCTTCCTGATATTTTTATCTTTCACTTGTGTCCCTTCACATCATCTTTAACATGTTGGAGTTTTCCTTTGGAATGAGTTTGTTTGGACAATTGTCTGTACTTTCCTTTCCTGTCACTGAAAAGTAGTGACTGGTGCTGCACATACAAAACCCCACTCATCTCTACTCACATCTGACTGGAACTTCTTCAGCCACCCAAAATACCCTAGGGATTCATTTTACACAGACATGTACAGAATTGAATTGTATTGGTACAGATATCTCTGAAAGGTTTTCACTTCATAACAGCCAGTGTTATAAAATTAAGCTTTAAATTCAGGGTCAGGAATACAGATTTCTTGTCAGAAAACAGAAACAGCACCATGTGGCACATCCAAACAAAGCAGCACAGTTTGAGTTGAATTCTCCTGGATATTATCATATCCCTTCTGTAAAGCAGATAAACTGGAAAGCTGCGTGGAAAAAGCACGTATTAAGATTTGGTTTCTGAAAGGTAAAACAGCTTTTTACAAAATCTATCACAAAAGGAAGTATGTTTATTAATGGTTCTTAATTTTGCCAGGTGTCTTTGAAGATGCTGTTTAAATAATCTCTTTGTACTGCTGGAAACCCCCAACAAAACATCAATGTCCTGTAAATGAGGTGACAGAATTGCCCTGGTTTTGTTTTATTTTACATTCTCTAAGTGATGAAAAATAAGAATTTTAGAATTATATTCAAATATATTCAGTATTATCATCCATCCTTTAGCAGACAGACAGAGATATATAGATAGAAGTATATTTGTCAGCTATTCATAGTGGAAGCCCTCTCTCAACACCTGATGTTGACAATAGTTATTTTTCATGGCTTGGATTATGCTTCAACCTTTAAAAAAAAAGGACATGCATATTGTAGATGTGCTTATTTTAACATGGATTGATATAGTTGTGATTTGTTATAAGTCAGTCACAGTTATATCAAAAGTAGAAAATTTTAGAATGTTCTTTTTAAAAGTCAAGTCTTTTGTATTTATAGCCAGCTTGGAAAATGTATCCATTGCTGTGATCTAAAGGTGGTAATGTAGCATCTGTGAATGTAGCAGAACAAGAAGAAACTGAGTTCGTGTCCATTATACAGAAAAATAGTTACCAACTGTTTTATCTCCTGAATTTGTTAAAATACTGAGAAAGTTGTAACATAAGAGACTCATAGTAAATGAGTTTAAAAATAGTTTGTCTAAGACCAAAATGCGGTTACAGGAGAAGAGTTGGGCACCAGTCTCTCCACAAGATAAATATCGTCGGTTGTGAGACACTCTCATTATTTGGGAACCAGATTTCATGACTGCCATGTGATTTCTGCCTGACACAGCTCTAGGCCAGTTGGAATGACTTTTCTGTTTCTTGCTGAGGTAGCTCATGACGTCTTCAGTGGCAAAGGGCTTACTGTTTAGTCATCAAGAAGTGAACTTACATTGACTCGGAAGCGCTTTTAGTTTTTGTGGCATTAATTAAAATTTTGTGTCTTTTCATAGCGATATTTTTGTATGTGAGTTGTTACAAAGTTGTGTCAACGTAACTTTGATATGTCACTCCAACAGAGTACATGTCATATAAAAGATAATTCATTTCATCACAATGTATGTATCTCAGTTGGCGAGCTTGGCAAGAGAAGAAGCCAGAACTTGTAGTAACCTCCATGTCAAACATTTGAAAACAACTTTCTCTCTAGAAGACGTTTAGTTTCACACCTGCACGTCGTTGTGTTTGTATTAAGCCCAAAGGTAGTATTTTGGTTTTGCCAAGACCAGCTGGCTACTGGTTAAGAAAGCAGTAAAGACTGAGGTGCTCCTGAAATGTGTTATCTCCTTTTAAAACCCACCTTTTCTGTGACACCTACAAAAACGCTGAAGTCTTTTCCCGGGTATGATAATAGAAGTGATTACAGGTAATTATAAGTGAGGTAATAATAAAAAGACTTAAAAGGGAAAACATAATGCAAGGTGGTGCATTGTGGGCATCATCAACAGAGAGGGGAACAGTAGCAGGACCTCAGCCTTTGTGCTACGGACTGTTCCCGTTCTGTCTTGTGTGGCCTTTATGGAATGGCAAGGGTTCTCTTCAAAGAGAAGTAAGTAGGATATAAAGCTCCCCAACTAAGAGTCTGCATCTTTCGTTTTCCCAGCATTCCTAAAATTCTTCTCCCCACCCCCCTCTTCCCCCTAAACCAAATCCCTTCGGCTTTGGTGACTTCAGTCTTCATGGAGTTGCAGCAAATGGAAGTAGAAGGGATCTAGAGAGGTCATTAACCCATCTCCCTGCCCCAAGGCAGGGCTGCAGCCATAGTAGACTAATAAGCTCTCTTTTTTTTGGTCAAAGATCCAAATAAGTGAATTGTAAAGATTTGGGGTTTTTTTATTAAGTTTAATTTTGGGAAGTTTGGGCTCAGCTGCTAAAGCTTCGTGTAACTGTTAACACTCACAAGGTTGACTTCACTGAAATTACTTTAATATGAATCAAATTAAGAACAAACTACCACCTCATTTTTAATGAGATTCAGTGATTTTGCATCTCTCACGTTATTATGTATTTGTTTGCTACAGTATTACACTTATAATAGCTATGAAAATATAATAATGATTTTGGAGTAATATGCAGAATTACTTGTGGTTTAGATCTTTGCAAATATATGTATATCTGCTTATCATACTGTTGCTAAAGAATTTTATATTCTTTATTGCTTAAAGCAATTTACAGAATATGTGATTTTAGTAGCCCTCAATTAATTTTATGAAATTGTGCTGTATCTTGAGTGTCTTCCACCTCAATTATTTCTGCGTATTTTAGCCTGTGTAAAAACAATCTGTACAGACACACAGTAATTTTGGAATTGATTGGGTTTTATACTGTGTAAGTGTAATATTGGATTTCACTAGGTGCCTCCACAGTGCAGTGCCAGTAGATTCCTCAGAAGAATATGTGTAGCTGGTGTGTATAGTTGTACAGTAATCAGTTCTTTAACATTATCTCTTGTAGCTAACTCTTTGTTTAACCTGTCACTGGTTACTTAAGTTCAGTCATATGATCTTTACTTTATTTTCAGTTCCTCTCATAGTCAGTTAAAGCCTGCATACTAGGCTTTAGCCTGCATACTAGGTTTCTAGATGTTTTGTAACTAAAATATAGTCAACATCAGGAGAGGTTTTTAGGAAAACTGCTGGCCAGTCCTCTTAACGCTGAAGTGGAAAAAAAGGCTTGACATTGGAAAATCTGGCTTTTTTATAATAAACCTCTGAATCAATCTCCTTGATACAGTATGATACACTGGGAAAAGCACTTGCTGGTATTTTTGTATACTAGGATTTAAAAAGCAAATTGCGCCCCCCCCAAACGTAGCAGCCCACTGGAAGTTTCTAGAACAGCCGTGGTATGGATCTTTACATCCCAGTCTTACATGGCAGACCAGTGTCAGAAAGGCATCAGTGCTGTGTTTGGTCCCCTGTGCTGGGACTGGACTCCCTGATTGCTCCCTGTCCCTTCTGAGCTGTCCTTTTCCATACTCTTACCTTCCACTTCTGCCTTCTTTCTTTCCCCCCCCCCTTGAGAACAAATGAAGTAATTAGAAGTTTTCTTCAGGCAGAGGGAGGAGCAGAGGCAAAGTATGTAATAAGTTTTGTCTAAAGTGTTTTCCTTTGGTAATGCATGCCCTAAAGCTGTGTGCTTAGCTGGGTTCAGGGTAATTGTTCCTATCCTGCAAAGCCTTTCCGGACTGCCCGAAACAGAGAACCAGCACTCCCATCATCCCCCTTCCCTGGCTGTGCCTTGTTCCATAATAGCCTTCTTCCATAGCCAGTTATTTCTTCACTGAGTGAATGAAACTTGGAGTCTGATTCTGAAGATCCTGGGTTTGAACCTTTCTGGCAGCCTCCGTGGGTGAAAATAGTGTGTGATCATGTAATTAAACATACTGTAATAATGCAGATACACAATTAACTGTGCACGAAGGAAGTTTACTCCAGCATTCTCTAGTTTTTACACTGACAAACTTTACCTTCCTTTGATGCATTCTTTAAGAAGTTATCACAGGGAGGGTAATTATAGGATGCTATTTTAACTTGCATGTTCACTTTTGCCACATTATGACCACTTTCCCTTAAAACACCGTTGCCCTACCAGCTTGCTCTCAGCTACAGGAAGTTTTGTGTTTATCCACACACTGGAATATTTTAGTGCAAATCTCAAACTATTTAAAAGAACAAATGAAAATGTACAATTTTATGTCTAGCATTTACACCAGGGTTGGGTTTTTCTGCCCTGCAAAAACTCACCCGTTTGGCCCAGGCACACTCAGTGCTGCCTTTTCAGCTTGACCCTTTTCCAGGCATGTTCCTGCTTTTCAGACCAGGAGGGGAGACACTGCCTGTGCCCACACTCTGAGCAGAGGAGAGGGGCAGGAAATGGGAATGGACAGCAGTGCCAGCAGGAGAAAGGGCAGATCAAGAACAGGTGGGAAGAGGAGGAGGAGAACAAAACAGGGGATGAGGAAGACAAGGAGTTGAGGATTGAGGCAAGGAAGAGTGGACTGGTGCTGAATTTGGACCTGGGCATTAGAAACAGAAGCAGGGGATGGAATATGGGCAGGAGAAACCCAAGACTGGCAGGAGAGAGAATGAAGAGCTTGGAATCAGAAAGCCTCTGCTGGGGGGGGAGGCTGAGGGGTGCAGAGAACCAGAGAAGAGACGCTTTTGTCGTGAAAACCAGCTGTGGGATGGGAGGCCTGGACAAGAAGGATTGGGATTGCTGAAGTGAGCAAAATCAGCCTGATTCTTATCAGACTGATAAGAGAAAGAGGGGTCAAAAGGGATGGAGGTCACAAACTCAGAAATAGCAGAGAAATCTGTCCCCCGGAAAACATTTTGCCCTTAACTGGGACTTTAAATGTGATTGTTTCTCTGTGGTCAGCAAATATCTGTGAGAATGTCTGATCATTCTGTGATGCTGGTGTTCAGAAAGGATCACAGCCTATTCATGCTATCACTGCCTTAGTTCAAGGGATGACAATGTCCCCACTGGTGCCTAAAATAAAGGCCTGGTTTTTAACCTGTGGATGTCTGTATAATGCCATGCGAAGAATTTCCAGTTCATTTGTGGTTTAAAATTTAGAATATTTTTTTAACGGTGCTAAAATATTTATTAGTGTTAATATTGTCAACCCTGTATTTGTTTTTAATCTGCACACAAAAAAATGTAAGGAATGATATTTTGAAAAACCTATTCAGGCTTTATTGAGAAGTAGCATGTGTGTGTCCAATGATTCAGATCTTAATGGCAGGATAATATTCGGTTGTTTTCAAAGGACTCTAGAGTTGTTTATTGTTCAGAATGTGTCTGATGTGAGGATGAATGTGGTATGTGCAGTGCAATATGCTTCCTGGAGAACCAGCAATTTGTTATAATGCTTGAAAATTGGGATTGTAGAGAGGGCAAGGATTGCAGGAGGGATGGGCTTGTAATTAAGACAATTGAAGGATATCATGGAAGGTGTGATGTGTCTCTACCAATACCACTGAGCTTCTGTGTGATCACGTTGCTTGAACCCACCATTTTTATTTCTATACTCTTATTTTGTGTCTCCCACTTTCTGACTGCCTGAATTGGAGCTCTTGAAGAAGTACTAAGCACTCACAGCTGCAAATGAAGTTAGCATTTTATCATGTGAAATGCTGTAAAATGCCAAACATTCTGGAAAAGCAAGTCCTAAATGCCTCAGATTGTGTTTCTGAAATTAGTAGGTACCTTTGGCCATGTGTTTTATGTGCCTCAATTCCATCTGTAAAATGGAGGTGACTTTTCTGCCTTCTCTCACAAGAATATTAGGAAAATAACACAGTTGGTATTTATGAAGCATTCAAGTGCTATATACTGACATGTGCTATTGAAAAGCCATTCTGTCTTCAGAACAAGGTTTGAATAGTGTACAATAAATATGTCAGGAAAGTTCAGAGTAAACAGTGACAAGAAAATAAAATACTGAATAGCCAGTCACTAAATGAGCGGTGTGCATCCTCTCCAGTGAATAAGATGGGGGAAGAAGAGTATATGCCTGTATAATGAAATACTGTATCATAGCAAATATACCTCTAAAAGCCTAATTCAGTTCCAAGATCCAATCTGAGGATCTTTAATTTTTTACTTTTTCTACCTGTAAGTCATTGGAAATTTATAAATATTCTTCCGTCTATTTTCTGTTTATAATATATGTTAGCAAATGAACCAAATGACTGTGTAAATATAAAAAATTTCTTTTCTTTTGACCACACTTCTAAGTCCAGGCCAGTGTGGCAGGGTTTAGAGTTGTTCCCTATCTGTGATATTGGTCAGTCCCTGTGTAAGATGAGTTTGCTGAGTCTCGGTTCTGTTTGCTCTTCATCACCTTGCTCTGAATCCATTTGGCAGACTTGGCAAAAGGGTCAGTAGTTGCAGGAGGAGGACAGCATTACTACATGTTCCCTAGAGGAAGCTGCCTCCTGGTGAGGGCAGAGAGATGCTTGCAGTGAGTGGAAGAAGGTTGGATTAGTTCACTTGTCTCTCCGCCTCCCACATACCCTGTACTCTGCTAGCAGAGCACTGTACACTTTTTTTTGAAAGAAAATGTGATTGAAAGATCTGCCAAGTGCTCCCCTGTACTTCCCAGCTTCTCCTCCTCCTTGGTTTTCAGTGGTTCCAGCCCCCCTCATAGAATCCAAGCTGTACTTTGGCTCCTCCCAGCAAATGTTTTTCTCAGCGGCCAAAGACAGGCTCGTGCCCTGGTTTGTGTTGTGTTGATGCAGAGATGAAGCATCCTGGACTACAGTTCACATCCACTACCATGCTTAACCTTCCTCGGAATAGGGAGAGGACTCTGAGTGAAGGATACTGCACCACAGCTCTGATTTAACTCCCTGAAATGTCAGAGCTGCACACTTACTCTGTGGTGTATCTGGGGAGTGGGTTTTGGTACCCAAATTGTGCTTCATAGGCAAAATGCTGTAAATAAATACACACATTTCTCCTATTTCAGCACTGAGATATGTCATCTCACCCTGGACACAGGCTTTCCTGCTTCTCACACGTTACTTTATGCATTTCCTTCCCTTGGAGAAGAGAACAACCCAGCACACATTCTTCTCCCAGTACTGCCCACAACCAGGAGTGGTAGGAAGCACTTGAGAGCATCCCTCAAGTTATGCCTAATTGCACAGGCTCAAAGCCAGCAATGAATTGAACAGCTCAGCTCATTGAAAATACAAAGATTTCTTATACTTTTTAATTGAATTCTTATCTTATCATGCAAAAGTTTCAAAGATATTGAATGAAAGGCAGCTGTGTTTACGTAAAAGCAAAACTGTGGCAAAAGATGAGAATAAGGATAGTCCACACAGCCATTGCTGTTCTCCTGTTCCCTTCAGAAGCCTGTACATTTCAAAAGAACCCCAGAGTTTAGCCTTTGCCTACTAAATCTTTCAAGAAATATTCTCCTTCCATGATACCAGTTTCATAAATTATTGCACTGTGCAGAAGATGCTCAACTGTCTCATCTGACTGGCTTTCAGTGCCTCGCTGTGTCCAAAAGTGAACCAGTAATTAACTAAGTAAAGCCTCAGCTTTACATTCATTTTCACCTTACTTTACGAAAGCTAAATGGTAATTTCATGTCTTTTACATATCTCCAGTGTAAAAGATCCTCAGAGAGAGGGTAGAAATATTTTTGCCATAGTTGAAAAATAAGGTTTATTATGCAAGGACCATGTGCTTGTGGACAACTATGTCTCTGTTTCCCCATCTGTAAACTGGATGTAATGTTCCTACAACCCACTAGGGAGGGCAAGCTTTGATTAACATATATGATTGCCCTATACATGTGCAACTCTATCACTGCTTGTTTTTATTAGCAACTAGAAGTAGAATATGAAGAAGAAACATGTAGCAGAATAATGCTGCAGCCAGGGTGAGCCCTCTCCATCTCTTAACCATCATATAATTTATTTTCAGGCTCTGCCACAAAGTGTGCATGTTTGAAATAAAACTACGCTTATATTGTAGCTATAGAAATCAAATTATTTGATGTAGAGGTTGACAAACAGGCAAAACACTTGTTTTTAAAGGAAAAATGCCCATAGATATGATTAAATATCTTGAGCAAATTTTTATTTTGTTTAGAAAATTTTGGTAAGGCAAAAAAAATCTATTCCAGTGCACCAGAATCCAACGTATGGAAAACATACAAAACTGTTTCCAGGTCAGCCTAAAGGAATGCCTGGGAAGTGTTTTTATTTGTGTGAGTAAACACCGATCAGTCAGGAAAAAGACTGCATTTCGAGATAAGCTGTGAAAAAATGAATCCTACTGCATTCATTTCTTTATTTATTTATTTTCCTCTCCCTGTTTTTTTCCTCTCTCTCTTTCTTCTCTCTCTCTCTCTCTCCCTCTCCCTCCTGAAAATCTCCTGCCACAGCGGCTGCATTTGCCTCCAGACTTGTCAGACACAGTGAGCCGCGCGAGCAAACAGGACCTGGCAGGATCCGCCAAACTGCTGAGCTCAGGATGTGGTGCGATGGCCATCGGCAAGAAGCACCTGGACTTCTAGTGATTTCTCCTTAGCAGTTTCACTCAGATTTATATGACACTCTAATTATGAGTGTTAATGACTTATATAAATATTTTTCTTAATGATTTGACCCAGCACACAGTCTTTAAAAATACATGTTGTCGTATGATGCCTTCTTTTTTTTTTTTTCTTTTCTTTTCTTTTTTTTTTTGTATGCTGGTTTCTTTGTACTGATTTTGGTCTTGTTTGGGTTTTTCCTTTTATGTTGGGTCCTACCATTGTTCTGCTCCACTGGAAACATACAGTATTTTGTTCCTTTCCTTAAAATATGAAAATTACTGTTACCGTTTTCATTTCTGTATTTTTTTACACTATAAAAAATGAAGGGATTATTTTTCCCAATAGATTTTTTTTTATATAGTTACATTTAATATTTTGTATGAATAATGAGTTGGATGGTTTATTGCAATAAAGGAATGAAACTAAGCAGTTCATTGTCACGTGTTATTAAGAAAGCAAACCAGATAGTTCTAAAAACATTCATTTTTGTAATTTGAAATGCCATTCTCAAATTTCAGGAAATCTTTACATTAGTTTATTAAATATGTAATAATAAATTTAAAATACATAAGATAGTTTTTATTCTAATATGCCAGTAATTAAGAATGGTTGTTTTTTAAATCAGATTATATTACAGATAATTGCTTTTCCTGATGGTTTGCTACATGCATTAAAATGCACTTGAGTGGAATTTACTAACCAGAGAGGAAAGAATTGATTTCCTTATGTAGTTCAAAACAGTAATCCTAAACAATTGAAGTCAGCACTATGAAATTATGTCAACAGACATAATTCAAGATTGAAATTCAAACCGACAGCTACATTAATGCTAGGAAACCAGAAGAGTGCATTTGAGCTCGGGGAAGGATATCACAGCATGCTGGTCTGAAGCAGGGCAGAATGTACAAGTAATTCAGGCTTCTCTCCCCTCAGATATACAATTTGTGAACTTCTAACTATTCTGTGTGTATCTCTGCGTGTCTCCCATCACACAAAGGAACAGTAAAGCAAAGCTGACCTGTGAATTAAAGTGGTTTGCATTCTTTCTTCTGGGGCTGACTTCCATTTTGAAAGGTAATATCTTCTTCTCTGCAGAACTTCCAAGCCACCCAGCTGTAAGATTGCATTACAGTTTCAAAATTTAGTCTTTATAATAGTGTATTACATGGCTGGAGTGAAATTGAGTCTTCAAAGAATGTGTTAATAGGATGCAATAATGGTAACATATTTTGATGGGTTTGGAACCAAGAGTTGGGGAAGTGGTTTGCTTTTTTTTTTTCCCCTGCAATCCAGGTTCTACTTTATTTTTTTTCTCAACAACGCTGTGTAAAACAAAGACATAGCTTTTAAAACTGTCTAACTAATATGATGAATGTCAATCACTTAAAAAACTCCACTGTAGCATAAACACATACTGTATACAGCTTTTATTCTGAATTAGAATAATTGAATCAATGACAGTGATTTGCCAGGATGTCAAATCTATCCATCATATCCTGTCACTACCAGTTTATTTTTTGTGATCAAAATCAAAAAGACTACTATTTTGTCATCAACTATTTCATTAGTAGTAACAATCAGGTTTTCTCTTCTATATTTTTTAGATATGCCTGTTATATTTTTTATTTCTAAAGACACAAATCCTTTTTAAATCTTTTCAAAATAAAGTTTCAGACCTGAACTGTCAGTTTAATGAAGAAAAAAGACATCTACTTTCCTATGCAAACATATTTAAAATATTATCATCGATGTCTCAAACAGTTTTTCTCTTTTTGTATTATATGTAGCACTGAATGGAAGTTCTCATTAGATACTCTAATTGTGCCTTCTGAAAGCATGAAATAATTTAAACACTTGGGATAAAGTGATTTTTAACAAAGGTGAAGTTTTACATAGTACATCTTTTTAATGTAAATAACACGAAACACGGTATTTCTTTGTGGAATATAAAGTCACAAGACATATAAATTGCTGACAACATACTTAAATAGGTCATTCACTTAACACACGGGGGAGAAAATACCATAAAAGTCACAGTCCATGCCTAGTTAATGTATTAACTGAAAATTGTCAGCAGGCAGCATATGTATCCCATGTATGTACATGTCTATATGTGTGTCTCATGCATCCATGAAACTTCAGTTTCCAAAACTTCAGGAGGTTGATATTAAAGCTGGCAAATATTTTGAGCAATAAAAGAAACTCCTCCTGCAAATCTGCCTTAGTGTTTGGTTTTCTTCTGAGTCGCTAAACATGCTTTGTAAAATAAGTGTTGGAGAACAGAGATGTGCAGTGTTGTTCACCTGAGGCAAAGACGTGGAGCGAAATTCCTCTTCTTTCCTTCCAAAATATCGGCTCAGTTGCAGCAGCACGTGACAGTGACTTGGCTACTCCAGTAAACTGATGGGTGAAGCAGTGCTATGAACGTGCTACCTGAGGGAATGTAGATACAGTGTAGATAAAGTGTAGATTCCAGTGGTTGCCCCAGAAGCAGTTTTGACCCGGGAAGCTGCAGAAGCTCTGGCCTGGTGATTTCCTGGGCCTTTTCCCCACAGCCGCTCTGTGACCGTCGGGCTCCTGTGCACAAAACGTCCTTCAGTCCTTTCTTCTCTTGATCTGAAGACAAATATTTGACTAAGGGGTGCAGCCCAGGTAATCGAGGGATGGGCACAGCCTCTTTCCACAGGCTGTTGCAATGTGCTACCAGCTTCTTTTGGCACATCCTTGCTGGCTTGGGTGGAAAGTCTGTGCGTTCTTCGCTTTGCTCAGGGGGCTCCTTTCCAGAGATTGTGGTAGGAGGTTTTCTTGTTTATTGCAATTTTTTGAGCAGAACTTCCCACTTTTTTAGCAGGCTGCGAACTGAAACCACCAAACTCAGTAGGGAAACAATAGATTCATCCCAGTGAAGACGTTCCCAATTCAGCACGAGCACCTGATCTTTGCAGAATTGTGACACACAGTCAGGAAAGCACTAATGAAATTTAAAACATTTTGCCTTTAATGTGTCAGATAAGAATTCTTTATCTAATTTCTGTTATGCTGAGATTTCCAAAATATAAGTATTTGGAACATGAGAAGAATATTTACTGTAGGTAAATTTTTTTCTCTGTTTGTAAAGACATTTCAAAAGCAATTTCAAGGTTGCAGTTGAATTCAATTTTCTGTAACAGTAGCTACAGGCATCTGGAAATGGACATTCAGCTACTTCAGATTTGATACCTATGGTAGCATGCAACTGGTTTAATCTTTAAATTTAATATTAAATAGTGATGTTGTTCCAAGCACAGCTTTTGGAAAAATGCAAAAGTCTAACTGAAAAAAATCCTTTACTATGCCAACATTGGAAAGTGAGCATTTATCCAAGTTTTTCTGAAACCACAAGGTGTATTACACATACTAAACTCAAACCCACACAGACACACATATTAAACCAGTATTTCTCCAGGATCATATATTAGAAATTTAGCAAAGTGTTCTTCTTTTGCCTGTGCTGGAGAAACATCTTAACTACAGAGCACAGCAGAAATAGGAAAGAAGATGCCTTTATGCCTTTAAGAGGTTCTGGAAGCAAGTACTATCCCCCATGACATCTCCTGGGGGTTTTATTTTCTCTTGTGAGCTACCTGAGTGCAAGGCCTACATTTCTTTTTTTAATCACACTGAGCACATGATGGTGGTTATTTAATAATAAATGTACCTCTGTAGAAAAAAAGAATGAAAGTGAATCCTCTTCATCTTACCAAAAAAGGCAGCTCAGATGGAGGGAAAGAAAAAGAAAATAAAAATTTCTCTGGTTTTTTTTTTTTCAGCTTCTAGTCTGATATAAGCAAATGTTGGGCTCTTCTTTGTTTTCCTCAAAAATGGGGGGGAAAAAATCTATATTTCTGAGTAGGTAGATTTTCCAGGAGTGTTGAGCATCAAGCATCCCAGAGCATCTGATGAAAACTTGGCTGCTAATTCAAACTTTGCCTTTAAACAATTTTGAAAGATATTAGGGACATCAAAGTAATTTGCAGACCCCCAGTTTAAGGGGAGTGTTGAGTTTTCAACATTTTATTGCGTGTGGATTTTCTGGACCTGTACAGCTTAGTCTAAAAAGTCTTCCAGAGAAACCAGTGATGGTTTAGATCAGAAGCCACCTGGTAGGGTAAGGGCCAGAGGACTTTTTTTTTTTACAATTTAGCAAATCTAGAGAATTTGTAGCTGCATATTTCTCTGTATTTAAAAAAAAAATTAAAAATAAAAATTGTATTTTAATATGTTCTGACATTGAAGATACATGTAAAATCCAAAACAGGGCAAGAATTTTTTTAAAAAAAGTTTTTATGGTGGCAGAATTTGAATGTTCATGCCCTCAGAATGTTCTCAGCACTTACAGCATCAGAGGTGTTATCTTAAAAATCTTGAAACAGGTGAATTTTGGTACACTTTCAGATGCTTCAGTTGGAGTCAGGTTGGAGCAAATGCACTAGAGAAAGCTCTTGCTGAAGTTTCATCGAGCTGGGCTTACAGAAGAACAGAAAGAATGAATGGGTTGGGTTTAGATATGAAATCAAGCAGTTTTCAGTGCCAATATTTTAAGGAAGCATATTGTGTGGAGAAAGAGCTGTCAACTTGTTTGAGATATGTTGCCTGAGTGAAACTTTTCTGCAGTTCTTAGTATGGGTTTATTTATATTAGCAAAGTATCTCAGAGCTACTACTCGTAGGCCAGGGCTGTTTGGGCAGGGCTTCATTCTTGGCCTGGGACTCCAAAACAAATTTGCCTTCCTGGCCTGTTTTAAATCAGTAGGACGAGGATCCTTCTAGCAGGACTTCATGCCAGTTCTAGCTCCACTGTTTCCAGCCAGCAGCCATAGCTGGAAGCTGCAGCTGCAGCACTTGATTCCTGACCAGGCAAGTTTTAGTGTGTCCATTTCCTCTCTGGGCTCATTCAGCATCTCTATGGATCCAGCAGATGCACTGGTTGGACACCAAATGTACCTCTGCTATCCACTGTGTATAATGAAACTGCTGCCACCAGCATGGCCTTGCGCTTGGAAACGGTAAACTAATCCCAGAATCACATGGTGGGTCGGGTTGGAAGGGACCACAGTGGGGTCATGTGGTCCAACCTCCCTGCTCAAGCAGGGTCATCCCAGAGCACACGGCACAGGATTGCATCCAAATGGTTCTTTAATATCTCCAGCGAGGGAGACTCCACAACCTCTCTGGGCACCCTGTCCCAGTGCATGGCCAGCTGCACAGGAAAGATGTTCTTCCTCATGTCCAGGTGGAACTTCCTGGGCATCAGTTTCTGCTCATTGCCTCTTTTCCTGTCGCTTGGCACCACTGAGCAGAGCCTGGTCCATCCTCTGGCACCTTCCCTTCAGATGCTGACAGACATTGATGAGGTCCCTCCTCAGTCATCTCTTCTCGAGGCTGAGCAGGCCCAGCTCCTTCAGTCCATTCTCACACGAGAGATGCTCCAGTCCCTTAATCTTCATTGCCCTCCACTGGACCCACTCCAGGACCTCCATACCTCTCATTGTACTGAGAAACCCAGAACTGGACACAGCACTAATGAATAAAACTGAACTCAGTCAAGACCAGATAGGGAGTGACAGACAAAGAAAAGCGTTTGGAAGAACTCCCCAGCATGGTGAAATTCCCATTTATGGTGCTTCCTAGCCTATGTCCAGGATAGCCCAGCAATTTTGGAAAATTACTTGAGTGGGAAGGAATTTGACAGCACACTCGTGGAGACAGTGGAGTAGCAAGTCCATCTGTGTGGGATACTGTGTGGGAGTCTTCCCAGGAGCCACCTCAAAAATAGGGAATTCATCCAAACTAGCAGAGGTTCATAGACAAGGAGCTTCAAACATTATCATTGCACCAGCTTAGGACAAACAAATAGAACTTGTCACAGCAAAACACAGGGAAAGAGGATGGAAGCACAAGCAGTATGGAGGCAGCCACAATTACCTGTGTACAAACAGGAGAGTACAGCAGGCAGGCACAGTAAAAGAGGCAAGAGAGATGAATGAGGGGCTTGTTTTGCAGCTCTTGACTGTAGAAGACTCTATATATCCTGTAGAAGACTTTAAATATATCCTTTCCCAAACAGGTGTAAATCAACAGCAGTTCAACGCAGAGCAATTGAATCATAACTTAGGAAATCATCAGACCCAGCAAAAACTTAGTTTAAATAGGAATCTAAGGGTTTGACTATGTATTTTGCAAAGTAACAGTGTTGACTTAAATTCAGAGAAATCAGAGTGGACAACTTGCTTCTTTAAAAGCAAAAAAACTATAAAATTTAAATGATGGGGTTTTTACTTAATCCAGTCTGACAGGGGGAGTTTTAAAAATAAATAAACCCTCCCCTGCAGTATTTGAAACACAAGGCTGCAGAATACAGACCAAGTATGAGTTCAACTTTGATGAGTGAATCTAAAGGGTAAAAACATAAAGGGTAAAAAAAGTTACAGAGAGAAATATAACTTTTCTTTGCTTATGATAACATATTTATTGTAACAACCTGAAGGTGTTTATCTACTCTATGCAGTTCCATGTAACTCGGAGTCCTTCTGTTGCCCTGTATGTAATTTCTATGGAATAACTGTTCATAAACTTCTCAAAATCCATTGGCATAGGCCTGACCTGAAGGAGGTTATCTGTGAATCTGCAAACTTCTCTGGTGCAGCTGGAAAAGCTCGTATGTCCCAGGAGAGGAAGAACTGCAATTTGCAACCCTCACCAATTTTAGCTGCCAGAGTGTACGTGAGGTCTGTCAGGTGCCTGGAGGCAACTGCAACCTCTGCTGGAGGATTTCATGCAACTTACAGCTCCTGTCAGGGACCTGAAGGTAACAAGAATCCTCCTGGGTCACTCACAAAACCTCTGCTCACCATCTGACCCACCTGCAATTCGACTTTGGAGGTGAGGCTCCAGCACCTGAGAAACCACAGACCTCTACCAGCCCAGCAGAGCAGCACCAGCACACAGCCCATCAGCATCACACACACGTTTTCACCTTCACCACCTTCAAAATCACGATCCTTTCACTGAGGGTAGTACCAAGAAGGGGAAAGGGAGTAGTACAGAAGGCCCTGAAATACAGTCATCAGAGGTTCATAGTGAAATTCAGGGGAAAGCAGGTTTCCCGGAGACTTTTCTCCAAAGGGCCACCTTCCAAAGAAACAACAGGGGTTGTGGCAGCTGGAGGATTCATGAAAATCTACAACACATCAGCTGTACATATTAACAGACTGATCATTTCATTTCTTTGAGGTTTCATTTCTGCAGACCCTATGAAAACACCTTCACCTTCCACATGATTGCTTTTGAAAACTATCCAAGGATAGTGAACTAGGTAAGCTACCCTGACTGTCTGCTGGGGTTTACTTTCTTTATAACTAAGAGAATATTAGGGGAGGAATTAATTTAAAACATGTTCTAAAGCACGGAACTTGCCAAACTGGCTCCTATCCAAACTGTGCTATCTTTACTACCATGCAGCTCGTGCAGGTTGCTCCATCCTCTGCTATTTTCTCAAAGAAACACGGAACAATAACGTGAGAGACTTTCCTAGCATCGTCCTCCAGCGTTAATCCAAATGGAATTATATTCCATGCTTTGTTTTCCACCCAAAGAGGAGGAGCATTTCTTCTGCCTCTACCACTCTGGGCAGTGCAGGGGTTTTGGGGTTCCTGCCCTCTTCAGCCACAGAAACACTCCCATGGCTGCCTTTTCTCCACAGCAAGACACGTAAATACTCGCTGTCTGAACAAGGCCAAACAGCCACCACAGACTCTGCTCTCACACCCATGATTCACATGCCTATTTCTGATTGGGGAGGGGGGTTGAATTGGGTATTTGTAGGTGCCAGTCACACTTCTGATTAGGAACACGGCTGCAGGAGCTCATTATTAAGCAAGCAGGTGCCTTGTCAAAGAAGAGTTATGTTAAAGGAAGATCCTGCACCATTCCCAGAGCAGAGGAGCCTTATCAGCTGCACATGGCACAAGGCTCAACTGCTGAAGCCGAGGACAAGAGCAAATGGAAACGAACTGGAAAAAAAAAGAAATTAAAAACAATGACACGTTTTCAGTTTTCCCAGTACTGTTTGTACCATGAAAATGCAGAACAAATGTAAACCTTAGCAAACTCTAAACTCGCAGGTATTGCCCGGAGAAAAGGAGATAATGTGTTTAAGTCTGTAATACTGGAAAAGTCAATTTAAAACACAACAAAACAAAAAGAAAAACCAAACAAACAAACAAACAAAAAAAACCAACCAAACAAACAACAGAAAAAACCCAGACACCTTTGGCCATGGAAAGTGAATGAAATAGGACTTCCAATGGCTGGAAAGCCGGGGGGAGGCAATGTGTGTTATCAGTCCCGGGTTGTTCTCTGCTACTGTAATCTTGCCCCCACGGATAAATCCCACGTTAGGCTGCCTAAAGTAAACCAGCCTACAGGGGCGTTTTGCTGACTTTCTAAATGAAAAGTAGAGGGGAAATCCCCTCTCTGTGTCACAGCCTGGGTGAGAAGGCAGCTCTTCCTGCCTCCTGGAGCAGGGCACATGCCGGCTGGTGCTTACCTTTTAAAAACAATTAAAGCGGATGTCTGCGCGGCTCGAGGCAGCTCCAACACGTGTGTCACCGCGTGCATGTCTGCTTCACCATCAGCATGTATGGCTCATCATCTGTCTGCTCTGAACAATAACTGTTAGGTTAGCAGCCTTTTCACTTGTAAATGTAAATATTGTATCTAGAACACAATATTTGAAACACAAAATACGGTGTTATTAAGACAGCACTCACACATCAATTCTTGTGTGACTATAATTTGTGAAATGCCTTAGGAGGGGCTTATAAATAAAGTATAAGGTGTTATTATGAAATACATTTTAACCAAATGCACAGAAATGTCTCATTCCTATTGAAATCAATAGCAAAACTCCCACTAATTTCAGTGGTAAAAAGACGAGACCCTTGGAAATTGCTGTGTTACACTGAGCAACACATCACAGCAGATTCCACTCTTCGCAAGTCATACAGCTCTGGCAGGGGAAAAAAGGGGATGAAAACGGGTGGTTGAGGCTGTTCAGAGCGCGCTGAAGGTTTTCATTCCCCACGCATGCTGCTGCTGGTCGTGGTGCCTGGCGAGGCAGCACATCCCCGCACAGCCACAACACCACCGCGGCAGCGCTGAGGCTGCTCCGGGGCCTCCCCTGGCCCCCAGCGAGCACCCGGGAGCTGGCACCGGTGCCCGGGCGTGGGACCCCCTCACGCTCGGCCCCGTGCCCCAGCCCACCCGGGGAAATGCCTCTTGGCAGGGCTTGCGAACATGAGACGTGCAGGCCGAGGCTGCCCGTGACCCGCAGAGCCCCCGGCGCGCTCGGCAGCGGCTCTTCGAGGCGAGCGATGCTCTGGGGACCAAATGCCCTGGCTCCTTCCCGATGTGCAGCCAGCCAGGGACTTTTCCCCGCCGACCCGCTTCCATAGGGCACGATAACAAGCCAGTGAGCCAGAAATGTCTCCTCTCCACCACGGCCAGCCAGCCTGTCACCGGAATGATCTCAAGGTTCGTCCGCGCACGCAGCGGCTTTATGGCGTGGCCGCGGGGGCTGCGGGAAGGCTGCGGCCCCCAGCACAGCCTGCCACCAAAAAGGCTTCGGGAGGGGTGGACAGGGCTGGCGACAGCACGATGTGGAGGCCACCGACGGCTGGACCACAGGCCGTGGAGCTGCAAGGCCGGGAAAACCCAGGAAGGGCAGGGAGGAGCTGTGGGGAGCTGCCTCTGCCCGCGGATCGGCACCTGCAGGAACAGCGACCAGGGCGCAAAAGCTGTCGGGGAGAGGGAAGGGATGGGAAGCTGTTTTCCGTTCCTGGTGGAACAGAAGTTGGCATTTAGATAACAAACTGCGTTAGTAGGTATAAACACGCTAAGTGGCTATATAAATGCCGGGTTTGTACCTGTAAATAATTGTTCCCTGAATCAATTTAGCTGTGCGAGAAGGGACCTGCCTATTGTGGTGTTTAATGCAATCTGTCCATATCTCATAAATACATAACACGCAGGTCTGACAAAAATATGTATTAAAATTTTTTAAAAAAATCAATGTTACTTCAGTATTTGTGAATGGATGGCTTCCAGGTAGTTAAAACTACTTTATGCTGGTATAACAAATATACTTACAACTGACCAGTATCAATTAAAAAAAAATCTAAATCTAATGTTTTTGTTCATTTTAGCTTGCTTTGGGCTCTTCATTTTGCTATCATCTCATGCTTTGAGCAAAACTGCTCTTTTTCCCTAAAGGATCCAGAGTTTACGTGCATTTAATCTCGTCTGCAGCGCTGCAACTACCTCGGCACCTCAGCTCTTCTACCCCAAGTTTACAGTGAAGCGTTATCTGCAGTGACAAATATGCCGAAAGGAAAACATAACCAGCCTAGATGGTATCTTTGCTCTACAAAGGCTGCTTGTGATGCCTGTGCTTTGACTCAAAACTCCCTGCACATTGGCTTTTTAATCATGAGATCCCTTTTTCAGCACAGCATCGCGAGTAACAACTGCAGCACAATGAGCCAGCTTCATAGATATGGGAATGTTTAGATTTCCCTGCCAGTGACTAAAGGCCTTTAGCTTTCACTAGCCAGTCCCAGCTCGCATTGTTGTTGCCTGTTGATTTGTCTTCTCTCATTATTCCTTGACATGCAGCTCTCCACCCACGCCCACACTAACAACCCTCACACAAAGCGCATTGAGGTATTAACCAGGTTACAAGTTCAATGGAAAATTACACTAAGATTGTGCTGTGTGGCAATATAAAGGGATGGTATTCAGTCTCCCAAAGAGCCTGTTAAAAACACAGCTGGGTTGGGTTTTTCTCCCTTTTAAGCATCCTAACAAAAACAATTTTTAGAAGTCAGGAATGTATATTTGTGTGCATGTGTGTCTATCCGTACTGTTACAGCGGACAGACACAGGCGTGCATCGTGTCTCTGCCACTGACTGGCACGATGCAAACTCCCCACTGGAAATTCTGCTGGATTCTGGAGTTCATTTAGAGCGTCCCCAGAAACCCAAGCTAAATAAACAACCTCCTCCTGCTCTCATCTGCAATTAGATACGTGAACCTATCTTCTTTTTGTTAGCCCAAATTACAGGCTGGCGGAAGGGCTGAAAGTCTATAAAAACGTTTCTTAAGAATCCCTCCTTATTGGAAACTGAAAATAAAATCAAAATAAAGCTTAATGAGATTAACCTAACACAGTAACAAAATTTGCAACACCACACTATAAGGTTAAAAAGAAAATAGTATAATAAAGGAAATACAAAGGCTTTGGCATGGTTTTTACAATCAACAATGGTTAATTTTGATATGTAGTTGTGAACAACTTCAAAACACTTAAGTTTAAAACTCTTGCAAGCACTTTTAATTGATTAGGAATGAATTCTAGATGCACAAAGATGATTGGACTGTGAACAGTAGTACAACTATATCTAAGAACAATTAACTCTTGCCGACCAAAAAGAAACGTATGATGCATGAAAATGTGTATAAAACATCTATAGAATATTCTTGTCAAATATAAATGAAATTAACTTTATTATAGAAATCATTCTGGGAGATTTCTAGGGAAGACAAATACTTACATTTCGACATAAAACAAATTGGATTATATCGAAGACACAATCTACCTTTTATCTATCAAACTCTTTTCTTCATCGAAGCTCTCTCTTACCCCCTGTTTGCACATAGCTTCAGCCGTTAACAACCTTTGGAAATACCAACAGATATTTTTCTTACATAAATCTAGTGCGTATTGTTCCAGGTTCAGTTATATGCAATGGAATGATACAAACTTGGAACGTCAATCCATAATCTATGAACAGATTGGTAGAAGTATTCGATATATCTTGATAAAACTCTTAAATTCGTGGCAAAGCTTGTTGATCATGGCTTCTTTTTTTTTTTTTTCCTTTTCTTTTTTTTTTTAAACAACTTCATGACCAACACAGATCAAACATCCATCCAGTCTACATTGTTCTTTTTTTTTTTTTCATTATAACATACAAATGCCCATTTACAAATAATACACCAAAATGAATAAAAGTTTGGATACCAAAATGAAGATTTGTTCCAACTGATATAATGCCTTCAGTGTACAAAGGTCCATGTGAAAGTCTTTTCCATGTGTTACAGCATAGGGCACAGTTGCAGTACAGAAGTACTCTGAGAGCCATTCTTCCTTTATAAAATACTGCTGAACATCCAACTGTTGTCCATATAGTCATTTACGGAATTAACACATGTTTTACTGTAATCTTGGCCAGTATTGAGACATATCAGGTTCACTGCCAGGAACTTGAACTGGAACTGACACTCCAGGGGAAATGAGACCTGAAAATTGAGAGGGAAAATGGATATTTTAGTTTTTCTATACATAGCACAATTTTTGCTTTACCGTTTCACAGATTTGTGCTCGAATTCCAGTAAGCATTAGCTCTCACCATCTACCAGCCTGCAGAATCAGGTATGTGTATATTTTAAAAACCTATGCACATCTCACTGATTTGTTGTTATAAATAAACTGTCATGCTTTGAGATAAATGCCAGAGCCTCAGCTCAGTTGTATCAGTTGAGAATTCAGCCCAAAATACACTGAACAGTTCTAGTCTTTTTGAAAGTGTCTCCTGTTTATTCTGATACCCTTTTTTACCCCTTTTTGCCTTTTTTTATGCATAGGGTAATATTTCTACAGGTTCCCTGCCTTTTCTATAACTTCAATTTTCTAGCAGTGAATAACATCTGACACAGACACGGTAAAAATACACCCAGTCTTGCAAACACTTTCACATACACTTAACCTCACTAGTGGGGTTTCTCTGGTGAAATTTAATGCTGAAATAAATGCTGCTTTAGAAATTAATTAAATGGGGAAGATTTTGCAGGATGGGGGGCTCACTGAAGAGCTTTCCACTGTCCTGCTATTGAGACACCATCTCTGTTAATCTGCTGTCTTTAATTCAGCCCTCCAGCAGCAGCTTAAAAGTCAGAATTTTTGCTCCAGCTCGCAAGGTTTTACATTTTCATCTTTTGCCTGATCCGGCAGCTACTGAACCCAACAGGGACCTCTCCCAGTGAATACACGTGAAAAACCTGATGGCTGGATCAAGGAAGAAAGGCTGGGGGAGCACGGGGTCACTCACCTGTGGAAGTGGTGCCAGAGGTGCCCATTGGCTGGCTGTTCATGTGTGTCTGCATGTGAGGAGGGGTGTATGTATCATAGCTCCGTCCATTCACCGATGGACTGGTGGGCAGCATGCAAGAGTAGGAGGAGGTCTGGCTGGGTACCGGGGGCTATGGGAGCAAAGGACAGGACAGTGTTAATTATCAGTGGAGGTAAACACGGCATTAGGCTGCTCTGGATGGACGTGCCAGCCCTCAGCAGAGGGTGGGTACCAGCAAGAATGAGTTTCGGTTTCAAATTCGGGGACCCCGATGTAAAGCCCTGTTTAGGAGCTCAGCCAAGCAGCCTCTTCACGAAGGTGTTCAGTCTAAAAAACCAACATGGGCAGTCACTGGAGCTTTTTCAGCCATGCTTGGTGAGCAGATCCCTACATCTGGGTGCTAGTGGAGGTGTTACATACCTAAGCCCGAGTGATGCACTCGTTTATACCCATGTAAAAGAAAGATGTCTCATACCATTTGCAGCCAAAGACAGGGCCAACATCTTACCTCACGTTTGATGATGTAACTAAAAACTGTTAGGGGTGTAACTAAAAATTACTCCACTGAGGCACACAGGCTGGTCCTGCACCTGCAAGCCTGGGGCACATACACACAATGTGTGGGTCTGGGGTGACTGAGGCTCTGAAGAGGGATCCCCAAACCCATTCATACATGTGCATTGATCCCCTGTCAGAGCCACAATCACCCCAAACCCGCGCCAGCAACATCCCAGGAGAACAGACATCTCTGTTTACCTGAACTCCAACCTTTAAAACCCTACCTGTCAGGGGGGAGAGCAGCTGGGGGCAGGGGCTGAGGGACCAAGCAGGGGCTTCTCCTGCTCCAGGGTGCCTGGTGAGTGAGGACCAGCACAGCCCTGACACAGAGAGGCAGTGGGGGAGCAGGAAGCAGGATGAGTAATTCCCGCTCCAAGCACACAAGACTCAACACATCTGCACATATTTCCTCTGTCTGCACACCCCTGACACACACTGTCTCCAATATTGACAGCCTCACTTGCTAGGCACACACGCTGTGCTTTGGGAGAACTAGCAGCTCACCGTGCATCCACGGGGAGATGCCAATGGTTTGGCTGCCAAACCTCCCTCTCCGACATTGCGTGGCTACCATGCCGCAGTGACCACGTAGGCAGGGTTTTCCAGAGCAGCTTACACGTGCCAGGTCCCTGCCCAGGTGCCCGGTGCTGAATCGGGGGCCTCCTGCATTCCCAAGGGTCCCCTCCTGGATCAGCCTTTTGATCCTTTGTCGTCTGCTCCCAGCCTGCTGCCGGGAACGGCACCGCCGACATCACGGAACAGCGACGTAGCCAACATCACTTCTTTCCATAGACTTGCGAGACTCTAACTTTATTTGGTTAATTTTGGTTCAGCAATTAGTAACATAGTAATTGCCGCAGCGAAGGAGTCAGGCTCTCTAATCTGCTCGCCTGTCTCTAGCAGTGGTCAATGCTGTGTGCCTCAGACAAAGCTGTAAAACTCCCGTAATTGGCCAGCACCTTCCTAGGCCAACCCCACCATTAAAAAAGGAGGAATTTTGCATCTGAAAGGTCTATAGAAACAGACCCCAAAGGAATAGATTTCTTCCTAACCCAGCTGGTGATCAGCTAATGCTTTCAGGCATGAGGATTGACAGCTCTTGCAATTCTGGCTTAGCTGGCATAACCACTGATGCTAATCACATCCTTCCCTCTCTCAGGTGTTCCTAATGTGCCACTGCCACAATACCTACACCCAGAATGTCAGATCCCTCCAGCAGCTTATTCAGGCAGCAATTTCCACGATAGGGTACCAGTGAGTTCCACAGGTTAACCACAGGGGTTTTTTCCAAAAAGCATTTTTTCATCCCAGATTTGTTGCCTTGCAGATTTGAGGACTTTCCATTTTAAAATTCAGAAAAAGGTGCTTGTTGAGCACCACATCCTCCATTTCCCTATCCCTTCTGGTTCTCCCGAAGAGGGCATCTTTTCTGATGCCTTTGGTGCTGGTTTCCCTGCAGCACAATTTGGGTCCGTAACCCCTCATCCTGCGGAGGAAGGGCCTCCACCCACACTCCCACATATGCCAGGGGCCACCAAGTCCCGAGGGAGCATCGTGCCGTGGTGGTGGCGCTGGACTTACTTGCATAGGCAGGTTGTTGGCCATGGTGAAGCTGGGCATGGGCGGCAGCGCGCTGTACGTGTTTGTGAGCGCCGTGTCCGTTCTGCCCAACATGGAACCTGATGTGAAAGAGGAAACTATAATAGAATAGACAGATAGACGAACACATTAGTCCAGCCACAGTTACAACTGGCAACACAGTCTCAAAGTCTCGTCTTCCCAAGAGGATGGATGAATGTGAGCGGGTTGTTGGCATTACCGGGGGTGGTTGGTTGCGGGATCGGCTGGTAAACGCTTGTGCTGAAACTACTACTGATGGGAATGTGGCTGGGAGTGTTGCTGGCTTGTCTTCGCTGGTTCCTCAGCTTCTCTTCCCTTCTCCACTTGGCCCTTCTGTTGGAAAACCATACCTGGAAATACAGCATTTGAGAGTCGTGAGTGACCTTACAAGGACTCCCCCACTTAGCTCAAGGCCGTGGCTTGCGGTGGAGCAAAGCAGCGGGTGAAAGCAAAGCCCAGCTGCTGCTATTTTGCTGAAAGGGGGATATGGACAAATACCTGATCATAAATAGGGGCTGCCCTATAGGTGCTTTGAGAAGCCAGGAATAACAACATCGAGAGAGTAATAGTAAAAATAATAACAGTTATAATTGCAGAGCAACTCAGTACCTGTATCCTTGCTTCGGGCAGGTCTATTTTAGCAGCTAGTCTCTCTCTTGCAAACACATCGGGATAGTGGGTCCTCTCAAATTCTGCAGAAGGAAATATTCCTGCGTTAGTTGCAAAGACTTAATGCGGCCAACTGTAAAGTCAGAGTTGCTCCTGCACTGCCTGTGCTCTAAATGCTCTTAAGAAGCATCACTGCAAAGGCAAAGCTGAGCTTTCTCTGTGTGTGTGTCTGTGTGTCTGTGTGTGTGTGTGTGTTAGGAAGGAGGGCGCCTTGCCTGCTGGGGAATATTGCTATGGGGATAGGCAGGCTTGGGTGCAATGCTGCATCTTTCAAGAAGCAGTGAGGGCTTCTGCCTCCACTGAGGGGGTCCCCAAGGCATCTCTGACCCTGTCACCAAGAAGCGAAATGGCACGTTGCTGAATAACAGCGCAAAATCAGAACAAAGATCCGCAGCAGGTCAGAGGCGAGGTGCGCCCAGGCCGGTCAGGGAAAAGGGCACCTACTCCCAGCCTCGGGCAGCAGCAGCAGCACTGGGGATGGGGAGCGAGTGTGGGGGCAGGCATAGAGGGCTGCTGCCAGCCCCAGCTGCCCACCCTCGCCTTCCCAGCTCACAGCAATGCAGCCCAGCCAGGGACAGTGGGCAGGAGGAGATTTTTCCCCCCTGGAAGGAGCCCAGGGTGTAGCATCGATATTCCGATATGATCTGTGCCCTGAATACCCTCCTTTTGAAAAACCTTTTAACGGCTTTTTAGGGCATACCACAGCCATCAATGAATATTTGGAGCTCAATGAATAAAAGAGCACAGAGGGAGCCATGGACTTTGAATATATACGTATATATAAGGCACGTGAATGCCATGCCTACGTTCAGCTGTTAATGCAGTCGGGGCACATTTTGCTTTTCTCTCCTGCTTCAGCCATAGGAAAATGTCACTCACCTTTCTCAAGGGCTTCGATTTGCTCTTGGGTAAAGGATGTCCTATTTCTCTGCAGCTTTCTTTTCAGCTGGAGTCTCATTTGGGCCTCGTCTGAATCTTCTCCATTAGAGCTGATGGAGTTAGTGTTTTCCCCTCCTCCCTCCTGTTGCGGACAGCCATCTGTGGAACCGGAGAGTAGGAAAGTGAAATGCAGGTACCCTTGTTTTAAGATCCCTATCAGAGAAATAACGCGATTGGAAACAAGTTCAGCCATGTTTGCTGACACCCTCCCTTAAAAATGTCTCGAGTATCAAAGCAGCACAGCGCTAATGACACGGGTAACACGGAAACATTTCAGTTTCCAGCCTTATTGTAAACATCGGAGATGAAGAATTACGATCACCTGGTCTTAATTTCGTTTTGTTTTGCCTCTGGAATAAAACCTGCATAAAAATACTTTCCCCTGAAAGTGATTCTTTCATGAATCACTGCTGAAATGCCATGGTAGTCTCCTCTGCCTGCCGCATTTATTTACCTATTGCTATATTTAAAATAGTGATGTTCAGTATTTCAGATTATCTATAATCAGTAATTCCTATCTAATCAATTAGATGTTGATAGGTTTGCAGAAAATGCTATTAAGAAACCAAACCAAGCTTGTAATCTTTTTAAAAAAATATTTATCCAGTTTTTATTTGAATTCTGCACAGTCAATTTCATTTTAAAGGTTGTGAATTTAGAAGTGCCTGCATTGTTCTGCAGTTTTATTCAACTATTGTATGAGTGTGCATTGCCTTGACACCTATTACTGAGCACAGCTGTAATTATATCATCACCAAGAACAGGCTATAATTGCTGAAAATGGAATTTTATATTTAGATAAAAGGACTGTCCATTCTTTGTAATGTGTTGCACCAGAGAAAAGTAAGATTTCTTTTAAAATTTTAACATGTAATTTTAAAAGAAATAGTAGCTAGTTCACTAACTAGCTAAATACGCTATTCTGCAGCTGAGCGCTTGGCATATCATTTAAGCGGTACATTTTTAATTAGGGCATTTCCACCACTTTTAATGTAATTTCTGTCATTAAACAGGGGAAAGTTTCATTGTGCTCGGGCGAAGGCGGCTGCGGCCCGGGCCGGACGGTGCTGGGGGGCTCCGCGGGCACCCCCGGCCGTCGGGGCCAGAGGGACAGAGGCTGCTGGCGAGGCAGAGAAGTCGTTGTCCCTAAATGAGCTCTCCCTCTCCTTTCAAAGCATATTTTTCGAGGCGTTTTGATGTCGCATAAAGAGGGAGCTGGGGTGAGGGACGCATGGGCTACTTATGCTAATTCCCTTGAAAAGTTACGCCAAAAATAAATAGCGACACTCCCGCGACATCCTTTAAATATTGTGGGAAATCAACTTTAAAGTAATATCATTTATAATCGGCGAACAATGGCCCCGGCCTTCAAAGCTCGGGGGGAATTGTGACAGGATCTGGTGGGACCCTTTCAACCACTTTGAAATGTTTTAAAACCCGAACTTTCTCCTCCATTTAAACACGGGGATTCAAGCGGCAGTGGTCACCATATGGGCGGCCGCAGCCCCATTGAGGCGGCCGGCGGCGGGTGAATAGCGGGGGTGCGGGGGGGCCGCCTTTCAGGGCACACAAAGCCCCGGGCCCGGGGACGGCCGCCGCGGCGGGGCAGCGCCCTGCCAAGCGCGGGTGGCAGCGCCGGGGGCCGCGCCCGCCCGCGGCGGGGGCCGCGCTCACCTCCGCCACCGCCCTCATCCATCACTGTCCGCTCCGGACGGGCCCGCACCGACCCGGGGCCGGGGGGGCGGCCGGGGGGGAGCCGCCCAGGGGCTGCGGGGATGGCCGCGGGCCCCCCGCGCCGTCGGGGCTCCGCGGAGCGCCCCGTCCCCGCCGGGGAGCGGAGTGGACCAGCCCGAACCGGGCAGCACCTCCCTTGCCCCCCACACCCTTATTATCTTTAAAACTTTTAAGGCCGTACTTTTTTTTTTTCTTTTTTTTTTTTCTTTTTTTTGCCACTCGCCATCTCCCCCAGACCTTTCGGCCAGCTAAAAGTTTCACCTAAACTCGCTTATGATCACTTCAAACCCCAGCCCATCATTTCAAACCCCAGGACAATTAAGATATCTTCTTTTTAGACACCACCTCCCCCCCCCCTTTTTTTTTTCCTAGTTTTTTTTTCCTCTTTTTTTTTTTTTTTTTAAAAAAGCTCCTAAAAGGAGCGATCTCAATAGGACTGTTCCACCTTCCAGACCTAATCCGTAAGAAAGCAAGTGAATGTCCGTCCCTATTATCCTATAGCTAGACCATCTGACGCTGGGTATAGGATTTGTTTCCTGGAAAAAAAAAAAAAAAGGGGGACAAAAAAAAAAAAGACGCTGGGAAATAAAATCATTCCTTAGTTTCTTAGTGTCTTAGTGAGGCGGAAAACAAGCAAAAAAAGATAGCAAACCAATTGCGGCACCTCTCAGCTATAGAGCCGGGATCAAAACATTGTAGCATCTGTTGAAAGAGAAAGTGTCTAAATCCTATAGAAGGCTTTAGTCTTATAAGAGAGGGAGGGGATAAAAAAAAGATAAGAAACAGTGTCTCGGTGATCCCTAAAACCACTAAATCACTGGAGAATTTCTCTCGGATAGAGATGTCTCTTTTTGTTCTGTCAGCCCTCATGTATCCATTATTTTATTCACTGCTGCATGGCGTTTATCAGATTGAGACCATATTTGTACCCCTCTGAGACCTAACCTCGCCTTATGCTTTTTGAGTAATGGACTCTTAAAATCCAGTAACATACCCCTGCAAGGGAAAAACATTAGAGGGAGCATGAATATTCCAGAGGAAATCCATTTTATTAATTTTAATTTTGCCAGGCGGGTGTTTTAAGTGCCTGCCTGCCTCCCCCTCGCCTCTCCTGCCCACGCACACACGCGCCCCTGGCCCGAGCCAGCCCTGCCCCGCAAACGCTTTATTTCGGCTGCGGTTTTAGGAGGGGGGTTCCCGAGGTCCTCCCGCCGCGCACTCTCCTGCCCGGGGAACTGCGGGAACTGCGCTCATCTCCACGCCACGGGAAGGGGCCACCACGGGCTCCCCAAAGCGCCACCGACCCCCGCACCGACTCGCAGCCTCTGTGGCACAGGCGGCTCTGCCGCAGCGCTGGTGCGGCCGAAGGGCCGCCGGCCCCAGGTGAGCCCGTCCCGCACCTCCCGCACCCGCGGCTGGGCCACGCAACCACCGGCTCTGCGGCCGGGAGCGCCCCACATTTCTCGATTTAACGCCTCTTTTAAGAAAACAAAAACCAAAAAAAAACCCCAAAACCACACACGGGCGGGAAGGGAGGGCGCCCGGCCGGTGGGAGCCACAGAGGTGGAAGGTGCGGTGGCTCCGCCACGCACCGCTCCGCGGTTTGGCTCTCGGGTGCGGGGCAGGGAAGGAAGGGCGCCGAGACACGGGGATGGCCGAGAGGCCCCGGGCCGGGGCAGGGCCCCGCAGGTAGGGGCGAGCCGGGGGTAGGAGCCGTCCCGGTTCCTGGGGTGGACATCGGGCAAAACAAAATGCTAAAAAAAAAAAAAAAAAGCAAAACAACAAAAAAAAACCCAAACCAAAACCACAACCAAACAACAAAAAACACCAAAGTGGGGGTGGGGGGAAGCGAGGACTCCGCTCTATCTTTCTAGTGTCCTTCATAGACTGTTTTCTTCTCTTAAAACTGACATGTCTAATTGGCAAGCGGTGCCATATCGTGTCCAGAGGTCTCCTGTGGAACATTTCTACAGCTGTCTCCTTCAACTAGACGCTTATTCATGTCGCCTTAATGAGAAACAAAACGATCTCTAATGAGCAATTACATAGCGACAGAATTGTTCCCATAACAAATTCTTGCGTGTGACAGAAACATCCTTTGTACCAGATATTCCGCACACTGTTACCGATTTTTTTTTCCTTGCGGGGTGAAAACAAAAAGCAGGTTGTTGTATATAGACACCTCTTCTAAAGGAATGACCAGAGCCAGGGAGAGCCGCGCCTCAACAGAGCCCACATTCAAAAAGAAGCCATTAACCATCTTAAGTATGTAACGTAACATCCCATTATCCTTCATATTATCCCCTTGTCATTCCTACAACAAATACCTATTAATCTTCAGGATAAACAGTTTCCTATATTTACAAAGTTGTTTCGGGTCCATTGAGGAGGAATTATAATCAGCCCTACGGAGATAGTTACCGATCGCCCCGGCTTTGCAGAGAGACCCCGGCGCGGGAAGGCGGCCCGGGCGGGGAGCGGGAGCCCTAATTACCGGGCTGAGGTTAAGGCTCAGCCCTGCATCCCCGCCCGGCTGCCGGCACCGCAGCTCGGCGGATGCGGCTTTGGCAGAGGATGCTCCTGAGCTCCTCTGTCTCCCGCCCTGCCTGGGCCGGGTCTGGACGCCCTCCGGGCCGCCGGACCCCGCACCCACCTGCCCGCAGCCGCCCAGAGAGGCGGCGGGAGAGACACCGCCATCCTCAGGGCTGCGGCCGGGGAGGGGGCGAGGAGGACCCGCATCGGGGCCGCCTCCGCCGAACCAGACCGAACCGAGCCGTCCCGGGCCGGAGAGAGGCGACCGGGCTGTCCCTTACCTTGTGCAGGCTGCCCGGGTACCGAGGTGCCGGGATACCAGCCGGGTCGGGTGCCCCAGGTCCCCGTCTGCCCGTTCAGCATCCTTAGCTTGTCGTACATCCCGTCGGCACCCATCTGTTGCTTTTCGCTAGCCAGGTTGCGTAGGACTCTGTTTATCGACGACACCTGGAAGGCAAAGGACAGGAAAGGCAATGGTAGTGCGGTAGCGCGCTCCCCGCCAGCCGCCCGCGCAGCCCCCGCGTCCCCTCCGCGCCCCCTCCGCGCAGCGGGCGGCTCGACCTGGGCGCAAGTCAGGGCTTCCCCGAGCGCCGGCTGCGCGCTGCGGCCGCCCCGCACCGCCGTGTCCCAGCCGCCCCGACTCGCTCACTGCTGGTGGTGGTGGTGGTGCAAACAAACAAACAAACCACGGGGGAAAAAAAAAAAAAAAAAAAAGCCAAGGGAAAAAAAAAAAAAGAAGCCCCAAACCCAACCCTGCAAAACCAGAGTGATGGCTTCGACTGATGCTCGCAGTCCTGAGGCATCAGGCGCAGGGGTGACCCGCATATTGTTTTTTATTTTTTTTTTTTCCCTCCTTAAAGGCATTTGTCAGATTCTGTATGAAAAAATGCGTCTGACCCTGCCACATGCAAATGATGTGAACCTGCTATCCTCTCCTCTGATACCAAAACAAAGGAAGCAGAGGCTCGCTACGGCTACCCAGCATTGTACACAGCACACAGGAAGGTTTTTTTCATGAACTTACACTGGGTATATTATCGTTGGTACAGACCCCCTCTGATAGTAATCTGTCTCGAATCTCCCACGCAAAGATGGAGGGGCACTCTCGTTTATACTGCGCTATTTTGCTTACAACTTCTGGAGTCGCTACTCTCGGTTTACTACCTCCGATTGCCCTGGGTCTGATGGAGCCAGTTTCGTAATACCTGCCCAAAATTTTACTCACACATCCATTCGACACCTGGATAGGGAAGTGGACAGAAAATCACATTATTAATAATTTCAAGACAAAAATAAAATTGTTTAAGTATGCATTAAACAATGACAAGCTTACGTTTTGATTGTCCAGCACTTGGACTTTTGCATCTGCATGGGTCTATAACACAAAAATATACCTTAAATGGTATGAGAACTTACTTAGAGAGTCTTTTTTTCTTTAAAAAAAATTACATTCTTGGCCCTACCCTCTACAAAAGTGATACTTTAAAAACATTTGGGGAAAAAAAAAATCATCTGGTCAAAATGTAATTCTTTTAGCATCAATGTTAAAATACTCCTTAAATGCGAACAATAGCTAAGCCAGACTAGTCTCCATCCTCCTCACTGCTCTTAGCCAAAATACTTGCGGGGGACAGGGTGAGTGAGGCGTTTTCAAGACCTACATTTACAAAGTACCCCTGAGCTGCGCCAGATTGCATGAGTGTCTGTAAAGACAGATTCCGGGCTAAAACAGCGTGGCTTTGAGGGGGGTTCTTTTTTTTTTTTTTTCCCTCTCTCTCTCTCTCTAATTTTTTTCCGCTTTTTTTTTTTTTTTTTGGTTTGTTTTGCTTTTTGGAAGAAAAAAAAGGTAAAAATAAAAAAGCAGTAAGCCACGCCAAATGCATACAGATATCACAAAATCATAAGCAAATAGGAGGGGGAAGGAGGGAAGGAGAGGAAACTGGAATTATGCCGAGCCGTATAATTCAGTTTATTACAGCGAACTAACTGCAACGACAGTGCGGGTTATCACCGGATGGGAATAAAGGGGAACGAAAAATAAAAATTTAAATATTTAAAAAGGCATATATATAGATATACGCGTAGAAGGGTCTATTTGCAGCAATAATCGAGCAGATGGATCGTTTTATTAGGCTGGAAGGCGGGTGGTGGTGGTGTGTGGGTGGGTGTGGGGGGGGTCGCATTAGCGCCCGGGCGCCCGGCGGTGACACAGCGGCGCTGGAGCGGAGCGGACGGAGCGGTGGGAGGACGGGGGGCGCCGCCGCCTTCACCTGCAGGATCCGGGAGATGTCGCAGGGCCGGGCGCCGCTGTGAGCGAGTTCCACGATCTTCTGCCGCGTGGAGTCGGGCAGCGGCCTCCCGTTGACGAACACCCCGCCGAGCTGGTTCACGCCGCTGTGACCTGCGGGAAGCACAGCGCCCACCATAGCACCCTCCGCTCCCGCCCGACCCGCGCACACCCCGCCGGGAGAACGAGGGCTCCGCGCAGCTCCGCCGCTCCGCTCCGCGCCCATCCGCTCCGCCCGACCGGGGGCCACCGCTCCCGACCCGGCTCCGGCCTCGGCCCCGTCCTCGCCCACTGCTCCCCGGGAGCCACCGCGGCTCAGAAAATGCGTTTTCGCCGCACTCCCCGTCTGCGAAACCCGCGGCAGCGGCGAACCCCCAAACCCAACCCAAAAGCCCAGAATATTCCTGGGCTGGATCGCCTTGGGTTGCTCCCTTGCTTTGCCTTTTTTTTTTTTTTTTCTTTTCCTCCCCGCCAAAAAAATAAAAAGCCCAAAGCCCAAGCCCAAGCGAGCCTGCCTGCATCCGCACAGCCGCAGCTCGCTTCGCCAAAAGCAAAGCGAGAGGCTGCCTCGCCAGTGCCCAACCTGAAGCTCCAGGCTTTGGAGGGTCTCCCTGGAGAAGCTCTGCTCTACGCGCTCTCCGCTCTCCTCTCTTTGGAGCCTCCTGATAAATTGACTCCAAGAGCCCAGGCTTCTTAGCAATAAATAAGCTCCAAATATAGAAGAGGGGGAAAATATGATGAGCCTCTCTGACATTTGTCTTTAAAATAAAACTAGCTGCACGTCAAGTTTGAGCTTAATTTCTGGAAATAGGCGGAAGTCGCCCCGGATCATGCATGGAAGGCTAATTGAAAAGATCAGTTGGAGCACTTGTGGCAGGCGTGTCACTTTATGACAGTACTCTGCTTTTGAAAATTGCATCGTCACGACAAATAGTAGCATGATAAAACGACCCTTTCTGTCCGCATTTGGATATCACTCAGACTAGATTGAACTCTACTCGCTCTCCCTCCGAGGGAGGCTGCGGTTTGCGGTAGCCGGGGGCTCTGCGCGGACACACCGAGGGGGCGCGCTCCCCGCGCAATGGATTCGAAGTGACATCGGGGCTGGGGAATTTGCCGCCCCGGCCCAGCAGCACGGCCGGCGCTGCGACCTGCGCTTCCCACCGCGGGGAGAGGAGCCCCGCGTCCCTCCCCGCCCGCGCCCCGGGGGGCTCGGGGCTGCGCCCCGGCGGGCGGGCCGGCTCGGGGCGGCGGTGGGCGGCCGGGGGGCGCAGCCCCACGGCTGCTCCCCCCCCCCGCTCATCCAGCGTCCGTCGTCAGCCCCCCCTCCTCCCGTAAATGCGGTGCGGGGAGCCCATTTCAAGGGGGGGACCCTCTCCGACATAAAAAATGGCAACGGGGAAAGCAAAATCAAAGTTTCACTTAAAAGGTTAAGCCTTAATCATTATATAATTTCCCTGGAGAGCGGTGTAGATCTCGCCCAGTGGCAATGATTATGCGCCTTGTATTCTATTGCTAGTCATCTAATAGGAAAACATATGGTGTCAATTTGGATGCTCTGCACCATATACACCCAGGAGTTATTAACACAAAGCCTGAAGAGCCCGCCGCGACCTTTAAACAAAATAAAGGCTTCACCCGAATGATATCTTTTCTGCGTTTTGCAGTGGCGATCCCAAACGGCCGAGTGAAGGCATCCCCCATTACCATAAACCCTCGGCACGCCACGGCCAAGGGCAGCCGCCGCCGTCCTTGCGAGGCGCAGGTAGTGCCCTCCCCGGGTTGCCGAGGCTCAGTTTTTGCTCGGGATACGTGAAAATTCATCACATGGACATGCAAGCAGCGGCCCCGATAGAAAAAAAAAAGAAGGAAAACGACCCCACAAACGAGCATCAAAACAAACAAAATTTTAAAAAATAATCAACCAAAAAAAAAAAAAAAAAGCGCTCCACCCAAGGATATCTGAGAAATCCCCAAGACCTCTGTTTTTCCTGATGCTCCTCACACGGGGAGACAACTTATCAACCGGTTGAACGGTGGGATAGGCATCCCCAGCCAGGTTCCAGAGAAGCACCGAGGTGGGGGCCGACCGCCCCGCGCAAGGGCCGCGCAACTCGGCCTGCGCTCCTCCTCGCCACCGCCACACGCGCAGAATAAGCGCTCCCGCGGAGCCCACCCCGCGTCCCGAGGACATGGGGCCTACTCCAGACTGGCTGGGACCTCAGCCCCGGTCCCTTCGACCCCCGCGCAGCCCCTTCCGCCGGGACGCAAGGAGAGGCCGCTTCTCGCCGCCCCCCGCGCCCGTCTCCGTGCGCTCCTGCCTGATGCCAGCGCTTTCCTCTCTGAGAAACGCTCAGGCCTCTCGACGAGGTCTTAACAACAGCAACGACAACAACAACAACAACAACAGATAAAACGTCCCCCAGAAAATTAATAATCCACAAAGACATCAGAATCGGGAAGCAAATAAACTCAGAAGGTGACGAGGAACCGCACCTAGCACGGAATGGCTTTTTCCTGCCCAACTCCCACCGCAAACCAGACAGGGACACAGCCAGGTCCTGGGCCTCGAGCCGGGCCAGCCCCCGTGGCCCGGGAGCCGTGACAGCGCTCCCGGCCCCCTCCCCGCCGCCCACGGCTGTACCCGCGCCCCGACGGGGCGGGCGGCGCTCCCGGCCGCGCAGGGGTCCCAGCTCCCGGCGGAGCCGCCTCTCCCTCCCCCGCCCGAGCGAGCCCTCCGCCTCGGTGTGCCGGCCCGCTCCTGCGCGCCCGCGGCCGCCCCGCCTGCCCTCCGCGGCCGCGAAGGGGCGCGGAGTCACTTACTGTTCTGCATGTTGGGCTGATAGAGCAGTATCCCACGGGGGTCGCCTATAGCAGTCTATCAGTGATAAAATAGGCGTTAATCAGGCGAGGTAGTGCACACAGTTAAGCTGCAGAGAGGCTAATATCTCACAGGCTGAATTTTTTTATCCTTAGGCATCTTCCCCCGGTTAGTTTAAGGATTTGGGGGTTTTTAACATCTCAAGGCAAAAATGTACATATGTATCCCTAACACGCGGGGGAAAAAAAATTAAGAGAAGCAGCCCGCCAAGTGGTTTCTCGTTTTAATTGCATGCAGGTGGCGTATTGCCTCGTCGTTAGTGCCCTTCGCTGAGGTGGTGTATTAAGTGGAGCGACAACAATCACAAAGAGAGTCCGAAGTCATGTTTTTAAACTTGCCTGAAAGCAGGGTGGACTGTCCTCTCATACAATTTAGGGACTCGCACATCTGCGTGTCACTAGTTAAAGTCTTCCCTCTAGGACAAAGCAGAAGAAGTACATTAAAAAAGTGTGGAGCGGCGCCGGGAAGGTGTGCGGGGCGGCGGGGCGCGGGCCGGGGGGAGCGCAGCGGAGCGGGGCGGGCGGCGCTGCGCGGGGGCTGCGCGGGCACCGGCGGCGGGGGCGGGGAGGTGGCGGGGGGGAGCCCTCCGCCGGCTGCCCTGCGTGCTGGGAGCGGGGCTCCATTTTTACCTCCGGGTATTTCCTCGAGTTATTTATTTCCACCACCACCCCCCCCCCTTTCCCCGCGGCACTGGCAACTTTTTCTACCCCAAACTCCCCGTCTTGTGATTAACTTCTTTTTTGGTCTTTAGATCTTCCCCTTTTTCACTGTACTGTGACACACGCTGTCTACCTCGCCTCACTGCTTTAAAAAGTAAGAACAGGAGGGGGTGAGAACTGTTAAACAAAGCCTACAGAAAGCGAACAATGGCCTCCATTCTGCTCCTCTACCCAAACCCCGAGTGCAGAAACCCAGGCTCCTTAACCGGCCGCGCAGCTTCCCAACTCAACGGACCAACAACCCTCCAACTTACAAAGAGCAGAGAAACAAGCCCCTTCTCCCTTCATTAGTGCCTGCCTTGACCCAGCGCCTGGACAGTCCCCAGCGCCTTTCCCCCCCACCACCCCCCTCTCTCGCTCGCTCGCTCCCTCCCTCCTTCCTTCCACTGCTCCCTCTCTCCTCCTCTCGCCACCTTCCCTCCCTCCCTCCTTCCCTCTCTCCCCCTCCCCCGCCACCCCCCGGCCCACTTATTTATTTATTTATGCGTCCCCATGTATTTATTTGAAATCGTCGCGGGTGAAAATGGAAAAGTAATTTCTCGTTATAAATATCTGGCGGTAATTGTGTTACTGGTGCGAGTTGTTAGGGGTTGTAAAAAGATACAACAGCTCAGTGGGGTGCTCAATTGGGGAGGGACAATTACAATAAAGAGCCCATTCAAGGGGGTTGCTAAAAAAAAAGGAGGTAAAATAATGAAATAGTCGCAGCCTTCATTTTCTCTCCTTTTTTTTTCGCCTAAAAATACTCATTCTCTTTCTTTTGCGCCTATAATGAATATTAATTTTACTCTTCCTGCATATGATGGAGAATTCAAAGAGGCACGTTTCCCCATTCAGGACTAGCCACGGTATAATTTATTAAGTAGCTTTTAGCAATCTTAAATCCATAAAAATAAACATCAAACAAGTACTTTCTCGCAGCATGAAGACTTTAACTGGTAAATATTTACTGCTCTTTGGAGAGCTACCTGATTAGCAGCAGAGCAAGCTACACTGTACTTCAATGGAGACGTGGTGATATCTCCTTCAGCTGAACTGAACGTGAAGTCATCCCTTTAATACACCAAACACGTCTGCATAGACACACACCGAACGGGAAACCCACTTCTCCAGACACAATTTCCTCCCATATTTCATGCACAAATCATAAGCGTGGGGCCTACGGGGTTAAAGAAATCGTCCAGAAAGGCACCAGGAAACTTCCAGCCCTCAGCTCTGCCCGCACGGACCTCAGAAATGACACTGAGTGGGTTTAAAAGAAATGGAGGAGGGGAAAATAAAAAAAAAAATAAAAAAAAAAGAGAGAAAAAAAAAGAGGGGAAAAAAAAAAAAAAGAAGAAGACCACGAAACAAAACAAACCCAAACAGAGCCGAAAGCGGTTTACAATAGAAGGCGAGGGTAGCCAAGATCTTCAGCAAGGTAAGAGGAGGTGTGGGACAAGGAGCTGCGTGTCTGCTCAGCAACTCGCCACCGCCTCCAGCCACCGGCCCGGCGGCCCCGGCCAGGCCTGGCGGCCCCGCAACACCAACGCGAAATCGCCTCCTCCTGCCGTGCCCCGCATTCGCTGCTGCCCCGTAGGAACCCCCGGACCCTCACCGGGCCCGTGGGACGCGGCCGGCTCCCTCCGAGAACTGGGATGCAATTTGCCGCGTCCTAATAGGCCGGGCCTAATCTGCGACTCGGTTTTTAATCTCGAAATCGTCATATTATCTCATGGAGGAGAGCAATTTTTTTCCCCCTCTTCCGGTGAAACCGTAATTAGACATTTAGGAAAAAGTTTCGCGTTCCTGGGGCAAATGAGAAAAAGATAAAAACGGATAGGTTTGCGATGAGGCGTTGGTGAAGGTCAGCAGCTATAAACATTTATTGTCAAGGGCCACTTTTATTATTTTATGCCCCTAAAATGGAGAAGATGCTGTCACTTTTCTTTTCTAATACGTTGTTGTGGTTTTCCAAAACAGCCTCTGCCAGGTACATTGAATCATTCGAGAAAGTTTGTTTTTAAACTTTCCAGAAATGATTCCTGCTCTGCGTGCCCATGTAACCCTTCCGTGGAAAGCGCTACAAGGTTAAATTCAAACCCAATTTTTTTTTTCTTTTGCAATTGCACTTGTGAGGGGAAAAGGAATCAAGTTTATTGTTGTGCTTCGCTGGAGCAAATACATATTTTTTTTTCCTTGCATGGACGAGAGTTTACAACTTCCTAAAAATTTAAAAAAAAAAAAAAAAAAGAAAGCTTTGCTGTGGTTGGGAATCGCAGAGGTGGGTCAAAGAGGCTTTTGTAGAAATAAGATATATCAGGGGTTTTTAAATTAAAAAAAAAAAAAAAAAAAAAAAGCCTGTCGATTTCAAAAGGGAGTAAAAGAATTCCCCACGCCGGGAGCACGGCGAGCCCCGGTGCCGAGCAGGGACGGGGCGGTGCGGGGCATCCGGCGGGGCCCTCCATGCACGGTGCGGGCTGCTCCGCGCCCCCGGCGCTTCTCCCGCGCCGGAGCTGGGAAAGTTGCCGGCACTAGGGACAAGTTGGGAAGATCCCCGGGTGGCTGATTAAAGCTGACAGCCCTTCAGCTCCGCTCAGCTCCCCGCCTGTACCGCGCCTGGGAGCTGACTTGGCCTAGGATGTGGGTTATTTTTATTTATTATTTTTTTTCCCCCACGCAACTCTCCCGGCCGCTCTCTCTGTGTTTCTCCCCCACCATCAGGGGTGAGCCTTCCCTAACCGAGACCGCAGAACACAAAGCAGAAGTCGGGGACGGGGCCGCCCCCGGGGCAACGAGGCGCCGCTTCCCTCCCTCTCTCCCTCCCACTCGGCGTGGCGTGGGGCCGGAGCCTTTCTCGGGTCCCACCGCCCCTACGAGCTGGGTACCGGCAGCATCGGCACCACAGACACCGGCGCTTGTGCTCTCCCTGACCAGCAAACGCTGCGTGGGAATTACTGCTGCTGCTGTTGGCATTGGTTTCCGAGTCAGATGCTTTAGCTTTTCCAGAGGACACGGGCTCATGTGAAAGGCAGAAAGTTTGTGAGCTCCTGGGCTGGAAAGTTCCCTGGGAAGCTCTCCGGAATGCAAATGGGAATATGAGAGAGAGAGAGAGAGAGAGAGGGAGAGAGGAGGGGTGAGAGAGAGAGCCCTGCCTAAATATTAAAATGCGAGGAGGGAGAAGTTGGGAGAATAAATGAGCACTCACCTTTATGAGGCATCCTGTCTTGTTGTCAAAGCTCCTGTCAATAGTTTAAGAGCGCACTGATTTAAAATGATGGTGCTTTAAAAAGAGTTGCCAGCAAAATAGTTTTTCTCCACTGAAGCTGCTGGTTGTGTGATCTTGAATTCCTGGGAAGGAGACAGAGATTGACAATAAAATGGGCTGTCAGTGACTGGAGAGCGAGAGATAAAAGAGTGTGTGAGTGAAGTGGGGGAGAGAGAGAGAGAGAGGCAGAGCACACCTATGCTGATTGGTGATGGTTCAAGTGTATTAATGTGTGTGTGCCTTGGTCTCTGCCTCGCCTCCACCGCTCTCCACTGGCCCATTAGTGAAGCCTGACCTCTGTCATCATCCTCCAGCAAAACACTTCCTTCCCGAGGAGCGCCGGGGACCCGAGCGATGGGGGGGGGGGGGTGAAAAAAAAAAAAAAAAAAACAACCAACCAAAAAAAACCCAACAACCCACAAGCGGCGGAGCTCGGGGGGCCGGCGGTCTCCAAACCCCACTTTAATGGCTCGGCGGCCCCGCCGCGCCCGCCGCCCGCTCCGCTCCGCTCCCACCCGAATATCGCCGTATGCAAAGCGCCGCCAGCGCCTCCCCGCCGCCCATTGGCCGCCGCCGCCCGCCCCGGCCCAATTGGCCCAGGCGTTTGAATATGAATGCGCAGGGCCCGGCAGCGCCAGCGCGGCCCGCGCCGCCCCGCGCCCATCCCGCACCGCGCCGCACAGGTCCGCCGCGGGAGGAGGGGGGGTGGTGGCGATGGCGGCGGCGGCGGCGGTGGTGGTGGTTGTGATGATGGTTGTGATGGCGATGGCGGGGGAGAGGTCGATTTGCATTTAAACAGTTCGCTCCCGGCCCGACAATGGAGATAAGGTTGAGGGGGGGTGGGGGGGGTTGGGAAGGGAGGGAGGGAGGAAGGGGGGAGAGGGGGGTGTGTGGAAATAACATTCAAATGGTAAAGGCATAAATATTTGGGAGACAGGCGCGCTTTGTCGCCGGTGAATCGCCCCCGGGAGCGCCCCGAGGCCGCCCGCCACCCTTCCCTCCTTCCTTCCCCCCCCCCCCCGCCTTTTTTCCCCCCAGCTCCCGGCTCTGCCCCGGCCGGGAAAGAGCAGAGCAAATACACCATTTACTTTGTGTATTGAGGGCTCTTGTGAAAAGGCCCTGAAGAGTCCTTTACCAAACACTCACCAACTTCTCCCACGTGCCATTTGTTGACTAAGGACTGCCCGGCTGATTTTTTTTCTTTTCTTTCCCCCTTTTTTTTTTTTTTTAAAGATCCCACGGAGGAGATGGAGGAGGGCAGAGCCTGACGCTGGGCAGTGCTGCCGCTTTGTGCCCGTCCGAAGAGGCTCCCCCCGCCTCCCCTCTCCTTTTGCAAAGGGACCCCCTTCACTAGCTGCCAGAAACTCAAGGGGGAAAGTAAGTAAATGACTTTGCTGCTCTGACCACACACCACAAGTACATTTGTTGAATGCCGGACTATTAAGACACACCTCAGTAAACTCTAAAGCAACCCCTCAGCGCATGCATTTAAGGTTACACTGGGAGCACCAGTCCGAGCTCAGGGTGTCCCAATCGGTTATGGCGAGTGGGCCGGGGGGAGGGGAAGGGGGGTCTGCACCGGGAAAAAAAAAAAAAAATAAAAAAAAAAAAAGGCTTGGGGAAAGAAAGAGAAGAAGAGACAGGAAAAAGAAATTCCAAGAGCCACCGCGGAAAGTGGAGAGTATGAACGCGCAAAGCATAAAATGAAGTCGTAGCCGCATACACTTGACTTCTCTTGACATGTGAAAAGTGCTAAAAGTCAAAGCTCATCAATAAAGTATCTTGAAATTGAATAAGAGCCCTGACAACCATTGCATTCTTAAATAAAGTACAATGAGGAGACAAACGACTCTGCCAAGGAGTTTGCATGTGAGTGAAAGGGCGCCTCAATGGGAGCGGGATAATGGGCTGCCCGGCCGTCATGCACTGTCATCCCCGGTCCCGCCGAGAAGCTGCCACAGCTCCCTAATAGCACAAAATGGGCTCTTAAGAGACTGCTGCCTGCCCCTCCGCTGCTCCCTTCCCTACCCTTCCCCCGACGCCGGGGTGCCGCGGTGACCACCCCGCTCCGCGCCCGGTGGGGAGGCCCGGGAGGCAGGGACTGGGGCGGACAACCTCCCCCCGGCCCTCCCTCCAACCCGGGAATGGGCCGAGCAAAGCCTTTCCTCGGAGGATGCGGGGAACGGAGAACTGCCGCCCTCCTGCCCCGGGACCCGGCCGACCCCACCTGCAGCGGCGAGGGGCTCTGCAGCGTTGGTCAGGCCTAAGGTAACCTGTGGGGCTTATTTTGGTTCGGGTTTTGCCCCGAGTCATGCCTTTTTATAGAAACGGAGCTGACTATCGTGATGGACACACGGGAGCATTTGAGAGTGATGGGATCTTCCCTGAAGGTAAGGGTAGTCCGGCCCTCGGGCTGCGGGGCACCCCAAGGGGGGCTCTGCCAAAACTAGGGGCTCGGGCAAGGACCTCCCTGCCCCGACAGCCCTCTGGTCCCCGCGCTCACCTCACCTCCTCCTCTCCAAAACTTTCCAAAGTAACATCTGGCACTAAGTTAACCTGCCCGCGGCCAGGCATCATTTCAGGGGCGCCGAGGAAATTTTTCAGAGCGACAGAAGAGAAAAGAAACAAAGTCCAAAATGAAGTACGAACCTGTGTCCGGTGTGTCTCCCCTCCAGGGTGGGTGAGTCCCGGCGAGCCGTCCCGCGGAGCAGCCTGTCCCCTCCTAGTTGCCGCTGGCCGAGGCCGGGTGTCCCGCCGCACGCATCCTGCGGGCGAGAGAAAGAGGCTGCGATTTGTAAGCTCGCACCGATCTCGAAGGCTCCAAAGGGATGTTAAAAGCTGGGATCTGGTCCTTTTTCTGGAGTGAAGTCAGTCGTGTCCGTGGCTTTTGATTTTTTTTTTTTTAATCTTGCTTTGTTGTTGTTGTTGTTGTTGTGGGGTTTATTTTCCCTGTTGCACTCCCTCTCTAGCAAATGAGCGATCTTTTTGGTTTTTGGGGGCTTTTTTTGTTTGTTTTTTTTTTTTTTCCAACTCTCGTCCACAGGGCGTTAAAGGGGGAGAAGAGAAAACCCACTTTGTCCGAAATCGCAGGCAAATATCATTTTTACAAGCTCTCAATTAGCCATCCTTTGGATTAGCACCTTCTTACTCCTCCTCGCCAGAATAAAGCAGCCGTAATCTTGTTGCTATTTTCCCCTCGGGCGCAGCGGGCTTTGTGTTCCCTCCCCGCCACCTCCAAAAAAACTTTTAACGCCCCCACCCGAAAAAAAAAAAAAAAAAAGAAAACCCACACCAAAACCCTCCCTGGGCAGGGAGGGGAGGGCAGGGGTGAAGCGGTGACGTCAGGGCGGGGCGGGGGGGGCGCCGGTGGGAGCGGGAGCCCCGAGCGAAAGTTGGGAGGAAGAAGGAGCGGCGGGGCGGGACGGGCCGCGCGTGGGAGCGGAGCGGATCCGCCGGTACCGCCCGGCCCGGCCCGTCCCGCCGGGCCACGTCTGTCCCATCCCGCCGCGGGGTCCGGCCCGGCTCCGCGCCGCCATTTTACCTCCGCCGGGAGCGGCGGGAGCGGAGGGGCCGTGCGGGGGCCGTGCGGGACCGGCCCCGCCGCCACCGCCCCCGGTACCCGCGTCCGCCCCCCCGGAGGAGCGGGCGGCCCGCCCGGAGCCCCTCGCCCCCCAGCCCCGGCGTTCCCGGCAGCCGTGCCCCGCCGCGGGCAGCGGGACCTGCCGGGACTGCCGTGCCTGGATACTTCCCGAGGAAACGCTCTGCTTTTTCTTTTTCCTTTTTTTTCCCCCATCTAACAGATTGCCAGCCACCGTTCGTCCCTCCCTGCCCTGCCGGCCTGGTTTTCCTTTCCTTCTTTTATTTTCTCCTTTCCTTTCTCTCTCTCTCTTTTTTTTTTTTTCTAAGCGAATTTTCCACTTTTGCAATTACTGCTCTCGCCTTTGTAATTAGAGGAGAGGAGCAGCAGCGCTGTGAGGTGCTCGGCGCGTTCCCCTCTCCCCCAAAGCCCTGCCCTCCTGCAGGCGCAGACCGCCCCCCCTTTTCCCGGCCCGCGGCCGTGGGACCTCGGAGCCTCGGCCCTCGGCATGGACTTAGGCACCCTTTGAAGATTTCTCCTTTAAAATCCGCACAGGATTATTGTAACTAGCATTTTTTTCTGCGTCTGCTTTTTTTTTTTTTTCCTTCTCTCCCCACACTTTTTTTTTTTTTAACTATTCCAAACAAAAAGAAAAAAATGGGCGTAATATAAAAATGGTTTAAAAAAGAAAGGTAAGTAACTATTATACATGGCAAGGTGCGGGTTTTTTGTTTATTTTTCCTAATTAAAATAATTTTCACTTTTTTTACATGATCTCGTGCCTGGGTATTGATTTGTGTTAAACAGCAGCGTTTGCTTCCCTTTCGTATTTTGTTAGGTGTCGAAAGCAGAAAGTGCTGAGTTAGAGACTCCAGTATCGTCTCGTTGTATTAATATCTGGGCTGCAAACTACCTTTTTTAATACCCAGAAAAATGCTTAAAGTCCTCTTGTCCAGTTCGGTCTGAAACTGAAGAGATACACAAATCCTGACGTCTTAGACTACAATGCTTTTGCCTTCAGGACACTTAATGCCTATTTGTATATGTAGAGACAGTGTTTGAAACCTATAATGCACAGGACACTGAGTTAAGTGGAGCTTTTCTAGTTTATAAACAATCTGCAAAAAGTTTGGAATCGATTTAACCTCTTTTATGTTGGCCTTCTGCATAAGGCGCAGCTTCATATGGCAGGATAAAAAAAGGCTTTCTGGACCTCGCCGAAGTCCCTCTGAAACTGGAAGACGAATATACACCTTTCCGTACGAGAAAGCCTTTGATTATAAATATGGGAAAACTGTCATGCAACCAGACCCGCTCGAAAAGCCTTCAGAAAAGAACGGGGGGGGTGAAAGCTTAGCGCATCCTGACGGGCTTTTTAAATGCTATTGATTGGGACAAGCTGTTCAAAACCCCAGTAACAGTTAATCTGCCTGTTAATCAAGCCACTAAGGAGCTCAATGCGAGTTTTATTAGCAACTGGAGAACACAGGCAGCAGAAAGGATCAAAAGCCTACACCCTTGATATTTGTAAAACCAGCCTTTCCCAAAAATATATTTTCAATTACAGAGTAATTCGGAGCTTATCAGGGCTCGCTCGCAGCCCCACGCAGATGGTTCCGCAGGCGCTGCCAAAGCCACGAATCCAAATGAACCAGCATCGCGCTGGCCCCGCCGAGGTGCGGGGGTTAAAAATAACGCGTTAAGGGGGGGGGGGTCCAGCTCTCGCCTCTCTCCAGCCTCGGACTCTCCTGGCCTCCCGAATTAGCAGCAAAACCTAAACTTGGCAAACCACGAGGAACCGATAGAGAAACTCCTCGGATTCACGTCAATTGTGTTCTTAGGCTGAGGGGTCGAGGGCTCTTTTTCTTTAAGCTGGCATATTTGATTTATCGCGGCAAGTTTGCAGGGCACGTTTCTCTCTGCCCATCCTTTCGGTGGAGCCTCTCATTTAATTGCTAAAAAAAAAAAGTTTAAATCGCAAGATTTGTAATTTGGAGAGCCTAAAAGTTGAATTTCAATTAATTTAACGACCAGGAATATTATTATATCGGCTAAAATCAACATTTGATCTTGTCATTTTTAATGCAAACCGATTCCTTTATATGTCAGCGAGATATGCATATAAAAGACTATCTGGTCAGAGGTAATTATGTCACAGCTTTTTCTCGGCATGACAGCTGGATAAACACCATCTCCAATAAACATCTCTAATTAGGGAGGAGGACCTGAGATAGATGGTGTTTGATTTATTACTGAAGGAGAATGTCCATTTACCGGTATATTATAGTGAAGCATCACAGGGAGCGTTCCCGCTAACGCACCGTAAAGAATATTTGGAGATGCTCGAAGACAGGTAAGCGGTGTTTTAGGTTTTACGCTGCTATTTTGTTTAGCGTTATTTCGGAGGAAGAACGGCCTTTCTACGGTACCTTTCTCTCCCACTGACGCCCTGATTTAGTAGAGGCACCCGGGGTTGGGAAGCCAAGCCTGAGTTTGGGGGCCAAGAGGTGGTCGCCTCTCGGCGACCGGACCATTCCAGCCCGGGTAGGGTGACAGAGCCTCCGCGGCGACCGGCGAGCCCCCGGCGTTAGGCGGGGAAAAGGGTGGCTGGGACGCAGCCCCCGACGGCAGCCCGGCTCGGCTCGGCTCTGCTCCTGCAGCCCCGCCGCCAGCCTGCCTTTCCGCGCCCCTCCGCGGAGGCGTCGCGCCGGACTCTCCGTGACCCGCTCCCATCCCGTCCATTCAGCCCGGGGGGCTGGAGCCCGAGTCCGAGCCCGAGCCGGCCGCTCCAGGGCCCGGGGGGCGCCGAGCGGGGTGCTCCGAGGGGCGCGGTAACCCGCGGCTGCCCCCGCCACCTGAGACGGGTCACGGCGAGGGAGCGGGGCCCGGGTCACGGGGCGGGGGGAAGGGGAGGGGGCTGCGCCGCCCGCGCAGGGGGGGAAGTTTGGGAAGCGGCTCGCACCGCCGGCCGCCCCCTCCGCCCCGCGGCGCCCCCTCCGACGGGCGGGCAGCGGCCGGAGCCTCTCCCTCCCACCCCTCCTCCCACCCCCACCTGTTGTGCGGGGCTCCGGCCCGCTCCCCTCGCCTTCCCCCCGCGGGGTGGGGGTGCCCGGGGTCGGGGTGACCGGCCCCTCCCGTCGGGCCGGCGGCTGGCGGCGGCCCGCGGTCGGGACGAGCGTCCGGGGGCGGAGGGGACGTGCGGGGACGTTACCTGTCAGCGGGCGCGGAGGGTCCGGGCGCGGCGGTCCCGCGGCCGGGAGGAGGTACCTGGCGGCTCCGGTCGCCAATTTCCACGCAAAGAACCTGCCACACAGTTTAAATGTCAATGACAGCAAAAGAGGGGTGCTGCCTTTGCACTAACTTTCCCTTAATATCGACGCCAGCGCCTCCCCCCATTGGCTGGGCCGCCCCGGTGACGTCACGGCGGACAGTAGTTCGCTAATGAGACATTTTGGGCGACACGAGCGCGAACGGCGCGAGCCCGGACACCGCCCGCCCCGTCGGCGGGCACGGCCCTGCACGGCACGGCCCCGCCCGGGGCCCCGCTCCGCCCGGGGCTCCGCGCCGGGGCTCGGCCGTCGGACGGGACTCCCTTGGACCGGGGGCTCCCTCGGGCAGCGGCGGGGTCGCTGCCTCCTCCCGCTGCCCACCGGCAACCGGGGACTGCGGCCCGACGGCTCGCCCCAGCCGCAGCACCGCCGGCAGCCGGGCCTATCCCCGGCCTCTCAGGTCGAGGTTTGGGCTGAGGTTTGGCTTCTTCCCCTCTGAAAGGCGCTGCGAAGGAGGGACGCTCTCGCGCGGGTAAAGAGGCCCCGCAAAACCTGCCCCAACCCTGTGGCTCCTGGGAAACGCTGTGGCCCTCCAACTCGCCCGCAGGTCTCCGGCTGGAACGAGATGCCGGACCCTGCGAGACCTAAGGACAGGCCGCGGGACGGCCGGGACACGCGTGGGCCGCTCCGGCAGCCTCCCTGCGCCCTGGCAGCCTCTGCGGGTGATCCGGGGCCCTGCGGGTCCTGCCCGGGCTCCCTGTCCGCACCCTCTCCCATTAGAGAGGGAGGGAGAGAGGCCCGTTATTTGCACACACTTGTCAGGGTAAATAATTCATCAGCAAAGAGGGCCCCCCCGCAGCCGATAGTTTTATTGAACTGCACTTAAATGTTTCATGAACCTGCCGCCCGCCCGGGATGAGGCGGGGGCCGCCGGATCCATTAGGAGCGGGCTGTGGCGGGGGGTGCGGGGAGAGCGCTTTGAGGAGTGCGGGGGCACTCGCCCGGCCCCGGCCCCTGCTCCGGCTCTGCGGGCCGGGGTCAGGCGGGACCCCCCGGGGCAGGGATCCCGGGGAGCCCGCCCGGATCCCGGGTGACCCTGTCCCTTACAGGGCCAGGCCGCGTTGGCAGGTAGCGACGGCTCCGGGGGTGCTGCCAGGAAGGGGTTTCGCGGCGCGTTTGGAGCCGCTGCCATTAAGGGGCTTGCGGCTCCCTGCAACCCGGCAGGGTCCTCCAGGGAAGCGTTGGAAACACCACGGCTCCCGCCTGCTTATCTGGCTGTCAATAAAAGGAGATGGCTCCTAAAGCAGGGCCAGGTGCTGCCTCCCCTGCTCTCCAGCGCGCCGCTCTCCAGAAACTGCTCAGGCGTGAAGCCAAGTCTGCTTGGCCAGGCCTCGGCGGAGGCAGGCAAACAGCCCCTCGCCAGCGCCAGAGCGCTCTGTTTGCCTTTTTATCTCCTAAAAAAAAAAAAAAAATAGAGACAGGGAGAGGGAAGCGAGGCAGGAAAGTAGGGGAGCGACGGGAACAGAGTCCGTATTTGGCTGGGAGATCGCCTAAAAAAAAAAAAAGGGATAATAATAAAGAATAGTGGAAAAAAAACCCTGCAAAGGCTGCGCTCAGAGGCAGGCGGGACCCCGGGGGTGGCGGGCCGGGCCGGCCTCCTCTCCCTGCCGGGCACTGCCTCGGGAAACTCCGCTCGGCGGCGGGGGTGCCCCCGGGCAGGCCCGGTGTCACCCCCGGACCGAGGAGGGGGTGCCCAAGGGCCGCCCCCCGCCGCGCAACCCTGCGGAGCCCCCGCGCCCCGCTGGGCAGGCTTGGGCAGGGAGCGGTGCCGGGGGAACGGGCCAGCAAAGTGTCCCCCCCCTCGCCTGTGTGTGTGTCCCCGTTAATTTTTGCTTCCGTCACGGCCGGGTCCGCAGCCTTTCCCGAGCCGCGGAGGATGGAGGATGCTCCGCGGTGCAGCGCGGAGCGGAGCCCCGCGGGCGCGGAGGGGAGCGGGCTCGGTGCGGGCGTCGCCGCGCCCGGGCAGGGGAGAGGAGCAGGGACACGGCAACGTGTTACAAATTTATAAGCGTTATACATATTTGATTTACACTGCGTTCCGAAGTTGTGGGGGGTTTTTTTCTTTTTTTTTTTTTCTTTTTTTTCTTTTCCTTTTCCCGAGGATGCCCCAAACCCCCGTGTTCACATAGATTGAGCAATTCTCAACACACACTGTAATAATGAGCTTTAATTCTCTATCCAAGCAGAACTTGAGCAATAATAATAAGCACATCAGAACAATTTGTTTACTGTGGCATTGCACAGGCTGCAGGGTCCAAGACTAGCTACAATAAACGGTAAAAACCAAAGGAAAAGCTCTAGAACAGGAAAAATATTGCGATAGAAACGTGGTTTTGGCTTTCAAGGAAAGAGGCTCTTGACTAGCATTTTAGCTGGGATATTTTGCCCTTGTCCAAGGTATGTGTTTTTAAATATTTTCTTTTTATTTCCCCCACACGTTTCTTTGCTTGTCTAACATTTCTCTTTTGCCCCCAGGATTGCGTTTAAACCTTGGTGCAGGAATGTAATTTTGCTCTTGTTTTGTATTGTTGGGTTTGTTGTTTGTTTAGGTTTTTTTTTTTTTTTGTTGTTGTTGTTTTTTTAAATCCTCTCGTCCTGTCGGCTCAGCCCTCTCGTAGTTTGATAGAAACTGAATAGCTCCATCTCTTCGAATAAAAAATACCTGAGTTATTATTGAAATGGCTTTTTGTGTGCTGGCATATAAAGTTGGGAGAGCTTTCCGGCTGTTGTGTGGCTGGCAGCCTGCGAGGCTCTCCTGCGACCTGGTAAACGGTTGCACCTTCCTTTCTCCTGAGCATTTGCCCAGAGCGGGCTGAGCCGGCTGACATGGGCACCCCACTCTGTGAACCCTTGGCGAGCTGGAAACTTGTTGTAACAAGCGGGATTAGTGTGCGGGAGCGTGTGTTTGGGGGCTTTAATTTAAGATGCTGCAAGAAACTTCTGTGAACTGAAGCGTCCTAAAGACAGAAATTTAGCAGAAAGATAACATTTTCCCCCGTGAAGAATCCCACCGTAGCCGACTGTATAATAAGACTATTATTTTCAATGCCGTAACCTTGTTTCTCATCCAAAAAGAAAAAAAATCAAGATAAAAAAAATACTTCTTGCTTAAAAAAAGAAACGTATAGTTATAAATCATTTCTTTATACCTTAACTTTGTAGCTGGGCTTTCTCTCTCAATCTCTCCTTTTTTTTTTTTTTTTTTTCTTTTCCCCTGAAGACTCCTAATGCTATTAATTTGTCGAAAACTTTATTCTGGGCTGTCTTGAATTATTTCCCTTCTCTATCCTTTAAAACATTTTCATAATAAGCGTGACTCCGGACAATGTTTGATTTGTTTTTCTCCCCTCATCCCGGTTTAGACTGAGACATTAGCTGAATTCCCTGGGGGTGATTGGATGCAATTCGCTGAAAGTCGACAGGCACGTCCTGGATGTTAGAAATTCACTTTTCCTCAACGTGACAAGGCTGAGTTCGATCTACAATTGTATTTGAAAGGGCAATGAGCGGAAAGATCTCCCATCATTAAAGCCTCCCTCTTCTTTAGCAAAATAACAAGATACTTCATTTGCACACAAACACTCAGGGAAAAAAAAAATCCCCAAACCCTAACCGACCCGCTATAACTCTTTGATAAAACGCTATCTCTGCATAATTTGGGAGGGGGGAACGACATATCAAAAGGTATCGGAGGACCCCCAAAGCGCCCATGTGATCAAGTTGACTTTTTACTTTAAATCTTGAATAAGATGTGAGTTGTAACAAGGGGATTTGCACTTACTCCATGACCCTTGTAATTGGATTAAATATAGACTGAGACGTACAAAAACATACCAAGATTGACACCTGCCAACTGGACTTCCTTATGATTGATTGTGATGCTTCGTGCTGGCAACAATAATGAAATAAATTGTATGGATAAAACAGCACATTTGTCATTTCCGTGCCATAAGAGAGGAAGGCAGCGTGTTAGGCAAGCTGTTATCTGACAGGCACGAACAGCAGACACAACTAAAGAGCTAAACAAGGATTCCAGACATTGACAAGACAAATTATAACTTGTCACAACCTTTTTAAATTCAGAAGTTTTCAATTAACATATATATTGCTGTTACATATAAGATCGGGGTGGACTTAAAATATAAACAGGCAGGGACGGAAGGGCGGCGGAGGCTGCGGAGCCGGCGCTGCCCCGGCTGCCGGCGCTCACCGGAGCCGCGGCCCCGGGAGCCGCCCCGCCGCCCCCGCCCGCGGGCACGGGCACGGCCCTGCCGGGGCAGCGGGACGAGCCCGGGGAACGAGCCGCCGGGACGCTCCCGCCCGCCTTTGTCCGTGCCCCAAGCCGGCCGAGGCGCGGAGGGGCCGGAGCGGAGTGCCCGGCGCAGGTAGCGCATCCCCTCGAGGTGTGCGGGGCTCCCCGGTGATGAGCCACCGCCCGCCCGGCCCGGGAGACAGAGCGCGGTGCGTCCTGCAGGGAATCGGTTCGGATTTACGGCTCCCCGGCGGCGATGCTCGGTGGGGGATGGATGCGGGGCAGGGGCTGCCGCGCCCCTCCGCGCCCGCGCAGCGCGGGCAGCGCCGGGCTCCCAGCGCCGGGCCCGCGGGTGCGGACAGGGCCGGGCAGGGCTGGGCTCTCCGCCTCCGCTGCCCGTCGGGTCTGCAGGGACCCCTCCGGGAGCGGGAGGGAGCAGCCCCGTGGGACCCCCTGGAGGGACCGGAGAGGGGACCCACACCCGGCACCAGCTCCGCTCCTTCGAGGGACACCCCGTCCCTCGGCTCCCCTTGGCCACTCGTGACTCCCCAGCAGGGCCCTCCCTGTGTCCCTGTGGGAAAAAAGCCGAGGTCCTGGCGAAGTGGGGAACGTTCCCTGCGGGGTGTGGAGGGTCACGACACACAGGGCGCGTCGTGGCACAAGGGCTTGGGCTTGGGCTGGGCTTTGCAGGGTGCACAAAGAGGCAGCGTGACCTGGAGGGGCTGGCGGGGCAGTGTCCGGATTTGGGCCATCTGGTCCCCGCCAGGTCGTCACTGGGTAAACTCTGCCGAGTGGGAGGCGGGAGCGGGCTCACGGGAGCACGGACCCAAGCCCCCCACTCCTTTCGCGACCCCCCAAAATGCAAGCGAAACTGCGGAGCATTTTCCCCCAGGACGTGGTGCGCTTTGCCCGAGGAGGTGCTGACCTGGCCCGTCCGGGAGAGCATCTCCCAGGAGCAGAAAGAAATCCCGACTCTCGCAGAAAACTGTCGGGTCCCACTCGAGGGGCTACTCCAGCGCTTATACAAATATTTTTTACCCCCGTTTCTTTTGTCTGAGCGGGTTTATGCTGGGCCCGAGGTGACCAGCGGTAGAAGTGCAGGGGATGCAGCACCGCGGCTCTCTCGGCCATCGCCGGGGGCAGAGAAAAAGGACCCTCCCCACAAATCCCCGAGTCCCAAGTTGGGAAAAAATAACTAATATTCCAAGGCGACCTTTCCATTTGCTGTAATTACTGGCAAACTCATTCCTCTAAATTAAATGCTGCAAGTGATTCGAAACCTTGTAAAGCAAAAACCAAGTTCCATCGAATTAGTTGTAGCCTGCCTGCTTTCCCCAGTGACTGCATCTATTAACATTATAATCTCAAACACCATTTTTTATGTAACACTATTGTTAGTAAATCAACTCCTCAGGTCCACAGAGACGCTGACCTCTGTCAATTCAGTGAAAGTGTAATTATCTCCCCGAATCTTGGACAGATTTAAGAGATTACATTTCAACTAAATCTATATCAATGCTAATTTTTTCCAGACTCCAGGTGCTAGGCACTCCGAAATGGTGTTTCTGCCCAGCAGAATGGGTTACAAAGAGGAGAGGGCTTGCTGTGCAGAGGGCCAAAAGAAATGAAGCCCCACATAAAATTACACCTATTTTTTGCTACAAAACCTGGTTCTTGTATGGCAAAGTTAAACAAAGCAGCTATGCTAAATTAGCGTTAAATAAAGGCTAGTTTAATGCTCGGTTACAGTCAACTGGTGTATATTTGATGGCTAATTGTCTATCAAAATTAAAAAGAAAAGAACAAATGATTCGTTATAAGAAGGTGTTAAAAGCTTCGACAAAAGGACATTTCACAAATATAATATCTGTGGATGGCGAATTGTCCTTTTGAAGCTTTTTTAATGTACTAAAGGCCTGGGACTCCGCAGATATGAATAATGGGGAGAAACGCGCCCTTTTATTCCGAAAGAGCCTGTTTTACACCAGTCGCTCCAATAAACCGGCAAGGACAATATTCCGGGAGGAACGGGAACCGCGCTGCTGTGATTTCCGACGGCCACTTAAATAAATAATGCCCCGGCAGTAAAAAGGCATTTAAATGTTATTTGGTTTGCGCTTAAAGAGACCTAAGCGCCTTCCCGGCGGAGAGCAGCTCTCACTTGCAAATCAACCCATATCAGCAGGGAGAAAACAGTATTTGCAGGGCTGCGGGGATGGGGACGGATCCTGCTTCGGGTGCCCCGCGGCCAGGCGAGGTGCGGGGCCGCCCGCCCCGCGTTTATTGCTTTATCAGAGTAATGGGTCAGGAAATATTCCACGGAGGAAGAGGGGGAGGGAAGGGGGGTGGGGAAGGGAAAGAAAGCGAGACGGGGAGAGCCGCAAAAAATGAGAGGGGAAAAAGTGGTAAAGCCAACCAACCAAAAAAAAAAGCTCTTGTGCGAAGTTAATTCAAGAGGATGGCGGCGAAGCGGGCGCCGGGGCAGGGTCAGCCCCGCCGGCTCCGCGGGCGCGGAGCGCTGCGCGGCCGCTCCGCGTGGGGAGGGAGGGGGGTCCGCGCCCCCGCGGAGGGCGTGCGGGAGAGCCGGAGTACGCAAAAAAGAAAAAAAAAAAAAAAAAAGCCCCGACTAAATCATGCAGCAAGAACGACAAACCGTCTGGAAAATGGACCCATGGAGCAGCAAGAATGTACTTTTTTATCTCTGACAACTTGTGTCCTAAAGAAACTATCTTGAAGATAATTGAAATGATTACAATTCATTGCTGCCTTACTTTGAGTAGGAACAGTCAAATAATGAAATCTTAGTAATACAGCAAAAATTTAATTTCCATTACACCACTGCTCGAGGTTTCCCTTTTTCTTTTTCTCTCCCCGTTTTTTTTTATGCCTAGCTTCCCCTAGAAATTTTGTGCTCACACATAATTCTGCACTTTGTTGCATTATTCATATTTTCGGGGTTATTTCCTATCCCCTCCTGCCCTTTCTCCTTTAGTAATGGTCTCTGAAACTTCCAGATGCGGGGTGCAGGGAATCTTCTGGAAGGAGAGTACCCCAAAAGGCAAGGAGGGATCCCCAGACTAAGCCCAGCAAGGCCGGGGTGGCTGCTGCAGCCTGAGAGGAAATTTTGGCTAAACCCACCTCCCACAGCCGCCTCCGGTGATGAGCAAAGGCTGGGCAGGTACGGCGAACCCATCAGGGGCTGTCCCACCCGGGGTAAAGGCGATAATTCATTTTTGGAAGCTCTTCTGGGACTCAGTCCCTGTGGGGGTTTAAAAATTAGTATTGTTATTATTACCACTACAATATCACTATTACTATCATAATTACTATTTATTACTATTTTCACCAGAGAAATGTTCCCCAGAAGATGTAGGGTGTCCCTGGTGATGCGGGATGTGACTTAGGTGGGTTTTACCAGAGCTTTGAGCTGGAGCAGGGCAGCAGGGCTCACCCACCCAGGGAAATGGGATGGAGCCAGGGCGACCCTCTGTCCCAAGGTCCCCCCCAGTCTCCCCCTGGCTCTCCCCAGCCTCTCTCGCAGTTATTGGTTGTGGTGCTGCCCGGGATGTCTGAGCCCCTTTTCAGCCTCTCACCTCCCAGATTGTGTGGGAGGCATCCTGCCTTTTAATCCAAGTCAGAAATGGACCAGGACACATCCTCAATGCAACTAACTGTTTCTAAAAAAAAGACCATCTGGTAATTGTCTTCCTTTAGATCTTCCCTTAATTATGCTTTTAATTAAAGATGGTTCAAGGCATTGGACCACATGAAGGGCAGTAATTACAAATTACATTACAAACCCAACAGATGTAGCTCTATCTGCTGGGAAAAAGGTACCGGAATAAAATTTGACTAAACTTTAGGATAAATTAATCCGCTGCCTTGAGAACAGAAGCACATTTTTTATTATGCAGACTCTAGCCAGGATTTAAGTTCTCTGTCATGATTGTTTTCATATTTCTTTGACATCTATTGATTTGGAGGCAGCTGCAAGGCTTTGTCACAAGAGAGAAGAGCAGTCACAATATATTAGCTTGATGGCATAACTCGAATATGAGTAGGAAGGATAGAAACATGACAGGGAGCCACGTGACTGAGTGATGGGTCTCCAACAAAATAAAGAAATTAATTTTTAATAAAAAGCTTTAAAAATACCACAGCCAGTGCAACAGCAAGGGGAACGACAGAGCTTGTTAATTATCAAGGGCTGGAGCCTCTGAAATTTACCCCTGAACACTAAGAGGGGACAGGCTTTTAATTCCCTGTTAGGAGTTGGCATTGAGAAGTCACAAGCAGCAAGGCCCCCGTGCTGGGCGCTCTCGGCTGGAGCCCACCCTGTCCTGGCAGCCAGGCCCGGCCTGGGGATGTCAGGGCACCCGGGCACTGCAGCAGGGCTCCCCTTCCCCGACAGGCGCTGGAAATGAGCATCCCGGTTTGCCCACGATCTGCTCAGAGACAAAACTCCCCAAGAGGAGTTTATGCAAAGCCCCCTCGGTTAGCGGATGCAAAGCAATGCAGACCCGATAGCCTCTGTAACGAGGGAAGGCAGGACAGGCTCAAAGATTTCCAGAGGGAATATCGCCCCGCTAATCTGTGGTCATTGATGGCCCCGGATAAGCTACTTGTAATGCATATTGCAGGGCTGCAGGAATACAGGCGCATGAACTCTTCTAAAATGACCTGGTTTGCAGGGGCTGGCTGGCACGTCGGGAGGAGATCAAGAGACTATGGGCGTAAGGTTTTATAAAACCCAGTTCTGGTTCAGTGGATAAAGACATCATTGATGATCAAGGGGCTGTTTTTAAGTCTACCTCCAGTTCAAAGAATGCGCCTCTCCTGCATTTTGCCAAAACCCTGTGCTAAATGGATAACTGGGAGCTCAAAGTATTTGAGCAGGTTTGGGCAAGGTAGCAGAATTTCCCTGTCTGGGGGAGGCTGTTTGTTAAAAGCCGTCATTGAAGTCAAGCTGGAGAGCAGGGACAGCGAAGATTCACATGTCAGACGCTCCATCAGACCATTAAAAAGAAATTAGGTTGGGACGTTTAGTCTTCCCCTCTCCCAACCCCACCTCTGTGGGAAAAGCACAACAAAAATCCAGCCAGCGCCTTAACGTGGGGGGTGTCTCCCCTTCAAGCCACAACACAGCCTGTGATGCCTTCAGTGCCTCTTGAGGGTGAAATTGGGCACAGGAGGCCTTGGGCATGAGGCTGCTCGGAGTTCCCCCTGCAATCTCTTGCGCCCCCACCCCCAAAACCTTACTGCCCGTGGGAGCAGCATGTGGGCACCCCAAGTGTTCGGCCTGGGTGCACTTGGGGTTGCACCCTGTCTCTGGCTTCCCTCTCACACACACAGACACAAGAAGTGAAGCTCTCCCTGTCCTATCTCAGCCTTGGTTTCCATTGTGCCTCTGCTTAGCTGGGTAGGACAGGACCTGGCCCAGCTGCCTTCAGACCCCAAAGATGCCCCAGCACAAACCAAAGACAGATTAACACACACAAACATCCCTTTCAGCCGACCTCAGCTGCACATTCACACTTTCACACAGCCTCTGTTAATAGTGTCACATTTTTCCCTTTCTGAGGAGCACTGGCCCCTGTGAATGCCAAACCCATTTTCTCACCAATTTCTGGATTTCAACCTGCGTGTGGTGGAGGAACACGAGCAGATTCTCTTGGTTTCTTGTGGCCCTCGTGTCAGGAAGGGGGTTATTTGGACAGACCTCTTTGAGTGCCTCCTAATCAGCTGACTGGGAGCTTCCAGTAATGCTGTGATTTATGATGGCCTAGTGTCAGTAGGGACAGTCACACAAACCAACGTGCAACACATTTCAGTTCCTAGACTCTTATTTCATTTCAAAAAGAACAAACATAACATTCCTCTATTTGTTCAAATTTCAACCCCGTATTTTGCTATCATATCCCACTTTCTGAAAGTGACCCTGATGTCAAAATTCCATTATCAGAAAAGCAGAGTAATTTCAGGCTTAGAAGGGATGATACTGTGCAAATTACATATGTTATCGAGGAAAGCCTACGTATATAATGTAATTGGTCAATATAAGATTATAGATACTCCTGAAAAGCTCATAGTGCTTATTTATACAGAACTTTTTGGACATATTTGCATATCAACAAACAAAAACTTCTGCCCCAAATTGCAACAGCACTTTTAGATCGGATACAATATACAATATAGATTTATTTAAATCAATGAATATATTTATATCTATGTTTCGTATTTATATTTTATATTTATATTCTATATTTATATTACACATGGAATAGAAATATATTTAAATAAACCCATATTTAGAATATATTTATACTTTATATAGACTATACAGAAATAGAATCTAGACTTTTATAATACTTCATTTCCTTGTGATTTGATTGCTCTGCCTATGGTCCCATGTGTCGCCATTCAGAAAGGATGCAACATGTTACCAGACAAATGTTTCTTTGTGAAATATGTGAAAGACTACAGATGTTTCACTGATCTGCTGGGTAAATCTCAGAGCCTTTTTGGTGACGTGGTCTGCACTTGTTTACATAGCAAGTAAGCAAGTGAAGCGTGCTTTTCTCCGAGTCGCCAGCCTTGCCAGATATAAAGTTAAAGCCACATGTACAGCTCTGGCTTTCACAGGTCTGATCCAAAGCTTGCTGATGTGATGGACAAATTCCCAGGTCCACGTGATATGGTCACTAGCCTGAAATCACAGCTCACACAGTGCATGACGGCGTTTATGTCAATAACTGAATACCACAGGTTTCGTTTCTATTCTTTTGTGATCTAAGCACATTTTTTTCCCTATCACAGTGTAAAATTGAGCTTTTTTTCTTGGAAAATGAGAGTCCTTATAGCTGTTTGGTGTGGAGAACGTACAGTCTTGTGAATGAAGTATGTGTTTCTGGGTTTGTGCCCAGTGTGTTGGGTAGGGATTGAGAGCAGAGAGCAGATGATGTGTGGAGGAGCCTGCGTCTTTAACGGTGCGTCTCACCGCCGCGATCGCTCTTCACGTGTGAGTCGTATTTCATGCAGTAATGATGGTGCATAAACTAGCAGTTTCAGAGGTGTAGAGTAGATGCAATAATGTTTTTGCTGCAGAAGAGCCTATTCCTTGGAGCTGCTCCGAGCTGATGTTGTTTGCGGAGGGTCATGAGTTGGGAACGTCCGCGTGATTCACGGCAGCAAAGTCCAGCTCTGCAGGTCAGTCGAAGTGACCAGAAAATCCTTCTGTGAGGCTGCCATGCACTTTGTGAAGTCATGTTTTTAAAATGTGTGTAGATGGAATATTATATTTTTTTCTCCAATTTTAGGGACAGATTGTCTCAATTATATATCGTCATAGCAAGCAAAGGGTGAGAAAGTACTCTCTCCAAGCATAACAGAAGCAAATTTAACACTTCCAAAAAGCACTGACAATTACTTTCCTGGGAATGGCAATTTCACATCTAATATTTAGTGGTTCAGTCCCCATCAGATGGTTGTGTTAGTCATGTTTGTGTTGTATTTGGGGTATACCAATAGATGTTTGTGTTGTACTTGGGGTACACCCTGCTCAGTGGTAGCAAATTATCCGTGGTGGATCAGATACTGGAGGCTTTACTTGGAGACTGGAAAACTGCCCGTTCTGCACCTCTGCCAGCATGTTATTTCCAGTTAGGTTTGGGAGTAGAAGAAAATTTGGGTAAAAGAAGAATACACACTGATATATTCATCTTGCAATAAGTGGGGAAACCTGAAGGTTCTGTGGCATTTGGAACGACAGAAATAGCCCCTGATGACAATATCCAGGGTATTTGTGGGAATTCTCAGTAATCCCAGGTTATTATATCCATTACATGGCTTTTCCATGTAATACCCAAATACCTCCATCATCTGTGTGTGCATTAAATCTTACAGATTATCTGAAATCTGAACATTTCTTCAGACTTTTAAACTTTCTTTTCTGATTAGTTCAACATTGAGACGTTTGGGTCATTGTTCAGAATCTTCCCCTGCTTTCTTTAGCAAACTACTCTGTTGTCCTCAGCCAGTGAGTTGCAAACCTTTGCCTGTAAACATTTGCACTGCATTGAAGTTCAGTTACATAAAACCTTGTGTAAGTGTGTATGTTTGGAGGGCCCTGTGTGTGTGTTGCCTTCACACACCTACAGACATGGCCTCTCAAATTCCTGGGCCTCTCAGAAAGAGAAAATCTCTCTTTTTATTACAAGGACACATTTATCTGTTTATAACCTGCTTTGGGGCAAGTATGTCAAAGGAATAACACACACATGTAAATTCCAGATGAAGATACATCAGGACAGGAATTTTTCTGTATGTCCATTCTTACAAACAAGATTTACTGATTGGCACTGAGAGCCAAATGCTTCCTTCACATCCCCAGGTCACCAAACCCCACCAGAAATGGTAGCTATGCTTGTACAGTACAAGTGGATTCCAAAGCAAGGCAAATCTGGGGCAAAGCAGGAAAGCTGGCAAATATTGAAACTGTTCTCCTTTTCTTGTCTTAGGGAAAAAAAAAAGATGTTTGTCTGTCTGTAATTGTCTGGTTGTTAATTAGTTGTGTGCACCATAGCTGGGTTTGGAAGGACCCACACGTGGACCTGAGCCTTCCCAGCTGGGCAGCAGCAGAGCTCTCCCTGCTTACATTAACTTTTACACGGTTTCCCCAATGAAATCAGAAAAACAAAAGCAAACCCCATCCCTCAGGGACAATGTATAGATTTGTTACAGTCCTTGGAGGACTGAGAATCCTAAAATCAATGACTGGATTACACTGATCCTTATCTGTAGATGTCTCATCTGCAATAGATAAAGTATTGACAGGTTGCTTCATTTACCGAAGCATTTCAGATCACCATGTGGGAAGGCACAGTGGAGCAGTAATTGCATTTTCTGGTGTGAGAAATGCTTCTTAAGGAAGCCAAATCCATGGCATTTGATGTGGCTGTAAATTGCTGCTACCTCCTGCCACATGTCTGAGCATACATTTGATTACGATATCGCTGTGCCACATATGTTTTTGCAGTAGTGACCATACATTGCTGATTCAAGCACTCGGATGGAGAGACATGTACATATCTGAGACAGAGTGTGTGTGTGGGTGGGTGTAGACAGGGAGACAGTCTTTCCTGGAGATGTACATTTTCCGGTATTTGATGCTGCCGTTTCACCACTCAATTCTCCTGGTAAACACACACACACAAAGTTAACATGAAATAGTGTGATGTGAAAAATCCCATGAATAGCCAGATCAGTGGGACTATTAGGACATTAAAAAAAATTCAGGACTATAATATTTTATGTTATATTTCGTGAACTGTAGGAATTTACATTACCAGTAAGAGTGGGGGGTTGGGGAGTGAAGGGGTTGTGGCCTGGGTATAAATTTCTTTGGATCTGATATTGTTAATTACAAAGAGTTAGAGGATACAGAGCAGCAAGTGTTACATGCATGGGAGATCCTTATTGACCTAAATAATATGTGATTAATAATAACCATGACTGGCAGAAGTGTGCATCATAGCTCAAAGCCAGGTTTACACCTAGATGTGGAAATCAGAGACTTAAAGATGTGCAGGGGAAAGCTTAGTCTCTCTGAGGCTGGTGGAAGTTTAGCCATTGCCCTTCCCTTTCTCTCTCTGCTGCTCAATATTTTACTGCAGATGTCACTTACTCAATCCACAGTCTGCACAGTCTGCAGGTAACAAGGAAGAGATATGATTCAGATATTGCAGATTTTGCACTTGCATGTCCAGGTTTTCCAGACAATAGGGTGTTTTTTTAAGGCTTTTTTTTCTCATGGAGTCCCTGTATCCCGCGTGATTTCTCTATGAGTCACATTCTGAATCCCCCTATTCAAACAAAAATCTCCCCCTTACTGGTAGATTTTGACTAACAACCATAACATCCTCAGATGGTTGTTTCAAAATCTGCTGTACTGTTAGTGCACACACACACAGCTTGCAGCCATGAATAAGTGCATCCCAGGCTCTTAAGTTCATGAGGGTGCAACGGAAGACCAGACATATGAATAGGTGTTGAAATTCTTAGGTAATAAGGAACGCACAGCAGCTTTATTGATTTTTTTCCCTGGTCTTCAGCCATGCTCTTAATGATGTTTTTTGCACATAGCCATATTTGTTGCATATTTGGGGGAGTAAATTAAGCATCCGTCTTACATGCACATCTCTCGGAGCCTATGCCTGAAGCAAGATATAGAAAGGATCTAAAATTAAGGGAGTGTTACATTTTCCTTAAAAATACCCAAAGAATGAAGCTGATACAAATAGTGTGCTTTACAGTAAATAGATACAACCGAATTCACTACTTTTAAACAGCCACTCTGGCTGTTTCAGTTTGAATCAAACCAAAGCGCCGAAAAAATCCGTTGTAGAGGGAGGAACCATCAGTGAGGAAGAATAGATGTTAAGAGAGAGTAAAGTGTAATGAAAGCAAACCTAATATTGACAGATTATGCAGAGCAGAAGGAGATGGGGTAGAAAAACGCAGTCAAACACAGACAGAAATATGCTGTTTAGCAGGAGGGGGCAGCTACATGAGCAAGCTCCAATTTGTGCGATTTGCCCTTCCCCTACAACGTAAGGCGAGATCTCTGTAAGGCAGAAAACTTTCCAGAGCCCAGAATCCTCGAGGGGAAAGGACTCAAAGGAACAAATGCAGAGCCATCCCTGAGCTCTAAGCCACCTACAGCCCACCCTCCTGCACTCCAGACTGGCACTTCTTCACAGATCCACAGATCCAGCTCGGTTTGTTTTGGACACGAGGCGCTGCCCACCCGTCTCAGCCTGAGAGTGTGGGACAAAACCCGATGCTCAAGGGTGGCCCAGCCAGGCTTTAAGGCAAATTCTTTGTAATTTGTCCCTGAGACAGACAGTTTTTACTGGGGTGGGGTGATAGTCCCCGAGTGGAACTTCCACAGACCCTGCTCCTAAAAGTCTTCCTCATGTGCTTCTGCAAGGGATTTCACCTGGGTTCTGAGCTTCCTTGCTGTATGCAGAGTTAAGGGTCCAGCTGAATCTTTGCAGGCTCAGGGGTCTGTGCTTTAATTTTAAAGCGACATCCATGAATGTAACTGATTTTCGGATAAGAAAAACCTTTGTGTAGCACATCTGATGAATACGTGGTTATGGTAACAACAGAGCAAAGCAGCCCTCGCATTACAGAGCTCAGAAATAAATTGGCCACAGTTAGGTTGGATATGCTGTTTTGCAAATGGCTTTTGCCTCATGTTACGTGAAACAATTTTATTTTACTGATACGAGATACTCCAAAGTAATAAAGAGTCTCTGAGTATCTGGCACTTGCTTAGTACTACTAATTTATGTTGATTGTGTGCACTCTGTAATTTACCACCGTTCAGCCATCTATAAATCAATCACCTGAGGAAATTCATTGAAAAAACTGCAGAAATGCATTTTTGAGCACGAGCCTCTCACTCGGTAGAACGCTGAAGTTTTACTAAGCGGATTTTACCTCCAGGAATAAAACATTGCACGCCCTCATTTTGCACATTTTTAATTATATTTTATTGCCCAGCAAAGAGTATCCACAAACATCCTCAAGTGTATCGGGGGCTGGCATCGTGGTAGAGCAGGTCTGTGCCTGTGTCTGAAGGGGTCATTGAAAACTGGACGTGCAAGTTCCCACCCGGTAGCATGAGCCCGCTGAAGAATGACAGCAGTTTACACAGGCTGCTTCGGTGCAGCTCAGATCCAGCAAAAAAAAGGTTTCCAGCTTGTGCATAAATGGTAAAGATACAGGAAAATATTACACTGGCAGCAACTGCTTTCCAAACATTAGTGCCATGGTCACGGTCATTTTGAAAGGCTCTTTGGCGATAGGTTCATAACATGGATTAAAAGCCAGAAAAATACAGTGTTAAATAGCATAGCTATTCTCTCCCAAGCACTAAACAAGGCATCAGCTACCAGGAAAACACAAGGTTACACTGCAAGTATTTTTGTGTCAAGACAAGAAAATGTTTGTAAATGTTCAGTGTCCAGGACCTGCTTGAAACACTTGTGCCTGATTTTCAGAGGCTTTGTGCCCAATTTTCAGAGGCTTTGTATATATAAATATATATATATAATATATTGTATGAAAGAGCAATGGAGAAAAGGAAGAGCCCAGAGTCTATCTCAAAATTGCAAGTTATTTCCTATTTTCGCTTGTATATGCAGAATATTATCAAAATATGAGCTGCACAGTGCAATAGGGAAGGGAATCAGTTTTGGAAGGTTTTAGACTTGTGAATGATTTCCTCTGGCAACGAGAAAATGCACCCACACCTCCAACTTCAGGAATAGTGAATACACACAGAGAAATCCTCACTGGTTTCTGTCCTGAAACCGGCTTCTTAATTTTCGGATCGCTTTTATTTAAGTTTCTTACACTTCAGCAAAATGCAGCAGAGCTTGACAAATTCATTTTGCAAGAGAAAGTCTGCTACAACTTGTTTGCTTTCTGGGTTTGAAACGGGATGCAGTAGAAAGCATTCCTAAAAAAAAAAAAAAAAGAAAAGAAAAGGATTTTTTTCACTGCAGTTAAGCTAAATTTTACAGGGACTGTGGCACACCAGGGTTTACACTGGCAGATATTAGCACTGGTTAATAAGCAGTGTTGTTAAAAAGCCTTGCATACATTTCAGGTGCAGTTCAGCTATTTGAGCTTGCAGATTTTGCCTTCTCAGGCAAACAAAATGGTTTTATTTTGCAAATAAGATTTTTTTTTGAGTGCAAATTTACAACTAGTGTTTGAACAGCAAGAAGTTATCATTAGAAACTAATGATTTCTGTCAAAACCCTGAAATTATAAGTATGCATTGAAGTGGATCGTTCAGTTTAATCTTCAGTATCTTTGACTTCACTAAGTAGGTCAGACCAGCAGTGAATGCAGATGTCATGAGATAAGGTTAAAAATTTAAGCAAAAATACAGACAATGAGCCATCCCCAAAATTGGCAACTCAAAGAATACTTAAAAACCCTCAAACTTGTTCTCAGGTAAGAAATTATATTTGCAGGAGGTCTATATATAATTTTCTTTAAAAAAACCCCTACCTATTCAGAGCCAGCTGTTGGTAGAAGAGGCCATCTAAGGAGAAATGAGATTATGTATGAGTTGATTAGGACTCTGTCCTTATTTTGCACAGCAGGTTGTCTGCAGACAGTAGGACAGCTCGGACAAGACAGACACATGTCCTTGTAAGTCCCCACAGAACTACAGGAGCCACCTCAGCCATTCCTGGGAAAAGGTGCTTGAGGCCACCCAATGCTGAGGGCCTTCACAGAAAATGACTCACTCTGTTGGTGCTGCACAAAAATATCCCAAATACACATGGTGCCCTCTGTCAGGGGTTTGGGATTGTGGTACCTGAAGTGGGGTCTGGGATGCAAGGCGGCTCTGGGGATGCACCCAGCCTGGGAGAGGGCAGAATTCACACCCCAGCCTCGTGGGGACAGGGTGTGACCGGGGCAGATTTGTTCCAAGATGTGCCCCGGGTTGGCATGTCCCGAGTTGTGACCAGGGATGGCATGTGCCATGACGTGGTTGAGAGCAGCAGCTGCCCAGGGGCAGGGCTGGGGCAGGGAGGGGGAAAGAGCGATACCTGAGTCACAGAGGTGTCACCAGGTCACCTCGGTCTGCCAGCCCCTGTGGGCATGGGGGTGCAGCCTGGGCACGGTCCTTTCCCTGGGAGTTCCTGGGTGCCCCAGGGCACCTCTGCAAGGTGACAGCTGGGCAGGCAGCACCAGCCTTGGCTGCTGGGAGATGCCACCGGACAGGGAACAAGAGGGTGGTGCCAGGAGTTAATAAGCACAAATAATTTGTAAAGAGGCTTAAGCCACGAGGGTGCTGATTCAAACCTGCAGAGGGTCTGGGCAGGGAGAAATGGGCTCAGGTAAGCACTGGCCTGTGGGCACAATGCTGTCTGGACTGGCCATGGTGGCTGCTGGCCCTGCTGCCCCATCTCGCCTTCTGAAGTGGTTCATCAGTGCCTTTCACAAAATTGTGGAAAGACTATAAAAATAGCACATTTAGGGGTTTCATCTGTCTCCTGCTTCCGGGGATTTCCTTTCCAGTCAGATGGACTGGAAATATATATCTGAAGGAAAACCAAGTTGCCCACAGAAGAGACTGACCCTGGGAGCCAGACCCCAAACAACAGCAAGTAGCACCTGGCTCTTGAAAACCTGTCAGAGCCAAGGGCGCTGGCAGCTTGGGAAGAGGCTGGCATTTGTGCTGGAGCACTACCCCAGTGCTTCACAGGGGGTTTCCTCAAACTTTCACCTTCCTGTGCTAGAGGTAGAGCAGGTGTGGGAGAGGCTGACATGGGATGCTGATACGGGATGTTGATGAGCAGTGAGGGAGCAGTGGGATGCATCCCACTCATGTAGGGCCACACACTGCAGCCAGCCATTGCTCCCTGGGGTTGGAGGAGGCCTTGGGGGAGGATGCCCCAAACTGGGACTCACCCTGTCCCTGTGGCATTCACAGCTGCAAGAAGGTGCTGTGGGCTGGGTGCTGGCAGCAGTGAGCCCTTCCCAGGGCCTGGCTGTGCCTGATCCTCTGCTATGAGCCTGGCTTTGGTGTCACTGCAGCAGGAGCCAGCAGGACGCCCCGGCTGCCACCCTGGTTCCCTCTCCCTGCCGCCTGCCAAGCGGGCGGCACAGGGGAGCCAGCGGATAATGCTCTGCATTGTGCTCTCCCAGCACCTTTCCCCCCTCCACAATCTAACCATTGTGCTTGTTTTATCGCTATTAAACCTCAGATGAACATCAAAGGGAAAGAAGTTCATCAAAACAGGAGCAAAACAAAGGGCTTTTAAAGCGCGGTTATCGTGGGCCGAGCGAAGCTGTTCAAAGGCAGAAAAGTTCACGTTAAATATAGACAACCTCCCTGGTTCTGCTTTAATGGGAGAGCACCCGGCGGCCCTGGGTGCCATCCCACAGCCGGACTTGTTGCTGGAGCTGTTACAGCACATCCCTCTGTTTTTAAGGCACTGCCAGGTGTGGGTGCTGGAGCTGGCCGAGGCCGCTGATGTGCGGGGAACAGCCAGCAACGGCCTGGGAAAGCACATGCTTTATTCATACGAGCGAGTGGCACTTTCTGCTCAAAATATAAATAGTGAATGTTGTTTTCTAATGAAGTGCTCTCTAATGGCAGCTGGGAGGCTTTGGTTTTCCCCGGGAACAAACGCTGGGAACTCAAATAACCAGGAATAGTTTTGCAATTCGCAATCATGTTAATAAGCTATAAACTGTGTAAAGTGTGCTGCCCGCTGGAGAATTGTAAAATCTGGCTGCAGCTCATGCACAAGCTCTTTTTTTTTAACTAAAAAGCAAAAAAAGCCCCAGTGGGTCGAGGGAAGGGCTGGTTATGTGATTAGCACTTCTTGCCAGGGGAAGGCAGAGTGGGTCTCCTCAGGAATATGTCCATTGGTTACGGTCACATTCCCAGAATGAGTCCAAGGTCTGCTCCAAAGTCCCTGACACCTGGGACAAAAAGTTGATGGTGTCAAAGGTATTTTGATCTCAAATATTTATTAGTTACTTGATTACTTACCTTTTTCCCTTAAGTAAGATTTTTTCTTAAGACAAATTTACATCTTACCATTTCCCATTTAGTAGCTGCTCCAGTGAGAGAAAGCTCAACAAAGGGGAGCAGAAAGAAATGTTTCAGCTCGGGCTGAAGTGGGGGAAAAAACCTCATAGTTTCAGAGACAATGAAGGATTTTTTTTTCAAATATCCATGGAGAAATACACTGTTTATGCATTTGGAGAACTAGATCCTGAAAAAGAAAGAGAATGTCTCCTATTTTCCAGCCTTGCAAGTTCCTGTTGAGGTGATGCTCATTTTGTGCCAGAGATAGTATATGACACAAAATAATTTTCATTCTCAGCTCCAGGTAAAAAGTTTGTTACCACAGGCTTACACAGGGACAGACTTATTCAGCCCAAAAGTTTGAAGCCTTAGGATGATGGGCTGTAAGGTCTGTTTTGGTAGGTAGTACTTTCTTTGTTAAACCCATAAAGCAGAAAGTGTTGTAGGCAGTGATACCTTTATTTGAAAAAACACCCCTACTATTAGTAGCCAAAAACTGAAAGCAGCAAATACAAATAAATATCAGAGAGGGGGGAAAAAACCTCTTGAAGTCTTGTAATATGAAGGCCAGCTATGCCTTCTCCACTAGCTTATTTTTAAAAGTGACCACGCACGGAATACATGTGCCTAAGAAGTCCATGGGCTGAGGTATTACATGGTGTGATCCAGACAAAGACTTTTTTTAAGTCCATATAAAGCTGAACACAAAGATAATCCACAGCTACAGAAAGCCTGCAGGTTGCTACAAAACCCCCAAGAAAGCCTCTGCAAGAAGGGGTAAACAATTAACACAAATTTTAAATCAATGCGCTGTCACCTTAATAGGCAGCGAAGTCAGCTAAGATGGGTGTAATATGATGAGACAGTTTAATTCTTGTTATGACATTAGCTGCAGACTTTTACAACAGCTGAAAATGCTGGAGTGAGAAGAGTTTCCAATTATCACTGAGCTCTGATACACAACTCTGGATTAGACCGAGGCATGAACAAGGGCTCCTCAGCCTGGCAAGCAACACGGAGCAAAGGCTGTGGAAGTTTCCGAAAGCCGAGGAAAATATTTTCTCTTCTCTCCTCTTGCTGACACACTCCTGAAAAGGTTTATTTCATACAAAATAAGGCCATTTTTTAAGAGCCTCACAGTGAAACCGTCTCCTAAGCTGTGTGTGCTACAGTGTTATACCCCATAAATCCATACATCCAGGAGGTGAACTGAACCAATCTGAAACGATTCTGTTTTCCCAGCATTAAGCTTCAAAAAAATTAAAAGTCACCCAGGCTTGAAGGCAGATAGACAGGTAATAAGCCATGACAGCACTTCACGGGAATCCGCAGGAATAGGCAAGTAGGTCTGGGTGTCAGCCATATAAATATGATCATCAGACCCAAAGCTCCGAGTAATACCGCCAAGTGTGAGCATGTCGATAGTAAAGGCAAGCGGGCTGTGAACAGGAGCCCGAGGCAGTGGTGAGTTTAGCTGATGGCCTGCTGGCTGGGGAGGCTGCACTCCTTCCCCAGAGAAGGGCTTGGAGCCTGGAAACGCAGATCCCTGAGCTGGTAATGGGCTGCAATTCCCACACCAGTAAGAAGACTCTCCTTCGGGGTAACACAGCTGCGCTCGCTGGCAGGGGACTTAGCTTTTCGTGTTTTGGGATGGTTTTGCCCCAGTTTTATTTCATAGCTGGTTTTTGATCTATCTCTTTTTTTTTTTTTTTTTTTTTTTTTTTGTAAACCTCTCAAGAACAACACTCCTCCTGGACCCTGCTTGCACAGGAGAATTTGTCATACCAAAGCATGCACCTCTTTCAGGGCTTTTGTCCGTCTCTTGGGGGCAATTGCAGACGTGGGGAAGTAGTTGGGTGGTTTGAAATAGTGACTCTTTAACCCAAAGATGTCTCATTTTGTATCACTCATGTCACATTCCTCTGCCGTTTTTAACATTGCTTTTGGAAAAATGGGTCGCTGTTTCCTTTCCAGATCATAATGAGGGAAATCATTTTGTCAGGCTTCTCCCTGTACAGTCCTTCTGAGTTTCCCCCATGTTATTTCCCATAGCTGAAAATATAGAAAGGAGAAAAGTAGACTGGTAAGAGGATAACTGGGAAAAGCCCTACCCTGAGCCAGAAAAGGCCTTTCCTGAAAAATAAGTTATAATTCACTAAAAGGCCTTTTCCACTCTCTTGAAAGCCCCATGAGTGCTCCACATTGACTGATTACATCCCAGAAGTTCCCCTGCTTCCTGGTTGGGTAAGGCCTTAGCTGAAAAATAAATCACCTCTCTCTAAAATGCCTTTTCCAATTCTTTTAAAAGCCCCGTGAGTGTTTGCAGAAGTCACCTCGGGTAGCTTGGACCGCAGAGAGCAGAAAAGGGTCCTGCAGCCTGGGGCACTGTCTGGCACCAGGCAAGGAAAAAGAGGATGTCACAGAAGGAGAAAAGCTGAAACTCCACTCCAACCCCCCAAATCCTAGCAGGAGAGACCTGTCTGAATTCAGCCCTTGTTTTTTTTCTTTTGCGACACTGTTTATTTGGCAACTCATTTTTAAAAAGATTGACCTGAAAAGTTGCTGTGTCATGCAGTACCTTATTCTGCCTGGTAAGGTAAGCTAATTTCTCATTAAAATGGTTGGCTTCCAACCTCCTCCCCTCCCTGGTGAGTGAATAAATAAATAAATACACTTGAATTTGTCCTCGATATGCTCTCTCTGCTATTTCCAAAGCAGAAAGGGAAGCTTTGAGCCTGGTACATGTCATCCTCTCCCAGCTGCTCCAGGGGCTAAAGGACAGCTGAGGGGTGGTCGTGGGGTGGTCCAGAGGCTTCTGATGTGCATCCTAAGGGCACCTGTACCCCTTGCAGGTGCCCTGTGTCCTGCAAAACACTCCTTACCTGCTCGGATCTGTGCTCAGTCCCTTCACGGGCAGTTTCCCTACCCTGGTGCCACCTGCAAAACTCTCAGTTCAGGATGCCACTTGCTGTCTGCTCCTCTCCCAGAAAAATTCACCTCCAGCTTTTTTATTTCATGATGCCAAATCCCTGGAGTGAAAAGGGGATTTCATGCCTTTATATGGAATTGCAAACCTGCATTAAGCCTCAAAAGATGTTTTTATCAAAAAATCTTGACAGCTGCCAACTTCCCTAAATCCCAAACTATCATTACACATTTAGTCTTAGACAGGGGATTTTTCTGGATCTTCCCTCCTGACCCAATGATAAAGCCAAGTTGGTTTGAGATTGAAGATTCATTTATCTCTCCTTGGTAATTATCTCTATTACTGCCCACAATCCTTCCCAATCTTTTTAAACAACATCCTGCTATTAAAGCCACTTGGCAAGCATTTAAAGCCCTGGGATAAGTTAACCATGCACAAAATATCCCACTTGGGGAAGGATCCAGCTATAAAAATAAATGGTTTACTTTCCGAAGGCCGTGGTTCAGGATGGGTATTCTTCATTTGTGAAGAGAGGTCATCATTGCTGACAATAAAATTATGTAGGACCTGATCCTCCCCCACTGAGCTCAATAGCAAAATCCCTCCTGATTTCAATGGTGTTTTCCGGGGTCAGTCGCTGGGAAAGCCGACATTCCACAAAGTTGCTGAAAATCTATAATTGGATATATTAAGAGGGCTTTCAAAGAGATGTCAGATTTGGAGGCTTAGTGTAAACTGTGCTGCAAAGGGGATCATTTCGTATAACTGAATCAATAAAGCTTTTTTTTTTTAGCGTTACTTTCCTACTTGATCTCCGATGACGGAAAAGCTGAGCTCTGGAGGAAGTGCTGGGAGCCCGGTCGGAGTGTGAGCCACTGCCTGGTGGGAAAGATCCTGCCAAGTGACCTGGTGTAAGCTATGAGGGGTGTAATCCTGCAAGTGTTTGATCCAGTGGCTTTGCTTACACTATGCAGGCAACTCGTGCGTGTAAGTACTGGAATACCGAGCCCTTATTTTCATGGTGTTGCTGGTCTCCTGTCACAACACATCTCTTTGGGAGACATGATTGAGAGTTTTGATGAATTTTGCTGTGCCTTACGTGTCTATATTTAGTAAAATGCAGCTTACTTTGTATCTCTGGAACAAGATATGAATTTATCCCCCAAATGCATTTTTTTAAACTCACGGGCTGTACTTCAAAGTGTTCTTTAACGCCGCTTTTGAAAATGCTCACTGGTAGCTCTTTAGGAACTGGAAATCTTCCATTTCTACTTACATGGTGCTTTTCTGGCTGATGAGCATCGTTTTCCTTCTGGTTCTCACACAGAGAAAGGGCTGCTTGGCATGGAGCAGCTGTGCCAGGCAGGGCAGGGACAGCCACCTCAGGAGACAGACACCATTGTGCCTGAGGGGTTCCCCCTCTTGCAGGTCCCTGGAGAAGGGACACCAGAACTGGGTTTGCTCCAGGTTGCTTCACCCTTGCAGCTGCCTCACTGTAAAAATGTGTGGGTTATCTCCCCTCTAGCGTCCCCATGGCTGTGCAGGTGGGGATGGGGAGACACCCACAGCTCCCACAGGTGATGCTGCCATTGGGACACGCCACAGGTCCCCGCTGGGGTTCAGACACACTTTCCCACTGTTTCTCTTTCCCTACCACATCAGTGAAGCCGTTCTCTGTGGGGCCACAGTGACAAAGCTTGCTCCTAGTTCCTGGAGAGCTTGATTGTTTTTTTCCCTTTCCTTTTCAGTAAAAGCTGAAATTCAGTAGAAGCTGATGAGACCACCGTGGAGAAATGCTAGTTCACCACACTGGCTAGTACCAGCTTGATCTGGCTCCAGCTCCGGGATGTGCAGCCTACAGACACAGTAATGAAAAGAAATATTCTGAAAAGGATGAGTCAGCTGGAGGCCAGTGGGGAGAGCATGCGGGATCTGACTGGAATTTAAAAAGTTATGAGGCTACATGTTGTTTTGAGCTCTGCCAGTGGAGAGAAACTCATACACGCAAAACGCTTTGTCATCTGACATAATTATGTTACTTTGCTGATTAGCTCATAAACTCTTTTCAAAAACACTTTTAGACAATAGTAAGTTCATGGAATATAAAAACTTCCTGCTGACACCACCAACAAGGGCCTGCTTTACATGTTACTGAGAACTGTCTTTGCCAGAACCCCACGAGACTGTTGAACGGCCACGAAATTTTTCTCTTACAATGTATTAGATGACTTATCCACTAAAACAGTTGAGGCATCTTCACACCTTCACTTCTGTGCTGTAAGTACCTCTATGCTGATGTGAGCTGTGAATAAATCCACACTGGTAGCGCAATCTGCATTTCTCCACTTGATCTTTTGTACTTTTGCACTGCTTGGGACATCAGCAGTTTGGCATGAAGCTTCTTCACTCGCTCCTCCAGCCAGGTACCAACATGTCCTTCCTGGCTTCTCTGGGAAGCAGTGCCCAGCATTCATATAATTTGCAAGGCAGATAACTTTCATATGTATGAGGTTTCGGCTGCAAGGTTATTTAAATAAATGACATCAGAATTACTTCTATTTGTTGTGTGAAAATATATACTTCCCATTCTCTCTTTAAAAAGAGCTGATTCACTCAGTCCCTGTTCCCTACCTGGTCAGACTAGTGAGGGGAGTCCGTGCTTGTTTCTGGAGCATCTCTAAGCAGGCTGTTTGGAAGGAAGTGCCACTGACTCTGACTGGCCACCTTTTACAATGGCACTGTGACTGCATTCCTTCATCTTTCCTCCCAGTGAGCCTTGTCATTTATGGGGATGCTGACATAGACTGCATAACAGATCCTGAGAAAGATGGGTACCCACTGGTGAGCACAAGGCATAGCTAATTGCTACCTCCTCTCAGTGGAGTAGGTCCCTCTCTCGCGTGTGGATAAATGAGCCACCAGTTCAATCAGACCAAACCAGAAGAGGTGATTTCTCCAGGTGATTTCCTGAGATCTTTCGTGGGAAGCAGGGAAGTATTGCCAGTGCTTTATCGCTCTCACTGACATGGTGTGAGAGGTTATTCCCCAGCTACCTGGGATCTTTGGCAAAGGGCCTGACGTGGGCTCAGAGCCATTAGTGGTTTTCACCGAGGGCTTGTAGAGGCACTACAAATTTTAGAAAAGGTAACTGAGTTTCCACCCCAGGAAAGTGCTGGAACAAATAATCACAGAACTAATTGCAAACACCCGGGGGGGGGCTGCTTATGGGGATTTGTCAAGAACAAACTTAGTTAAATCACTCCAGTTATTTTCTGTGTCAGGGGAAGTCCTGTCATGTGGAGAGAAGTGGTGGATGTACCCCTGACTCTAGTTTTCTCTCACTTCAGGAAGGTAGTGCTTCTCATGGTGTTTTCTTGAACAGGACTGGGCAATGTGGTTGAGATGAAGCCACTGGAAGAGATGCTGCAAAACTGCAGAGGTAACAGGACAGTAGGAGTGGATTCAGTGCCAGTTTGAACTAGCAGTGGGTTGGGCTTGAGGACACTCAGCCTTGAAAGCAGCCATTGTTAGACTGTCATTCCCATCCTGGATAGTGGAACTGATGTTACCTAATTCCAAACTCAGTTCACCCCAAGCAAAGAGGACCAGTGGTACACAGGGAGGTGGGATGGCAGTCAGGATGACCACGTTGGGCTGGAAGAAGCAAAGTGGAACGCAGGAGGAGCAAGCATGTTGTAGCCAGGGATGGAGTGAAGCACAGCCAGGTGAGTGCAGTGCTCCTATTTGGATGTCATGCTTCAGGAGCAAGAGAGATGCTTGAGGAGACTTCAGAGCTGAGTGCTGAAAATTGTGAAAGACTTGGAAAATACGATTTATGGGGAACAGATGAATGACCTGGGGTTGCTGAGCTTAAAAGAGGGGAAGGTGCCGGGGAGGAAGAGATTATAGCAACCTTCAAGTACATTAAAGATGGTGACAAAGGGGAAGACTTACTCTCTGTGCTCATCCTGGGTGGGATTGGAGCAAATAGGCTTAGTGTGCTGCAAAGAGATTCAGTTCAAACTGAAGGGGTGTGTTCCCTGACAGCAAGGCCAGCGAGATGCCAGGACAGGCTGCGGGGGTGAGCCATGAGAGTCTCGGGGACCCAGGGGACCTGGTCTAGGTGCAGCAGGATGGTCCAGACAATCCACTGAGACCTCTTTCTGGCCCTTTTTTATTTTTTATAATGCCATGAAACAATCCTACAGACTTCATTAGCCTACCTCCTGGAATAAAATTCCCTCCATGGGCTTGTTTCTTTGCCACAGCGCACCTGTGTGATCCCTCGCTCTGGTGCGAAGTGGGTGTGAAACGCTGCTGCTGGGATGTGTCGCTGTCGTACACCTCCGCTCCAAAGTGCAAATAACTCCCCGGGCTGCGAGCCGGGGGACGGGCCCATGGTAAGCGATGGGCTCTGATTGATGAATTTTCACAGCAGGTGAGAGCAGCAGGAGACACACACATTACAGATTTCATGTACAGATAGTAGCACTCAGGAAGACAAATTGAGTGAATACCTCAGGATGTGGCTGCTGGGTCAGCCTCCAGCGTTACCCGGTGGCTGACAAATCCCTGCCCTCGGCCCTGGCAAGGAGGCACCTCCCGAGGTGGAGGGGGTGACACCGCCCCTGTGGCCGGCTCCCAATTTTCTTCATTACCTGCCCTAAGCTTCTCCCAAAGATAAGTGGTTCTTGTGCAAAGCCGCTAATTTAGTCCCAGCAAACAAGAAAATAAGTCTGGATGTGAAAGGCTGGTGGGATTTTGACAGGATGCATGTAGAGGTTGGGCGACTAGTCTTAATTAGGCCATCTTTGTTTACATTTGATGTTTATCAGCTAATTGGCATGGCAAGGTGTGAGTCACACAGCTTCCCTCTGGCATGAAATCAGTTCGCAGGAGAAAAACTGGGAGAACAAATGATCCCAATTATAAGAAAACCCACTGTGCTAATTACCATCCCACGGACTACGGAGCCTCCCACCCGCGTCCTTGCCCAGCCGCCCGTCCCGCCATCTCCCGTGCCCGGGCCCGGCGCCGGCACATTCCTCCCGCCTCTGTGCCCAGCCCCTCGCTCTGCCTGGGACCCTCCTCTGTCACCGCAGGAGCAAAGGTGATGCTTCACCAGCTGCTCATTTCCTGCCCCACAGCGTTTCCCTGGGACTAAACCTGCTGCCCGCACCGCTGCCCTCTTTATTCCCCCTCTCCACTTTAATTTTGGATCGGTGTGGACCATGCAGCAGCAGCAGCTCGCAGGGAGTGTCTCATGCTCCCAACATTGTGATACCCATCAAGTCAAAGGCTGGATGTTTGCTACAGTGTAGCTGCACTGGAACCTCATCACTTAGGCTGATTAAAACCAACACTCAAACCTTGCCTTGACTCTTTCCTCCCTACCTTCCAACTTTTGAAAGTATTTTTACACCACCTGAAGGTTGGTGTGAAGTTGGTTTCCTGCTCTACCCTCCTTTTACTGCCGTGGCACTCGACTTTGTTGCACGTGCTCACATGTATTTTAGGTATGTATGTACATATGTATGTACTGTAAATCTCCATCTTTCTCCCTCTGTCTCCCTCTCTCTCCATCCTTTGGGGAGATGTGTTGGCCCTATATCCTTTCAGGCCTTTCCCCTATACATTAAGGGTCCAGTGTGCAGGAATGTTTCTTGGCTGCCCTTGAGTTGAATGATGATCCCGGAGGCTTGGAAAAGCCACAAAGCTCAGTGCTCTCTGTCTCCCTGTGTCTCTCTTGTCTTCCCTTCTTAGTAGGGGTAACAGATGGCTGAGGCTTTCACCAACAGTCCCGAACACATTGTCACTCCCAACTGAAAGTGAAATATTCAGTGGCATTTAAATTAAATAGACTCTAATGCTTCAGTAATATTAATTACGGTTTCATTCATCCCTGGCCTAATAAATCAACACATAAAGATAGGATGATCCTGTGGCTGGCAGCAAAGCAGGGCTATTCTGCCCTTTGTAAGGTTATGCACACAAAGCCCCCATTCTTACAGGGACATGATGGCCCCTGCAAACATCTGTGCTCAGCACCACTTGAGGAGAAGCCAAAGTGGTAACATTTAAACTTTTCTTGTCCAATTTGTCCACGCAACGGGGCTCAATTCAACAAGAACTCGCAAGTTAAAATTATAAAACCCATGTTAAGTGGGTGAAAACTTTTCAGCAGTTCGGCCGGGGGGGGGGGGGGGGGGGCGATTTATTCTGACAGCACCAGGAAGCCAAGGGCAGGACGTCCATTCTCACTGCTGAATTTGTTACCCCAGCTTCAACCTTTAAAAGAGGGGGGTGGGGGGTGGAGAAGGGTGGAAGGGTTTGAAAACCTCGTGGTGCTAAGCTAAATTTCAAGATTTGGGGGTGCCCCGGGCAACAATTTTTCACACAATTTTTTTGTGTGTGAATACCACAGGGGAAATAGGCTCTGCGCTTCACCAACAACAGGTTTTTTCCCCTCACCGCTATACATATGTAAAAGGAGGCTAATAAAACGGTTGAAGAAAAGATCACTGCTAGTAAATCTTCTGGAGACAAAACCCTCCACTTGTGGTGCTTCAAAGCTGCCCAGAGCTACCAGTTTACCCCAAGAGTCCCAACTCAGGGCCGCTGATTGGAAAATAAAAAGCCCTGTGCTTGAAAACTTCGCTCCAATTGTTATGCGGTGAATGTGAGGTTTTCATACAGCAGCTTTACTTGACCAAATGACTCCCAAGTATACAAATGAAGAGCTTGTCGCCTACACAGTTTAGCTCCTTTGGAAAGGTCTAGCTAGAGTTAGTTTATAATGAAAATAAGTACATTATAATGACAATGCCATATCTTGCAAGTACATCGCAGAAAGCCGGACCAGCTGAAAAAAAACAAAATTAAATGGGGGAGAAAAAAAAGGCCACAAAGCACTGGGAAGATGTAATTCAGCAGCAGCCCTTCTGGGAGACAGCGGAGAGGAGCAGCCTCGTTTCCTGCAGAGGCGCAGCCCCTCTCCGGCCGCGTTTCGGTGTGTTGCCCTGCGGTGATGTCTGTGCCGCAGACACAGACTGGCACAGCGGGGCTTCAGCAGCACGGCAGCCAGCAGTGATCTTGAGGCAGCCTGAAAGGAGTGATGGGGAGCCTGTTTCTGCAGGTAGCACACACCGGAGCACGGCGGCTCCCGGTCCTCCGCCGAGCCATCGCCTTTGGGAACGCCGTCCCTGAATGAGGCTGGTCTGTGCCAACAAGCCGACCTGTAGTTAAGTGCTTAAGCAAGGGATTTTCAGAGCCAATCCCTTAAGCAGAAAACTATTTAAACTACCCTGAGACTAAATGCTGAGGAGCTTACCCTAAATTCGCCCAGGTGGAGGTTTCCACTAATCCTGCTGGACCGCATCATGCCTCTTCTAGTTCTTGCCGAGCCAGCAACACCAGTGCTGTGTAGTGCAGGTATTTCTGTCCAGGTGTCTCACCGATGGTATCTGCCACTGTCAGCCTGGGGTTATCCCACTTAAACCCCATTAGCTGCTCGGATAAGCCTTCCCTGTTGTTAATACCTATCACTTTGAGACCTTTTGTGCGCTTTCTCTAGGTGCTCCAAAACCGGCAGTATTTTATGAAGGCGCTTTCTGACAACACTACTTATCTGTAGCCTATGTCCAACCCAGCTGCTGGGGGACCTGCATGGTCAGGCTCCTCTAGTTTTGGAGCTGTGCTTCAGGTTGCTGGGCAGCTGATGCCAGGCTGCCCATCGACTGGGGTGTACCTGCAGTGCTTTGGCAGCCCTGGTTGCAGTTTTGTCATGTCAGTGGTTTCCACCTGGAAGCTCAGAACACTGATGTATTTGCTCCAGGGATGTTTTCTCCCTATTCTCTGTCATAGCAAAAAAAGCAGTGTCTCCTGGATGACAAGCAGAGAGGGATTGATACGTAGCAGTCCCCTGTGGGTGGCTTTCAGCAGTAGCTATCCCTGAAATGGTGCAGGGCTTAGAGGGGATGATGGTAGTGATGGGATGTGCCAACCACCTCATGTTCACCCTCCCAAAGGAGCGCCCACAGAGCCTGGCTGCAAGAGTGGGGCTGAATTCTCGCTGGTGAACATCCTCCCAATGCAAGAGCACAGCTGCAGAGCCTCTGGAAGGACTTCTTGAAATAGGAAGGAGAGCTCAGCCTTCCTGCCCCCTGCTTTGCCCTCTCTCAATTTTTAGACTTTGCACCTCATGCAGCACAGTCAGGTGTCCCCTGTGTTCAAGGCACGGGTCTGGAGATGCTTCCTGGGAGGCAGAAGCCTCTTTTCCATGAGGAGGAAGCCTGACACTGAAGATGGGTGCCCGTGGGCCACTGACGGTCCCTGCCACGACTCCAAGGAAGAGAACAAGACAAGGTCCTGGTGGCGAGGCCAGCACTGAGTGAGAGGCAGAGCAAGGGCAGGGCTGCAGGCAAGCAGCCAGAGCCCCCATAACTGGGAATAAAGACAGGAAGGGGCTGTGCCACAGGGCCTGGGGGGCCTGGGGAAGCCTGTCAGGGAGCAGCAGCTGCTTCTGCACCCCAGGGCACGGCTTGTCCTCTCCCGGCTGCGATTTCGCTGCCTCCACCAGCCCGCCTCTCCAGGCAACTGCCGATTACTCCTGCGCCTAAAGCTGGCCCCGGGAGCCGGGCTGGCAGGGAGCTGCTGGGCTCCTCAATGCTCCAGCTGGCTCCAGGGCCGTTGCAGCAGCTGAATGAGGAGGACGCACTGCCCGGCATGTCCTAGTTCCCATCAGCTGGCCGGGGCAGAGCGGCCGCCCGTTACAAACAGGCGAGGGGAGCACGTGTTGCTCCAGCCCGTCCTCACCCCAGCCGATCTCATTCAGCAGCACGAGAAGGAAAACTGGGGCAGGAGCTGCATGAGCCCCGTGGTGTGCTGCCGGGATGGGGGTCCCCGCCCTGGCAGCAGCCCCGCTGAGGCAGCACATGGGGCCAGGGGCTGCCACGCTGGGGAAGCAGGAACAAAAGGTGCTGCACGGGGTTTTGAAGGCAAATGTGGGTCCAGAGGTAGCTTGTTTCGGTTTATCCGTTCAAAATTGTTTATAGTAATCTGAGTCTCCTCTGACTTCTGGTTTGCAAAAAAAAAAAAAAAAAAAGTATTTAAAGTGTCAGGACTCAAAAATTAGTGTGTGCTCATGCAAATCAACATTTTGTCCTACCCCTACTGGAAGAAGGTTTGAGGTGCTTGAAACTCCTCTTTACCAGCTGCGCTGCTGTCCCAGTGAAGGGTCTTTCTCAGGCTCTAGTCTTTAAAGCCCATCTACTTCCATATACTGGCAGCTATGTCAGTAACCAGTGGATGGGTTTGCTGTCTGGGTCATGTATAAATACTTTACAAACCCGTAATTCCTTCATTTAGGCCACATTTCATTCTGAAATACTTCTTCATGGCCTGGTCTGCAGACAAGGAGTTAGTCTTTGAGGAGACTGCCCTGGCAGATACCTCCTCCTCACTTATTTATGAACCACAGGAAACATTTGAATGAATAATGTTGCTAAATCCTAGATGAAAGTTGCTGAAGTCCCCCAGCTTTAATCAAGGAAGCATTGTTCACTGTCTGTAGATGAGATGGAAAACACAAAGTTCATCATCCCTTCCCCAAGCAGAGGCTGGCAGAGGCTTTTCAGTAATACAAAAAGTATTACCTCTGCCTATACATCACCACCAGTTGGGGACATTGGCAACTTTTACCAAAAGTACAACATGCCGTGTTAAACCTTGACTGTTTCTGTGCTCAGACATAAACCTTATGCAACCTGTTATGAGCTAACAGAAGAATAAGTTGAAAAACAATTTTTATATGGCAGAGATTAGCAGAGAACATTTCACTGAATTTATCTCAAGATATAATTTGCTAACATCTTTTTCTTCCTTGCTCAAAATGTTCCCTGATAGTTATTTTTAGTAATAGCATATATGTTTCCTAGTAAGGCACTTTGCATTTAATAGTAATAAGAAATAACATTATCTACTTTTTATGATTGAAGATTAAGGAGTCTATTCTAATAGCTTCAGTTGTCAACACAAGGTCCTCTGGTACTATGTTTCTTAGCTTCCCTGTTGTAAAAGAACATGTCTATGTAGATATTATTAATTTATCATTGCACAAAACAAAGTTTATGAACACTTAATATTTAATGTGCTGTGAATTTAATAATAAAAAATTAAGACTCTACCTTACATCATTTTTTAACTACCCGATTTTTATTCTTCTCATTAGCTCATTATGGCTCTATTCTGAGACTTTAAACCCCTGGCTTGGGTTTAAAAGCATTTAGTTGTGTACACTGAAATGTAAATACTTAAATCTCTAGCCTAGTTGGATGCAAGGGCAACACCATGATGGTATTAAGCACCATGACATTGTGACCATGTGTGGAACAGAGGGATATAAATACAAAGCTCTACCAAAGTCAGTTGAGCCTCCCCAAGTTACACGGTCTGAAGACCTGGGTCCTCTTGCTTGGTAACCACAGCAGACAGGCTTGCTGTTCCTTCCAAAAGCTCTGATGCTTTTTACATTGATGCTTTGCCTGGCATTGATGCTAGGCACTCATTGCAGCTTCTCCAAGGGCCTGTACTGCTTCTGTCTTTCTGAGCAGCTTCTTGCATAAGCATGACTAAAAAAAAAAAAAAGACGTTTTCTATCACAAAATATTAGCAGATCTTATTTGTTATTTTGGCTTCAGCTTCCCACAGCACAACCTGATGGATCTCATCATTATCTGGAATCACTCTCCAGGTGCTTAGAATAAACAAAAGCTGCTCAGGGTCTTAAACTGGGGAAAGCACATTTTGATGCCAGTGGCATCAGAACTGCGTGTCCCAGCCCCAGCTGAGGATCTGGCTCTGCTGTGTCTCAACACACATATGCATATGGTATTTAATTTTGTTCCTACAGCATGATGCATTCTAGATTTCAAGCACTGAGCATCATTCATCCTCATTTCTTTTTCTTTTTTTTTTTCATTTCTATTATCTAGCCTCGCTGTTGAGGGTTTAGTTAGAAGAATAATTAATGTTCAGTTGATAATCTGAATCCCAACAGCTCATCCCAGGCAATGTTTCTTGACAGCAAATTCCACACCACAGAGAGTAGGGGACAAATTTGCAAATGTCAGAAGATGAGGAGTGCATGCAGAAATGTAGCCATATTTTGCCAGCACAGGCTGTCCTCTCTGCCCTGTGCCCCTAACATTCCCATTACACCATTCCCGAGACACAGACCCAGTTTGAGGTGATGGTATCCAAGCATTCGTGTATTTAGGAATGCATATAGCCAGACATGCATTTAACTAGACATTTGTACATGCAATTATCTGACCAGCACACCCAACATGTGTGTGCCTTGTGGGGTTTGTACATCCTGCAACCCAAAGTAGCCGAGCTCTTAAGTAGCTGCAACAAAAACAGAGAAGAAGCCTTCATTTAAAAAAGAAATCTGGCAGCGATTTCACTTTTGTTTCTAAATGAGACAGAAGGCAAATGTTCTCCAACAAAAGATAAATGACAATGAGAGGTGGAATATTAATAAGCCTGATTATGGGAAACAAGCAGGATGAGCCAAAAAGGAAACAAACAATGGAGCTCATGCCTTTCCAGGTGACAATCCCAAAGCAGAGACCCACTGTCAGTGCTGCTCCTTTGGAGAGAAGGATGCACTGGGAGAGGAAAGAAGAAATGGTACTGTCCATAAAGAAGACATTTAGAAAACCACTAGGAAAAGATTTGGAGTAGAAAAAAAGAGGTTGTTGGGAATGGAGGGGAAAAAAAAGAAAACCAGGGACTGATGAGCATTGCATGTCACCAGGCCTCCTTCAGAAGGATGGACAGAAGGAAGGCTCACAATTGCCATTGACAGCTCAGTTTGATATCCAGTGAGCATCAGCAGGTGCTTTTGTTGGTGGGATAGCACCCCTTGGACCATCACACTGCTTCTTCCTATGGAGAGGAGGAGACCTGCATGAGCTTGACCTTGCAGGAACCTGAACAGTACCTGCAGGTACTCAAGAGGAGATGAAGAATTTATGTCTATATTTTATGACCTAAGGCTTCACAGAGTGCACTGGTACTCCCCTGAGCTCCAAAAAAATGGTCACCAATTAAACCACTACCAAAAGGTGACACACGCTCATCAGGGAGACTTTTGGCATTAATGGCCAAAGTATCCCAATAGGTTGTTTCATAGTATTAAAACTGTGATTACGGTAGGAAATGTGGAAAAAGGCCAGCTCCCTTCTAGGCACAGTAATTTCTAGCTGCTTCACTGGAAATGCCAGGTGTGAATAACTTCCAGACACTCACCACACCAAATACTGTGGGTGGGATGGCAGCGTGGTGCTGGGAGTGGGCAGAGCGCTCATCCCTGTGCCTGTTCTCTCCTGCAAGACCCAGGGGTACCTCATTCCTCCTGAGGTTCAACAGCTATCAGAGGAAGATGATTTCAGGGAATGAATAAACACAGTGGCAACTGTGATGCCAGGAAGACAACTGTAATCATCTGGTGATTACACAGGTCATCTGTCACCGTGTCACACCACAGGTCCCCTCTCCCACTCCTCACTGTTACTCTGAGAAGCTCATGTTCAGTCTCTCCAAGAAGTGTCCTCACAGGTCAGAGCTGGTGTGAAAAGGGGTTTTCCTCTCACAGTCTGTCTGCTGCAAAAGAAAATGACTCAGTTCCTCCTTTCTCCTCCCTGGGCAACAGGGCAATCCCTCATACAGCTTGTCATTGGCCTGGTTGTTACAGGTGATTTTCAGCACAACACCCAGGGGACAGAACCATAAATACAAATACAAACCTCTAAGAGAGTAAACGGCCTCCACCAAATATGAATGATGGCACCTTGACTTTTTTATGAGGAGTATCACTTACTCAAATAAATGCAAGTAACAGTGTTCTCTTTTTATTTTCACACTCCTGAGGTTCCTGGAGTCTATTTCTGTTGCACTCGACTGTGCTGCCTGCGACACAGAGTGACACTTGGCTCCAGAGCTTTCTCCACCCACCAAGGCTCAGACTATGCTTTATCACCCAGGCTGGTTGTCTCTAACTGCGGCCAACTGTCCCTCAAACCCAGGCTTGTCTCGCTTGATGCTTTACTGTTTCATAGTTCTGTGCAAAAAAGTACCTAACCCCCCTCCCAGGCAATAAACATTTTACAGATACAAAAAAATCTCCCACAAAAGTGTATTATAGGGACTAAGGACCGCTGAGTGTCCTCAGCAAGTGACTGCTCCTTGAAGATCTCATGATCAAAGTGCTACTGTATGAAATTTTGGAACACACGTGTGTAACTGTCTCCTACAAGTGTCTTTTGCAACTCAGGCTGGATCCTTTAATCGCAGGGCTGTTGAAAGCTGCTTTGTAATTTGCAGAGGGTTTGTGTAATGAATGTACATATTTAGTGAGAGGTGATGAACCCTTCTTCACCTCCCATCCAATGAAGCATTAGCACCACCAGTTGGTCATCAACCCTGAATAACACCCAGTCCCAACTGCAGTAATAGCACAAGAGCCTTGTTCAGGTTCCCAAGAGTGTTGTGCCATCCAGATATATTATTTAGTTGGTCTGAGGCTGAGGCAAGTCATGTTAAAATTGCAGAGGTGCATTTTTTTCCGGGCTTGTTGATAGTACCTGATCTGTTCCAGCTTGAAATTTAAACCTCACTAATTAGGGAATCAGAAAACTGTAATGAGGAGCTCAGCTAATTCCCAGATCACTCAGCACAGCCATATTTTTCAGTTCACTGGTGAAAGACTGAAGAGGATCCAGAGAAAACACTGTTAGTGTTTTGGACTTCCCAAGTGTCCTGATCCAGTGCATCCAGATGTACTAATCTGCAGGGGGAAGTGAGGCAGACTTGGGTGCTGATTTTCAGTTCTCAGGTCAGTAAACTGGCTTGCAAAGCTGTTTCTGTATGGTACACAGCTAGACTGCCACGGGCATGCTTAAAGTCTTCATTCATACACACATCTGCAATGATGGGCAAGCCTTCAAAGACAGGTGTGTGCCCCTTTTACTTGAAGGGTGTTTCTGCTCTTCTTTGCTATTATAGTTTCCATAAAATGGAAATGTTTTCCCTTTTCCTTGTTCTCTGCCTTCCTCTCTCCCCGTGTTTGTCAAAGAGGTGTACGGGCATTTCACAGCACTTGCAGAGATTTCAAGTTTAATTCCTACTTCCACTAAAGCCCCTGGAATCACCCAGGGATTTCACAGGAACCCGAACTGCCTTTGTACCAGCTTTACAGGTCTTTTCCTTGGTGAGAGTGATCTAAGAAGTCTCAATGTGGAAGGGAATGAAGATTGCTGTGTCTGGACTGTTTCAACCACCACTTCACGAGTGTCTGAGATGGAGAAAGGGTTATAACCAAGACCACACTCTGCAGAGAATAACACCTCCTGAGAGAGGAAGCTGGTTGTCAGCCAAGTGCAGACAAAGGAGATAAACTGTGTGACAGAAATGCCAGCCATTACAATTAATAAAGTGATTACAGGCACCCTCACCACGTTCTAACATTAATATCTGGCCCATGGCACCAGTTTGATTAGTACATGGTGGTGCTTTACTGCCTCTCATCCGACTCCATTCACATCACATCCTTGCTGTCCTGCCTGCTTGGGATGGCATCTGACAGTGGCATCCAAGGATGCAAAAGCTAATTCACTATGGCAGGATTGTCAGTCTCAGAACCAGCATGTCCAATAAAAGGCAATGCCCTGGACATTTTGAGTTTGTTAGTATTTTTTAATTAATCTTGCTTTATAGGTGGGTGCCACAGTCTCAGTGCTGACTGTGGCTTCCCCATGCTGCATCTTGTACAAGCACAGAGCAAGGGGATGACCTTGCCAAGCAGTTTTGCACTCCAGGGTCTGCTGTCATGAGTCACTGGTGGGGTGGCAGTGAGACATGGACACCAAGCCCAGTCTCTCACCATCCCTTTTGAAGCCTGAGGGACCAAGATCTTGGTAGACAAGACAGAGGAGAAAAGGAAAAAAGGACTTGGACCTCACTTTTTCCCACTGGGAATATTCTGATATTCTTTGTGGCACTCTTCCCATGTGCTTTATGAAATACTTTCCTGGTTTACTCTTGATAGCCTTGTACAAACAAACATAATAAAAACATTTTTTCTTCCTGTTTACTTTCCTGTTCCCCCCTCCCTTTGTCAAAATGAGTTCCAAACTGAGGATATTCCCATGAGAACATATGTAAAAGCTGAATACAAGTAATCCATGATGTTGACTAAGAAACTGTCAAGGGTTAAAAACACGACAGATCTCAGCATGACTTTGTCCTGCTGCTGGCACATGGTGCTTACAGAGCATGGAGCTTGACTCATGAGCAAGAGCAGAACTCCTCACCTGAGCAAGCATCTGTGGTGTTCAAGCTCTGCCTTCTCAGGGTTGGAGGGGTTTTGTAAGATTCCCCCCCCCCCCCCGTCAAGAGCTTATTGAAATTGAAAAATTATGCAGCCCATTGCTTGGTTGCTTCTCACAGGCTTTGCAGTGCTCAGAGAGTGTATCACTTTTGTAGCCTGGTTCTCAGCTGCACAGGCTCTCTGAAGAGGCTGGGCAGTCCTCAGTGCCACGTAGCACTCAGAAGTGGCACTTAGACTGTAAATATTATATGCTGCTGTAAGAACATTTGAATGGTAATACTCAAGCAATTACTTTCCTTTCAAGATCATTAAACACAAATCTGACTTGTATTTTAATAGGACTGCCAATGTATTTAATGGGGGGCAGTAAAGGGTAGTTTTTTTCTAATGGATGAATGTTTATATTATTATCCACTCTGAGAGACCACATTAGGAGGAGACTGTATAACGCTCATGTGTTTTGCCTCAGTCCTTTCCACAGAGTATTCAATTTTTTCTCAGTTCTGCATCTTGGAGTAAGATGGCAAAACTGTACCTACAATAAATTCCACCACTGTGTTCTGATTATGAGACAAAAAAAAGACCAAATAGAATCGTGCCAAAGAGAATTTTGCAATTTGCATTTCCATCATGTCTGTTAAAATTGTAGAGAGAGCCAGTGTTTGACAGGTTGAGTTTTGGCCAGTGACACCTGCTCTGCAGCCACAGGACAGGCTGGACACATTGTAGAACTGAGCAACACCAGCTTCTCCACACCACCTTGCAAACACATCTGGGCACTGCTTGGAAGCATCCCTCAGCAGTGTCTGTGGGTGTCACTGCCTCTACATCCCTTCCCATCTGTGCTTAGGCTGACAAGAAGAGTGGACATCAGTGTGGGACATGCCATGGGTGGCTGGGACTGCTCTGAAGCCAGAAACTGCTCTGCCACAGCACAAACACACTCACCATCACTGCTGCCTCCACCAAGGGACCCACTGGCTGGAAAGCAAAGTAGCTCCCTAGTGCCTTGTCAGCTTCATGAGCTATTTGGACAAATTTGTTCCTGACTACTTATTTCACACTAGCACAACACCTGCATTTTCTTGTCATTGTGAAGTTAAATCACATATTTTTACTTGAGATAGTGTAGCAGGAAATCAAAGCCAGTTTGAGCTGGTCTTCACCAGGCTGTGCATTTTGGGAGCTCAGGAAACAACAAACACTGCACTCTGTTTCCACTTTCCACTCACTCCTGAAAAGCAAAGGCATGACCCTGCTACACTGCTGGTTAGGAGCTGGTAGTGTCTGGACAGGAGTTAGAAAATTTTGACTATTTTTTAATTCCTACTTGCACACATGCTGTAAAAACACCCCCTTCCCTGTTAACTTCAGTGAAAGATCTGCATATATTTCAGAGCAAATGCAGCACTGTGGGTTGTATGGTGTTGTGACCTGTGCCCGAAATCTGGGACCCAGAAACACATTTCTCTGTGGTCAGTGCTTCTGTATCAGTCTGATTTTAATCGTGGAAGTTTGTTGTTCGAAACAGCACCCAGCTGAGAACATGCACATGAACAACCTACCTCTTCATTAAAATGTTTCAGGTGTAAACCTGCTTGTTAGGTAGTTGTGGGCAGTAGTTATTACAAGCTTAACAAGCAGAATTTAGTAGATGTTTATAGGTCTGCATTGTAAACGTTGCAATAAAAATCATCTGGAAGGTGGCATTAAATCCAGAGATCATGCAAAGAAGGCCAGGAGTTTAAGAATAAAGCAAGGTGGAAGTTTTTTTATTACTTTGCATTTTAGTGGGCAAAAGCAAAAGCCAACAAGGAATTGCTACAGGACCAAATTTATAATCTGGATATATTTTGCTAATAAATGGCAGTCATGAATGGTTTCTGCAAGTTGTAGGAAGAAATAATAAAGATTAATATTTTCATCTCCCCCTTCATCTGAGAGGACGTGGAAATCATATTGCACTGGGATGGCCCAACCCTGTTCTCTGCTTGGTGTGGCTCTGCTCCAGCAGCACCTGCTTGCCAAGAGCTTCTCCAGGGCTGGGTGAGGGGTTTACTGAAAATTCCCACCCTTAGAGGAGAAACACGGCACAGAAGAGGCAGCAAAGGCACTACACAACTGCAGGGAGCCCATGTGTGGAGCCCAGTATGTATAACAGCTGATAAACAAAGTCAGGACGTGGTCAGTGGTGAGTGTGTTCCCAGAAATGTGTGGCTCTCCCACTCCTAAAGGGGGGGTACTCCAACCACTACAGCTGCCATGTTTGGGACTATTATTACGGAAAACTCTTGACATTTTCTGGGTTAAGGATGGAATTCATGGATAATTTAGTCCTTTTGCTTGCAGAAATAGTTTGATATGCTCTTTAAATAAGCATATAAAGAGACTGATGTGTGATGTTTGCAAGTTCAGATGTTCTGAAAAGTGACATTCCTGTATGGAAGAGAATAAAGCTTAAAAGGGGATATTATTTATAAAATCACCACCATGCACAGGCAGTGTTTATTTACCATTTAAATGCCTCATTTCTGTTCTGGCTGTCTGTGCTATAATTTGCACAGGCACTTAAACTTGAGTATAAATAAATGCAAAGAAGTAGTGTTTATGCAGAGTTAAGATGAGGAAATCAAGCGCTAAAAGATGGAGGCTACTCCTGCCTCATCAGATCAGCCATCTTACCCACCCCTGGCTTCTGTGAGGGCCCCTTCAGCGACAAGCAAGAAGCCATCCATGCTTGCATTTGAAGAGCCTGGTCAGAATATCAGTGCTGAAGACGTGGCTGAGATTTAATGAGCGGGCGCGCGGTGTGAGCCAAGCACCGCGGCATCTCATCATTAGTGAAACGCAGGGAATGCGATGAGGCACCTCAGGTATCTTGCCAAGATCCTCGAGATGAGAAGTGTTTTCCCCTGGGCAAAGTGAGGCACAGGCTCTGCTCCAGGATGAGGGCAGCAGATGCCAGAGAACAACCCGAGGATGGCAGGCTGCACTGGGGACATTTGTCACTGTCCCCTGTGAGTGTTGGAGAGGGGGAAATCAAACTGCATCTCCTCCTTCAGCTCTGTCCCCCTCCTCCCCCAAATCTGTAAACAACCACTTTGCTTCCACAGGTTTGACCCCCTACCCTGTGCTTATGGACATGTTATGGGAGAAATGACATATTATACACACACATCCTCACGGGGACAACACGGTGCAAGGACACGCTGCCTCCTGCGGGTGGGGGCATTGGGGCAGGGCAGGCATGGAAGCTCCCAGGGTGGGAAGGTACCTTGAGGTTCAACTGCTGAACTCATCACCATCAGATTTACACCAGTCTTATGGTTGTGCTTCAGGAAAGAAATCTGAGGTAGGGTTTGATTAGAATATTAGCAGTATAAATCCCTCATGTGGTTGCCTTTATTTGTCTAGACAGAAGAACTGTTTTGGCAGAGGAAAGGAAGGCACCTATTGCTTACTGGGTCTATTAAAAGGGTGGAAAAGTCACATCTTTTTTTCATCATGTTACAGCAAACTCCTGCCTTGAGCTCCTGAGAGCAGGCAGTAGGAAGAGAGATGGGTGTAAGGAAAGGTTATGCTATGCACTTACCATGTCTGTTCTGTTGCAGTCCATGGGGAAGGTGTCCCTGCTGAGTTCTCTTCTCCCATAACTTCAGCCATGATGACTTTTACAGCACAGCTGCCTTTGACAAATTGTCGGGGGGGCACGGCCTCTCCAGCAAGTCCCTGAGAAGCCTCTTCACAATGACCAAGCACGTGTGGGGCAGAAGGAGCAAGCCTGGGAAAGGAGGTGCACCAAAATCTGGAACGGATAGTTCAGAGTCCTAGTCTCAGGAGATGTTTGTGTACTTGGGACAAGTCCTGTTTGGAAAGTCAAATCTTCCTTTGATTCTGTTTTAACTGCCTCAAAAAGAGAAGCCTGTGATCAGTAAGATGTTCAGTGCCAAACTTCATTGGAGATAAAAGAGACAAGATGCTGTTTGGAGTCTGCTTTGTCTTCCAGAAGGGATCAGGCAATGGCAGCGCTATACTGCTGTTAGTGACTCTAACTCTCCTGAAGAGCCATCCTTACCCTTCTTAAACCAGTGTTCTCCACTGACACCACTGCAGCATTATCCAACATGCACATTGCCACTGCAAAAGCATTTTCTTACATCCTGCCTTCATTGTAGGGAAATCTAACAACTAAGACATGCCCCAATGAGCTGCCGCATTTGCAAGGTATTTGAGAGGAAAAGGCAAATCGTCCTTAATGACCGACAGGGAATATCAGGTTGTTGTTCCTCTCCTGCTTCCCTAACAGCTCTCCAGCTCTGCCCACAGCAGCGGGTTTGTTCTCAGTCATACTCTGGCGTAGTAGCAGTCAGGTTTGGGAGCAGCCCCCCTGGTTACTGACAGCAGTGGTGCACAGCCTACCGACTTGGGTAGGAGGCAAGTGTCACCCCTTCTGTGCACGTGTGTGTCTGTGAATGCCTTCTGAAAAGCACCAGGCACACATTAACACTAATAACTAAGAGGGTTATATTCCTTTGCTCCTGCTTGATAGGCAGCAGGCAGAGTGTGAACCACAGTATATATCAATTAAGTGAAAAATAAATAATCGGAAGAAAGTAATATCTTTAACAGTGTATTCACTGGCACATACATATTTATTAGATAGCAAATAAAATGCTGTTCATATCATGTTTATGTGCATCATGAAGCCCTAAAGTAATTTGTGGTGTCATGGTTTAAACGATGGAAGTCAGATGCAGTAGCATTGCCATATTCTGCACTGATAAAGCTCTGCTGTTCAGTTTTTCTTTCTTTCATACCCGTGTTTCATTTTTGCTGTGCCTTCTGCATGGGAGACCAGGCTTTTCCAACCTAAGGGAATAAAATTTGTTTCTGAACGTTTTTCAGTCTGCAAGTTTTATTGCAACTTTATCCTAGACATGCCACCTTCAAAGACAAACCAAAGGGAGTCAGAGGGGGTGGGGCTTATTCGATGGAGTTGCAATATATGGATGAGGTGAGTAAGGAAACATAGCAAAAGCACGTGCTGTTTGCTGGATGTATGAGTAGCAAGGGGACTGTCTCCTGAAACATGCTTAAATATGTAAACTCTGCCTAGGGAAAATGTTTATTTACCTAGATTGACAGCAATCAGGGTAAAAAGCACTCAAGATAAGTGGCTCTTTAGCCAGCTTTAATTTGTTGATGGATGGATTGATGGGAGGATGGTCAAAGAAATGACAACATTACTCTCTGTAATGGAGATATTCTGTCTGCTGGAGTTTGCAGTACTATTTGGTTTAATTATTCCTGATCCATCTATGAGCAAACTTTTCTCCCAGCGAGACAAGTTGTCATTCCTTTTCTTTAAATAGAAAAATAAGAAGGTAAAATCAAGAAAAATTAGAGCAAAGGATGATGGCATCTTCTGCCAAGAATTTATACGAAATCATCTGTATTGCTTAAAGAGGGTTTACTGTATTAATTGGAATAGTTGTGCATTCTATTATGGAGTTTGTATGGGAACAGATGGCCCATTTCACAGATTAAACCTTGTCTTTCTACATTGCTTCAACAAAATAACAGTGAATGAACATTGCTATCGTAAGTTCAAACCTCGTAGCATTAAAACAGGCTATGGTTTTGTGGTGGAAGTTAATGGAAAGCAGGGAAAGAGATCCCTGGATTGATTCACTGTGTACATTCCACCACGGCTTTGGCAAAGACAAAGAACAAGTCGCAACGCTTCAGTGTTGCTCACACTTTTCCTGGAGCACAACATAGATCAGGCTACTGGTCCTTCAGCGCAGAAAAAGCTGGGAAATGGGCTGTGGGTTGGGATAGCATATGAATTTTGTGGGCTGTAGCGACAACAGTTTCTCAGGCTGTACAGCAGCAGTGACACAGTGGAGAGAGAGTCGCGTGTGAGGCTATGGTCTGTTCTGCTGAGCACTCAGAGGTGACTGCTTGCAAAGCATCCCGAGAAATATCCTGCACTTGCTGCAGAAGAAAAAGCTGCCAATCAGCAGTACAAACTGATGTCTCAGATTTTCTAATCTGGCTGAAATATGCTTGCTCCAGGACTAGCAATAAAAGAGCAAAACGAGCAGCTGCTTCCCTGGCCAGAGGGGTGGTTGTCCCCAGCATGACTAAGGGCAATCCATGGTAACACTTGTTTTCCAAGGGTGCATAGCCTGCAGTTTCTGAAGAATCAGTTCTCTTTTAGGCTTGGATTTCCAAAATTTGGGTTAACCCATATCAGTGTCACTACTGGAAACTGTGTCTGCAGTGCAGCCTTTTTTTCCTGTGGGCTGGCACGACGGTGGGCTGCAGTGAAGAGCAGCTGCATGAGGAACGGGTGCTGGTCTCAGCTCACATCTTTGTAGAGGCCATCACCACGAGTAACCTGAGCGTGAGCTCTACGTGGGCCTCTCGGAGGAAAATTCATCATGGTGGGGGTGTGTGGGAGCTAAATCACTCTGCCTGGACCCACTGAACATGTGGATCTGCCCACCAGTGTGTGATTTGCTAAGGGGGAGTGTGCCAGTCCCCTCTTTGCAGTGACATCTGGGTGTCACTGCACAGCCACAGACACCTGACAACAGCACGGGAGCCACCGGCAGCCACGAACCACCACTCTGAGACCTACTGCTGATTGCAAACCCCTCTTGGCATCAGGATGGGGCTGGGAAGAAGCACTGGGTGCCTCCAGAGGACCACAGGGCTCCATGGTGCTGTCCCTGCCAGGGCAGGGATAACCAGGAGCCCTTTGGCATCTCTTCTCGTGAGCGCGGCACCGCAGGGTGACCGCGGGCACGATCCTATCCAGCGCGCTTCTGCACGGCTTGGACCAGCCCCAACTACACGACAAGCACATATGCTGCTGCTGGAAATTTTATGTGGAAAAAAACTAGCCTAGATTGTAGTTTATAGTTCTTTTCAGCAGGGTTGCATGAAGCTAATGACACAGAAAGCCATTTGGGTTAAATTGTGAAACTGAAAGATGCAGCACCTGCTTTTATGCTTCACATGTTACTAAAAATACTTCTTCCTCTCTAAAATGCAACACAAATGACAATACAAAAGAAAACTCTACAGTGACATTGGTGACATTATTAAGAAAGAGGGGTTTCATCAGTATCCCTGTGCACAGAAAGATGAAAACAAAGAGAGAAGAAACAGCAGACGTCATTATGCCATTGTTTAAACCCTTGGTGCATCCATACCTGACATAATTCATTGCCCTACTGGTCTCCCACTGTAAAAAAAGAGGTAGTGATAAGTTTTAGACAAGAGAGATGAGAATATTCCAGTGTATGGAAGAGCTTCTGTATGAGGAGAAACTAAATAGCATCTATTTATCCTGAAAAGAGACTCCTGAAGGAGAGAAACGTGGCCAAGAGTTGTGGAGGAGGCAAATCAAGACGTGAAGTGCTTGGACAGACAGATGTGAGAGAGGGCTTTAGAAACAAATGAAAGGGCTGAATTTAACAGAAATGTACAATTTAAGGAAAGGTGTGGAAGTCAGATGAGGCCAATGGTTCCAATAAGGGGTTATGCTGACCCATTTGGGTACAGCAGCCCTGGGGCTGCCAAGGACCACATGGTGCAAAGGCCACCCAGCCTGGTTGCAGGTGGTGATCCCACTTGTGCCAGAGATCCTTGTCCCCAGCCCATGTCACGTCAGGCAACGGGTGTGGGTGGACACATGGAGGACCCCCCCACCTGGCATGGTGAACCCAGGGGTAGCTGCCTTCAGGAGGGGCCACCGGTACCTGTAAGGACCTTTTTTTTTTGTGGGTGCAGCTCACACCCAATACAAACACCACATTTATTGCTAAACATTTTCCTCTCCACTCTTCAGAATCGAGAAAAAAAGCCCTGACTCAAGGAAAAATTTTTTTACCAGTGAGAAGGGAGCATTGCCAGAGAGTATGAACCCCTGTAGAGATTTTACTTTTGCTATTGATTTTATGCGTGAGATGCTGAGGTACTCTGATAATATCTGACAGTATAAGAAGCCAGAGAGAGAACAGAAAGGCTAATACAGTAGCAATGTCACCAGAATAACTCGCAAATTTTTGGGAAATTGTGGGTTTAAATCTGACTGAAAGACCTCATTGTTTATGAAGCGGAGAAGTGTTTTGACCAAAAAAAAAAAATAATCGTCCTCCCTGAGGAGCTTTAATTTTTTTATTGTTATTTTTTGCGAAAAGGACACAGAAGGTAAAATGGGATGTTTTAGAGAGCTATAAATGCCTTAGAAAAGTAAAAAATATAAATGGCAGAAACGTGAGTGGTGAACTGGGGCATTAATGGTGAAGGTACATCCCTACCCTACCTTGCTAACAGCGTGATATGTAACTTATGTGGCATTGGTACTGTGGCACTTACTCGAGTGTTAAAAACCCTCACTGAAAACATGGTTTTTAAGTAAACAGACCCCTGAATAACAGAACTGCTCCTCTGGGACAACGGAGACCAGAAGACGTAGGGATGGGGGACAATGCACCCTCAGGTCCTCTGGAGCCTCAGATGACGTGCAGCCAGACCTGCCCCTCTTCCAACAAAATGCTGCTCTTCCAAGCCAGGCTGCTCTCTAAAGGCATCCACTCTCCTTAAACAAAACCTGCAGCCAAATGTTTCCTAGAAAAATGGTCTTTTCAAGGGTAAATTGCTTTTAAAAGCAAATAGAATTTTACCTGGAAGTCTGGCTGTAGTTTGGGTGCTCCCTGGGTTTGGTTGTCCTCATATCAAGGGTCTTCAACATAAAACATCAGGCTAATGCATGTTAAAACTGCAGGTCTGGACAGCTGAGCTCTGGAGAACAGTGGGCAGAAGTTGAAACACGATCCCACCCTTCTTGTTTCCAGCTCTTTAATGCTTCAAAAGAGGCAATGTTTTAGGGCTTGCCTTTCTGGGCAGCCCATTCCTCCTCACATATAGTCAAAAGAGTCTGGTCCTCATGCTGGGCTTTACACCAGTGGCCTGGCCTTATAAAAAAAGGAGGTGCAGTTTCTGGCCTGTCTGGACTGTCTCTGCATCAAATCTGTCCCCAGATGTGCTTAGTTTCAGGCATTTGAATTATGTGTCAGAAATATTCATTCATTAAAAAAAAAAGGACTGGCTTTCCATACAGTTACTTGAGAGTTGTACGTCAGGAGACTAAAATATCTTTCATTTCAGTTCATTTAGTCCAGCAAGTCTCCCCACTGTAACTGTAACCCACCCTGCTGTCAGGGAATGTGCTAGAGCTACCACAGAGCTAGAGAACCAAAAAATATACATTTGAAGTGACAGCATGAAAAAAGTGAATGGGGGTGAAATATAATTAGCTAAGGCAAGGACAAGTAGGTAAGTCTCCACAGTCATAATTTATGTGGGATATTGTTATAGTTATTACCATGCAATTTAACAGGAATACACCAGAGCAATTTTCATATCTTAAAACATGCAGATGCACTCACATATATACGAGAAAAGTCTCAGAACTCAAATCATCCAAAATAATCAAGGAAGTTATTATCATAAACAGCCACAATTAACACAGGGATCGCAAGGGATGAGTCTCAGTTTCTGATAATCTTAAGAGAAAATGAAAGCATTATTAAAACTTTAGTGTAGAAATGGTAGCTACATTCACATCTCTCTGCACACAGGAGCACTCTGTCATCTCTGCCAGTCACTATCCTACTGTTCCTTTGCCAGTCCCAGACCCAGCAAATTGTGCAGATTTGAGATTTTCCCAAACCATTAGAGGACACACGAGGTAATGAAAAATATTCAGACTGACCTTGCCAGTTTGATTTTTTTTTTTTAACAAAAGAGTAGTCTTCAATTACTAAAGAGGAGAAGGAGGAGGTATGGACACTATTGGTACAAGCTTCTGGGGATTTAAAGTTGCAAAGTGCTTTATGACAGTCTGTGCTGCCATCCATAATTCACAGGCTTCCTTCTAATGTTGCTGTCAATACAGGATTCCTCTTATCAGCTGCATAAATTATTTCTACCAGTAACATAGAATCAAAGAATGGTTTCAGTAGGAAGGGACACTTAAGGTCATTTAGTCCAACCCCCCTGCTACGAGCAGGGACATCTTCAACTAGATCGGGTTCCTCATCAGAGCCCCCTCCAACCCGGCCTTGAGGCAGGGATGAGGCATCTCTCCCATCTCTGAGCAATCTGTGGCCAGCATTTGACCACCCCCATTATAAAAAAATTCTTCCTTATATCTAGTCTAAATCTATCCTCTTTTGGTTTAAACCATTACCCACTGTCAAGGCTTTCTCCACAGGGCTGCTCTTAATCTGTCATTCCCCAGCCTCTACTGATATCAGGAGTTGCCCTGACCTAGGCACAGGGTCTTAAGCTTGGCTTTGTTAAACCCCTTAAGTTCCCATGGCCCACTTTGTGAGTTTGTTCAGGTCCCTTTGGATGGCATCCTGTCCCTCAGGTGTGTCATCTGCACCACTCAGCTTGGTGACATCTGCAAACTCGCTGAGGGTGCACTCGATCCCACTATGCCATTGAAGAAGATATTAAACAATATTAAACAATACTGGTCCCCAACACAGGCCCCTGGGGAACACCACTTGTCACCCATCTCCATCTGGATGCTGCACCATTGATCATAACCCTCTGGATGCAACCATCTAGCCAAATCTTCACCCACTGAACAGTCTGCTCATCAAATCCATATCTCTCCAGTTTAGCAAGAAGGATGTTGTGGGGGCCCATGTCAAAGGCCTTACTGAAGTTCAGAGATGACCTTTGTGGCCCTTCCCTTGTTCACTGATGTAGTCCCTCCATCATAGGAGGCCACCAGGTTGGTTAGGCAGAACTTACCTTGCTGCCTGTCTTGATTCACCTCCCTGTTCTCCATGACAGAGGGAGAAGCAGAGCTTCTAGGAGGATCTGTTCCATGATCTTCCCAGGCACAGAGGTGAGGCTGACAGGTCAGTAGTTCCCAGGATCCTCCTTTCTTCCTCTTTTGAAAATGAGTACGAAGTTTCCCTTTTTCAGCCACCAGGGACCTCACCTGACTGTGCCACCATTTCAACAAAAGGAGACATTCGTCATTTTAATTCACACTTAAATTGCTGAGGATTATCCACTGTCCATTAGATTTCAACAATACCCAAACGTAAGCAGTTCTAATCATATGCTAAAATACAATAACCACCAACTCTCACAACCGTCTGAAAAAATCAATCACTCCCACACCGATCAAGTTTCTGTCTCTCTCAGAAGTTTTTTTTCTCTTCTTTTCCTGTAGTTATGTGTGCCCAGTTGATTTCAGCTTAATATGCAGCCAACCCGTGACTCCTCACAGCTGCCTACTTATACCTTGTGTGTACATATGTTTCAATCCAGTAGATACGGTTTAGAAACAGTTGCTCTTGTCTTGGGGCATGAGGATGGGCTGGAAGAGCTCCAGAGGTTTATTGTTGTCTTTAAAAATCTGTTCCTCAAGCTAAAAAATGTTGTCCCAGCTTTGGAATGGGAGCACTTACTTAAGAAAAAGGGATAAAGTACTCCAGCCATCAGCACCTTTTCTGGCATTTCTGGCATTTCTGGATCACAAAATCATTCTCCATCTATTTGCCATATACTTAAATAAGAACAAAATGAATCTCCAGATAATGCAATTTAGTGGTTTTATCTTTTTCATTTTGAGGCTCCAGGTGAGCTGGGACCTTCTCTGAGCCAGACCAGTTAGCCCTGTTAGACCAAGTCTGTGCTCCCAGCAAATAACTCTGCAGTTAAAGCAAGAGACCCATAAAACTCTTGCAAATTAAGGCTTATGCAAGATTGCTAAGGTCAAAATTTTAGATCTATCAAAGAAAGCCCATTATGTTATTTCAGGGTTGGGTTTTTTGCATAATTTTTTTTTCTAATACTGCCAGTCCATGTCTGTAAAAATCTTCTTTCCTCTCTTTGCTGAATCATGCCTGGAATCCATATTAGAAGTCAAGTGTGAAAAAAGGAGGGGAAGCTGTGCTACAGGCAGCTGTTGTTGTCAATGCCCTTTCCTTTCCTGAAATAAAAGTCACACAAAAACTTAAAACCTTGCTGGGCCTCTACTCCTTACTGTCAACATTACCTCCCTTCAGATCTGTAAAAGGGCAAATCTTTTCCTAGCAACAGCATTAACCCATTCACAGGGATTTGAAAATAGGCTTTCTGTCTTTCCCGTAGCTGGCAACACCTTGTGCTGTTCCTGCATGCCTGTGGCTTAGAGTGTTGCAGCCTCTCTTTAGCATCAGGAACTGTTTCACAGGAACTCCAAAAAGAGCAGAGAAACGGTAAAGCTTGATAATACCAGGGCATTTGTTCTGCTCTAATCAAAGCACCAAATATCAGAGCAAGGGAAGGGCAACTGATAGCACTGAGAGGCAAATATTACAAATATACAGCTACAGCAGAAAGTTTTATAATCCAGTATTGATTTGAATATGTGGGAATTTTCTGATACAATCTCAAGTCAATAATTAGGCTGCTCACACTTACTCTTGTCTCAATAAAGAGCCATGATCAGGCTACTTAGTCATTGTGCAATGCTCCTCATATAGGAAGGAAGACAGGTAAGTATAGCCACATAAAAGGTCTACAGTTCATTTCACATATATAAAAATAGATACAGAGATAGACATATTTTGTAGCAGCACCTAAAATATTTTATGTATGTATTTTTCTAGCTTCTGGACTAAATCAAACTTTATTCCTTTTTCACAGACCACCAACTCAATAATCTTATTTCCCATTATCACTGTAAGGCACCAACACATTTGTCTTCATCTCCTAACAGACTTTGGATAAGGAATTAAAGCCAATGTCCAGCAGCACTATTTCTTTCTCTTATTAGCAATGCACAAAACACATTTTCAGATAATTGGGTTTCAGGAGCCACATGTCCCTGTCTCCAGTGGAACTGAACTAACTTCATCACACTTGCTGATGAAGAATTGTGGCTGTACCTGGCCTGACAAAGGCCTGACCTCCCCTGTGCTGGCAAGCAGTGAAGGTGACTCCTAACAGCAGTCTTTAAATTTTTTTACATTGTTATAGCCTCCAAACTATGGTAGACTCATCCCTTGTCATCCCTGAGGTCCTAATAAATAGTCCTCATGTGCTCCAGGAAAATACCAAACGGGAACATATATGAATCTGTCAGTTTTATGCGACATGGACCTTGATGGAAACTCCTTATTTCTCTGCCCTGTCACCTCCTGTCCCAGGCTCTAGACGATGATGGGAGTTTGCAAGACATATGCAAGACATATGTCTGACTGTGGTCCGTTGGTCTAAAGTTGGGGCTATTCAGTTTTGCATCCTTAACAGTGTTAAGAGTGGCCTGTTGAAATCCTATCTATCTCTGGAGAGGGACCTACACACAAAAAAATGGACCATAACAACCACAGACTGGTGAAAGCGCAGCTCCAAATCTGAGCTTTGTGATGGGTCCCTCACTACAGAGACAACACATTAGGCTACACTAAAAAACACCAAGGAATTCAGATTACAAAACTCAAGCAATGCTTTCTTTTTTGTTGTACAGGTGCAAAAATGTGATATCTGTGTATACAAATGGCAGACAATTCCAAAAAGGAGTGGATGCCATTTAAAACACGTAACTCTAGACCAGCTGGTAATCTGAGTGTTTTATCATAATGCTACTGATATTTTGTGAGCTACTAAAGCATCTGGAATCCACTGACATGTCTCATTCAAGACAAGGGTAAAACCTAAAGGTGAATATCTGGTGATATGTCAATGCTGAAATGAAATGAACAATAGAAACCCTACGTGATTTTTGCAATATTTCTTATCAAGTAGGAGACATTTTATCAAAAGTGTTCACAAGAGTTCTTCATTCAGAAATTATCAAAGAAAATCTCCAGAAACCTGACCACAGTGGCTCTCCAAAGGTGTTCTTATTTTTTCCAAAAGGAAGCAAGATACAGAAACTTGTAATCCGCCCCTAAACCTATGATCTCCTTGCCAGCAGATGATGTGGATTTGGAAAGGGGAGACTGGACAAGCACTTGAGAGAGATTCACTGAGGGCACTTAAACAGACAAATTGCATTAGACTCAGGCAAGCTCTTGAATCAGACCCAGTCTGAGACTAGGAGAGTATTACTGTATGTAAATATCATAGATGCATGCCTTATTCTCACTCGACCCGAGGCACTTGCTATGGCCACTGCTGGAGACAGGATGCTGAGATATGCCTTCCTCTGAGCCCTTATGGTTATTCTTGTGTTCCAGTGAAGTCACAGTAAAAGTCCTGTTGGCAGGAAAAGCTGTGTTGGCTTCATGTTGGCTTCATGTTGGCATGAAGCATGTGTTTAGCTGTCCATCTTTTTTTGTTTGTTTGTTTTTAAATATATTTTCTAGTGCTTCAGTTATCTCTAAAATCTATACCTACAAAGTAATTAATTCCTAGCAATGCATAAATGTTTTTTCTGCTGGATTTTACATGGAGTATGTCTCAGGGGTTTTAGTCAGCCTGAAGGTGAGATGACTTTCCTTATTCTTCTGTGATACACCTGAGAAAGTGGTGACACATCCAGAGCAATTTCTCTGCCTTGCAGTTCTTTCCACATATGCATCACCCTCCCTTATTTTTTTATTACTTATTATATTTCTGTGTGTCACTACTATGAAGTTATATAAGGTGATTAATGCTCTATGACTGTGCAATGATTTCGTTTGATTTGAGAAAAAATAATTAGAGAAGAAAGAAACCGCCCTTAGAAAAAAAACGAGGCCAGATGGAACGGTATGTCTTGGGCGTGGGAATGGCTACACAGTAGTCTTTGGGAAACAATCACTGGGGGATTTTGCTCCCCTGCTCTGCTTGCTCAGTGATGACCTCAGTGACCAGTGCTCTCTTCTTAATTGTCGTAAAAGTTTAGGAGAGAAATTCATTAGGGAAATTTGCCCTTCGCCAACAGATTCGTCTGAGTTAAGCTTCTCTGAAACTTTTGACTGGCCAGGGAAGTCCTTCCCCATAGCTTTAGTATTTATCAGAGGGTTTGGTTCGATTTCAGAGGACAAATCATCTTACTGGCATCTCCACACCCAGGTGGGACTGAATACAGACCAACCTCTGCCAAAATAATAACAACAATAACGAGAGATGTGTTGACTAAGGACTTGTGCTCAGCCACTTCCTCCACTACTGACGCAGGAAGCAAAGGGGAAATTTTCATAAGACAAAAGCAACACAATGCCATCTATTAGCACTTACTGCTGTCACCTTGCAGTAGGGGCTTCATACTTTAGTGGATTTAGGACCGTACACCTTGCCACAGACCTCACTGTCCTTTTAACCTTTTCTGTGGGACATGGAGCAACAGTGGCAAGTGCAGGAGGCTGTTAGGCTGTGTGACTCTCACTGTCTAAAAAAGCTGTACAGGGACCTGAGCTTAAACATAAGGAATTACTTGATTCAACATATTGTCACATCAGCCATGTAGAAACAGAACCAGTCCTATGCAGTTCTGAAAGGCATCACTAAAGTATTTATGTCTAACCTGGGAACTTGTTTTTCAGCTGAAACAGGATTAAAAGAGAAAGACCCAGTCAGTATGGTGGGGGCTATACATTTAAAGGTTCTCATTCACTCTTGTGTTTCACTATTGAAGCTTAATTTTGCTACAACATCGAGTTGGTTCCATCTAAAAACAATCCCCCCTTCAAAAAGAAAAAAATAAAATCCACAAAAAATTAAGAAGCATTAGGAGATATACTTTGGGTTTAATTCTACTCTCCAGCAAAGCCAGAGTGTGCAGAAGATGATTGCTTTCAGTCTTAGAAGCACCTGTTAGTTCACAATCCAAATGAGCTATACTGGTTTGTTTAATCAGAATTAATAAGAGTTTTAAGTCTTGGGGAAAAAAAAATCTCAGGATAATCAAGTCTGAGATTTCTCTGTTTACCTTCCCTGAAGTCTCCTCTCAATGTTAAAATCAATAAACATGTATTTGTGATATCAAAAAAAATGTGGGATTTCAGAAGCTTCTTAGCATTTGATGGTAGACAGAACCAGATTGGACACAAATCTAATGTTGATTAACTGTTATTTTGATATATTATTTATATTTAAAATGTATACTTGATTAGGTGGCTTGCTGTGGTGGAGATCACAGGGAGATCTTATGTTTCTTTCTTTATTGGGGAGAAAGCATGTTCTCAAAATCTTATTTATTTCTGAAAAATGAATTGGGACAGAGTAAGCAGTGCCAGGGATGAGTAACCAGTGCCAGGTTAAGCATGCTTCACTGGATTGCGAGGATTGGGAGGCTCACTGCCATAGCAGCTCATCAGCCCAGACCCACCCTCTGCCTGGCACAGTGTCTGGTCACTGTGGATTCCTGCTGTGCTGCTTTTCACCACCTCAGATGGCCACTTCAGTCAAGTTTATATCAACTGTTTCTGGCTCTTTGAGGTAGGTGTCTCCTTCTTCATCTTACAAAAGCTTTGGTTGTGCCTGTGACACGAGCAATAATTCAGACTGGCAAAGGCTATTCAGTTCCATCAGACGTACTGATGAGTTTTCACAACGATGGCTTAGGCAAATTTCCTAACTATATGTTTCTTCTTGCTTGGGAGATTGTTGACCAGGAGTTCACAAGTGAGCAGGGCACTCTTTCCAGGAGAAAAGGAGGTCTGTTCCTTGCCCAGGTAGAAATTCAGATGTTGGAGGGGTGTTTGAATCAGGCCTGGCGACGCAGACACAATTAGCGGACGTTGCACCTGCCAAACCTGTAGCAGATATTAATGTTGCTTAGAAAAAAGGGTCACGAACAGAGATGTCAGACTCTGAAACTCCTGAGGAAATTATGCTGTCAGCAAAAGGCCAGGCAGACCCCCGAGACGGGAGAACACGCCAGGAGGTTCCTTTTGCTGGGAATGCAGAGTTTTCCCTGTGGGGAATGGGGGTTGGCAGCTGCACACCTGCTTCCTCTGCAGCTTCCCAAGTGCCTCCCCAGATGGGAGCGTTTGCTGGAGATGGCCCACGCTGCTCCGAGCAGTTTCCTGAGCCCTGTGGCTGCTGTCAGAGGAGGAAACAGTATGTGAAACGTGGCATCATTTCATTTCACTAAAAGGAGGCAGACAACACAATGGATAAAATAATGTTCATGTGTGGCTCAGCACTGGTGCTTAAAAGCACTGTATGAATACAGTGGACCAGCAATAAGCACAAAGAGAGCAGGTTTTAAATGCTTCTAAATTACACTGCAGCAGTGTTTCTCCCAGTTTTCACAGTCTCCACCACCATGACACATAAGTATTTGATGTAGGGCCTTGCTCCACATACCTTCTTGTTCTTGAATCAGTTGAGCTGCTCTGCACTTCAGGCTTTCTCCTTCCACTTGGACACTGGAGGACTCATTTTGCATCTTGTTAAAAAGCAAAAGAGCTTTGTTGAAACTTCACCCATGGAAGGCTACAGGACAGGATGGAAGTGGAGCCACAAGCTTTGCTGTGCCGCATTTCAGAGACCTGGCCCCGCTGAACACCCTCGTGCACCTGTAGGCTCTGTTTGGAGTGCTCAGTGAGAGTGAGGGATCTCAGAAGGGGATCTGGCCCTCCAGGCCCCCCGTGCTGCCCTATGGTCAGGGTGCTGCACACCCACAGTGTGGAGGCAGAGCCTGGGGAAAGGTGTTTCCTCTCCTGCTTGCCCCTCTTGCTGGCCAGCTGCCCTGTTTGGGGCAGCATGCAGGCAAAACTTGCCTGGGATCCAGTGCCAGGAAACTTCTCCTTCAAACAAGAACCATAAGGGAGGCCAGGGAGCAGTCTTACTTCCAAAAATGATACGAGGGGATGATGGAGCTGTGACAATTATTCAGTCACAAACCAATTAGAGCAACTCACCAGAATGTGAGGACTTGGCAGACCAAGTGTCTTCCAAGTTAAATCCTGAAAAAGTCCACTCCAAACCAGATAAACTATTGCAGGAACAAGACCAATGTCCAGGTCTCCTCCAGGATTCCAGTGAACACTGTAGATGGTAGTGCCACTAATGCTTTCTTTTTGTCTTTGAACTTTCCAAAATGTGACTCATGGGGTCAAATCCAGTACAAACATCTCCTGGTCTGCAATAAGGAAATGAGCTAGACTGGTTGGTAACATATGAAACTAAGAGCTCACTCTTTCATCCTGCTTCCACAACCTCTTCTCCCACCTTGTTTCCTAGAAATATTTATTTGTATTCTGAGACTGTCACTGTAGAAGCTGCACTGGGAGTTCACCTGGAGTGCCCAAACTTCAGCAAGCTTCTTGCAGCAGCATGAAAACATCAATATTTGTACTGAGAGAAAAAAACCTGCCATACCTTTAAAAAACCTCATTGCTCTCCCATGGACCTAAGGTGAGCAAAGAGAAACCTGGAAGTTTTTCCTGCAGTGAGACAGGGAGTGAGCTGTATATTGACAGGACATCTTAATACAGTCACAAAATTAAGTGAAGGGCACCAAAAGGGGGATGTTCTGTCACCTAGTCACTTCTCCTCTCGTGAAGCCACACATAGCACAAAGTTAATTAAAGCCTCTATTCTGAGAAAAAGGAATGTTCCATTTGGTAAATTTAGAAACAGCTGGTTAGTTTTATCCATTACTTTTGTGCTAACATCAGTTGAGCTCATTCAGCTCTCTCTTTTTATGAAGCTGTCCTTCCTATGCTACCTGATAGCTACTAATTGCTGCAACTACATTTCTGAATTGCAAATTTTCTGCACTGATAAAAACTTTGATTGCCTGTCAGCTACACATAAGGAAAAGATCACCAGTGCTAAATGAGGTGTTCCACGCTTGGATAATAATGCCTAATGAATTATTCAAAAAAGAATGCTTGAATGAAGCAAACAATTTGAAGGGTTACTAGCAGCCGTAACAGTTCAACAGCCAAAAGAACAAAAGTATCATCCTGAAAATTACACTAATGATTAAAAAATGCGTATTAATTCTACATTTGGAGAAAAAAGAAATGCCAATCTGATTTTAAAGGTTAATCATTATTTTTTCACTAATGCTCTAATCTCTGGGAAAAACACCCTTTACCAATATTTTGGGACATATAATATTATGACATAACATATTTATATAATTTTCCAGGCATTAACCCTCTCTGCAAATTTCAAATTTCACTGGGAAAGAATTGAAAGCCTGTTTTGAAAGCTGTTCCTGTCCACAAGATTCTTTCCATTGCTTTAAATGAACCTCGAATCAGGCCCAGTTTCCAGCACAGCAGCATCACACTGGTTGCCTTGGGATCAAGCACCACCAAAGGTGCTCTCAAGAGAGCCACCACTGAGCCTCAACCACACCAAAACACAGTCCAGAGTGTCTGAATTCCTCCAGACTGGCTTTGGTGTGGTGAGGCCAGAATCTGGCTCTCACTGTTCACTCAATGAAAGATTTGCTAAATGGAAAAATGGGTGATGGAAACAAGACCCACACATACAAACTGTAATAAAAAGAACAGCTATATTCCATAGCTGCTGTTATATGTAACTCTTTCCAGCCCAGATTTGATTGTGCCTTTAAAAAAAATGGGTGGCTAGTAGGGAAAGAAATATTTTCCCTGACTGCTCCTGGCTAAAGGGAGAAGGATAAAAGAAAAAGAGATCCTTAATAAACCATGAGAATTTCATGTATGTCCAACACTGACACATTTTCAGCTTTCATAAAAATATATTTCCAAGATCAAAAGTGATAATTTATTATGACAGACTCTCTCTGGTTGCCAAAAAGACAAGAAAAATCCGAGAACTAAATCCTGAAGAACATCTCCTGTAAAATATTAGCATTACATGAAATACATGAAAAATAACAGCACAATGGCAGTGACACGTTTGTCTGCTTTGCTGCTAAAACACTCCTGGTTGTTGTGTTTGGAAGTGAGCTAACAGAGACACTCTGTTACAGCAGAGAGGTCTCCCAGTGATAGCACAGCGTTGACTACACTAAGGAAGGGTTTGTGAAATAGCATTTATTAAAATGAAACCCAGTCAACCACTTAGCTACCTCTGTTGCAATTTTACAGCTATAAAGCCTTTGGTATTAGACGCCAATTAGTGATTTTATTATAAAGATGTTCAATGTCAAGATAGCACTTCTTCTCATTTCTGGCAGTGACACTGAATGGTGGATAGAAGAAATGACTTCAGGAAAGCTGAGCTGACCATCTGCTTAGGCCTGCTCACTCACTGATGATTAATCCTTTCCCTCGAGGACAATGTCTCCATGTGTTTCTCTTGCTGTCTTTTTAATGTCACAAAAAGAGGTTGATAAACACATTCAAGTCACAATTAAAAAACATTTTAACTGACCAGTTGCCACTGATGATATTATTAGACAGTTTTAGTCACTGTTGTAACAATGTGTTTAGTGGTGTTGATGTGAAGTGGAGATGAAGTTTCTTTAATGTGCCTTCTACCTATTTTTACATTTAGGTGACATTTAAATGTTTACCTTGATGCAAACAAACAGTCTGCAAGGAGCACAGGGAGAGGGTAATTTTTTACCCTACACAAGCAAAATTGGAAACAATACCTGGAGGACTGCAAGGTGACTGCTGTCCTTTGCCTGGGACGGGGGAGGAGGAGGAAGAGGAGGAGCAAAAGACCCATCAGAGATTTTAGGCAGATTGCAGCAATTGCTTCTAGACCCATATATGCTTCTGCCAAATGCACAAGTGATTGATTTCCAGTTTCCTCTCAACAGGTCAGTGGTGGGTTCATGGGCATCGTGAGCACTCGGGAGTCACACGTGTGCAGGGATGTCCTGCTGGTGACGTGGAAGGTGTCACAGCAATGAACAGAGCAGTGTGGGCTCCTACCTGCCCTCTTTTCTCTCGTGGATGACAGTAAGAATTTTGCTCTGTGTGGGAGCTCACTGCTACAGACCTGTCCTGAGGGAAGAGGTGACTAGTGAGGGCCTAGTTGCTGACAGATGAGAGGACCAGCTTTCTTGAGGACTGGCTGTCCCAGAGCTCTGCACCTCTGGCCGTAAGATTACTTTCTATTTGTATTCTCAAATATGGATTTTGGGAGGGGCAATTTCCAGTGCTCAGGGCCTGACCTTTCACGATCTCTACCCCAGCCTTTTACTGTGTGGCATACTTTTGTTCCTCCAGTGGATGTGCACGTGCAACCAACAGAATCACATTTCTTGGCAGTCCCACAGTGGAACCACTGGGATTCCTAAGTACCTGGGATGACTTATTTATCACCTACCCAATTTAAAGCAAATTTGGCCAGCAGAACAGATGATGTTGATTTGTTTGCAACTGATTTAAAATATTGTCCTGCATCTATTATAGCACTGGTTTCAAACTCCTTATTTGCATCACTATATTTACTTCCATTCCAGTCTCACACACATTATATCAAGCCCCATCAAATCATATACATTGAGCATTTGATAAATTAGACATCAAGTATCCTTAAAGGAAGCATAGCATCTGAATATATTTTATTCTTGTGAGGGCATCATGGGGGGCATTGACTTCACAATCTTTGTGATTAATTTGAGTGTCTTGGCAGACATTACTTTCCAGAGCTTCCTTTAGTTTTTATAGATCTATATCTACAACATTGCCTTTCATTAGATTAAGGGACTTAAACTGTTCTACAGACCTTAGAAATTAATGTAAGATATGACACAATAGGAATCCAATAAGTTATGAAAGAGGACATAGAAAGAAGGAGAGACTTGTTGAAGGTAGATTTGACTTCTGATTTTATCCCTCACCAAAAGGGATTTTCAAAAGCCCTGGGGTAACTTGGAAAACCAAGTGTCACTGACTTTTAATCAATTAGACAGACATATTTTTGAAATTCATGCAGATAATGAGTAAGCAAGTTTACAGTCCAGTCCAACCTGGGGTGAAATCGATGGCAATGTTTGCTTTGTAAAAGATAGTTCCAGTACTTAATTAGGTTCCCTGTAAGCATTGAAAAAAACCAACAAACAAAAACCAAAACAAAAAACCAAAACAAACAAACCCCCCCCAAAACCCCAAACAAAACAAACAAACAAAAAACAAAAAAAAACCAAAACAAAACAAAAAACAAAAACAAAACCAAAAAAATAAAAACAAAACCCCCAAAAACCCACCAAAAACCAAAACCAAATCAAAACAACAACAACATCTCATGGGATGAGAGCAAAGGAACAGATATGGAAAGAGAAGACAAGCAGGATGTCATAAATCACATCACTGGTGGATGGACCTTGGTGTGATATAGAGGGGATTCAATGAAGGAATATAATGGAGGAGGAGAGCTCATTAAAGAGGTGGACCTTTAAGATGATTTTGTTTGAAGTATTTTTTCCATATGATGGCATCAGGAATGGATACTGAAAACTTATTTTCTCATGAACAAAAAAATAGGTAATAAGGAAAAGGACAGGATTTTAAATGCTGAGTCCATGAGAAAAAGTTGTTGTTTAAAAATGGTTTCTTTTAAAATCATCAGGATGTCTATACCGATTTTCAGTAGAATCACATAGATGCTTTATAAGGGGAGAAGAGGAATAACCCTTGTAGAGGCTCTCAGGGGATAGCTGCTGACATGGAAAACCATTTGCCCCAGTCAAATTTTTGGCTTTAATCTGAGATGAAGGATCTAAGTCATTTAAGGGTGTTTCTGTTTACCCCTCAAGCTTCCTGGAGGCAAGAGAGAAGCTTCTGTGATCAATAGTATCAAATGGCATGAAGAAGCATAAAGCATTACATATGTACATACTTTTTTTTCAAATGCAGAGGACATCTCACCTGCTAGATACCAAGTCCCTTTCCACATTATAACCTACAATCAGTCAAACAGACCAACTCAGTGTAGTGGTACGGGATAAAAAGTCTGATTTCTGGTTTATTAAGAGTTCTTAGAAAATGGAAATTAAGCAGCAGGTGGTACCTTAAGCAAAGTTTTTTAGGGTGGATTACTGCAATGGATCTAGGCAAGTATCAGCTAATAGCAACTTTTGAAATTTCATTAGAAGACTTCTTCCTTCAAAAAATTCCTGTGCCTAATACAGAACCACCAGTTACTACAATGGATTTGTGACAGAGTCCTCATAGAGCTGGATGTGAGCGGTAAAATTCATCAATTCCCAACATCTAGTTCGTACATTATCCAACTTAAATAAATGCTATACCTCATCAGTTTAGGCTATTGTTTCCAGTGATAAATTACCCACTCTCTGTTTTAATTCCATATCACCGCATGTTCCTTTCACTTAAAAAAAATAAATCTTTTATTCTCAGGATTTTGATCAGACAGTAGACAAGACTCTTCCTCTTCACAAAAAAGGCTATCAATTTTTTTAGACAAATAATAAATTCCATTTAAAAAATTACGACAAAAAATTCCTGACTTAAAACTTTGGAAGCCAAATTATTCAAGAATCTCAGGGAGACTGCTCAAAAATTGAGACATCAAGGGTGTTCAGACACTCAAAAACATAGGCTCTTACCTTAAAGCTGCCAAGTCCAATTTAAAATTAAATAATAAGCCAAATTGCACTGACAATTGCAAAAGCAGGAATGGATCTGTCTTCTACTGTGGAGCTAGAAACCCATTATTAACAAGATATATTTTAAGAGTTGAGTAAAATGCTGTTAAGTTTGCAACTGAATTCTACCAAGGGTAAATCCAGAGGAAAGAAAAGTGTGCTACAAAGGTAAGCTTTTTAATTTCTTCTTCTGTGTATATTTGGTTTGTGGGATGCTTCCAAGTAATAAAAAGATGACTTTGTAAACAGAATGTGTAATATGATCCTGAAAAGGAGGCATTTCCCCACCTTCAAGAAGCACAGCTCAGATGGCAAAAGAAATGAAGGAAAAGATTAGGGGAATAGTGACAGATTTTCATAGAGACATCTCAAAATGTTGACATTAAAAATAAATTCAAAGAGATTAAATGGCTTTGAGTAGTCAAGAAACAAATCACATGGATGTGTCATCAGCATAACTCTGGAAGCTGGAACCCAAACCATCCTGATGGCTAAAAAAACAGAAGGAGAAGCATACACCACAGGAATCAGCCTGCACCCACCAGCAGCAACTAAAATGACTGATATTGATAAGATGTTAATTTTAGGAATTTTGCAGTTAAGTGCATTATAACTGTAATCAGGGTGTCAATAAAGCTCTGCAAGTATCCTGTGGTCATCGGGGTCAGTCAGAGGGACTGTTCTCTTGTGATGTGCCCCTGTGACTGTATCTCCCTTTCAGCTGTAATGAATTTGAACACCACAGACTTCTACCCAAATGTCACAACTTAGCCCTTCTTTAAAAACAACAAAACAAAACAATCTTATTTTTCTGTCGCTGTTGGCAGCCTTGATGGCCTGCTTGGCCATCTCTCCTACAAGTGTCTGTACTTTTTGTCTAATGGCTGTTTGTGCCTGGAAGCCCTTACCACAGCTCTTCCTTCCATCATCAGTCCTCCCAAAGCATTCTCCCAAGCACCGGCTTCTAATTGTTAGCAGGAAACTGTCCATCACACCTGGAAAACTGAGCTGGAAACCGAGAAGATAAAATAGAAAAATAGACTCCACATGACTGTAAGGAGATGAAAATAAGTGTTGGGAATCACAGCAGCCACACAGGAGGATAATGGGAAGTGCTGGTGTTAACCCTGGAAGACCAAAACCAACCACACAGCCACTGCCCTGGGCTGTTAGATCTGGATTAAGTAATTACTCCATCAGATCTGCCCAGATCCAGGTGTGTGCATCAAATCTTAGCCATGAACTGTTTCAACAACATAGTGTGGACATTATGAAAAGCCAGATATGTAACCAAACCCACACCACCCCTTTCACTTGTCTAGCACACTGTCCTATGAAACATCTATTTTCCTTTCGCTTTACCTTACTGCACCAAGAGAAGGGTTAAATAGAGGGTGTCATCAGGGTGGTTGTTCCAGCACATTTTAAAAGTTCTGTTGCTGCACTTTCCCTGCTTTTCCAGCTCCAAAACTGAGGGCCTTTCTTCATGCATCCAGCTCACTTCTTTGGTTTTCATCTTAATAAACCCACAAAATATGGAGAGGAGATTTCAGAACACCTGAGCAACTGAGGGGCTCTGTGTTGAGCTGGAAAAACAAGAAAAGAATGGGCAGGGACAATGCACTGTAGTAGAGAGAAAATCAAATGCCAAAGCCATTCCCATCTGTTTTTTAGCTTTTCCAGTGTTTCTCTCCCTGTGTACATTGTCCAGGACAGCCACCTTCTAGTAAAGGCTATTTTGTCAAAATGTTCTACAGGGTCTCTATGTTTGTCATCCCTATATCAAGAACAATGTGCATTATTTCACGTTTCTCAGTAATAAATTTAATTTGCCATGTGTCAGCTCAATTACTGAGCTGATCTAAGGCACGATGAATGTTTCTTGCCACTCATTTTGTGCTCAGTATGCATCATAATTTAGTATCATCAGCACATACAGCACATTATGGTGGGTCTTTCTAGCTAGGCAATTTATTTAAAATCAAACTATGAATCCAGGTATTAATCACAGTTAACTATTCCCTTTTGGGGGGATCCCTCAGCACAGAAAATTCATTTTCTTTCATGTATTTCTTTGCCATGTCCTTCTCAGCCCCTGTTAGGTTCATCTTCAGAAGCAGCCTGTCATGTAGATCCTTATCAGAGATTTTCTGAAAACCTAGATAAAATATGTCATATGCACCGCAATTATCTACTTTATACCTCCTAAGCTCATTAAAGAGGTCAATTAGTCATTATTGCCTTTTTTAAACCCCCTCTGGCAGCCTCAGGTTAGACTTTGGCTCCTTAATGCAGGCAGTACTCAAACCCAGTGAGTGCTCCCAGGAGCCAAGTGCTCCTGCAGCCAGAGCTGAGCACCAGCACTTTTAGAGGGAAAAAAAGGGAAAAGAAAAAGAAGGTAACTGCCCACTGTTCCACTCACATATTAAATATTGATGAAAAGACTGAGAAAATAGAGCTGGAAACGTAAAAAAATCACACCTGAGTGAAGAAAAAAAAAAATCACGGAGAGAGCAGGAGGAAGGGCGGGGAGGGGGCAGCGAACACTGCAGAGCACTTTTGTAAGCAGAAGCTGAAATTAGCAGGGGGGGGGTATCTATTTGCAGGCAGAACAAACACAATGAGATGTTCCCTCTGCTAATTTTTGGCTTCTGGTTGCACGAGTGCACTGCAGGGCACACACCTTTCTTACCGTTTCCTCCTGTTCAGTGCTTTCCAGGTGATACCTGTGAAACAGCAAAGGAGGAGCACCTTCATTTTGAGTGCTGACTGTAAGCACCTGGTGACTCCTAGCACTTTGTTATGAAAATAAGCACACAGAGGTTTTGGGTTATTCCTAACAGAACCTTCCTCATAGCACTTCTCCAGGGTGCTGGTTGGATGAACCAACACAGCCAAGCATCCAAGAAGACTCATGGCTGCCTTGTTCTTCCTCTGTTGACTCATCTCAGTTTCTTTGTGGGTCCCAGACAGGACTATGCAGAGTTATGTGAAGATGGAGAAACTCGGCTCAGTGGGGAAGACAGGGAGAGAAATGTGCCCCAACCCCAGCTGAAACTCCATCTAGGAGCTCTCTGCAGAGCATTTCTTCCCTGCTGACCGTGAACTATTCCCAACTCATCTCCTTGATGTTTTTGCTGCCATTGTTGTGGTGCAAATTGAAGGAGAGAAATGAAATGGAATAAGAGAATGAAAGAAGGCTATTCCTGCCTCGATCTCATTATCTCTGCTGAAAAAATGAGCAATCATGGCAGTGAGAAACAAAATCTCTGAGGAGTGCTACTCCAGGCAGAGAAAGCAGCATCTGGGGGAAGGAGAGCATTAATATGTGCTTTTCAACCAACTGCATTTCAATTTACTACTGGACTCTAGCTTTCTTTTATTAATTTAGCAGTGTTCCTAGTTTATTCTGTAATGTGTACCCTACATTTTACAGAATTAGATGTCTATTTTTTCTTCTGTTCTTTTTTCTTAGTTTTGTTTGGCAGTGTTACAGATGATCACATTTCCTTCTATTTGCAAGTTTGCTTTATCTATATTTCACAGTTGCAATCTGGGCTGTCCACTATCTTATTACTGTGTGATAAGTGACATCTCCTAAAACTGCACATGAACTCATTTTTCTCTGTTCCCTTCAAATCCCTTCAAAGTCGGCTCATCTAAAATAACAAATTGTTGTCTTGTGACTGGCAATTATTAGTTTGGGCTTATTAGTTTTGATATCTAAGGTAATTTAATGTGCAACCTTATTATAGTTACACATAGCGTTGGACTCTATGTAAAGTCCAACTTGGCATTACCTTCTTAGCTATTAATTGCAATCCAGCTGAGCTCTGCATATATTAGAACAAAGCAATACTTTCATGAATAAATCTCTGCATCAGTTCCTAATACAAACATTTTAAGGTCATCCAATTAATGAGGAAAACTGAGGTAGATCACACACACTATAGCATTTGTGATAATATCTTTTGTATTTACTAGAATTCAGGTGACCAATATAACAGAATGGATGGTTTTATAGACTAAGCCAATCTTGCACTATGACAAACTAACATTTATTAATATCTCACTATCTGTAATATCCTGAGTTCATTTTTTTCCTGTTCTCAGTTCTGCTGTTTATGTCCTGATCCTCCTGTATCATCCATGCAAGAAGAACTTTATACCCATGCTGGATCCTATGAAAGAGTAAAGGGGCCTTCTTCGAGGGAGAGATATGTCCATTTGCAGCCAGTCAAACATGCAAAGAGCTGAGTTGTGTCAGCAACAAATATTCAGATTTTTTTTCATTGCTTCCCAAACTAAACATGTTAATTGCCAACCTTGTTTCCAAATGACCTAATATGCATTGGATATACTTACTTGTGCTAAAATTCCCGATGCCTTAAAAAGATGAGATGTAGCTGAAATTTATTAAGAATTTGAAGAAATCTATGATAACACCATGCAAAGAAAAGCTTTGCATCACCAGTAAGAGGTAAATATATGAACAAATGGTTACAAAAGTAAGTTGCCATAAATACCTTGATGATACTGGCACAGTACTTGGGGGCTTTGTCTTACAACTGAGAAGTCAGCACAGTAGCAGAGAAGTTAAATAATCTGTGAATCTGATTACATCAAATAGATGATGTTTCACTCTCCATTCATTTATTTAAAATTTTCTCTGTTTTTGGAGAAGTGATGTCTTTTTTTTTGGGTGAATGTGGGGGTGTGTTAACACGTTCCTCTGCTCAAGAATATGATCATGCAAACCTGTTCATTATTGAGAAATAACTGTGTATGTATGCTGCTGTCAGAAGGGTTTTCTGTGGTGATCGCTGAGTCCGGTGAGAAAATAATATAATTTCAATTTTGCTAGCACTCCTGAATCCTCAGACACCTCCTCTGCAGGAACACTCTGGTTACTGTGAAACAAGACCACCATGAATAAGAGCACTTGAAGACCACCACATCAGGACTATGAGCATTCCAAAATATTTCAATACCAGACCTTCGGATTTTCAGCAGAGCTCAGACCCGCGTCTCTGGAATAATAAACCCCCTAATTATTCTGCGGCAAAATCATAAGTCTGGGAATGAAAATCCTGTTATACTAAACTAAAAGCCATCCTACGTGCTGTGAAGCCCTTGCCAGGACCGTAGGCATTAAAAGAAAGTGCTACGTGGATTAAATGCGGGCTCACCTGCCAGGCAGCATATGCTTCGCTCCTGTCAAACCCAAGGGTTCTGTAAAGAATTGAGACAGATGCTTATCTCACCTCCTGCACCTTTTGGAGGGATCATGTCACAGCACCCCCATCATCAGAATGCTTTGTTGTGAAACACAGCACCCTTTTTAACACTGGTTTGCCAGCAGCCTGAGACTTGCTGGTAAGAGTTTTTCTCCCACGTCAGCCAGTCTTGGCTATCCTAAGTTTTCCTAAAGCGACACGTTGGAATTCCCTGCACACGTATCAACCTGGAGATACGTGAGGTGCAGTGAATTGTAAACTTTCACAACTGATTTACATGTTCCAGGTTTTAATACCCTCTCAATTCTTAAATGGATTAAGGAGGACAGTCTTTAGCTACATTTGACAGAGATTATTCTCGACATGGCCTATTTTTCATGGTAGTCATTTGTTGTACTTGGTAATTAGCTATATGGCCTTCTGCATTGATTTTTTTTCTTTCTGAATCTACTCTAGGTCTGCTTCCTAAATGCTGAATATGGTGTTTAGTGACACCACTTTTGTTTATTCTGCAGTCTGGCGTATTTGATAATTCATTCATTTCTTCACATGACATAAATTGGCAAGGAATAAACTAAGGTTGGAAATAAAATGGCTTTGGCTGTCACAGGATGGATAAAAGCTCTGGAATGGCTGCCCAGTAATAGGAATACTGAGGGCCAAAAACCCAACTGTTTTTTTCAGATGAAGCTTACCCAGTTCCTGAAAAGGTTTGTAAGACCTAACACAGTAGCTCTGGTACGGAGGAAATGGGTCCCAAAACACAAAATGCCGTTTTCAGACATTTGCGAGATGAGTGTTCACGCACAGCATGATTCATCATCACAAAATATCACAGCATTTTCTTGTGTGTGCACAAAACAAACAGAAAATTAATCATAGCTCATTACTTATAGGCTTCCCTTTGAGCCTTGGAAAGGCTAACTCTAACTTGGAACACTGGTGCTTCCACAGGGGAAGTCTGACTTTTAAAAACATTTAGGGGCACATGCAGCTGACTCCTGATGCAGAAGTACTTGCAGTTTGTAAGGTTGCACATGCTATCAGATCCTGCTTTGTGATATTTTCCACAAAGACCATCCATCACAGTTGCAGCCTTGCACCTTGCTTTTGCCTCCCAAATATCTCCCACTTCTGAAGCTCCTTCCAGCTCCACTTGCATCTCTGCACCTGTGGGCTCTTTTCTTGGATTGTAGCAAGGGACAGAAATTCAGTGTCTGCTCCCTTTTGTGCATTCTTCCCTTTCACCATATCTCTGATACTACTGGAGAGGGCTGGGAACCACGGTAACCCAGAAACACACCCTCCAAAATACAAGAGAGTTCAGCAGAAGAGTCAGATAACATCCACATCTACAACGACTAAGACTACATCTTCAACCTTTGCACTGAGACCTTGTGTGGCACACGACAAATGCAATCAGCTCCAGGATGACTGCCAAAATCCCCTGAGGAGCTTCATCAAGGGACAAGCCCAGTTCCACATGCTGTGGTCCCCCCTGCCTCATGCAGGAAGCTCTATAAATGCTAAAGCCACCTAAGGGGAACAGAAAAGCATTTCCTGTTCTTCTGTGTATCTGTAACAACAACAGATACCAAGACTGTGACAGTTTGGAAACAGACCCATGGGAATCATTGCATGGCACTGTGAAGGTGAAAGGCAAACACAAGCACAAAGAAAGCACAAGAACCCAGAGAATAAGCATTTAAACAAATCACTATGCTGCTCTCCAGAAGCAAGCTCTCCCATCAGAGCAGACTCATGGCTTCATTTCCCATATTCCATGCTCCAGTCACTCATTCAAGTCATTGCCAGCAGTGACATTTCTATTGCTGCTGCAGTGGCAGGAGAGTATAACTTTTCAGAAGGTGTGGGGGCTGGGGTAGGGTTGAATTTATCTGACTCTTATTTAAATAGGGGAAGAGCCAGAAGGGATAGGTGAATTCAGTAAGACAAAGAGTTTCTGTATCAAATGGGACCTATAAAGCTGCCCCATGTAATACTAGATTTGGAAGTTGTTTGTGTAGCTCTTTATATTCCCAGACTAAGTTCCATAAACAAACCCTGTCCATATCTGCTCTTTTACAGGAGTTCACGGAGTATGGAAGCAGGCTTACTGCTTCTTGAGCCTAAGGGAGAGCTCAGGCTCTTCTCTGCACCAGGGCAAGGCTCTCAGGCTAGACTTGTCAGCACCTCAAGCAACAGAAGAAGAGTTTTACCATGGAGATCTATTCAGGGGCAGAGGCTGTGGATGAGTCTCTGTAGCCTGAGATTTTCCAGCTGCCTCAGGGAACATTGAAAACAAGGACAAGTTGGTGTCACTTAGACAAAAACATTGCTTACATCTGGGACTATCCCAATCCCAGAGTAGCAAGAGAACCTTGGAAGGTTATATCAGTATCATAAAGTATCATAAAACTTTTTCAAACCCTGCTCTCCTCACCTAGAACAAAGTGGAGCCAACCACCATCAGCAGGAATGCAACTGGGACCATCCCACCCCATTAACCAGAAAGCCAAGAGATAACAGAAATGCTAGTTCAGTCTGAACTGAAAGGAGACTTGAAATATCAGTTCAACAACAAAAAGGCACCTATCCCCATCCTAAGCCAACCTACGCTGCTAGGTCTTGAAGAAAATTAGTGTAATAAAACATCAAGTCAAAGCAATATTACCTGTAATCTCAGTCTGGTTAATCATAATTATTTTAAGTATTTATTGTTGGAAATGTGAGGAAAATGCAGAAAGTGAATTGAAAATTGACATGAAGATGTGACAATTACAGTAACAATAATGCCTTTGTATGATGGACTATTCATAAAATGCCTTATATAATCAGATGCACAACAAAAATGCCTGAATGTGTCTTGCCATGTATCAGATAAAACATGAAGTACTTATTTGGCATCAAAACCAGCTGCTATTCCTTCGACATCCATCCTATTTGCAATAGCTTTAGAAAGAACAAGACATAGAAGCATAAGAGGGAAGAGAAAGAAGACAGTGATAAAGATATGAAAAATGCCTGTTTAATTATGCTCCAGATTTTATCTCTGTTTCATATCAGCTCTCTCTCTTTCCTTTCCAAGAGAAATAACTGGCATGTGCTTTATTTTGAAAGCAGATTGACACAAAAAATGAGAATTGGCCATGTATCCTGGCATTAATCTCCCTCCACAACAGCCTGTGATTGAGTCAGAGCTATTATTCTCACTTTCAGGTCTGAGTCATTATCAAAAAGGATGCTATTTCTCCAGCACCCTTTCCAGTAGGAATATACACTGTCTAGCAGGGAAATTGCAGAGCACTTCGAGTCCTACAGAATTTTCTCTGGCTCTTGCTTTTGTCCTGTTCATCCAATGAAAAACTGAAAGCCAAAAGGAGTACAAGGAAATGGTATTGCTGTTCCAGTTTCCTTATTATCTACTTTCTTCCATCTTTCTTCAGTTTACTCCATGATAGCATCCAGAATGTTATCTTCCCCACTAAAACCACAGTGCCTCATGAAAACCCTTCCCTGTTGATTTTGAACTCATCCCTTTTACTCTGTGTATACAATAAACATTGTCTCCCATTATGGTTTCTCCTTCGTCTTCTCTGCTCCTATGCCTTCTGCTTACATGCATCTAAATATTCTTCCTAAAGATTAATTGGCACCCTTTTTCTGCTCTGACCTTGAGATAGTCCTTAACAGGCCACCTTAAATATCCCCACTTGCTTCCTACCCAAGGAATGGAAACAACCTGCAGTGCCCCTGTACATCCCAGCTGCTGAGCTCTGCATAAGACACCAGGTACTCAGGAACATTAATATTCATCAAATATAACATGTCTGCTCCCTACCTCAGCTTCACCTGGGCAAGTGCAGCCCACCCCATTTACCAACAGAAGGAGAAATGATCCTGTGCAGGGGGAACACGCTCAGAACCACAACTGCCTGTCAGCTGATGAAATGGTGCGTTGCGTAGCTCACTGACCCTCAGTTTAAAGCTTCAGTTCTCTTCTAAAGAAACTGTGGAGCTTTTTACTTGGGTGGGGAGGTGGAAGAGACTGGCTTCAAACGCAGCACTTGCTCCCTGAGTTTTCCCAGCTCTCACTAAAGCTTTTGGGCAGCTTGGAGTGAGAGAGTAGACACCTCAGAGAGCAGGATAGAGAGCAAACACCCTTCAGCCTGGTGATGACAGAGAACCAGAAAATGGAATGCTGATCCTAACAAATGCTCCTGGTCTGCTCTACTCTGAAGCTGAAGAGAATCTCATCTTCTTTTAATTTAAATTTTTATGTTGTTCTCTTCGATAGAGTACCTGAGTGCTTTCCTCAGCCAAATTTCTCAGCTCACTACCTGCTTTCCGTGCAAACACCCATGGAGATCTGAGGGCAGAATTGTGCCTGTTGTTGTAGTTACGAAAATAATGCAGGACTCAACTAATGCAACTCTTATGCTTAGACCCCTTTAATCAAGCAGCTTTTCCAAATCATCTTATTGAACTCTTTTTAGGAACAGTTCTGACTCCTACTTTTCACACGCTGCAGATATTCAGTGGCATGCCCGTGAGACTGGCTGGCGGAGGCACCCAGCTTCAGAAAAGAGACAAGGCTTAAACTGCTCTGAGGTTTATCCAGCATTCCTAGGAACTCACTACCTGCAGGAGACCGCATTCCAGTACTTCCATGAGCAAAAGGATATTTTCCCAACACAACTGGGTGCCAGTATCCAGAGCACTCAGCAGCAAAGATACTGGTGCTCAAGGATGGGGTCCCTTCTGCCAGTGTTTGGATGGGACCTCAGGAGCCGACAGGACTACAACTCTTTTTTTCTTTCTTCTTTTTGTTTTTGGTTTGGTTTGGGTTTTTTTTTGGTTTGCCATATCTAAAGTTTATTTTTTACCAGTCATTTGAAAAAAAAATAAATTTGAGCTACAGCTTAGGTGCATTTTTGTTTCTGGACAAATCTCCAAGAGCCATCACTTACTCCCTTCATTCAACATCACACTTCACTTAAGTGACTTTTCAGAACTAAGCCTGTATGGAACTGACTGTAGTATTTTATCCTCACTGTGAAATATTCTTCACTTTTGTGACACCAACTAGTCTTGAAATGCTGTAAAAATGCTGACAGAAGAAATACCAGAGAACGGTTTTAAAAAGCTTGTGAAGGATCGGTAGGTCCAGAGGTGTTTTTTCAGCACAAGAACAGCTGGGGGACATTTAAAACCAAATGGGAAAAATTCTAAAGGACACAGAAGATTTAGTGTATTTGAGGGAGTCACCAACATGAAAGGTAACATATTTTGGTGGAGGCTGGAGGGGACAGGATCTGATGGACAGTATGTCAGCCCTATAGCAGGAACAGGGGGGCAGGCAGCACTGCTGGAACGTGGGGAAAGCAATGAAATGAGAAAGGTAAATGAAGCGAAGTGTAGCATCAGGCAGAGGCCCCAACATCACAAACACGGTCACAGTGTACAGTTTCATAGATCCCCTGAGTTTTACATTGAAGAGAAGTGACAAAATCATCAGGAGAGAAATGAGAATGACCAGCAGAAGCCTGAGGAGGAACAGTGTGAGAAGGGAGTCAAAAACACTAAAGAGCTGCCTGAGGTTAGTGCTACTGGACTATGATTTATGGAGGGATATATTCAAAACTGCCTCAAAGGTTAAATGTGAAGCTTGGACAAGAGAATGAGAGAAAAGAAAACCTTCAAGAGTCCAAGATGTAAGCAAGATATGTGGCATGTGCTGCTCAGCTAGCACAACTGCGCTGGGAAACTGAATTCCTGAACAGCAGCTCCTTGTTTTGCTGCCCTGAAGGGGCACTCCCAGTGGTGTCTTTGTCATTTGAATGCTGATGGCTTCCACCCCTACAGCACCTGTACTACAACAGAGGAAGAACCCCTAAAATAGGGCTGTGGAATGTTCATTAAACAGTCTTCCAGGATTTCATTTTCAAATGTAAGCACCAGACCACATCCATGCTTACACATAGAGGTGCATATACACATATACATTAGGTTGCGTTTTCTTCTGCTCATCAGAACTCTTAACAATATTATTTAGTTGTGTTTAAAGTTTTTCTTAGAAATCCAGATGAAAATAAAAGTAATTTATGCAAACATGTCCCACAGTCTCACTTTGGAGAGACCAAAGTGGTACTTCTCAGTCTCCCAAATAAAAGTCACAGTAGAGTTAGATTTATAACCCTCCCTCTTATTCAGGCTTTTCCTAAGTCTTTACTGCATTCTGTAAGAAATCATTCACCTTTCAAACCAAGTGGTCCTGCAGGTTCTTTCCTGCACCCACATCCCAGGCTCCTCTTTTGCCTTCATCCAGCTGCATCAACAAGAGTCTTGTCCACCTACAGATGGCACTTTGTGGCTCCTGAAGGGTGGAATTTGTGGCCAGTTAATTTAATTTTGCACCCTCTACAATTATGGGGATTGTTCTGATTTTAATTCAAATCATATAGCCCTTTTTCACTTAGCTTTGTTACATCTTTAATTACGACCTTAGGTTGAGGTGGTATAATTTTACTTTAAGAGTTATGCCAGAATTCAAGTACTGACATCTCCAGGGTTCATAGAAATTGCAGGGATCATAGGAATTTAACTTGATAATTACCTCAATATTTCAAGTCAGACAATCACCATATAAAATAATTATGGGTTGTTGTTTTTCCAAATTAACTTTGTGGGTTACTGTGGGTTATTGCAGGTTACAATATATTAAGTTAGATAGGTAGAGAAACAGAGATAAAGAGGTATGCAAGATTATTCAACCAGATGGCTAAGGAATGCCAAAAGACAAAGAGAGACAGGTTTTTTAAATGCATAAAATAGCAAATAGCACATTCCCAATTAAGGAATGCTCACATCAAGGATTCTTTTCCATCACCTCTTCAGCCACAGAAGTTTCTTTCCCCATGGGACTTGTAAAGATTGGCACAAATTGGAGCAAAAATACCCTTTGTACTCTTCTTGCATGAAATCTTCAAGAACTGGCCCTTCTGTCACCCATATAAATTCCCTTTTACTAACAGAAGCACTCTTAGCCAGCTCTTCAACATGTTCCTTGGCACAATTATGGTGATTTAAGCTGTAAGCTACTACTTGCTAAGGTTTTCTTTATTTAATTTTAAAAACAGTAATTAAGAAAGACCAAAAGTGAAATATTTTAATATACCATAAACTGATTACATTTTGTGGGGATAGTTTCCCCCCTTCAAAACACCAATGCTTTTGTTATCTCTCGCACATAAAGATGCAGGAAAAAAAAAATTACTTGGCATGATTTCCGTCATGTTGATTCTTCTGGGTTCTCAAATATTATGATCCATGGAAAGTCTGGATTCATGCTTACTTCTACTCTTCATTAAGTCAGTTGTAGTTGAATTGCTGGTAGGGCAGGCTGCTGATACAGTAGGTGGGCATGCTGAATAAAATACATACCACAGCTGTACCTGCACTTGTCAGAGAGCCAACCTGCTTTACGCCAGTCTGTTCTCCACTGCTTCCTGGTCATAGCCCATCTGTTTCTGAATTCATAAAATGCTGAAGAACACAAATATCTGAACCTATTATAGGTAACATGCTTCAATTAAATTCTGATTGTGGAGCTGTGCTTAACAGACTAACATTGGTAATGTATCTCTTTCAAATTTGTCAATAAAATAGACATCCACCCATAGATATTTCAGTGGAATTCGGAGGCTTTTCTATGTAGTGGCTTCTACATATGGTGCATCTGGCCAATATTCTTGCAGTTGCAAACAAAATCAAACCCAAAAACAACCTGCCAAGACAGAGTATGGAAGGTTACTAAGACAGATTAGATAAAAACCTACATATAGGGAGAGGTTTCACGGTAGGAGCCCTTACAGGTGAAGTAAGCCAGACAGCTATTAACCTGAAGTTACCAATAGCTTAAAGTGCTTTACATTTCAGTTGGATTCAATGGTAACATAGAATGATAATGCACACAAAAATGATTGCACTAATAAAAGTTTACCATGTACACATAATTTTTGCACGGGGGGGGTGAAACACTCAACTTTACAAGGTCAGTTTTCATAAAAGCTATGATTTAAAGGAACTCAGCAGGCTGTCAATAACTGACTTAATAGGAACAGACTTTAAACAGAAAAAGTAGGTGAGGGATATATCCCCAGGAAATTTGCTGAGGATACCTACAGTACCTATGATTAAACTATCTGTCCTCTGGATGTCATCATTGCTCTTTTTATATGCTGTTGGTTAAAGACGCATTTATGTAGAAGATAACTGCAGTCCTAAGGAAGCTGGCTTGGGTGCATTATTTTTGGTAGCTCAGTGCATTTCTAATTAGAACTGAATTCACAAGAGTGTGGTCCATATCATTACTATTTATAATCTCTAATGAACCTTTTTCTATAATGTAATGCAAAAAAAAAATTAAAAAATGACCCCCTGTGCACATTTCATTTGATGAAAACTCACATCTCTGCTTCAAGAAGCACTTTATGCCTCTTCACAAAAAATTCGCATCTTTCCATATGTGCAGCTGAGACATAGCTGCCAGTCAGCAATAGTGTTTGCAGTATTTGCAAAAATCTTTACTTTAACCTGGAACCAGAATTTAAAATTTCAAAATAAGGTGCTTAATTCCTCTGGCAAGGGAATACTCCATTAGCGCTGAGGCACCAGAGCAGAAAGGAAAAATTTGGAATACACCTTACTGTGACAAGATTGACCCTGAGAGATTTGACAGAGAAAACACACCAAAGCGTGGCACTGCAGATATTTACTATATTCCTACAAGATCTTTTATAAGATATTACAGCAAAATAGTCTAAGTAGAAGCAGATTCTAGGCTGAATCATTCTCCCAGCACGAGGTATACAGTTGAATTCAAACCTTCTCAGTACCTTTCAAGTCCAGATGAATCCAAAGACAAGGAGGGGGCTGTCCTGGCGTGTTGGGTCTGCTGGCAGGTGGTGGATGCTGAACCAGCCCAGCCAGCCAGGGAAGGAGACTGTCACCTTTGCACTTCTTTTCTTGCGCTGTGCCAAATGTTTCTCGGCTGCTGTCAGCAACCATCGTGAAACACCTGAAACAGTGTCAATTTTAGCAGCCTGGGGACCACTCCAGAAGTCTCAGAAACACAAGTATGATGTCCTTCTCCCTTCTGCACGGCCATTGCACACGAAGTGAGTTGTCAGAGAGCTACATTGCATCAAAAAACCCTCCAGCTTTCACAGAGGAATTACTATGGAGCTTTCAGAGAGAGATGATGCCCAAGTTGTACAAGCTGAGGTTTAACATATACCTTCTCACCAATAAATACTCACCAAATTGACTGAGGTCGAGTTTCCATAGAGGAAGGGGGATAGGTGCTCCATTCCCATCTTTATCCAAAGTATTAGTTAGATAGCATTCAGCAAATCACACTGAAGTCTACAAAGAGAACCTAGACTGAGCCTGCAAGAAATAGAGCCTTTGAGCTTCAAGCCAGCAAAGCTAGACGTACTTATAGTCTGTTAATTTTCTGTGTGTCTGTGATTTTGGAAACACTCAGAAGCCTCCTGCTGTTAGCAAGGCTGAACAACTCAGCATTTTTTTCGTGCCTCAGCCCTGGGAGGATCATAAAGTTTGATAGTCTTCTAAGTAGTTCATAGGTGCAGCAGAATGTGATAGGTGAGCTAACTCTGCAAATCCCTCAAAATGGGCCCTTACCTTCCTTTTAAGGAAGAGATGGAGGGTTCCCTCATCCTTATACCCAGTAACTAATAGATAGCACATCAGCCTCTGAGGACAAAGACCATTTTAAGGGGTCCTTACTTCTATTTAAAGTGAAACACAGCAACAGGTGACAGAACAGGAATAAATGAGAGCTTTGAGGAAGGCCTATGGGTTTGGACATAGCAATGTGTTACTGTGGCTTCATGGCTTCTGGACCACAGCCAGCCTGGGTTTCATCTGGGACACAGACTCTGCCTCTAGAGAAGCCTCATATGCCAAAAGGGCTGTGTGAATATCTCACAAATCACCGCAGAGCCAACCCCCTTGGAGGATGTGCTCTTTATTTTCAGCATGTTGTCTTTTCCTGACTACCTGATATTTTCAGGGGAGCTGTGCCAATTCATTTGTTACAATCAGAAGTATAAAGCAGCATTATTAAAAGATATATTTTAGGATGTTTATTCTATTGTTTTTAAGCATCCTCTGGAGATGTGAAAACATGGCTAGAAAAATAACTTCAATGTGCTGCCCCATTTCAACGCTGGAGTTTTGCCTTGCATTTTAATGTGTATATTTTCATGCCTCAGCTACACTAACTGTACTCCTTTCCTGTTTCTATTTATTTTGGAAGCAATATATGTTTACTAAATCAGTTGAAAAGTGTTAATGATCAGTTCATAGAATACTAATGTGGATTCAAATTACTTTCACATGAATCAAGACAAATTAAAAAATACTGTTTGATCATAAACTGCTTCAAATCCATGTCACAAGAATTCTAGTATCTCAAAATAAAGATTTCTTTTTTTTTTTTTCATTTGGTTAAGATCTCATTAGATATTGAATTGATCAAAAAGGTGTGGGCACAAGAACGCATGGATTATCCATGGTTCATGTAACGAAGAGAATGGATAAACCCTCTGTGTGTGTGTAAGTGTGGTAAGGGGGAGGGTATCAAAACCAGTTGCACCACAAGCAACGTCTCTGCCATGTGCCTGAAAAGGAAGAAAGAGACATGTAAGCGCAAGCACAAGAGTTGTGACATGGATACAAGCCAGCCCTGACTGGTAGCATATTATTCAGCCCTGAGAAATAGATGTGAAACCTGAAGACTGGTAACCTACATGGACAGTGGGTCAAAAGGTTTCCAACAGAAATTTTTGTTGCATCTCATCAAACTCACAGAAATTGAGGCATGCTCTGAAGATGAACCAATTCCGGTGACACTTCAGCTCGATCCTGTCTTGAATCTGAAACATGGCTGTGTTTCAGAACTGCCTTTCAAGTGTGTCTTACAGTCTAGAGGTAGGAACTTCCTACCTCTATGAAATTCCTACAGGTTTTAGTGGAGGAGAATAACCTAATTTAGTGACCTCCACTGGGGAAAAGCAGACGACTCAGATGCTGCAGCACACGTGCTGTTTGGGAGCGGTGTGCTAGCTAGGAGCATATGCCGTGCCCACCGGCCGTACCTACTCACAGGTGACAAGGAACACACAACCGCTGGCAAACCAGGCTTCATAGTTCTGCTGCTCACAGAAAGCCTTTTTCCCCCCCCATCTGTTAAAATCTGCCCTTTTCCAGGCTCCCAGAAGTTGTGAGTTAACCTCTTAGTGCTTTGTCACACGGGAATACACGTGCAAAACGCTTCTTACGTGGATGCATCGTGATAACACGCACGGTGGCTTTGCTGAGCGGGTCAAACTATTGTTACTGAACAAATCAATATTGGAGGGGAAAACCAGCTTTGCTAGGAAAATTGCAGCTGTACCAGGGCACTTGCTAGACCCCAGTGCAGTGAAGATGCACAGGCAGAGCTGCCTGTACTGTAGTACAGGCCAGTACTGGGCACAAGGATCTCCTTTTGCCTGGTAGAAAGCAGAAGTTTACAGTAATGACACTAATCATTGCATAGACCTTGTACACTGACCCATGAGGGAGTGGATACTAAGAACTTATCTCTGCCGTGGTTATCCTGAATTGGCTTTTAGGAATGTAAGGTAGGGTGTCGGACTGGGTTTGCATCCTCCACTATAATTTTGCAGAGGTCAGGTAGAACATTCAGCTGTTTTTTTACTTTTCAATTTTTTTTTTTTTTAATATACAAAAATTTAGCGTGGATATTTTATGCGTGACAATTAAGACTCATCTAGGAAAATATCAGAAGGAATAAGCTCTCCAACCTACTCTATTTCATTCAAGACAATTTTAGCTAACCGATTTTTAACAAATTTAAAACATTGCCCACATCTACTCTAGCTATGAGGCACTGGTAATCAAGTCAAGCACCATTGACTATGAGAATAGTGAACTGTATAAAATGACTTCTCAGCATTATGTAGTGTCAGAGCACAATTTAAATAACACGTTCATTATTCAAGGTCTCATAATTCGTACATATAGAAATAGATACAGGGAGCTGAAAGAGGCTTTCAAGCTTTCAACAGTTAAATAAATAAGCAACCTGTGTCATTACAACTGTACTGTACATTCTTTAAATACCTGATAGGTTGTTGGAAAGCCTTTTTAAAATGAAATGCAATAATACAAAGTGCTAATTTAAGATGAGAGATGCATATACAGTAGTGACGGTTGTTACATGTTGACGCTGCTTTTAAAGGAATGAACAGAAGATTTGAGAGCAACTGTGCTTTCTGAGTAGGAATCTCAGACATTATTATTATGTTGATGTACAAAAGGGTTCTTACAATTGCAATTACAGAAATCTAATATTAAAGTCATGCTCTTTTCTATAATTTTACTGGATGTTGGTGTTTGTTCCTGTGCAAGATGGAATTTATTGTGGAGGTTGTTGTCTTGATTTTCATATGCATTTAGAAGATTTCAAAGTAAAATTGTTGCAGTCACATTCTACCTGACACTTCTGGTAGAACCATAGTTGAAGAAGAGTATTCTACAGTTTTTTTAATAGTACTCAAACCCAGTCTCAGAGAATTTCCTGTAGCTCAATAATTTCATGTTATACTTAGATGAATGAGATTTACAAAATATAAATATGATGTGCCTATTTATATGGAGGCAAAATTTATAGATATATTAATCTGAGCTGTTTATAAGCAATTTTAAAATAAATTTACCAGTTTAGTACTGTCTTGTGTATTTTGTAAAAGACCAATAAATTTGACAAAAACTATTTCTTCACTATGAGAGCAGTAAAACAATTGAGCAGGTTGCCCACTCCAGAAGAAGGGTGGCTGCCCCATCCCTGAAAGTGTTCAAGGCCAGGCTGGATGCAGCTTTAAGCAACCTGATCTAGTGGAAGTTGTCCCTGACAAGACGAACTAGATGATCTTTAAAGTCCCTTCCAACACAAACATAGCTATAAGTCTGTGATTCTATTTAACAAAGACAAACCAAACAACAAAAAGACAAACACAAAAGAAAAAACAACCAAGTTTCACCCATCAATTCTCGCCAAAGCAAAAGAATTTCAGAAATCTTTCCTACACCTGACACTTGCCCACTTGGGCCCTGTTGTCTCTGCCTGCTGAATTTAAATTGTGAGAGAGAGATGAATTTATACCATGCTGGTAAGCATTAAGTATCTCAGCAGAAAACATTTTTCCTCCTTTTCTGAGAAGGTCTATGTCTCTAGACAGAGCAGGGCAGACAGCTGTGTTCCCCTCCTTACAGATGAGAAACACTGTCCTCTTCTGACTGGCACTTGGAGCAAGCCTTTCTTTTGGAGACCTGGCATTTCTGGGGCATTTCTGAGCTTACCATTCACTCACTGTTGACCTCACAAAGCAGCCTTCCCAAAGGAAAATGCTATTTCCCTCACCTGAGAACACACAGGGAGGTCCATGTGTTCCTCTTTCTGAGTAGTCCTCCTCAGACATCCATTTAGCAGTAGTGCAGGGATTGAAAGTATTCTTGATGCCTTATAAAGCTTTACTTTACCATTTGCCATCTTCATTGATACTACAAGCCTTGTCCTTTGTCTTTCAGTTCCAGATATGTGGCCTGCCTACATCACTCCCTGAGTTTCAACAAATTCTATTGCCTTGTTCAGTCCATAAAACAGCCAGACAGCTGGAATCTCTCCACTGCCCTTTCCTAACTTTCTTCCTGACTTTTATTTCACCATAGCACATAGAATTTGCTCCATAGCATTACTACCACACCATATCCTATATTGAAAGCATCCTCTCCTTCTTAATACTTCTCAATGTTAGCAAGCTAGTGATGCTTTAATCCAGTTTTTAGGCATTTCTACCACTGGTTCATGGCAAAACCTCATGTAGAGTTTTTCTTCCACACTGATCACTTCTCCATACACAATTCTTCCTCAATACTTGTTCATGACTAAGAGGGAGATATTTCATATTTACCAATGGATAAGAACGCACACAAACTCTCATCTAGTCCAGCAGGTCTTGCAGTATCTTGCTTATATATTGTTGTTTTACTTCAGCATCTCAAAACATCTCCTGCCAAACATAGATGCTTCACAGTACGTTCTAATCCCCCCTGGGAATTCCTAGTGCAATTCAGCTGCACATTTGGATGCTGTGCACCTTCCTCTGTACACCCTGATTTCCTCTAGTAGAAAAACTGTCTCTGTGTAGGGAGGACGCTACTATATTTTCCCCAAAGTCCCGCAGACTGAATGGTCAGGAGATCATGACTCCAGACATGCTGTGGAAAACACTTTCCCTATAGGGCACCAGCAAGTACCTTAGTGCTGGTTTAAACTGGCTTTACTGAGGTCAGCTGACCTGCAGGAAGTTGCAGTGGATTTGACATTTAGCATCATCTGGCTATTAAAAAAACCCCACCAGGCCACGTCATTCATTCAGTGACCATATCCTGTGTCCCTGTGTTTCTTCTGCTGTCTGTGATGCTCTTTCGGGTAGCTAGCTCTGTACATGAACATATCCCTGTAGGTCAGGCTCAGATCCATCCTTGCCCCGTGCCCTGTCTTTGAGCTATTAGTAGGAGATTCTTAGAGGACAAGAATAAGAAACAAGACAAATCAGAAATCCCTGTGCATCTCTCAGCTTCCAGCAATCAGCTGCTCAGAGGACCTTGAACCGGAGTTTGCCACGGTACCATCATGTTAATAGTCCCCCATGGACCTATCGTCAGCAATACATCTTATTTTTTTGAACTTGTAGCATCCTGTGGAACGAGTTCCACAAAATAATTATGCCCTGTATGACAAAAGTTTGTTTTAAATTCCCTGTGTGATTATAACATTGGAACCCCCTTAGGTCCTGTATTGTCAGAAACAATGCATTAGTCACTCCCTAATCGCTTTCTCCATGACACTCATTATTGTGCACATCTCTGTCTTTTTCCCCTTAGTGGATCCTCTGAAGGGTCTAGATTATTTACTCTCTCTATCTGTTATATTTCTCTGTTCCTTTCTATCCCTTCGAAACACAGAAATCAACCAAATAAAGGATGCAAGATAAGGCACATTAGATATGCCTGTGACATAGATTTTAACAGTTTGATTTGACTTGCCTTGGTTGTGACTAAATGGTAGTTAGCAAGTAGACCACCAGCACAAAAATCCAAACAACAATTAAAATATCATTGGCTAGCAAATGGTAGTAGCAATAAACAGATTAGTTCCTCAAGGAATAATGTGAAATAAAACAATAAAATAAACAGGTGGAATAAAAAATGATCACAAGATAATTTCCAAAACTAAACAACCAGTTCTTATCCCCAACATCTAGTGAAAGCTCCTTTGCTCAGGGAGGAAATTCCTGAGGTTTACCACTTCGAGGGAATGAAAAATAAAGGGAAATGCAGAGTTGACTCTCGAGGTCTCTGTGATACAGCAGACAATTGCATCTGCTCTGCTATTGACCCTTTGAACAGGGTTTCAGAAAATCCATGCATTTAAGAAACACTACATGACAGCTTATTACTTCCTAGAACTGTCACATCTCTGGCTGCAAGTGACTCAGCTGAACAAATATCAGCTCATACATTATCATGTATCTGTGAGCAACAAGATTGGTTTTCTTATGCATGGTCAGCACAACACTTTTTCTCTTCTGAAGGAAAAAAAAAAGAGATATTTAGGCTGAACATCTCAGTATTTTCATAAAACGCCTCTCGAAGCAGCTGCATCTCTGGACAATTTCAAAGCACCTGAATAAGAATTTGGGCTCCTCAGCAGTGCTTGCTTTGTGCTGGCAAACTCTGCCATTCCTCTCTAATGCCATTCCTCTCTGCCATCTCTTCCCTAAGACAAAGAATGTTTGCAGTCACAATTAGCCAAGGGGTGGCAAAATCCCAGCAAGGATGCGACAGCCTGTGACTGGTTCAGTCCCTTCACAAGCTGAATCTCACACAGCCTATGTGACCATTGCAAACTGCCTTGTTCTCACATGCTTTTCTCTTACTCTTTTCTCCCCAGTGAAACAAAAATTTCTCATTAAAAAAAAAGGCTTAAAAAAAAGACTTTTATACAGCAGCCAGTAACCAATTTAAGAGCCAGTTACTGAGGTAACATCACTGGGATCTGGAATGGCCTTCTAACTAAGAATTAGTACCCTTAATGACCTATAGAATTAAGCAACCAAGCCCTTGTCTGGTGCACAGACCCTGTGCAGGTGACAGAGATCCAGACAAGCTGTCAATAATTATGCAAGAACATACTCCCACACAACCTGCCCAGCTTAACAGAAAGCATTGCTCTTTTCTTTGATCTTTTAAGTCAGTGGATATTTGGATATTCTTCGAGGAAACACTAATATGCCAAGTCTCCTCTGTTATCATTAAGAAAACATTAAACAGGTCAAGCAGGTGCCTCTTGTTCTGCTGGCTTTACTAATCTAAAGGTTCATCTGTCAATTGACAGGCAGCTATCGCAAAATCCACGAAATATGTGTGTGAAAACAACTTCTCTCCCTATGCTTCCAAATAGAGATACTGTTACTTATTCATCACTTGATAAGTGTTTCAGATTCCTTCTCCAGCAATAAAGAACTTGCACTTCACCCGAGTGAATATCCACCCCATGGCAGATGCAAACCCCAAGTGTTGCCGTTTCCTAAGGGTAAAATGCACAGTTGTAAACCTGGCTGGACTCCAGGGCCCTCCTGCTATCTGGGCTACCTCAGGTTCATGTTATGGGTCCAAACCAAGAAGAATGACTTGCTATCTGTAGAAGGCATCCAGCCAGAGCTTTTTGACTTCCACACACTCCCCTTCCTTCTTGTTCTCACCTTTAGAACTGAGGACAGTTGTTTTATCACACAACAGCTACAGGATGGACAAGGGATCAGACCCAGCCAGCAGGGGTTTAGGAAGGGCACATCCTGTTGACCTGCCTGATCTCCTTTTATGATCAGGTGACCCGCCTGGTGGATGGGGGAAAGGCTGTGGATGTCATCTACCTGGGCTTCAGCAAAGCCTTTGACACCGTCTCCCACAGCACACTCCTGAAAAAGCTGCAGCCCATGGCTTGGACAGGGGCACTCTGTGCTGGGTTAGGAACTGGCTGGAGAGCCACACCCAGAGAGTGGTGGTGAACGGTGCTGCATCCAGTTGGCAGCTGGTCACTAGTGGTGTGCCCCTGGGATTGGTGTTGGGCCCAGTCCTGTTTAATATCTTTATCGATGATTTAGATGAGGGGGATTGAGTCCATCATCAGCAAATTTGCAGATGACACTAAGTTGGGGGGGGTAGTGTCGATCAGCTGGAAGGCAGGAGGGCTCTGCAGAGGGACCTGGACAGGCTGGAGAGTTGAGCTGATTCCAACGGGATGAGGTTCAACAAGGCCAAGGGCCTGGTCCTGCACTTTGGCCACAACAACCCCCTGCAGCGCTACAGGCTGGGGACAGAGTGGCTGGAGAGCAGCCAGGCAGAAAGGGACCTGGGAGTCTGGATGGACAGGAAGCTGAACATGAGCCAGAGTGTGCCCAGGTGGCCAAGAAAGCCAATGGATCCTGGGCTGGATCAGGAGCAGTGTGGCAGCAGGACCAGGGAGGTGATTCCCCTGTACTCAGCACTGGTGAGGCCACACCTGGAGTGCTGTGTCCAGTTCTGGGCCCCTCAGTTCAGGAAGGACATGGAGGGGCTGGAGCAGGTCCAGAGAAGAGCAATGAGGCTGGTGAAGGGACTTGGACACAAGTCCTATGAGGAGAGGCTGAGGGAGCTGGGGCTGTTCAGCCTGGAGAAGAGGAGGCTCAGGGGAGACCTCATCACTCTCTACAACTCCCTGACAGGAGATTGTAGCCAGGTGGGGTTGGTCTCTTCTCCCATGCAGCTATCAGCAAGACAAGAGGGCACAGTCTTAAGTTGTGCCAGGGGAGGTTTAGCCTGAATATTAGAAAAAAAATTTTTACAGAGAGACTGATCAGACACTGGAATGGGCTGCCCAGGTAAGTGGTGGATTCTCCGTTCCTGGAGGTTTTTAAGGTGAGACTGGATGTGGCACTTAGTGCCATGGTCTGGTAACCGTGGTGGTGTTGGATCAAGGGTTGGACTTGATGATCTTGGAGGTGTTTCCTAGTTGATTCTATGATTCTGTGATTCTGTGATTCTATGATCAACAGAAGTGATGCTGATTCGAAAGATAGGCATCCTCAGGCAAGCATAACTGGATTAGCAAGCCAGCACTGGCAAGCCAGTCATGGTGTGAGAGGAGAGAATCACAGAATCATTTAGGTTGGAAAAGACCTCTAAGATCGAGTCCAGCTGTTAACCCAACACTTCGAATTCCACCACTAAACCATGTCCTTAAGTGCCACATCCATGTGTCTTTGAAATACCTCCAGGGATGGTGACTCCACCACTGCCCTGGGCAGCCTCTTCCAATGCTTGAAACCTTTTGGTGAAGAATTTTTTTTCCTGATATCCAATCTAAAACTCCCCTGGTGTAACTTGAGGCTCCTTCTTCTTGTCCTATCGCTTGTTACTTTGGAAAAAAGACTGACATGGAAGATGACATCTCTTCTCTGGTGGGAATTTTAAAGAGACTTTTATGGAATTCATTCACATAGTGTGGTGGAAGAAGGCAAAGAAAGATTGTATAAACCAGTCTTCATGCTGGCTTGTGGCACGGAATATACAGTGAAGCAGGGAAGGAGGAGAAAAAAAATTCTGCTGACCATCTGAATTTAGGTGGTCAGGGAAAGGGCTTAAATACAATCTCCAAATGGCAAAGGTGGCAAAAGCAGCTTTTCACCTGGACAAAATGAAAGAGCTGCAGACACAGAGAAATTCACAGAGTGGGGAAGGGCCATTTGGGTTAGGAACTCTGGCTAAGATGACCCTTTGGAGAAGTTACCATAGGTTAGAATAAAAAGAAATGTTGAAAAATGAGAGCATAATGCCTATTCAGTAGATGGGAAGTATATTTTTTTTTAAAGCTGACATAATTTTTTTATTTGTCAAAAAATTCAGTTGTAAAAAATAATTTCATTTATGTTTTGAGTTCATATTTTTAAAAGTTTTTGCATTGCATTCTGTTAAAGAACAACACTACTCAAAATGTGTAGGAGTAAAACATTAAAAACTGACAAAAGCACTGTTATTGGTCATCTTATCTGAATATGGGTGTATCAAATAGTATTTCCAGTGTTTCCATTATTTTTTTAAAAATGCCTTTTGACTACATTCAGAACAGGAATTATGAAAATATATTTATCTTTCCAGGAGAGAAAATACTTCAAGTATTTTAAACTGGCTACTTTATAGATATGTAAAGGAAAAAAATTCATCAAATAATAATTGGAGAGATCGTGAATGGTCAGCTATAATGTGCTATTTGAATCAGTTTGTAAAATGAAGTAATATTTTAAAAAATTTTAATACAGGCAGACACAAAGTCAGATATGTCAGAAGAGAGAATGTAGGTCACACTAACAACACAGAATACCATATCCTGAAATGCAGTGACACTGAAAAGGACTTCAGAAAATCAATTTACCATGAATTCCCCATGCAATCTATGGGCTAAGGTTAATGCAATACTTGCATGATTATGCAGGAGACCATGATATTACAGGTATGTATCACTGATGGGACCAGCATGGCTATGTCCAGTTCTGGTATCCAATTTTCAAATAATGATGATTCTGGAATACTGTAAGGGAATCAAGAATGAGTCACTAAATAATTTGAAATTGTGGAAGCCTTACCTGTGCATAACATACAGCAGAAGGCCACCCCAGGAAAAGGGCAGGGATAACTCACCACAGTGTCAGTGAAGTGCTGTGAAGGGAAAGCCCTGACACCAGTGGACTTGCAATTAGGGAGCAAAACCACTGAAGTAAGTAATTAAGAAAGAGAAGGCAGACAAATTCAGGTTGGAAAAAAAATTGTGTGTTCTTTTAAAAAGTAAAGTAAGGATTAGGTTAAAATTAAGTGCTTGAGAGCACTGGATATAATAAGCTGATGTCTTTTCAGTAAGAATGACTGCCCTTACAAAAGATACACTGCAGCTTGTCTGCGACCTGGGGCTGAAATCACATGACTGGCATGATACAAGAAGTAACACTAGATGTCCTTAATAACCATAAAGCCTCAAAATCATAATACATTCACTAGAGTATGAATATTTTGACACAAAGAGGAAGGAGAAATCAAGGAAAAATAAATATTATGTTTACGTGGTCAGCTGTTTACCAGTTAGCTTTCAAAGCAGAGGAACCCCCAGCAGGTGAAACCAAAACAAAAATACACGTGCTACTGTCTTTAAAAATGCAAGATAGAAACTAGGTCTGGGAAAAAAAATATTTTTTGACTATTTGCTTGTGAAAAAAAGCAACACTTTCTTGCACGCACACAGAGGCACATAGCCAAGAAGCAGAAGGACTGAAAGAGGGACAAATGAGTATTTAAGGATGATGTGTTCAAAGATCCCAAATATTTTATTTACACCTGTATTCAAAAGAGGATTTTAAGCTGTCATTTCAGCACATTATTCTCCCATGTCAGGAAAATAAATCAATATTAAAGACTGTTACCAAGGCAGTAAGTGCTACAACATTTGCATTTAGGAGCAACAGATCTCCAGAACTGGCTTGTGTGCATGCAAATATTTTCAAGGAAGTGTCGAAGGAACTAATTAAAAACCCCTACATCCTTGCTCGTTACCATCAGCTGCCGGAAAGCTGGAAGCTGCTATGTGAGTATTAGCTTTAAAAAACATGTTGAGCCAGCCTTGAAAATTTCAGCCTAGTAAACTTTACCACCAGGAAAACAAAACTCTTAAAACAAAAATAAAGTATGAAAAGAACCAGACTGTCATTATATAAAAGAAAGATAATAGTGCAGAGTTTTTAAAAAGAAAATGAAGCTCAGAATGTTACCAACTGCCTCAAGTACAAGTATATCTGATTAATCTACTGCTCTTTCTAAAAACAGCTGATAGCCCTCATCACACAACGTGACAAAGGGAACAAAACCAACTTGGGAAGTAAAAATCACCAAAGAAGAAGAAGAAGAAAAGGCTTTCAACTGCTTTGACAATGAGGTGACTCAGAGAACTGTGTTAGGTACAGCGCTGTTTCATATGTTAGCAAACAGGAGAAGGGGCTTAAAAATCCAGCCGATAACATTGGAATTTGATACAATTATTGAGGCTTGTCCGATATTATGAGAATATTAGGAACCACTTCAGAAGGACCAAATAAACTAACTAAATAGGCAAAGCGATGGCAAACGAAGGTCACAGGAGAGAGAGACATGTGAATGCATATTAGAAAGAATTTCTCCCATGCATCTGTGCTAAAAGGCCAGCACTGCCACCGCCTTCGAGCTCACACAAAACCGTGTCTGTGGGCAGTGCTATTGACAGGGCTGGAGGAGCTCCGGTAGGAAGCGAAATGCGTGTCTGGATCGGGACCTCCACTGAATCTGTGACCGTTGTGGGGGGAGGTGGGATGGAGTAAAACCGTGGGCAGCTGGCCGACAATCTGTCCATGTGCAAGACTAGGCAAAGAAATAAAGCAAAACAAAACATGTTCCTTCTGCTTCACCATAAACAACTCGGCCACGAAAAGAAAGACTAGGTGCAGACTGAGCTAGGAAAAAGGGAGGCCATTACAATTTCATTTTGTAAAGGAGTGATTTGGCCTTTCTGCTCAGCATAGCCCAAGGAATTGCAGAAATGAAATGGGTCCCAGAAGAGGCCACAGAAATGATTATCTTGCTGAGGAGAGAGCAGAGGGAGGCTCACCCCCGGTGACGCATCCATCCGCTCCCTGCAAGAGCCGAGCTGGGATCAGGAGACCCTGGTAAGGAGCTGGAGCAAATTACCTGGGGAATTACCCCGGGAACCCGGGAGGGGTCGGAGGAGGTGCGTGGTGGAGTCACGTTTTCCTGCAGTGCTCCCAGCCCCTATGGAGAGGGCTTGCCCCAGGGAGACTGCAAGCCCTCACGACCCCAGAATGGGCATCAGGACCCCACTGTGAGGACCACAGCTCAGAGAGCTGGGCTGGCACGGGTGTCTCCATCCCCCCATGCAAGAAAGACCTGCCAGCACAGGAGATTTTGAAGCCAGGGTAAGGGCCAAATGCCTTAAGCACTCCACTGCTGTAGCCGAACTCCAGAGATTCTGGAATAATATTGGCTTCATTTATGTGAAAAGGAGGGGCTTTGTGCAAACCTGGATGTTTTAAGATTAAACAAAAAGGGTCTATCTTCATAATGGAAAAAAAAAAAAAACATTTTGTCATAACTAAGTTTCTGAAGACATCAGTGACAAACCACAAATTGCTCAGTATTTTCTGCTATAACAAGCAGATACAGAACAGAATAGGAAAATATCTGTGTGTTTCACGTTATGCTTTTATGTACTGTGCGCTGAGCTCGCCCAAGAGCTAAACAGCATTTGATTTGTGCCTAACAATAAATAGAAAAAGGATTGCCAATTAAGAATGTGGGGCAGCTATTTTTAACGAAATGTTTTTAAACTTTTGGCTAAGTACGAGAGAAAGGCAGTGCCATCTGTCGGGGAAACGCGGCCGGTTCAGGGACCGCGCGGGCTCGGCGCTGCTGCGCCTTGGGGAGAACAAAAGCCCGGTCAGGCTCAGGGACAAGCCTGGCTTGACGCGGGATAAACTTTTACTGATGAACAGAAAGAAGAAGTAAAATAATCTGGATGGATTCAACGCCGGACTGCGCAAACCAGCAGCTATCAGGTGTATTTAGCAGCAGTTTCAGAGGCACGGAGGCCGGACGTGGGACACGGGGTGATGGAGCGAGGAGAACAGGAGAAGCCACATCAGGGTAAATTCCACCCCACTTTGGCCACTGCAGCAGCCACGGAAACGTTCCTTCCTTGCCACTTCATGAGTCAGCACTTCCAGCGTCGAGATTTTACACTCAAATTGAAACATGCATGGGAGGAAGATAATCCGAGCTCCACAAAGGGATAAGATGGCAAGCTTAGGTGGTTTGTCAAGGACTGGGGCTCAGGCAATTTTTACTCAGCATTTCCACACTGCCAGTGGTTTCACTTTAAATACGCAGCAGTCGAATGGTTGTAGCCAAATGCAGGTTTCAATAGTTGCACTGAATTTGAAAGCCAATGTATTTAACATTTAAATACTCTGCATGCACCTTATGAATTATTTACCTACACCAGCCTTTCCGGAGATGTAGGGATATTCTCACACCCACACATGCGTAGCAGCACAAACACATCTATGTACATCAGCTGAGTCTTCCAGCTAATCATGCTTTTCTGTAGCTATTTAGCATGCTGCTATTTTCATTTACAGGTCAGGGTGGGTAGTGGATATCAAATATGGACATTTTTTTGCCCAGTGAGGGACTGACACATCGGCTAGAATCACGTTGATGGTTATTCAACAGAACTGCAGTAGCCGCTATTTTTGCTCCATTCCCACAGCAGCAATAAAACAGGAGCACAAAACAGAAAGTGACACACCAGATACATTGAACAGCAGCTGCCCTTAAAATCCGAGCAGTCCCCATGGACTGATTTGCCATTTGAAAACGTTACCTTTTTTTTTCTTCCCCCACCCCTACTAAGGGGGTGCAATTAAAGAAGAAGAGGGGGAAAGATGGGATCATACGAGCAGTAAGAGCAAACAGTGAGACCAAAAATACATGATCGTGCTCTGGGAGATGTGTGGAAGGGAGTGCATCAGCAAGGTGCTTTCTTTAAGAAAAAATTATCATGAATAGCAAGTGGACAGATTCCTGCTGCACTGTCTATTCTTGCCTGATTAGTAAAAAAATTCATTTTTTAGTTGATACCAAAGTAAGAAGTTGTCTATGAAAGCCATGTAAATAGTGAAAGCACACATCAAGTGTGCCCTTGGGCAGGATTAATGTATAGACAACCTTTTGGAAAAGCATATTTTTCTTTTTTAAATGGATAAATGTATTTCGAACAGGAAGTATTTTGTATTTTGAAGCAGGAAGACTTATTTTTATGGTGTTCCATGCTGCCCTGTTTTAGGTATTGCACATCTTAAGATATGGAATGAAAAAAGCACTTCTCTGGTGCCAAAGGGGAGCAAGACTTGAAAGAACACAAAAGTACCACTTAACTTGTAAGAGGTGCACTCTGAATTTTTTTTTCCAGCTGAACTCTGTAAGTGTGCAAAATCTGAGAAACAGAATATTAATCTTTGATGAAGCAAACCTAAAACTGTATAGGCTTGGATTGCAATCATAATGATATTGTATTCAAATGCCAGGGCTCCCTTCTGAATAAATTCACCTAAAGTATTCTGTAGAGCAATATTCCATGGGGAGACTGAACTAACCTCCACTTTCAAACTCAAGATGATACACAGCCCAACCAGAACCAGAATTGGAGCTAAAAATATTCAAAGACCCTGTCGCTGCATAGCTTGTGATAGTAGTCTTTTTTTCATAACATATGTTCACAGATATGTCATCATCATCTGTTGTCAGACTACTGGCAAATAAAGACTTGCGAATTTTCCTGCATTTTTCACATCTCTGCTTGTTTCCCCTCCTCTTATTATATACATTACATTTATTTCTTCTGATTTAGGTAGGACAGGAATCCATTTCTATATCCTGCACACACGCTCAAGAGTTTAAGACTCGAGTCACCCTTTTATTTAATATCAACAAACAAACCAGCCAAATTTGATCCTGGATGAAAACATAACTATCAGCATAGTAAAGCTCAGCTAAAAAGACCTGTCCCCAGTACTTCTAGCCATGGGATCTGGAAATACTTCCAAGCTGCTATGACTGTTCTGCCTGCATGTCAAGATGAGCCCCAAGACTTAATCTTCTCTTATTCTTTGATTTTCACTGGGAGAAGGTCAAGGTGTGCAGGTTAGGAACATGCCAGAGCATGCTGTAAAAGGTCTGGATGGTCTGAACAATAAGGCACTGGGACAGCAGGGCACAGGCACAGAGTATGATATGGATTTTGCTATTTGCAGCACTGGAATGGGGCCTTTTTTGCCCAAAATGTAGGAATTTGCAGTACAGAAAATTACTTTCCAAAGGGTGAGAGCAAGTGAGTATTAACTGACATTAGTGGCTGGTACCCACTGCTAGAATTCTGTCATCATACCCAATAAGCCACAGTTTTTCTCCACAATCTATTATTCCATGTAGTCAGACCTAGAACAGCAAGCAAGGTAAATAAATATGTGCAGAACTTCACATCTCAGGGGGATGACCCCAGTGAGTAAAGGCAGAACTGTAGTAAGATGTGTACTGTCAATGTTCACAATGCTCAAAGCCATCCACTAGTAAATTCCATTTACTTAGGGAAGATACACCAACCATGCAGATTTTAAGGCTATGAGTTAGTTTCCCTGATGCTGATGGGAATTTTAACCTTAGTCAAGGAAGTATCTGGGCCTGAAGGAGCCTGAAGACACCAATAATCACTAGCAGGTGATGAGTGTCTGTGTTGAATGATCCCATTTAAAATCCTGCCAGGCATCTATTTGCCTCTTCAGCTCCTTAGTTACTTTTGTGTATCTGGCCTTTGTTATTTGGAGAGTCTTTGGTTTATTCTTCTTTCTATAGTCTTTTGTCTTTGAAGGATTGATTTATTGCTATCTGATATGAGCTACATAATCCAACAAAAATGCCTTGTCTGAACAGTTTATAGTTCTGCTTAAGATTTATGTTTCATCCATCCTTCCAAGGAAAGTACTTGCTTTTTCTTCTTTACGATTTTAAAGGTTTACCTATTCAGAAATAAAATCCTCTTCTAGGAAAGGAAATTAACCTAAAATCTGATTCACTTTAAAGTCTGAGATAGCTCAATTTCGGATGTGCTTTTTGTAACATAAAAACCATACACGTTCCCTGCTATCCATGTTCCCCAGTACATTTTTCCTAATACACTTGAATTGTTCCTACCTCTCACTCCAGCTCTTCCTCAGAAATTTCTCATTTTTCTCCAAACTTTTCTTTTTGTGGTTTCACCTGGTTTAAAACACTGTGGCCAACACAGTTTTTACTGGTTTCACCTTGTCTTCAACTTTGTCTTGAATCTCTTCCACACCTTGGGAGGACTGTTCTATCTTCAGCCCGTGCATAATTGTTTCCTTAATTATTTAACCTCTTACCCACCACCTTTCACTCATCCTGAAATCCCTTTCTTCAATTCCCTCCTAATAACAGATTCTGCATTAAAATCCTCATGAAAGCAAATGTTGGGAAAGCTCCTGTAACAACATATGGTTTCTGATGCAATAATGAATGCTGCAGATTAACATAAATAGCTCTTTTACTTCTCAGTAAATGGTTCTATTAGAACATCATAAACATTCTGCAAGGCACCTCATTGCTACCAAATGCAAGATATGGACAGTCCTGAGACCAGCAGTTTTATGCCTACTTGTGTGGGCAATTCAGTCTCCCAGTTGTGGAATTGCCTGGGGAAACCATGAACTCCGTAGCTCACTGAGCTGCAAGGGTGGGAACTCCAACCAGGGACTTATCACCTCCTTCCAAAATTGCACACTGCCTAAACTGTTACCTTGGTTTGGAGCCCTCAGTCTGCTGGAGAGTTGTAACACCTTCACAGCACCATTGTACCAAGGACTGGGATCAAGAACAGAACATGGTCCTCTGGATCTGAATGTTCAGGAATCAAAGAGGCTGTGGGGGGAGGGCAGGAGAGAGAAAAGGGAGACATGGCCTGGGCTTCTCTTCTGCAAAAGTTCTGGTCTCAGCTGTTATGCCTGGGAGTATTTTGCTGTGGAAGACAGTGACATTAGTACTCTGATAATCCAAAGTATTTTTCAACATCCTCCAGTTTGTGGATACACTCCTAAGTTAATACATAAAGAATGACATGCATGCAGTTTTCACACCAGCAAAACTCACATTCAAAGTGAGAATCCCGTGGAAATTAAAAGCTTCTGAAAAATCAGGTGCCTTTTATATGGACTCCTTGACTCATGTGTTTAGCTATGCTTTTCTTGCCTCAGCTGCTCTTCCTCAAAGGTGTCAGAAGTTCTACAGCCTCTGCGTACCTCAGCAGAAGGCACAGGGTGCTTGATGTCTCTTAATGATCACCCCACTAATTTTTATGCCATTGATCTCTGCAGCAGTGCTTACTATGCACAAAATATGATAATATTAAACATTCTAAAAAGGGGGTTTTTTTCTGTTTCATTTCAAACCAAATATTTCTGATTAAGGGAGTCAGTTCAATTCCTACCACAGTTTGCATCTAAACCTTTTTAATGGTTATAATAATCTTCTATACCTAAAAAAAGAGCGATGACTAACATTAGGTGTGCAAGCAAATATTTTTAACCCCAGAGCACAAACAAGGGTGGGCAGGTAGGCTTTGTTGCTCTCAGCTAAGCTACATATGGGATTTCTGATGTGATCATTCACATTTACTATGACTGTCAATCCAACATCTGCTGTTGCCATATTGGACTGTGAATATTTCAGATCAACAACTGAAATCCAGATGTGCTTGTGTCATGAGCTCTATGCACTCTACTTGAAATGATTTGTCTTCAAAAACAGAATTATGGGTGCACTCACGCTTGCAGCAGTATCCTGAAATGTTCTCGTGCACAGCAGAGCTTTTGTGGCAGAACTCAGACACCTGGGTCCAAACTCTCTGACACTCTGGGCAAGAGGCACGTGCAGATAGGACTCCCTCCCTTCTCGGTGCAACAGCTGGAGGTAGAAGACAAACCAGCATCACATTCTATGCCATTATTATCCCCATTTCTAATTTAATTCTTTTGCACTAACCTCCCCCAAAATTTTACTATGCAGTCTCCCTTCTAAGGATAGCATAACATACGGTCTCAAAATCAACAAAAGCCATGCTTGTTTTTTTCCTCATGTCTCTCCACACAGCTGAGTAATTTTAAAAAGAAAAAGGTTGTTACAAGCAGTACATTTGTGACCCTGTCTTGTCTCTTTTTGACTGCTCGAGTTGAGGATTTCCACCCTGGTTGCTGGCTTCACCTTCCTTCCCTCTGTAGGGGGACTGGAGGAATGAGAGCTGTAGGAGAGTTGAAGGGTTGATGAGGTGTAAGGAGCAAAAGGGGCAGGATGGGCACATCACATAACCTGGGGGTATGGCTATGAGAATTTTTCAGACTGACTTTATTATGAGAACCAAGGGGTTAATTTAAATATGGAGAATTCTGCATGTATCTAATACTTCAACATCCTGCCCCAAAACAATGGAATATTTCTTGTTATGACAAAGGAAAGCTGTTGTTAAAGCTTAGCTCATATCAGAATGTCTTAAGACCAAATATTAGTTTTTTTCTGTTTTCTCCTCTCACCAAGCCTGGGTACTAACTGGTGCTAGAGGTGGGGTTCACATACACACGTGAAGAGCCACACACCAAACTCTTCATCTGTTTAGGAATCAAACATGGAGGCCTGGACACCAGCCCTCAACTTTCAAGCTAAAAACATTCACAGATTTGACCAGCGCTGGAGTTTAAAGTATTGCTGCTTTCAAAGGAGTACGGAGGACTGCTCATTTCCCTGTGTGTGGTAAAACACACAGAATTGCTCTCTGTCCACCATTAGCATGGTCCAAGGTGGCTTTCAAACTCCCTGTGACATGATGGGGAAGTACAGGAGTGCACACAGCTACACAGCATCTCTCAGGGCAGCTGTGCACAGCCTTGCTCGTGGCTGTAGAGAAACATATACCCCCAGGACAGAGAATGGACTCACTCTGCCTAGAGCCACACTTCAGGATTGTGCCACAGAGTTGAAAACCACTGCACTGGGGAGAGTAAAAAGACAGAAAAGAGGTACAGGGAAGTGTTCACCATAGCCAGGGAACTTACATTTACCCATCTGAGCTACTAATGCAGTTTATTTTCCTAATTCTGCTCGTTAACACATTTATTGGATCACTTAGTTCAGATGTGTGTAACTTCGGAAGCGTGTTCCTTGGTTTGTACATGGTACTTCTCATCTTCTAAGCAGAATTTATATTTTTAGACACAAGCCAAAGCAAAGGTGCTTTTAAGAAAACAGCTGCAACCAAGCAGGAGTATTCTGACAAAAAAAATAATTCACTGGAAAATACTGATTCATGGAAGCCTGCCTTTGCTTTTTTTTTTTTTTTTTTTTTTTTTGGGGTAGGAAGAAGGTCAGAGAAATATTTTTCAGAACTTTAACTTTTTGTAAGAAAAAGCTGTAGAGAATAAACACATTACTGCATTCACCTGAGACCCAGGAGACCCAGATTCAACTTAGAGCTTTACCTGATTTAATTTTGGCCTCAGCAAATCCCCGGTGAATGTCTCAGTCAAGTGCATACATCTCAGCCTCTGGTATCAGCCCAGGGAATTTATGGAGTCTGGGAGTGTAAAATGTTCCCTGGATACTCCTCAAGAAGGCATGACAATGGCAGGAGTGGAATCCAGACCTGCACAAATGTTGGGAAAGAAAAACACGTGCAAAAACAAACTTGCCCAAATGAAATGAAAAAAATCTCAATTTACAACATGTCAGTCAGAAAATGTGCTAAAACAGTAAGAAGCTGAGTTCCTCTACCATAAAACCTGGGAAAACTGAGTGTCTTCCATGAGGACTGAAATTCCCATTTTTGGTGATAAATATGCTTTAAACCATCCTCTTGAAAAAAATATAAGGACCATGAAATTCTGATATCCTGAAGTCAGAGGAAAATTCCCAGTGACTTTATTAAGAATTTTGTCTTGATGAATAGAGATTTTGGAGTTCAGGAGGTGGCCCTGAAATTTCAGGGTCAGATGTCTTCAGCAGTGCAGCTGAACACAAAACAACCAAGCTCAAAGGAATCACCCAGGACTCTGAAATCCTTCTCCTCCCCCTAAGGCATCGTGCAGCAACGTAAAAGTCACGAGTGTGACGTGCAATTTGCCTTCTATTTGCCAAGTTCTGGATTCCTTTTCTGATCCAGAGTACTGTGCTATCACACTGAATGCCACTGCAGGCTCAGTAAGAGCCATAAGATGCAACAAGTCCATGGTTTCTCAGACTCTGCATTTCCCACGCTGCTTGGATTTACTTGTCACTATTTTCCTGCTTGATAACTGCAGGGATGAGAATATTAGGAGTGGCAGTCTAATCAGTGACCACTCTGGGCATTCAACCTGTCAGAGCTGAAAACTCATGAATGAGCTGCAGTGGGTCAGTGATGTGCTCACACATCAACCAGAGCAGGAGGCTCCCCTACAATAAGGCTCTTCCTCACCATATATCCAAAACAGGAATGGAAGCCATAAAATAAATTAATTAAAAAAAAAAAACCAAGCCAAAACCAAGCAAGGATCAAAAATCACACAATAAAGATCTATTTTCAGCATAGTGAAAACATTACAGAATATTTACTTGTCCTTTAGACACAGTATCAGGCAAGTATTGCACTAAAGATGACTTCTTTTATTGCAGAGTCATAGCAGAGATCTGACCCTTTCTCATACAATGAATTCAAACATCAGATGTGCACAAATCCTTATAAATCTCAGAAATATATATATTTATATAATTTTTATATATTTATCTCAATCAAACCACACAAATACAAGTAAATGAATTCAAATGTACTCATTGCTCAATTAAATCTCATCCAGAGATGGGTCTGGGCAGCCATGGCCCCAGTTCAACAAACCACTTAAGCATATGCTTAAAACAAGCTCTGGATCAATTCCCAGTGAGGATTAATGCATATTCGTAAATGCTTCGCTCCTTTAGAGACCACAGAATGAAATATTGCTGGAAAAGCCTTAAAAAGTAAAAGCACAATTTTAGTTGCTTGTTTTTAAATTAGCTTCAGCCACACTGAATATTCCAGACTCAGCAAACTCTCCACAGACAAATGTTTATTTTCATTCTATAGCACCTTGTGCAATGAAATTAAAATTTCAGAATGCAGCACAGGGCTGCCAAAGGGAAGGATGAGGACAGAAGGTGGAGGTTAATGCAGAAGGACTGTCTGAGCTTTCCAAGTACATTGTAATAGAAAGCACATGAACAGGATGGCTAAGCTGGTAAATAATGATAGATCAATCTACTGCTATTTCTGTGGCTCTGCAAGATGTACATGTCCTGACACTCCTCCTTATGTATTAAATTGAGAATGTGAATTGATATAAAGTGAAATGTTTTCTTTCCCTCAAGCTCCTTCTGTGCCTAGATGGACTGATGTTCACACTCCACTTTTTTCCTCTGGTTAACCAAAGAAATAAATTCTTGATTAGACCCACATTATTCATGTTTTGCAGAGAATTTTTTGCCTACACATACAAGTCCTGCTGGGGTAAGCCAGCAGAGACCTATTGACTTAGTGTCGTAGCAAATTACATGGCCTCATAGTCAGATGAAATATTAACTCAAGGGACTGATATTTTCACTGGATCAAAGACCAACTAATGAGAAACAGAGTACTGGTTTTCAAAGAGGGTTTAAAAAGTTAGAACAAAACACAGATCGTTTAATATACTGCAAAAGTTGCAGTAACTTCCTGACAGTTTGCTTGCCTACAAACCTCTTAGCCCTGATTTATTAACATTAGCTGCTGTGCCAAGTTCATGTCATAAAGGATAGATGCTGTGTGCCCACGCTCTGCTTGGAACTGCATAAACATGATCATCAACTAGATTTGACATCATAATCAAAACAATGAAAACAAGCTAAAGGTGGCAGGCAATATCCAAGAAACTGTATTAAGAAGCTCTGTCTACATTATGAAAAATAAAATTTGTCTCCAATGATGGAGGGAAGGACCTGTTTTTTAAAGGAATTCAGGTGCTTAAAGGAGCAGATGGGTGCACAGTGGGATTTTTAGAAGCTCTTTGATGGCAACTCCCACTGAAATCACTGTGTATTAGGCAGCTAGGTATTTCGGAAAATTCACATTACCTGCATCTTTAAGCACCTAAATACCTTTAAATATTTGGCCCAAAGACAGCTTACTGTAACGTCATAGGAAACAGAATAGTCCCTGCTCAAGGGAAAATAGTTTATTGTATGGTCAATTAATTTTCAAGCAAGAGAAATCCATGTAAGCAATTTGTAAGAGAAATTAGGCCAGAACTCCTGAGCTATGACTTCTGAGTGGGATTTTGTAATTGAAATAAGAGATATGGCACACAAAGAAACCCTGGACACTTTTTTTTTTTATTTGCAAGATTATAACAGCAATGGTACGTGTACAGATAAGCTGCTCCTCTTAAACTGGAGCCCATCCGGAATGTTTGGGCCTCAATCCCACCAAAGAGCAAAAGATAAATGTGGTACCTTGGTGTTTGTGAAGGGAGTCAGGGGCTGGTAAGTGCAAGGGCTACAGGAGGGACACACACCCTGCAGGGAAGGCAGGCAGATGGACGTAGGCGTCATTTGTCTCTTTGGTCTGGGAGAAAGACATCAGCAGCTGCAGCTTTTTGTCCCCAGGAAGCCCTGGAATTCCAAATGGGAACCTGTAAGATTTTTTGGGACACTTATGGTCAACATTGTGAGGGGAAGAGGGCACTGCAGGTGTTGTGGAGGTGAGACACTGCACCAAGACTGGCTCACTGCCATTTAGTTTTCTAATTCCACTGGTCCAAGAACAAAGCAAAGAGACCTAAGATAGCAAGTCCCACACGTATCCTTTCACTCCTGCTTCAGAAGCGGGAGCCACAAGTAAAGAAGCCCTTCTACTTGCTTGCTTCTGGCTACTGTCTTGCATCCAGGCTTTGTCCTTTAGCCTGAGGTCTAGGAAAGCAAACCAGTTTCTTGGCTTACCTTTTACAGAAGCGGAAAGTAACAGCTCTAGTGCTGCACCGTGCCACCTTTCAGTGGCAGAAGAGGATTTCTCCTTCATCACCAATCTGTGTATCCCGTCCAAGTCACTTCATTTAATGTGGAAAAAACAAGCAGTGACAGAACAGGGCCCTCAGAGTAAGGCTCCCAGCATAATGCAGCCACAAGAATTTAACAAGTGGGATTTACTTAACTGGTCACTAAGTGTTAGGATTGCTTTAAAGATATATTGCTGAAAGTGTTTCTCTGGCTATAAAGAAACAGAACCAAGGGAGCAGAGAAAATGCCTGGCAAGCAAACTCTCTCCCTTTTGTTTAATAGCTCTCTTCAGATTTGTAAGCCCAGAAAAAGCTTCATTAAAGTTAATGGACAAATCTCCCAGGGAAAAAAATTAAGTACTTAAATGTTACTAGTTTTGGTCTGAGCACACAAAATTTCTCTTCCTTGCTGGGCTCACCCCAAGATAGCAATCTTCAGACAGAATTACATAAATATTGACAGCTTTCAGCCTGGCTTTTTGTCTCAGACCTTATAAGTGACTGGCAGAGTTCACGGGCCAGGTTCACAAGCCTTGTAAGTGGGCACAGCTTCACTGAAGTCAGTGGGAAGCCTGCACACATTACAGGAACCTTCCATAAATAGAACAGAGCTGTGTCCATTTGTACCAGAAATGACTGTGAATTACTGCCAGAAACATTACAGAGTACATTTTTCACTCTGTAGACTTCAGGCAAACCATTCCTGATGACACCGTACGAAAACACCACCCCCAAGTCACTTCCTCAGCTATTGCCATGGCACCCTTTCCCTTAACATTTAAAACCTCTCTAACACACCAATGCCAGTTGCTATCACCCTTGCTACACCTCCAGTGTGCTACTATGCTTACTTTTCAATAGGTGACTCAGGCACAGATTGTGACCTTCACCAGGTCCCAGTGAGTCGATGGGGAGACACAGCAAGGTGCTGGGACAAAGAAAGGTGAATATAATCCCTTATATAATGGATTTAACACTCAGTCTTTACTCACATCAGGCATTTCGCAGAAGAAATGCTTTAAATAGCTTCTTTATCCACTCACAGTACAGGAAGAAGTAAACTTACCCTGCTGTATGCTTCTAAAAGGCAAAATTAAAAAAAGCTCAGTTAACAATACATGTTGCCATTTTATATCTTAGATGAGATTTTAAATGGGTAGCCATTAACAAAAAAGGTTGTGCAACTTCCCCCCTAAACCAGGCAAAACTGCGACTAAGAATGGGATGCTGCACAGAGACAACTGTGTTCTAGTACCACACCTGAGGTGAGACATAGCAAACATAATCTGCAGTTCCCATTTGGGTGTTGAAAAGTGTAAAAACAACATTTGAGATGTCCTGTTCTTGCTAGACATGAATGATGCAATCAAAGATAAAGTATCCTGCTGTGAAGCCTGCAGCTCATACAGGGAGCAGAATGTAACAGAGACCACTTACACAACACGAGACTTCTGACTGCCCTTGGAACAAGGTTGGCGGAGACCCCTCTGGATGAACAAGGAGGAGTCATTTCTCATTAATGGACTGTTCCTAAAATTTTTACGTGCTATCTCACTGATATTATTATTTATAATATCAGTGTGATGTTGTTATCTGCTGTTTGTTCAAACGAACACAGTTAAAAATAGAATAATAGATGGGGTTTGGTGTATAAGTGACTTGCTTTGGCGATTTTCAGTAGCACATGAGTAAAGTGCATTGTGTCATGACTTCTTTAAGCAGAGTCAAATGCAATAGCAGAAAAATCAGTAAAATACTCCAAAGAGATTTGAAAATTTGGAGAGGATTTTAAGGGATCTCTTGGCAGCACTGTCAGGCTGCTCATGAAAACACACAATGTTTTAATACAGACTGTCAGCTCTCCAGCTATAAAGCAGATGCCAAAAAATATGGGTCTGAGGATCCTCCTGTAAAAGCCAGAAGACTGAACACTCATGTAGTCACAAGGAAAACTGATAAGGTTGTCTTTGACAGAAAAAAAATTAAAATTCTGGGAGGTCCAACTTGACAAACCTCATGTTTTTCCCATCAAAATTAAGGGGCAGAAATCCAAACTGTGCAAACTTATGAGTCCAGGCTGACAGCACTATGTACTGTACAGAACAGAATGGGGTGCACGGGGACCTGATGTTTGTGCCTTTGCATTTTGACCCACAGCATCTGATGAGGATTCTGCAAAGCTATTCTAATTTACTGCCCAAAACACACTGGCCTGAAGAAAGTTGAGTGAATACCTGCTTTTCAAAGCTGAGCTTCACATTTTAGGCATAATGTAGCCCCAATGCATAATCTAGTTTATGCAGACTCCAGCTTTTTCATGTTTTACTTTCAAATCCAAAAACTCATTAACAGTGACTTCCCTAAGTTTTAACAAAATGTCCATCTTGATGACACTGTAATCCCTGAAATAAAATGCCATAAGGCTTCAGAGCTCCCAACAGTTTTTAACTATGGAGACAAGTAGTACATATTAGCCCATGATTCTCACAGGGAAAGGTTATTAGCTAATAACAACTTTCCTTCTCTGTTCCAGCTCATGACTTTACTCCTTATGCACAGTCACGGCTGCTGCAACTTTCATATTTGATGTTCCTGCAACTGTCGAGCTGCACACTTCTCCTGCATGTCTTCACCTGAGCAGCAGCCCCATTTCACACCTCCCACTCTCCAAAAAGTTCTATCTTCAGGTATTTTTCACCACTCACGAGTTTTCAGTCCTCTGAAAACCACGAAACCACTTCCCGGATGAATCCATCATCTGTAATTTTGTATTGAGTTTATTTTGGATTGAGAGCACCCTGGGGTAGGGGCAGCTTTTTGTTCTGTTTGTACAGCACCTCCCATAAGGGCTTTCATAACTGAAATAATAAATATGTAACCTCTGTGTCATTAATGAGAGTCATTGGCAAAAGGAGGAAATGAGTAAGTGCTAATACCCATAACGTTAATCTGTGCAATGTGCTGCTTCTTAACACCACAGTGAGCCAATGGAGTAATTAAAACTGATCAGTGCAATTGTTTCAACATTAATGCAGAACTCAAGATCAGAAACTGAGCAGCTGCAGGGATTGCTGGAAAGTCAGTGTAAGTATCACCATCCTTGCCCGTAGGTGAAGAGCTGAGAGTGAAGATTAATACTCTGATTCACAGTATGGTAAAAGTACTTCAGCATTTTCCAGTGGACTTCTCTGCAAAGCTACCATAACTAAAATGAACTTGAAAAGGTGTTCTTCAAGAACTCTGTAGTAAAAGCGAGATGGGAAGGATTTTACTGCTTTTTCCGAAGCATGCTAGTATCACTTGACAATTTTTTGTCACATTGATTCAAATTCACTTTTTCCCCTGAGAAGTGTAAGAATTCATCAGCTTTCCCTGTCTGATTTCTGCTGTCAAACACATCAGGAAGCATGTACCTCTCCATAATTCAAATTCTTTCCTGCCCACCTTAATTGTGTGTCTCTTTTCTGGATGTAATATAGTAAGAATGGGCTGTCTCGAAGGGAGACTTCCCCTGGATGTCCTTATAAGGCAAGTGTACATGATCACTGAAGGATAAATCCTACACATAATTCTTCTGTCATCAGTTTACTTTAACGTCTCCATGCCTCATGACAGCCATTTTGATGGCCTTGTCTACAGGGAATTTTCCCATGAACTTCCTCAGACTCTGCAGGGAATGAAAGCAAATTGTTACCTCCAAGTATAAGTCATTCCAGCTGTTTCAGGAGAAAGGAAAATGGTAGATTCATGCTCTTCAGAAGCAATAAAACAGATCCTGATTTAGCTAATTGTCCTAACAGGAGTTGAGGAACTCAACAGTTTCTGTGGAAGCCAGCTAAGGTCTCACCTATTTCCATTCACCTTTAACAACTTCCAGTCAGCTGATAAGTTGCTCTGCTGATAACAAGAGGTTGTTGTGACAGACAGTAATTGCTAGAAAAGAGTAGATGATCATGTCTGTGCTTCAGGATTCACAGAGCTCTAAGAGACTGTAGATCCTGGAGTTTGCATGTGTGTGGATCTTTGGTTATACTGACTGTCCCCAAATGCTATTTGTGCTACATCTTCAGGGATTAGGGCTTGGCAGCCCTGCATCCCTACCCTTTTAACTCCAAATGTCATACATTGCTAAGGAAGATCTTTAAAAATACCTAAAATTTGGTTTGTAGCACTGGATTCCTTCAACACAGTAGCTTTCTGAAATACCTTCACCCTGATATGCTGTGGTACCCACTGAGGATTGTAAACAGCAGTAGAGGTAAGGAGGAAAAAAAAAAAGAAAAGAAGTAGCATAAAAATACTGAACAAAACGGAAAGAGAGAAGGATGACAAGAGAAGTAAGACAAGCCAACTGTAGTGAGGAAAGATGTCCTTACCCTGATACACTGGGGACTTCTGCAAAGAGTTCACAACTCAGTGGTGTGAGAATATGTCAAGGTTATTAAATCTAAGGCATAGGTTGCTAACTAACTGTTGCTTACTTTGCTTGACCTTTGAGTCTGCTTACCCACCTTCCCCAGGACTTTGTAGAGTGTACAAAATGCATCCTTTACACTAGATGGCCAGTAATTTGGGCTAAATTCCCATTGTTTGCTGTGCAGCCAAAGAGCTGTCCCCTTGTTCTGCTCCCACATTTAAACCAACCCAAGAACCATCATCTCTAAACTTCACTGAAAACATATGGATACCTCAGAATAAAGTTATATACAGTTACACATACAAAGGAGGTGCTAAGCTTGTTTCTTTCCATGTAGAATAAACATGGTGGAGGGGAATATATGCAAGTGTGTGTGGTGGGGAAAATACAAAGCTCTGTCATCAATTAGCTTAATTGTCAATCCTTTCAATAGCAAAAAAAAATAAAAAAAGGAAAGAAAGCACGTGAAATAAGTATTTTCATTCTTTTCCTGTTCTCTCAACATTTCAGAATATCTACAGTGGAGATTTATCATCTTTTAAAAGAAGAAACTTTCTAAGACATCTGATTCTATGAGGCCTTTTCAGGCTTTTTAAACACCCTCCACCCAAAAAAACCCCCCCACAAAAACAACATCCCAAAACCTGGAAGAACAGCACCAGTAGCTGTGGCTTGAGAGATGCTACTTTTGCCTTTCTTTTCCTTGTACTGTTTAGACAGATCTAACCTTGAAATAATCTTGCCATTGCCTACTGCTGGCTGGAGCCCCTTTCGTTTAAGTCAGAGAGAATCAGAATAAGGTTTGCAAGAACCTGAGAATAAAAATAAAACAATCACCCAGCAAACAGAGTAAAAAGAAATTGTAAGCAAGTATTTGTATCAGTAAACTTGAAAACCATCATCTGCTGTCTTCGCTCAATGTCAAGAGTTACTGATGTCTGCTCTCATAAATATCATCTTGTAACTGGCTTTTCATCCCTTTCCACGCTTGCCACCCCTCTTCTTCAACATGCACTCAGTTGTAATATATGGAAAAATTGAGCTCTGTGAGTAAATTCCAGTCTGTATTGGCAAACCTCAACAGATTTCCACATAGTGCTGGCAATTTACACTTATAGCTAATTTGACCCATTAAAGAAGTTATTCTGGTCAATGCATTAGTTTGTTTACCAGTAAAAGGAAGTAGTAACTGTGAACTAAAGTGCTATTTGAATATTCCTTATTTACAGACTCTGGTTCAGCAAAGCTCACACTGTGGCTACATTTGATTAGGATTGATTCTGCAGTGCAACTTGAGCACAGGTTATTTGATCAGTATCTTACTAAAATAACACATTTTATTAATAAACTGTAATACTGAACTCTACCTCTGTTCCTCCAACTCTTTCAGAAAAAAAAATAAAATCCATAAATATACATACATTGTTCATATGCCTGAAGGCCAAGTGAATATACTTAGTGCTAGTTGAAATAAGACAGTTGAATGCTGCTGAAATCTTACTGAAGTAGCTCGCAAAAGGCCTGAGGAACAGAACACAATAAGCGTTCAAAAACATCTCACAATGTAATAATCAATGTGTAATATGAGCTAGGGGTTAGTTAAATAAAATGTGAAAGCTGTATTAATGAACCCTTTTGCTGTCCAACACAGCATTTCATTTTCTTTCATAGGCTGCATAATGCAGGGCTTGGGAATAAATTATAGATGAAACCCCCATCATATGTTTATAAATACACTAACATTAGCATTTTACTTCCTCATAAATCTGCACCAAACATTCAGGCACAAGATAGAAAGCCCTGTAAAACAATGATATATTCTCTGCTTGCAAGACTTGCCTAGTGGCCCATTCATTTTTACCGCTGTTCTCCAAACATTACTTTCTTCACTCATGCCCCCTCATTTAAAATCCATTTTAATTTAAAGATGTTCGATGCAGTCCTAGTGGTACATTTACTCATCCTGGTTATACATCATGGAGCAGGGAAAAGAAAATTGTTTAATCTAGAGATACGGTTCACTGTGGTCACCACTGAACAGTGGAGTAATTACCAGATCAGCTCTGCTAAAAATGCACTCAGGGTGTTCTGTGACCTATCATCTTCTAATCTGCATAGTGAAGTATAGCTTCATAACTATAAATTGCTGACTTAATTAAAACCAGGACCTTTCTGTCATTTAATTACAGGGAGAAAGGTTATTGCTTAAATGCAATTTTCCAAATGTGATTTCTTAACAGTTATTAACTGCTTCACCATCATTTATTGTTTCAGATTTTTCAATTTGAAAATAGTCCCTGTGACAGAAGTAATGACTTCATGAAAAACTCAATCTAGATGGAGCTGAGCAGACCCATTTGTTTCTCGTAAGTGGAGCAGACAGAAAACTTGAAAATGTCACAGGAGGATCCTGTGATTGCTCCACTTTACAGGAGTAATTAAAAACCAAGAGGTTGTATTAAAGGTGAAGAGAGGGGGTTTATGACAATCTCAAGGTTTTTCTCCTTACCAAAATATTGTGCTTGCTTTTCAACTCTATTGGGAAAGATTTGGATTAATAACTGATAGTTTATCCCAATCCGATACACAACGCCAATACACTAAGATAAGCCACTTAGTTCTGCAGCTTTTCTATTCATCTTCCAAGAGTCACCTTAATTTGAAGAAAAATAAGTTCCGTATAATTTCCCTTTGCATATAAAGCTTTTCCCTTCTAAGAACTATTGTTTTCATGAAGTAAGTGCATCTTAACTAAAATTTGAATAGTGGCTTGCTGTCTAAAACAGACCTTCTCATTCAAGAATTAATTTGATTCTGCTAAGCCACTTTTATATCAGTCTGAGTCCAGTGAGAAAAAAAGTCAGCATCAAGACCTCCATTGCAGAGTTCTCCATGAAATTCTACTTGAAGGACAAACCTGACCCTTTTAACTCAGAGGAACAGCTAAAGCCTATACAGCAGATACAAGGTAAGGTCCCTCTCCAAAAAAAAAAAAAAAAAGAAGGAAAAAAAAAAGAAAGAAAAAGATTAAAAAAAAAAAGGAAAAAGAAACACAGATGCTTGCTGTTGCCAGGACGACAATTCCTTGCTCCCCATAAGAACACATTTTTAATGTGAATTTTCCTTGAATCCCCTTTTGTCTAATTAACAGCCCTTCCAAGATGCAGGTGAATGTTACATGAAAGAGGTTTTGCAGATCAAGGGAAGCTTATTGTTCAAGAATACCATAGGAAGCTAAGAAGCTTTCTACCAGGCAGTCATATATTTATTCCTTTGCTCTTGTGGTGAGACTCTACATTCTCATAAAGCTTCACTGGCATCACTGGCAGGGGCTTTAAGGTCTTGGAGGAGCTGGTAATGGATACAATAGGCAGCACTATGGATCCATCCATTTCAATCATCTTTTTGATCCCATAACTGTACCGTCTTCAACTCATTAATCCTCCAACATCCTCATTAGTAAGGGGAGAGCTGCTGCCCCCAGTTTCCTGGAGCTGAGGGACAGAGGCCACGTCACTATGGTCCAGAACCTTCAGCTCTGGGTCAGGGCCTGGAGAACAGAGAACCTCTTCTTTCCTGAACAAACAAGCCACGGGGATTCATTTTATGTCCAGTTTTCTGAGGCATTCAGCTGCATATGAACTATGAAACTAGAACCTGAAACTTAGTGGGGACTGTGACTTACTAGGTAATTCTGCTGAGCAGTTTGCAAATATTCACTGTAGGCACAGCACTGGCTGCATTGCGTGAGCCATGTGGCATTGTTTGCTCTCCCTGCAGCAACACAGCTGAATATTGCCCATTCAGAATTTGCTCTGCTTTTACTATTAACACAACACCGAAAATATTTTCAAACCATGTGTCACCTCTGTTACAAACTGCATTGCTAAGTGGAATACAAGCTTTTGACTCCCTTTTTCCCCCCCCCTTCCATTTTTTATTGTGAGGACAAATCACGCTTTTGGTTAGCCACCAAACATATGTGTTATTGGTTTTGTTCCCTGACTGGTAGACTTGCATAACTTAGCAATGGAATCAAAACTGTAAACAGACAACATATGTGCATGTACGATGTGCAGTTTGCTTTCAGCTAATGATCAAGCACTCTGGGTTACAGTTTGCCCTTGGCAAGTATCTGTACCAGCATAGCTGGAATCCTTACATGTTTACACTCCACACTGGCAGGGGAGTGGCAGTGTGGCACAGGAAATAGCACGAGGGAACATGAATTATCTATTTTCGAACTCTCTGGAGATGCCCTTCACGCAAATAAAAACTACAGAGAACAAAAATGCAAGAGAGAGAGAAAGAAATGGAAGAGTTTAGCAGAAAATGGGAAAGATAAAATGCAGCAACCATAGAAAGAGAACAGGAGACAAGACAGTGGATACAGCTGCATTCCCTGGAATGAAATTACAGCAGCTCTGAGCAGAAAGCATCAGGTATAGGCAGGCTTGACAAAGACTCTGGACTATCTTACCAGGCCAAACCAACATCTTAGTGATATATACTGTGGCCCTACCTGTTTATTTAGAAAGCAGTGTTATTGCCAATTCCTTGGAATTACATGGTAGGGTTAATAAACTACATGATTTTTGTGACCTTTTCCTTACGCAGAGGAAACCCTCCCTTTTTGCCAAGAGATCTGTCAGAGTGCAAAAGTATCTCCTAAAGAAAACCATACACCTTCCGTCCCCTTTCAAATTAAGCTAGAAATTGTACTCTAAGGACACCAGTGCACTAGAGGAGTTTGGTAACAATTTCCAGTCTCAGTTCTACACTCAAAACACTTCTGTGTCCTTCCCCAATGCCAATAGCTACTCTGCAGGGGGAGGAAGGAAAGCCTGTGCCTGACACTGCAGACTTCCTGCTGGGTTGTGTCCTGTGCAAGTTGCAGCAGAGCTCCTTGCTATCACATTCATGCTGGGTATGAGTTTTCATAAAGCTCTTATATTTGTACAGAACTCCTAGGGAACAGTCATTCCCTAAAAGGGCCCAAAAAAATGTTTACAGAATATAATGATGAGTATCTTTTGTCTCCAACCTTTCTCAAATACTTTTTTATCTCTGATGCCATTGTAGGTGGGACTAATCCAAGAATCAGAGAAAAGTTCCTAATAGTAGAGGCCAGGTCCCCTCCAAAGGAGAGAGAATTTTCCAGGCTTTGATCACTCTTACTCAAGTTTAACTCACATTCAAAAGGAAATAAACCTAATAAATTCAATGTGGCATTTTTTATTTCCCCTTGCAGCTGCTGAGGCTCACAAGGCAATAGGGCACATACCACAGTTCAGAGAATTAGAAGAATGTGCTGAGGACAGTGAGAGTTACTTCACATATACTTTTTGTGAGCCCACTAACATCAAAGCTATTTCTTCTTTAACACCTGACAGATTCTCATAGGTTTTTGTAAAGTAGATACTCTTTTAGTGAACACTAAAATAGTAACGGATGCCCTCAGGTCAGTAAAATTCATTGTTTTACCTTGGATATGTCGGGGGCCAGTTGCCTGCTCTGAAGCAAACTTGTCATGCTCATGTATTCAGAAATATGCAGTCCTATTTCACAGGCAGAACTGGTTTGATCATGTAAAACAAGACCCACTGTCTGTGGGGTCTGACAAAGCATGTGCTTACAAAAATCATCATGCCATGCTGCCTTATGAGCCTTCCATGCTTTCCTGTGAATTACAAAAACATGTACTCTCAGAGAAGCAACACATGAATTTCAAAGCACACCATTACAACAGGACATAATGGCCATGCAGGTTAATAGCCTGAAAATACAGAAGGAGCCCTTTTTGTAATTTCCTATATTTTGTTCATTTGATTAATTGAGCCCATTCGATTTCCATTTAAGACTATTAAGGAGTCTGTAGCTCCAGCTATTTTTGTCTGCGAGACTCAGCCTGGAGATTTCAGAAGCTTAACATTCTAGCTGCATGTCACTGCCACCATTGTCTCTTGTCACAATTCTAATTCTATGTTCTGATAATAAAATTTCATTAGTGTCTGCACATCCTTTGCCTTACCTTTGAAGTACTGTCTTGTGCTGAAACGATTAGCAGTACTTTACGTCATATCACTTGACTGTTTGACAGCCATTGTGAGTGAGCTAAACGGGGAGAAATTAAAATTTCTGACAATTTCCATTACATCTAAATTGCTGAGAAATTAAGGGATATTTACTTTTACAAATATTAAAGGTTGTTTAAAATGTAAACTGACTTCATTTTATTAGCAGATTCCACAATGTGCTAATTCAAAATGACTACATGGCCTTATGTGAATAAATTACCAACTCATTTTCCAAAAGCGAAGGACATTTCCTCCAGGCTGCTTTTTGACTGTTTGTGTCAGTAGAAAAAGAAAACAAAAAAACTTATGAATATTTCAGAGCAGAAGATATTCCTTGGTGCCTGTATTTCTTGCTTCATCTTAACAGAATAATGAGGTTATTCCTGTATGATAGGGTTTTTTTAACAACTTAACAAAAAACATGCCATGAAGCACTGAGTTTATCATATGATGTTAATTTATCTTGGGAGGGGTCGCTCCTTAATCAGTTTTTTGAGCCCTGCTAGTCCAGACCATCACACCCCACATGCCTGTCCATACAATGACTGAGTCTAATTTTAAAACTAGTTTAGGTTTTCCTGTTCCTGAGGGTTTACATGTTTGGTGTCACAATTTCTTCCATGATTCAGTGTTTCCTCCAGCCTAAGTGGTTATTATCCAAAGGGACATAAGTAAAAGAGAAGTTCAGCACACCTGCATGGGCTTGTGGGGCGTCACCAGTCAGGTGCCTATTTCAGACTCAAATACATCGCTGAAGTCTTTTAACCATTCATTTAACTGAGCTGACTGTAGCTCAGTCCTGCTGATTTAAAAGCTAAGTTACTACAGCTGCCTATAGTTATTTAGGTTTCAGGTTGGGAATGAGTGTTGTTAACAACACTCACGACTTTCTTTTATCTCAGCTGAAGGGAGGCCAGACACTCCTTTATATTTTGAATTGCAGACTAAAAAATCTGGCCATGGCTCCTCCACTCTAAAACATTTCCTTTGATTCCCCCAGACCCTCTTCCGCACTATCTTTCTTTCCAGACTGATGAACCCTCATTTCATCATTTTTTAGGGTTTTTCACCTTGATTTTTTTACCAAGACTTTTCTTGGTTTCTAATCACAGCTTTCCTCACAAACATTTTTTTTTAAAGGTCTCTGCACATGGCCCAAAGACAAACACTGCTCCTAAAAGTCCTAATGCTTTGCCTTGTAGGTTCCTCTTTTATAGACTCCATTGTACACAGCATTCACATGATGATTCTGAGATGAAACCCCCAATGACTGCTCATAGTGTGCTGGCATGTTAAATGCAGCTTATTTCACAAAGTCTGGGGCCCATAAAATGGGTATAATAGTTACCTACCACATAGGATGTTGTAAGGTTTAATTTATTAGTGCTGTAAAGCATTTTAGACCCTTAGAAGAAGGGTGTTACGAAAACATAAAGCACTATTGCCCTAAAACATTTGTCTGGCTGAAAACCCTCACTGGTCTACCTGCAAAACAAAGAGAGATATAGGGACTCAGAGTGTCTTACCAGGCATTTTCCATTAAGAAAAAAAGTACTGCTTTCATTTATTTGCTGTCAGCATGCATATTCTAAGACTCTTGGTGATGGAGAAGCAGGAAGAGCAGTGAGTAAGCTTTATTGCATAAAGCATTTCTATTTGATTAAAAGATTACTAGGACATGCAAAAGCATACGAGCTGTTTCCCATCACCTAAGCACATTTACAAAGAGAAACAGATCTGCAGATGCAGGAACTTTTAAAACTTTAAATCCTTCTGATTAAAGCAATTCATTATGAATAATGCAAACTGTGTAAGAAATGCTGTGCAAGGATGTGAAAACAGAGAAAGATTACAATATTTTTGATGGCTTGGTTGTGGGTTGTTTTGTTGAGATTCTTGAGAAGCAAGAATCTCAGCAGTAAATGCAATCATGTTCAGTGGCTGCCACCAAAGCTCACTGTGTCTGAAATTCTTTCTTACATGCTTTGCTGAATCAGGACTCCAGTACATGAAATATACTTTGATCTTGACAGTGGTTCAAGTCTTTTCCTTAAAGTCAAAGCCATTTTGGGTTTTTTTTGCTTTGATGCACCATCAAGCTCATGCGCATTCTTTGTCAAAATATATCCATATGATAGGGTTATAATAAATAGTTCTTTTAACAGTTCATTTAGGATTCCAAAATGATGAGGTTTGCAAAATGCAAAGAAAAATCACACAGATTTTTTTTAAGCAAATAAACTGTAACAATCCCTGAATTAATACTACAACTGAAAGAAAATTAAATCTGAGATAAGTTTGTGACCTAAAGGCTTTGGGGCAGTACACAGCAATATGCTAAAGACAGAATCATAACCACAAGCTACATTTAGGACTCAAATCACATATGAGTGGCACATTTCAAATGTTCTTCTACTCCTTAAAATAGATATGTGCTCACCAGATGCTGACAAATGGCTACCCAATAAATGGCTAAAGAAAGATTTCTCCTTGTTCATATTTCATTTTCTCTTGCATTCTATGTCATGTCCAGCTTCTGCTCATATGCTACTGAGTCAAAAATAGACCTATTCCATGATAAATGTTGATGTATGATATTTTTGATCTGCCCAGAAGACAATACAGCATGTGACAGCACATATTTCATACAAGATTTTCATTGAGTTCACTAGAAACCCCCATATAGGTGCTCATAATTTGGGCTCTATGTTTGGATTCCAAGAATCAGAGGTTATAAATCTCAAGAGGACCTTTACCATCCTGGGCTGCCCTCTGGCAAAACAGACACCAAAATGTTCCTCCAGGAAATTGGAAGGATTTAGAGGAGCATCTCAACTTTGGGAAATATACTTTGATCAAACTTCCAAACCACTTCCGACAATATAAAACCAAAAATAATACTGGCAGGTGCATCTTTTGCAATGTCCTATTGTATAAAAATCATGGATCACTTAACTGAAGTGATTGGAAGTCAAGAAGATAATCTAAATATATACAGCCACTCTGTGAAGTCTGCTATGTTGTAACCGGACTTCCAAAAAGTTTGCTATCTAAAATTAAACAGCACAAAACGAGCCTGACTTTTAAATTCTGATGACATTTACTACTGGGATTGTAAGACAATACAACTATAGGAACGAATTAGTGCAAGAATAGCTTGGGTGAATTCACCATGCAATGCCCAGCTTCACAGCAGAAGCTGGTCTGTTCTGTGCTCTCCCTCACTGAAATGTGCTGAAGCTGCTCTGTAGATAAATGTATAGATCAATGTATACCCCGTGCCTCACCTGGCTGCACAGTAACCTGTGTAAGCATGTCTGGAGAAGGGGTTATCATTATGATCACGTCAACAAACATTGACCTCAAGGCACTTACACAGAAGCTACTCGTTGTTAGTAAAACCATGGCTCGCTGCAGCTTGAACATGGGATATTCCACCAGTGGAACAGCAGCACTGCAGCTCCCAGGGAAGCTGCAGAATTTGTGTCCATGTGCCACCACCCAGCAAGTGTCTGCCTCAGTGATATTAGACCTCTGACAAGAGTTTCTAAACTGTGTTAGGGTGGGTAATTCTGCCTCCAGGCCACAGCCTTTCCCCTTAAAGTACTGTTAAACAAATTTAGCTCACAACTTGGTTGGGGTGCTGCCTACTCCTTATCACCAGTCTTATGGTGTCACCTCTGCCTTTGTTTCATGTGAATTAACCAATTTAAGACCCCCTCCCTCTGACTTCAGCCTTGAAAATTTCGATCTCAGCAGAGCAGTTTCACTGATTGCACAGTGGCAAATGGGAGATTGTCACTTGTTTTTAAAGTGCTTGCTTTTTACAGTGCAGAGCATGAAGTGTACCAGCAATGTTAACCTTCCGGAAACACACAATATTTAAATTACACTGCTCAGAGCACAGTAATTGAGCCAAACAGACATAAGTTCACATCCACTGAGCCTTCAACGCAGCAAATGCTGCCATCAATCCCCCTGAAGTGCCCGAAGGATGGTTCACATGCCCAGAACGTTGTGTATCTTTTTTCCCTATTCTAGCAGTAGATTTAATAAACTAATAACTTCCTCTTCCAAATTGTACCTCAGCCATGTAATCTAGGGATAGTCAGATTGTTGGCTAACCCAGACCTTTCTGACACGCTCAGTTAAAACCCTGAGCAAACAATGAAACACCACTCTAAACACTTTCTTTGCCACATTTTGAGTGAGCAGACTGACAGGAGCCCGTGCACAGGCATGATCATACATTTGTTGAACTGCCATGTGTATAAAGAGTCCCCACATTATTAACAAGCATTTTAAGAAGAGATTCAATCACTTCAGAATCCCCTATTTGGTTATGAGCTGTACCTAGTAACAGAAACAAGACTTTTCACAGACTGTCATGATGCTTCATCCTTCAGAGGACCAGATTCCTGTTCACCAGCCCTTACTTCATTATTTGCAAACAGAAGTACAAGAAAGGATGAACTGCTTGCCTACTGAATTCCTCAAAAAAAAAGAAAAAATTACTTTCATTGCTTTTGTAATTTTCCAAACATCTGAATCTACTTTGCACTCACATAAGAGCATTACAGACACCAAAACACTTGGTTGCCACACAGCTGTTGCTACCAGATGTCTCAGCTTGGGTGCTGCTGCATCCCAGGATAAATGAATACTAATGTTCCTAGAAAGGGAAAGAGGGTCTTGCCGGTAACATTCTTCTTACTTGTTACATACCACCGTGGTGACTCTGGCCTGGCGTGGGAGGTACCTCCAAAATGCTTAACACTAAGAAAACAATTCAACTTCCAGTTACTTAGTATCATAAGTACTAGGTAAGACATCATATATATCTGTATATCTAATGTATAGGTACAACCTATGGTCATATTTCAAAAGACATAAAGAAATGCAGCAGCTACGTTGTTCTCTTTCCTCTTTATTTTGTACGTCTTGCAGTGAGTTTCTGGACTCACTGCACTTTGTGGCAGTCATGACATTTTAAGGTCTTGCAGGGTAAAGAGTAACCTCTGTGGAGAACCTGCACATGGCATATGAACCACTACTGTGCCTCCCTCATCTTCAAAGCAAGGTACATTCACCCCATCTGAGAATATCAAGAAGTACTGTGCTCTCTCTGCTGGGTTACACAGGCACAAAGCAGATCAGAGAGAGACACAGGCAAACACATTTACTCATCTAAGAAATCCAAACATCCTTTTTAAAAATTAAGGTCTAAACTATCTTTTGAGAGAAAGTGTATTATATTCATGAATAAAATAAATACCTTTGTTATCTGTTAGGAACATGTGGTTAAGCATTTCTTGTTTTATGGTATTTTAAAATCTTACTTTACTGATGACTCCAGCTCTCAATAGGCAGGAAATGAGCAGGTGCTCAACATTGTCTATTAACTACCCTATCAGCCTGTCAAAATGACATACAGAGGCTTAATAAGAGATTTTTGATAAAAATTTTATAAGTCCAGGTGTAAAACACATGCTATGTCACAAATACAAAGGGTTTCACAATGTCAGCTGTAGCCTGCTCTGCTGGCTTTTTGCAGAGTGGGTATCTCGAAGAAGCTTTGTCCATCTCAGATAATGCCAGAACTTTAATTCTACTTGCTTTAGAAACAAGTCATATCAACTATTCCCACACTCTCCCAAACCAAATAACAACACCTTTTCCCTCTACTTCTGCCTGTGCGTATCATATCCTAAAAGAAGGACTAACAACACATAAATGCATGCACTCTCAATTTTATATTTCTAATGGATGAGTTTAAAGAATCCTCATAAAAAAAGTGTTTGGAATCTCATTCCAGAGGCAAGTTTTGCTTTTTGGAGTCTCTCCCTACTCCCAAATGCAATGCAATATGTCACACTATGGGCTAACAAACCGCTCTAAAATAAGATACTTGAGGAAATAGTGATCATTTTAACTGTAGCGTTTTTTTCTGGGGGAAGAAAGTCTAGATCCTGATTCAGCAACACCCATGTTGACTGAAACAAAGCTGTTATTGAAAACAGGCATGAGCTGAAGTATCTTGCAGAATTTGTCTCTAAATATACATAAATTATATATATAAAATAAAGCCTTTAGACATGAAAGTATTTTTCTGCTGCAAAGGCACCCTCATCTGAAATTAAATCTGCTGTGTAAATAAGCCTCACTCCTGATCATTGTGCTCATCTCAAACTCATAAAAGCAGCAGTATAATTTAAGAAAAAAGTATCTTAATACATCGTTTATCACCCTGTCCTTTTTACAAGTATTGTCAATATAAAAGTCTCATTTATTTTCTTTCTTGTTCTGGGCAGACTTGTTTATGGTGTTCTCATTTCTAAAGAGAAAAAAAAACCCAAAGCCACAACATAAAATCGCCCTCCTCAGTACTGAATAAAACCATTTCAGGAAGTCTAATTATACCCTTGCTTTTGTAACTTTTTCTCATTCAGATTCACAGAGAGCTCTTGAAATCAAATGCTAGTAAAAGCAAAAGATTAGTGTTATTATTATCAAGCACTTACAGTGTGTGTAAATTTACTCAGTGTTCTTTACAAGCAGAGATAAGATATCCTTCCTACCTCAAAGATAACAGCTGACAAACATAAGGACCGCAAAGAATTGGGTGTAAAAGGGAGAACGCAGGGTAAAAGAGGGTGATAAGAGATAGGGTAATCAGCAGTGAGTCACTTCTAATCCAAACCCAGCCCGTATGGAAGGACGGAGCCGCGTCCTCCCCGTCCAACAGCAGGTGGGGCTGCTGCAGTGCCGCGGCCCCGGCGGGAGAAAGAGGCCCTGGAATTCCAAACTCACCTGTGGAAAACTGACCTCTCAAATTCAGAACCGCATTACGAACGGCCTGACTTTCAGACAACTTAATTTCATCGTTCCTGTTGGCCTCAGCAAGCTTTACCAAAAAAACTCCCGAGTGCTTTTCTGCGTGTCACTAAAACACCGAATCAGAAAGATCCAGGCCAGACCCTTGTCCCAAATCTGCATCACATCTCTCATGGCAAAGCTCCACTGGCTAGTGATACAAAGTCAGTCTACACCTGTGCAGAGCACACCTGAATGACTCCTGAAAAACTTCAGTGCATCTCGTTTAGAACACATGTTGCAGACCAAAGCCAGCTCTTTATAATATAAGGGTCAACTTGCCAACTCCACGTGTGGGTCCTTCCCATGGGCCTATCAAAATTAGCAGCATGTAGAAATGATGTTCAAAGTAGAATGCAAGAAGAAGTCTTGAGGACAAATCTCGTTAGCTGAAAGACTGATATTATTTTCAAGTCCAAAGGTCTGGTTCTGCTGGACTGAATGGGAGGCTGAGCCCTTTTTCATGAAAGGGAATGGGCGCAGAAAGGTGGTATTTGGTTTAGCATCCAAAAACCACCTACAAGGATGATAGAACCAAATTCTAGACTTCACCAGGGAGACACAGCTCAGTGAGAAGTACTGGCTGCCACTGCAGAGCCCAGACATTTAGTTCAGCTCTGTGGACCTTCCTCAGTCTGACAGCTTACATAAGCCATGCCACAGGGTAATGCAGGAGAGCCCCAGGGATCAGTCTGTGGCAGGTAACATCCGGATATCGTCATTCGGGGTTTGAGGCCCAGTTTTCATGCTCTATTTCTACCACTTCTGAGTCAGTGGCAGGTTGTTCTGCAGCATGACACAGTCCCTGCCAGAACGTTGCTTCTTCAGAATCAAGCACCATGGGAGGGTTTTAACAGTCCTGGTCATCATTTTTCTGGCATGGGTTCGTACTTCCAGCACTGGAGTGGAAACACTGATTTGTCTCCATCCCTCCCCTGACATGCCAGCTATTATGTTGCTCTGCACAGGAGTCAGTCTTCCCTTTGTTTGCCTCATTTTCTATCTTCAGTCTCTTAGCATTGATTCCATATGTGCTGAGGGTGTCTCTGGATGAACATTCGTACTGCTCATCCAAGATGTTATCACTGTTTCCTGCTCACTAAAATGAGTGTATCCCATCCACAGCAGCATGATACTCAGGACAAACTGCAAAACTCACCCAAGAAGCAGCATAAACTCTGTGACAGTCATTTAAGTCAGCCACTGCTAAGTAACAATTCACTCACTGTGACATTATTAACAGCTATCTCAGGGTATCTCTGCAAGCAGCAGTTGTTGCAGTGTCAACATACCCTGAGATATGCACACAAGGTCTCTGGAGACTTTTTAACTTGGTTGCTGGCCAGTGCTGCTGCATCCTCACTGCTGCTATTACCTCTGCCAGTTAAATTAAGACAGGCAAACATGCTGCAATCACACCTTCATTTTGTCAGGTAGACCTGTGGAGATAAAGACAGACCCAAACCAAAAGAGAATCCCTGATTACAGGGAGAGACAGATGCATAAAGACAGCTCAAGAAGTCAAACTGTACTTTTTCTAGAGAACAAAGAAATTCTGCTCTTTGTTGAGCAGCACACAGAACCAAAATATGCGAGTGTGGGGCTGGCCATGCCTCAGACATCACTGAGGTAGATACAGCACCTCATCAGGTCCAGGGTCCCTGCCAGCCACCCACAGCAGGATAGCAGGAGGATGCAGGGAGCAAGAACAGTAAGAGAGCATGATGCCAAGTTAAGGACTCTCTGGTTTTTCTTTTTTTCCACTGAATGATGCTACCTTTCTGCACCTTTCCATCACCTGTGTGATGCCGCTGTGTGTAGGGCCATGCACAACTCCCTCATGACCACAGTGTCTGAAACTGGAGGCATGGCATGGTTTTCCCCTCACATAGGAAGAAATGGCCAGGTGGAAGCATGAGGAACAGTCAAAGGAAGGAAAAAACAAACAGTTAGAGTCACCTTCAGAAGGAAAACAGACAAAAGAAAGCACTGCTCTTTACCCAGCCATTTCTGCATTCCCAGTAAAATGCCTGGCTACAGTAGAGGTGCTTCCCTGGGAGAGGAGGAGGAAGGTGCTGTCTGGAGGATGCTAAATGCTAGAGGCAGAGCTTCAGATTTGCATCCACCCTCCTTTGACCAGTCCCTGCCTCACAGCCTTAGCAAATGTGCTCCCTTCAACACATGGCCTATTTTCTCACTGACTTGTATTGCACTAGGGCTGCAAGAAGCCTCTGAAATCAGAGGGGCTGCTTCTTGCCCAAAGCCACTTCTACACCAGGCCAGTTTAGCTTTTTACAGGAGGCTTAGTTCCAGTTTGCACTTTGCTTGAGAGCAGCATCTTTCCAGATGCAGAGATGCTGAATTATAGTGTGAACATTTTTCAAGAAGCATCATTCCAAATAGACGCCTACCCCTCACAGCAGAAGGGCACACTCTTAAATGGGGTAATTAACAGGCAGCACTACAACAAATGCTGTAAATGTTAATAACATGAAATCTTTACCAGACTTCTTGCGTCTGCTGGTAGAGGGTTTGTTTTTCATGGAAGACAAAGCAGTGACTGTGTGTAAATTACTCTCATGTCAAGTGCTAAAATGCAATAATGCACCATCCTAGAACATGCATAGAAATGACTGCTTTGCCATGCATTTTTGTACTAAAAGCAGAAACCTAATCATCAAAGTAAAGCTGAATGGGCTGTTACACACCCTCAGCATAGCACAGGAACTCTTACATGTCATGATTCAGAATCAGCAATTCACATTTCCCACAGAAAGACAAGACCAAATGGCACAGAGAAACTTCCTCACTCACATCAGATGCCTGTAAAGAAGCCTACCTAGACCACCTAGAATGATGTCCCATGTTTAGTCCCTGCAGCAGTCGGGGCTGCAATATCCGAACAACAGAACTGGTTGGCCACTCTCTATCCAGCTTGGATATTGTTTGCCCTACCTGTGCTGGACAAGGAGCTTCATCCATGGACAAAATTACGCAGCATTCCTGCCTCACAACACTCCAAACTCCTTTGTGGACCACTCTAATAAAGAAATACAAGATGAGGCCTTTGCAAATGGAATTTTTTCCTTCTCATCATTTGTGATTTGAAGCAGCAGACACAGTCTAAGCCAGGGTTGTTGTGAAGAACCTGCTCTAGTGGAAGGTGTCCCTGCCCATGGGTGGGAGTTTGGAGCCAGATGATCTTTAAGGTCCCTTCCAATCCAAACCTCTGTGGTTCTATGATTTGTTAGTGTAACAGCTCTCTTTGTCCAGGTGTTTTGTCCTATTTCTCTAACTCTGTCCTCCAGAGTTGCCTGCACAGGACAGAGATTTCTGCCACTTATCTGCTGGGGAAATCCCTTCTGGGAAGGGTGAAGTGTGGTTTGAGAACTGGCCCAGGCAGCATCTGACATCTCCTTACCCTCTCAGGGGGAAGTTGACTTTGGCTGGAGCACTGTGTGTTCTGGCTAACCCAACTGGCAGACAAACTCCCAGGGACTCCTGGCAGTGCGAGCCAGAGCAGCCTGAGGCTGCACTCCTGCATTCAGGAAAGCCTGGGGCAGAGACACCGAGTCCAGCACAGAGCCCAGCCTTCAGTGCCCCCATAAAAGCCTGAGCCAGCTCACAGTGAGGTTGGTGCCAAGGCTCCTGTACTAAAGGGAATCCAGCTTGTTCAGAGCAGCGTCCTCTGTGTCACTGCCAAACCCCACAGGATCTCGGGTCCAGTGTTAGTCATGCTGCTGCTGGTAGTACACATTTATGGGGTCTCTTGTTGAGGCTCTGCCATTTACTGCTTTGTTCATTCAAGAAACTCAAGTTGGCTTAATCTTATCGTGTTAATAGATCTAAATATGGACATAAAGAACTTGAGCATACATAAGCACAATGAATATGAGTCTCTCATTCATTCCTGCACAGTACAGAGTAAATTGCCAGTGTGGCCCTTTCAGCTTATTAACATCTTTAGACTTGGCCTCACAAAGATTACACTCCCCACTCAGCAATTCAACCTCCTTCTAATACTTTTAAAACAGAGGAAAGGTCAAGACCCCTAGGGAAGATGCCAAAGATTGAATGGTTGGCCCTGAAAGCAGATGAACTGCAACAGCCAGCAAAGCAAACAGGCCATGCCAACAGTGGTGCTCTCAAGGAAAGGAAGTACAGTTTCTGTTCTGGCATCCACATAACCCAAACACTTACACACACAATGCAGATCCCTGCAAGGCAACAGTGAGTATCTGCTTGGAAAGGGTCTTTGCCACTTGGAACTTTTTCAGGCTTTCTTAACACTGTGGCTTTTCTTATGATTCCCTCACCCTTCTGGTCATTTTGGAAAAAACAAGTTCACTGCAGCCCAGGCTCCCACACTTACTGGACCCCAGGAAGCTGAAACAGCTCCAGGCTGGAATATACTGGGTGATATTTTGTTTTCTTTCTAACAGGAAAGGACTTTCATTTCGCTCTGAACTGCAGTAAGCACACATCAGGAAACGAGCATTTGCAAGGATGAAATCTCAACATCGAGCATTATTTAAATTTGTAGGGCTATTTAATGCTCATCACACATTTGATCCTAACAGTGCAAGTGATTTTCTATCAGAACATTTTTTTTTCCACTTCAACAAGGAAAACTGCCCCTCCAAATATAAGCACTGCTTGTTATTTTGAGGCAGTGAGGCAAAACATACAGCACATAGACCACATTTGGCTTGCTTAGCAGATGTCTACAGATCACTTGATGTTAATTTCAACATAAAAGCTATTATATTTCTGGCCTTGCCCTATTAGTTGTTAAATAATTATTTATGCTTGGCAGATAAATTCTAGGAACCCTGAATAAAGCCCATCAACCCTACTAAACTAACCACATTTGACACAACAGTTTTCACTCATAGAAGACTCAAGATGTAATGTTTGTTGCCTATATGATTCTGTCTCACGACCTAAAAGGTAATCCCATATTTATATTTAAACCTAAACTGCATATAGGATGTGTTTCAACACTACTTCACAGGCAAAGAATTAGCCTGTTTGGTTCACTGACATTTACAGCCATGTGCTATAGCTAGTTTCAGTTCATAACTCAGTTTATCTAATTCTCCTATTCACTTCACAATTCTGGCACTAGTTAATATGTTTTTCCATAGGTGTTTTGGCTTTGGCTATCTAGTTTGCTATACTTGTCATCAGCCAGGCACTGGTGTGCTGCGACCTCGATGGCTACAAAACAATAATTGGAAATGTTGGCTTCCCTTAATTAATGTATTTAAACAGCTAACCCCACTTACATGAGTGCTATTTATACACATTCAAAACTGCAGTTGTTGTGTATTCTGGTTGAATGGTTTGTAAATTCCAAATAGCCAATCTACAAGGCCCCGTATGAAAGTCTTTCAACCAAGTTTTGGACATTCATATGCTGTTGTCTGAAGAAATTTAGATGATGTGCTGTCCTTCGTGAGCACATTTTACTGTAATTATACTTCTGTATCCTTAACAGACAGGTTAGAATTTAAAGATTTGGAAAAACAAGAAATTTGAACATTCCACTGAGGAGAACTCACTCAATATGCCTATTTCTATCTCATCTGTCTGGTTAAAAGAGCACAACTTCTCTATTATCGTAGTAACATACATTATGTCTGCATTTAAGTTTATGTGCAGTTTATGATTTTGTGTGATAAATAAAAATTAGCGATGCAAAAAGGAGCAAAAGGAATTCATATTGCTTCCAGCATACTGCACTTCCTGCCCTAAAAGCTGTGTGGCTTTGCTTTGCATCGTTGACAAACTAAACTCACTAAAGTTACAAAGATGTTTTCAGCTGATTTTGGTGGACATTGGACATTTGGTGGACCCCTTTTGTAGCTGGGGTGCCTCTGTCCTAAGGTAGCTTAATTACAGTGGGCAATTTTGTTATATATTATTAATAGAAAATGTCTAAGCTTAGAGGCAGTTTCCCACTTTGATTTCAAAGCCAGCTCTGTTGTGCTTTTCCCAGAAAGCCAAGCTGCTTACTGAGAGGTGAGTATTCATGTTTCTCCCCACTTAAGCCCCAAATCCCAGAGGTCTGAGCCTACAGCCCCTCTGCTGTAGCTGTTTTTAGAACTGCAAGCTATTTTTTCAGGCCTCAACGTTTGTCAAAACAAGGACCTTTATCCAAGCAGGGAAAGAACTATCAGGTCTGGAGGTTATGAGACAGGAGAAACCTGGAGGCAGCCACTGGAGCAGGTATCACACAGCCATACCAGCCTTTCAGAAATCTCCACAGGAATAATGAAGGATTCCATGCGTTCCTCTGGAAGTGAACTGTTACCGGGGCTTCTCGTGCCATTCCTCGCCTGCAATAACAGACACAAAATGACCAGTCTTAACCAGAAGCTTGCCATTTAATGACGCCCCAAGAAAGAGCTAGGAAAGAGAGCTGAGATCTTCCATTCCCCTGGATACCTCCATTCCAGGCTGCTCTGCCGGGATGCACTTATGCATCTCTCATCCCTGCGATAAGTCCTGCCCAGACTTGTCCCTTGCCCATGGAGATTTTAACTGTGGGTTAAAAATGACCAATGAGAGCTGTGGGTTGTGCTTCACTTCTGCACACGGGAGGCAGAGGTTGTGGCCAAAAGCAGGGGTTTTTGTAGGGTTGGTTTTACAATTTTTACTGATGACAAGCCAATTTCTCCCTGTCGATGTTTGCTGCATGTGACAACACAATGTTGCCTTGAACATCATGTCATAAACTAGCAAAAGTGAGCAACTGGTGAGGCAGAAAAAGTGAGGAGAAGAGACAGTAAATAAAAAAATGCATGTAAAATATTACTTGTTCGTGCTGGCAGGTTCCCTCAGTTTGGTTTTATTAGCTAGAAGAAAATAAAAAAAAGTGGATGCAGCACGTGGAGGAAGGCAACACCCTTGCTAGAGCAGAGAAGCAGAGTCATTAAATCCGACATTAGCCCTCCATGTGGCATTAACCTAGACAAATCTTTTCTCATGCACACTTTTTTCCATGTGTTGGAATGGTGTTGCAGCTCTGAGGGAAGCTTTGCAACGTCAGCAGTTTCTGTGATGAACTTTTAAGATCTTCAATCTGTGTTATGAGTTTCATTAAAAACTGACACTGTTTCTCAGACATTCCTAAGTTACTTGCAGCCTTTTCATTTTTAATCATTGTTAATCATACCTCACCCTGTGAATAAAAGCAATATATAGAAGCCATATAGAGACACACTTTAAAAACAAGACTGCCAGGAAACAAAAAAATATGCCAGTGGTGATCCCCACTATCTCTTGGACTTACTTAGGAAGAGGTCAGTTCAGTCCTGAAGAAGACATCCTAGCCATGGAAAGCAGAAGACTGGATAATTGCAGTGAAGTCTTGTCTGGCTGTGATACTGGTCAGACAATGAAACTGGCACATAAACAGGGGTCCAGGAGGTCTAGCAGTGCAGTTATCATGCATTTTATTTTGAAGAAGTGTGCATTTAACTTGTTGGGGCCTCAGTTTGGCTATCCCTGTAATTCCAAGGCATCTGCTGTTCTCTTCAATGTGATACGGGATCTAAGGAGAGGTCATCATCAGACAACCACATGCTGAAAATAGAAATGACAAAGAAACATCTATAATATGCAAAGCAGGCAGACGGTCAAAATCTCCTGTAGATAATTAGGCTCAATAGTTTCTGCCAGATGATTAAAAAGCCTGATTTTATATATTTCTTTCTGGCGTAGTTTGTTTTTCTCAGGTAGATGTCCTAACTAAATATGACTTTTTAAAAAAGCCTCCAGTGTAAATCAGGGATGTCTGGAGCTCCAAGCACTGTGGCAAGGTTTAGCAACAAACTGGATCACCTGGATATGTGTACCTTTCAAATTCCACTGCCATCAATAGCTATGCTGGGCAGCGTGGCACAGCTGAGCAGTGCTGCCAGCGCTACCATTGGGCAACATATTGAATTGTTAATTCACAGAGAAATTAGGGGGGAAGAGATTAAACCTTACAATCTGGGATTTGTAGGCAGACCTGTAAGAGTGGCAAACACCCCCTGTACAAATAGCAAGGGATACAGATTAGTAGAATTTTAATCTCCAATTAATTAACAGTCTCTACATCTGCTACCTCTAGCACAAATAAAGTTGCTCAAGGCCTTCAAAAATTTTGTTTCCACTCCCCACCATGGTTTTGTTTGAGAAAGTCTATGCTTTTATGATGAAGACAATTCAGTGCTGGCCTAATGAATAGCATAGCCTGCTTTGGGAACACTTACAAACTGGGATCTGATTACATATGTGCCTCTGGCTGCCTGGACCATCTTTCTCTGATTCTCCACAAATGTCCACTCTCTTTTATCAGGGTATTTCCTCATTTAATGGCTGGGGCAGTGTAGCTTTTTGTAATCAATAACTTCAGCACAGATTGCAGCACTAACACCAACATTCCCACTATTTAACTTCAAAGCAAAAAAAAATCAGCAACAATTTCATTCCTCATTAGAAAAACAAAACCTTTACTTAATCAATTTTCTTGCCTGCTTTTTTATATCTTTAACAAAAGACTCTAGTTACAGGTTAGAGGCTTATCTTATTTTCATACCTCCAGGGTTCTAAGGTTACACAAGGACTACTGTAAATGCAGAACAGCATTCCTGTAGATTTTTTTTGTTGCTCTTGCTTATGACTAAACAAGGGATGTTACCAGCATCTCCTCTGCTGTTTCCTCATTTCAGTAACAATGCACTGACCCTGATAAGTATTCAGCCAGAGCATGTCTGCTTTGAAAGACAAAGCTACTCTCCCATATCTTCTGTAAATGATTTGAGGAGGTCTACACCTCAGTCCAAACATCTGTGGCTACAATTCTACCCCCACATGACCACACTCCGTGTTTACAAATGCAAGAACTTGAGTTCAGGCACAACACAGCCCCGCAGTGTATCCAAGTCTCTAGACTTTTATGCCCCACATACACTGTGGAATTTCCACTGTGCATACAAAATTATTCATGACAGAAACATTGAAGGACCACCCTCCCCCTCCCTCTGCAAATACGAGTGAGAAAAATAGCAAGAGGTTTCCTTTTGCTTCCCGATCATAGTGAGGAAAGGAAATTTTAAACCAACATGTTTTGGGGAGGGAAAGGGAGACTCGCTGCAAAATGTTGAAGACCAGGGGTGTGAGTACATACTTGTATTAACATCTTCCATCCCTGGAGCTGCAGTAATTTGCATGACATTATCTACCTGGGATGTTGCTATGGTTATCACCATACATAAGTAATTACCAGGGCAAATTGCACATACAGCGCACGGATTCATGCTGTCAGAAGCAAGGGATCTTCTTATACACTTGAAAATGTAAATGTTTGAAAAAACACAAATCAGAAAGATTCCTGATAAGCAAAAAACTTCAAGACTTCTTCTGAGTGATGCAAAATTGTTGTTAACTATGCTTATTGACAACGGTACCTCAAGGGATGACTCAGACCACGTCCAAGCGAGCAAGATACTGCACCTGCTCAGTAGAAAATCAGTAGAAACAGTCACCAGTAGTAGTAACCAGAAACCAATCAGTAGGAACAGTAGAAAATCCCTGTCAAAGAGTTTACAGTCTAAGTAGATGAGAAAGGCAAGGAGAAAGAGAAGTGGTGTATTGTACAGAGCAAACAAGGTTGTCAGCCTCGCAGTACTGGTGTGATTATTTTGGGCAGATTATGTCAAGAAATTTGCTTCTGGCAACCAAGCCAAAGATGAAGAAAAGAGAAGGAGAAGGGGGTGATGTAGGCTACATCCGTGCTAAGAAAAAGACAAGGGACATGATGGTGTGATGAAGCAGTCAGTCAGGACAAGTCAAAACTACGTGTGATCAAAGTGGTTCTCTGAAAGTTCCCCCATTTCCCCTCCTGCAATGTTTCTGCTGCTATTTGCTGGCTGGGGTCCGACTGTACTCTGATCTCTTCTAGTTTCCCATAGGAGCCGAGACAAAAGTTACAGTCCATCTGCAGCTGTACACCCAACAATTAACACCCAGCAGAATTTGGCTGAAAGTACAAATACAGGGTATCTAATGCTAGATCAAGATAAGTTAGACGTTAAGGGCTCATTCTGCAATATTGATACAGTTACATTTCCAATAAAATACAGCTGCACTGTATACAAACAGCTTGAGCTGCAGTCTATTGTTATCCATGGAAACTTTTCAACAACTTTGATAAAGGTGTTCTGTGTCCTCAGGAAAGGCAAGGCTTTAAAAATTAGTGCTGATACCATGACTTGAGTGAACCACATTAGCCCAACTGAAATGTAAAATATAATTCTAAAAAACACAAAACGGGTTACTATAATTTAATTTGAGGTGACATAGGTGAGTCTCATGTCCATCCAAACCAACCATATGTTCTGTGTACAAAGGAATATTGTAATTTAGTTGTTCTGGACTTACAAAGTATAGTAGAATTGAGGAGAAAAGTTGTTATATTTTCCATTTGTAGCTTCTCTGAAAAACAAGTTCTTCTGCTTACTTAGAAATCATCTGCTTCTCACAGACATTTATTTTTACCTTCTAGTAATACTAACAGAGTTATCATCAAAGATCACCATTCTCCCTAACTGAGCTGCAGAATGCATTTTTTCAGAGCTGAAATAGACTGTAAACCTAGACCTAGCCTTTCACAGTTCTCCATGGGAAACCAGGCAGTCTGCCACGCTGATCCCAAGAACGATGGTGCTTCCCCGCACTCACCACCAGTAAGTTGAGCTCACTTGTGTTTCAGCATCCAGCCCATGAAAGCAAATCATTCCCTCATAAAAAGGGGCCACCATGAGATCCCCGGACTGCTCAGTTAAACCTACTCTCTCATTCCTCCAGGTTGCCTCAGGGGACTGTTATTCATAGCTATGTGAGACTCTGAAATGAACTGGATTTGTTGATGAGAAAGCCAGTGAGTGTATTGGTGCTTTGCCTCTTTACAAGGGGATCTCTGTGTAAATGCAGCCAAATTCCACGAGGTACCTACCACACGTGAGAGGGAAATACACAAAGGAATTTTCTGAAGAACAGAGAAAGAAAAGTCTCAATGCCAGGATAAGTATGTCTTTGCATGATAGTTAGGAATGATGCACAGATTTAGAGAAGGCAGAAAATTTCAAGAAGTTCTGCAGGCTGACTTTTTAACTGAAGATGCACTGGCACTCTAACAACTGTTGGTGCCACATCACTCTTATTTTTCACCATATCCTTTCAAGCCAAACTATGATGCAGTCTTTAGGCCTGAATCTCTTTCTAGTTTTAATGTGGGCATCAAATGGAAGTAAGAGTACACAAAAGTCCTTACTTAGAAAGCTATACTATGACAGCATCAAGTATTCTGACTATTTTAGCAGATGGGACAAAAAACATACTGATAGAGAAGAATTTTGCTATTGAAAATGTGATAAGACCAGGTGTTAGCCAGCAGGCAGTCAGAAAGCACAGTATCCCTTAGGGATCATTTACATGGCCCCAGGGAAGTCACAATTAATGATATCCAGAAATACTGGCTAAAGATGCAAGATATGTGTACCCTCGTTAGGATAAAGGTAGACTGAAGACAAAGACAGATGTGAAACAAGTAATCTCAGGCTTTATCCAGGTAACTGGATACCCACAATGACAGGCATATTGCAGCTGTACGTATATTTCACACAAAACAGTCAGTTGATGATAAATATATCAGTGAAAGGGAAAGTAAATATGTGAAGAGCAAAATGCAAGATGGAAGAAGTGAGATAAATATTGTTAGATTCAAGGGAAAAGCGCTATAAACAGTAAGCAAAGCTCTTTGATTTGCACTGTTTTCCAGCCCATAAAACCCTAATATCTGCCAGTGTTTCATTAAAAGCTTATAAACTACCCAGCATGCCTGCTGCTGCATAAATGTATTGCTAAAAAACATTTTCGATGTTGCAGACTGGTCTTTTGCAATGTTACAAAAAATCCTTATGTGTATATAACTCAGACACATTACTGAAAGAAGTGTGGATTGCAAAAATAGCACCTTAAACTCTAAATCTAATTAATCATTCAGTAGAAGTAGGTTTCTCTCACTGGAGATGTTCATAGTAATACCCTTAAACCAGAAAACACAAATATTTCAGGGGAAAAAAACCCACAATATTTTAGGAAACAGGCATTTTGGATAGAGGAGTTAAGAGAAAACTACCATTTTGTGAATTGAGTAAACAGAGTAGAAGATATGTCTTCGCAGAGGATTGAGAGTTCAAGGTCACCACAGTTCAACAGCAAAATCTGTAAAAGTTAATCCGAGTGATACAAAGATCTGGCAACACTATGACTGACCAGATCAACAACTGTTTTGACTGAATGTGCTCCCTATTCTCAGCATTAAAATCTAAGACTTCAGCCCTCTAAGGACACGTAATCACAATATCAGTCCTTTTCCACAAAAAGTCATATTGTATCAATCAAATCTTTATTTTTATTACCAGTGGTCCTGAACCAAGACTGAAGGGATCAGAACATTCATGGTTTCCCAACTCTTGTAAGATCACTACATTTCAGGGCTTGCTCACACTTGAACCCAAACCCAGGGCAAAATTAAAATGTTCCAATGGCCAGAACCCATACCCCTGAGGCAAACCCTCCCAGTGTCTGGAGGCTTTCAGATGAACGACCATGTAGGCACTAAGCCCATTCTGCATTGTCGTTACTGTAGCTTTTCTCACAGAAGTGGCTCCAAATTGTTCTGACAACAAAACACATAGATTCGTTTCCCACATCCCTCAAACAACTTCATGTTCTTCTGCATATTCTACGAGCATCGAGTTGATGCTTGATTGCAGCACTGATGGGGTGAATGGGCAGCAAAGCCTACCTGTTACTCTGTTCAGACTTGTCTCTGAACTAGCAGCACAATCCAACACTTGTGGATCAGGAAGCTAAAAATTCAGCCTCTCACCACAGCTTCAGTCCTGGGAAAACATCAGAAACAATATTATAGATATAGGAATCAGGGACAGGAATTTCAGAAGACTGAGACATAAAAAGAGCCATATCTGAATTATTGCACAAATATGAGATTCTTCAATATGTTAACGAAAACTTTGTTTTGCAGCTATATGCTTAACGATAAATAAATAAATAAATGAATGAATAAATAAAGCAACCAAACCCAAACACAATAAAAGGATTACATCTCATTAGCTTTGTAAACTCAAACACTGCTAAGCTGATCAGCTGAACCATTTTCAAGCTGCCACATGCATATCACAGCTCTCACCAACAGCACTGAAACAGTTGCTCAGCTCTGGATGTACAAACACACCCAGAAGACAATCTGCCCAGACCTAAAGCAAAGGGCAGCTCATGTGACTGAGGTGAAAGGTGTGCGTTAGTGTTCCACGCTGTCTAATTAAGCAAAAAAACAACGTATTTGACTGTTTAAATGTTTGAAATCTGCTACTGTTGCCAATGGTTCTGAGGCAAAACCAGCACTAGCCCAGCATGGCTCCCATTCATACTTTGCAAGAGTCACAAAAGGCAGAAAATAGCAAATGTGGAAATCTGCACTGCCACATTTCTGCTGTCATTACAAGCAACTCCTGTGCCAAGCACAGTTCAGCTACAGGTTTAGGTCAAATGGATGTCTACCAGGGTAACAACAGTGCAAGGGGAAGTTGTGGTCTGGTTCAGCATATTGCATGTCAGTGCTACTGGCACACCCAAAGGCCACATCATAAATGTGGTTTATACACCCTGTGGACGAGGCTGACAAACCACTCAGTGCAATTTGGAACTAGTGATACCTTCAGGTCCAAAGTAACAATGGACAGAGCAGCCCTGCAGGTGGTGCACACTGTGGTCCTACTGTTCATCACAGGATGAATTCAGCAGCACGATCATAACCTGCAACGGCCTGCGTACGTTGACAGTCCTCTCTATGGCGTGATTCTCTGACTGTGAATTAAGAGTGTAACACCGGAAAAGGAATCATAATAGGCAAATTTAAATTACCTCTGAGTGGAGACTTTTACAGCTGTGAGCAAAATAACTTGTAATTTAAGCAAAACAGAACAGAACATAATTCTTCTCTTCGCTAGACGGTTCGGGCTTTCTCCCTCCTGCATTTTCAGGATACCAAGTTTGCTTCCCTTCCAGTGACAGTGACCCCACCACCGCAAATATCCTCTGTGAGAGTGCTTGCAACCTTTTTGCGGGGATATCAGGTTGCTGTAACACTCGAGACAGAGTCAAGAGGGGGGATTGTGTTGTTGTTGTTTGTTTGTTTATTTTTGTTTGGGGTTTCTGTTTGTTTTGCGGGTTTGTTTTTTTTTACTTGTAGCTTTATTGTTACTTGCCATGAAAAGAAAAGAGAGAAAAAAAAATCACGCTTTTGTCCTCTCCCAGCCAATTCAGGATGACAGCAGAGACCCACCATCAACCTGGCGCTCCGGGTGACCGAACCGCACAGAGGGAGCACAGGGGGACAGACCCGCCCCGCCGCTCCGCGTTCACCAGGGCGGGCCGGGGTCGCTCCGGCGGTGCCCGGTCCCAGGGTCCCCCCGCCCCGCTCCGTCGCTCCCCGCAGCCCCCCGGCCCCGCCGGCCGGGCCCCCGCGCGGACGTGGCGCCGGCCGGGCCGCCCCGGCCCCGCCGCCAATGGCCGGGCCGGGGGCGGGGCGGGCAGCGGGGCCCGGGGCGGGGCGGCGGGGCCTGGCGGGCGGGCGGGAGGGCTGCGGGAGCGGGGGCTGCGGAGCCGGGCCATGGCGGGCGGCGGTGCGGTGCGGGCGCTGCTCCCGGCGCTGCTCCTGGCGGCGGGAGCGCTGGGCAAGCCCACGGCGCGGCAGGAGCGGGCGCGGCCCGGAGCGCAGCACGAGGACCGGCCCGGCTTCCAGTACGACCACGAGGCCTTCCTGGGCAAGGAGGAGGCGCGGAGCTTCGACCAGCTGAGCCCGGAGGAAAGCCGGGAGCGCCTGGGGTGAGGCGGCCGGACGGGGCGGCGGACGTGGCAGGGGGAGGGACCGGGGCCGCCTTGCCTTGGTGTCACAGCGGGGTGGGATGCTCTGTGCCCGCTCCATGCACCCTTCTCACCCTCAGGGGATCGAGCAGCGGTACCCTGTACCCCAGTGCGGTACCCTGTACTCTAGTGTAGCACCCTGTATCCCAGTGTAGCACCCTGTACTCCAGTGTGGTGCCCTGTATCCCAGTGCAGTACCCTGTGTCCCAGTGTGGTACCCTGTGTCCCAGTGTGGTACCCTGTGTCCCAGTGTGGTACCCTGTATCCCAGTGTGGTACCCTGTACCCTGGTGTGGCAGCAATACCTCTGAGATTTGACTTAGAATGTTAAGGGGTGGGAAGGGACCTTGAAGACCATCTAGTCCCAACAGCCCCCCTGCCATGGGGAGGGACACCTCCCGCTAAGACCAAGTTTGTTTAAGGCCTTATCCAGCCTGGCTTTGAATACCAACAGGGTTGGGGCATCCACAGCCTCCCTGCTCCAGTATCTCACCATGCTCAGAGGGAAAAATTTCTTCCTAATATCTAACCTCAATTTCCCCTCTCTCAATTTTTACCCATTGCTCCTTGCTCTGGTTTCCCGGTAGGCCCCTTGAGATACTGGGAGGTTGCTACGAGATCTCCACGCAACCTTCACTTCTCCATGCTGAACAGCCCCAGCTTTCTAAGCCTGATTCTCTCCTACCCTGCTGGTTTTGTAAACGAGCAGCCAACAAGTCATCACTTTGGTGTTTTTCTCTCCTGCCTTTCCTGGCCCTACAGCAGTAAGCCTCGTGGAGGGAGCTGCTGTACATAGTGCTGTGCCTGGTGTTGGACAGACCTCACCCGTTGCTGGAGGGCTTTGCTGCTACAGCTCCCTAACTCTGGATTACTTGTTCCCACCATATCAGTGTGAATCAAGTTCAAATCATTCCTTACTTACAGCTGCATTTACAAGTCCACTTGAAGCGTCTTCCCACAGCTTTTCCACTTGAGACATCTTTGCCCACTGTGTTTCAGTGTTGCTCTTGCTTCCATGCTGCTGCCAAGAACAGAGAGCACTCCTTACTTTACTGCTTCTCCCTCCTTTACATCTACAGGAAGGCAGATCATTAAGCAGAGCTGAGTTTAACAGGAATTAAAGAAAGTTCCTTTAATGTAGTTACTAGCAAGAAGATAATTTGAAATATCTGCACGTTCTTGCTAAGATTCCCCTTGCCTAGTAAAGTACCACAGGGAATGGTACTTACTGATTGTCTGTCTAGCTCCATCCTACGACCTTAGTGCAGTAGCACTGTAATCTCACTGACTGACCTCTTGATCCTTCTGGAAGCTGTCACTACTATTTATGTGTATCTCAGTGACTGGACAGATAAAGTAGTTACCAGAAACGACCGACTTCATCCACATTGTTTCAAGAAGGAGAGAAAGGAACCATGTTCTCAGTGTACACGATTTATGACCTAGATTCTCACAAAGTGTGTCACTAAAATGGACATGCCTTATTAAAATTGGTCTACACCTACACCAGAATAGATAATTTAGTTGGGGCTATGATTTAACAATATGACTGTTTTTAAACAGTTTTTACAAATGTCGACTCAGCAAGGGAAGAAGCTTAACTTGTGGTGATCTCACTGTGTGCCCCTTGGAGAGGTGACACAGGCATGTTAAGCTACAGCCACAGTCAGTAACCTTTTAAATGTGAGGTGACAGGACTGTCCCTCGGAGGACCAAAGCACAAACTGTGGGGTGAGTATTGTGCATCAGAATATCAGAGATGTGGTTCCTGAGGGGCCACATCAGGAACCACATAACTTTCAGCATTTCATTCATCAGAGAGTTTCATAACTCTCAGCATTTCCCAACCTTGTGATTTTGGATAGCATACTGGGAGGTAAAGAGAGGCTTTTAAAAACATTTCATGTCCTAATAATCGGATATGCTGGCACCCCCCTCTATTTGTAACCCTGTAGTGGGTTACAAATAGAGTCGCTTCTCAAGAACTGATTGGCTTTTAGGAAGAAGACAGATTTAAATAAAAGCTATTTCTAAATGATTTCTGGGACATACAGGCTGCTGCTTTAACCAAAGTGCATGCTGCTGTATTTACTTTACCTTGCTTAGGAAGGGTGGCAGCACATCTGTCATCCCAATGACCAGTGCTGGGATTGGACTCCCAGGGCTAGGCATCATTAATGCAAAGCCACTCTCACCTTCTTCCAGCAAACGAAAAACGACCAGCTAGTATAGAAAAATAGCCCTGCAAACTCTACCTGGAACCTCATTGGAGGAGCAGCTGCACAGTATGATCTTGGATTGAGATGGTGGCACATACCAGCCCTTAACTGCATTGTGACCTGGGAGTGCACCAGCCCTGATGACAGATTCTGTGACAGGGGCATTCCTTCTCCCTGTCCTCCCACCCTGGATCACTTGGCAAAGGAGGAATCACACATTGCCCATCCACGTGCAGTACTGCAACTCACCTGGCTTTGGAGAAGCGTGACATAATCCTGGTGCAGCATCCAAGGACTGCATTAAGGGACTGGAGGTGGGCTGAGGAGGAGGGGAGCAGGGCTGCAGGCATCTGAACCTTCTCCCTGCCATTTGTGAGGGGCCTGTCACTTTTAAGAGAACACAGATGGTTACAGATCCTCACAAAAAAAATGTTTCTGCTTTATATACCGACTAAAGCCAGAGTTTATCAACGTACGGTTGTACTCACATCAGGTGCAGAGGGGAAGCCTTCCTCTTTGAGTCACTTGGTAGTAATGATTTCCTTGCCCCAACTTTGTTCCATCACCAGATGTCTTTACACACTGGCAGCTTAAATCTCTGTGGTAGAAGGTTGTGTGTACCAACTCATACTGACTGTAATATCACTTCAGATAAAGGGAGAAGGTAAACTTTCAGGTATTACACACTTGTGCAAGTAAATTCCTGTTTATGAGCTGGCATTTTGTGTCTGTTAACATGCTCCTTGGATTTTTTCTGTATTTAAGAATTAACCATTTAAACCTGAGGCACTAAAGCTTTTCAGACTGATCAACATGCATTAGCTCCACTACAAAGCTTAGCATGATCCCAAGCCATTTTACAGGCAGTTTATCAGTGTAAAAAGTGGGATCCACAGTCCATACAGTAGCTTGTTACCTGTGCCTTTGGGAGCCTGTAGGCAAAACTATTTCATTGTCCCTGTCTTCAGCTGAGAAGCTGAGTGATGCAGTGCACATGGATGCAATGGACCTATAAAAACAGGTGAAAAGGAAAAGGCATGAAACATCTTCTGCTAAACAGTCCTGACTTCTTTCATGTTAAAAATAGCCAAGAGCTACTGGCAGAATCATTTATTATGACTAATACATTTAACAACAGAAGGAAATACCATATAAACCAATTGAATCAGATTCATTGTGGGGAAAATCTGTTGACAAATACAGTGCATCACGCAGTGAAAGGGACCATTGGCAGTCAGTTCTCCATGAGATTTATGCAAAATAGAAAAGGTTTTTCTAGTCAGTTAATTCATACTTTACTAATTCAGAAGGCAGATTCAGCAGCCCCTTTTTTCCCCCCACAGCTCAGAAATGGCATGTTTATAAAATCAGTCTGATACTGTCGGACTCAGACAAGATTGCTGGAAATTCAGCAGAAGCTGCTGCTGTTATTTGACTACTTACCACTTTCATAAGTAAGGCTTGTGCAAGGCCATTGCTTCACTGGTCAAGCAGTTCCAGTTGGCCAGGGTTGGTTTCTTTGTGGAGAACCAAGATGTTGAATTGAAAAGAATACTCAAGAGTGGAGAACTTTTCCCTGTGTCCTTTGGCAGCCTGGAGGTTTAGGAAGCTCACCTGTTGAATGTCAAGTCAGGATTTAGATAAGTCAGCTCCTGCTTTTACCCTTTTCATACCAATGACAGGTAGGTATTCCATAGGCGTGGCAAATCAGCATTGCCCTATTTTTATTTTTTAACATAGGTTTTTCAGGTCAGGTTTTATCTGCAGTTTCAAATATGGGAGTTTCCCTTGGAGTACACCAGTACCTTTCACTCCTGATTTCAACAGCACTTGAGGGTGGCAGCTTTACACAGGGCAGTGGTTTATGTCCCAGCTGCCAGCAATGACTGGAGACCTGCTGCAGACTAACAGTGCTTTAGCAAGTAACAGGCACTCCTGGCAACACCAGCAATACTACTGCTCATTGGGAATGGAAGAAGAGAAACAGCAGTGGAAGGACAGGCATGGAAGGGAAGGCTGTACATGGTGTACATCCCCAGCATTATGCAGTCATATAAGTCACTCAACCCTAGTGTCAGTCTGCTGGAAAGCCAAGGGAGAAACTGCAGGTGTCCACCACGTCCTAGATTTTTCCCCTGGTTGCCTCCAGCAAGCTCAAGTACAGGCTTTCTCCTGTAGTGAAGTTGGTGTCTCCTGCTCTGAGCCAGCATGGCCACTCCCTCCTGACAGTGAAGAACAGGTGCCCCTAAGAGAGTAGACAAAACCTAAGAAAGCCAGGTATTACCTGAGGTTCCCTTTGTCCACTAATTTTGATTGCACAAGCTCCATTTCAGTTATTTGTAGCTATACTGAATAAAGAATAGAGACATATCCCTTCAGATAATCTGTAAAATACAGGAAAGCCTTAACCACTAGGGCAGCTTTATGAGTTTTGGGCACTCCTTTTGTGTGGAAAATCAGAGCCAGATAAAGATTACTGAAAGTGGCCTGACATGCAAGTTTGTTTTTCTGCCAACTCTTAAGGATGCTGATCTCTTTTTGCAGGAAGATTGTGGATAGAATAGATGACAACAAAGATGGCTATCTCACAACAGAGGAATTAAAAACCTGGATTAAGCGGGTGCAGAAACGCTATATCTATGAAAACGTGGCTAAAGTTTGGAAAGACTATGATCTAAACAAGGACAATAAAATTGCCTGGGAAGAATACAAACAAGCCACATATGGTTATTATCTAGGTAAGAGAACATTTTCAGATTGTACGATCAAGGATTTTGGAGATTATAAAGTGTGATTTCCTGCTTTACAGTCAACAGAAGTTTGGTGTCTCATTTAAGTCTCTTGAAACTTACATTAAATTTTATAAATGCTCAGAGGTCAAAAGCACTTTTTAGTTAGTTATTGCAGCCCACCAGCACACAGAAGGTTTTGTAGAGATATTGTTAAATGTACTGACACAGCTGAATTATAGTCTCCTCCAGTTAGAAATATATTATTTTTTAATATTTAAAATGGTATCTTAATTAAAAAATATATATTGTGTAATTAACTGTATTTGTTAAGTCACTCTCTCTAAAATCTTAATTCTAGATGCTAAAAATTGATTCTAAGCTATAGCAAAGTTATTGATTGGAATTGTTTTGGAGAATAACATGCTTCAGACTGCAAATGAAAATTCTTAACAAATCAGGCAAAAGAAACATTTATTAAAACATATACCTGAATTCTGCCCTCACCTGTTTCCCTTGCTTTTTGTAAGTTAATGAAGGGAAATGAGGAGAAGAGATCACTTAAGCTAAAGGGCAATACTGACAGAACAACAAATCAGTATTAATTGATCATTTATATTTACTGGAAATGAGAAGACAATATTTACCTACCACAGAGACAGTTTCTAGAGCAAGCTTCCAGTAGCAATAATCATTCCAAAGTCTACCTGAGATTAAAATGGAACCTGTTACATTTGTGGAAGGAAATATTTGACACACAATCCCTGCAGCATTATCCCTGGGAACCCTTCTCAGCCCTTTGTCTTTGCTCTCTGTAATCCCCAGGATTTGGACAGCAGATACTACAGTGTGGGCTTGTGTTAATGAATACTTAAAATTCCCATCTGTAATTCCTGGCCTCGTCTTTTTCACCTGTGTTTGTCTCCCAACATCTGAATTGTGAAATTGTTATGAGTATTTTTCATGTTTGAAGTCAGCTTAATGATCCTATTAAAAAAAAAATTATATCAAGTACCATTCCTTTTATGCCACTGAACACCCTGAAAGAATGTCATTGTTTTAAACTGAAAATAATTGTTAGGTTCCCTGTAGCAGAGGCGTAGCAGTTAGATGATTTCAGACAGTCTGCCACCTTCTGAAACCACCTTTCCTTGGTTTGCCTGCTTCTTGAAACTGAAAAGTTGTGTAGATCATCCTAATCCCTAAAGAAGAATAAAACTTCCGTGAATGAAATCTACCCCAAGTACTACCTCAGTGGTGCTTGTAAAGGCAGATAAAATTTAAATATGTGAGGACTAATATATAATACTGCAAAATCCATTATCCTGGATTTCAATAGAAGAAATTTACCTCTACTACTGTCACTTTTAAAAATCAAAACATGTACTTGACCCCTGAATTTAAAACTTCACAGGGAAGAGAAGGAAATAAACCTTTGTATTTCTAGACTCAAACAGCGAGCTGGGGAGCTTCACTGTGCTAGTGTGTTTTAAAGAAAGACACTTTTGAGATCACCTTGATTAATTTGCAGAAAATCCAGAAGAATTCCAAGACGCAACTGATCAGCACAGTTTTAAGAAAATGCTGCCCAGAGATGAAAGACGATTCAAAACTGCAGATCTGGATGGAGACTTGGCTGCCACTCGTGAAGAATTCACTGCTTTCCTTCACCCGGAGGAGTTTGAGCACATGAAAAACATCGTTGTCCTAGTAAGCAGCGCAAAATCAATGCCATTATTTTTACTTTCATTTTTATGGATGAGCTTTGAAGTGCTTCTCTAACCTTTCCAGGCAGGGTTTAGAAAGAGGCACACACATAATAGCTAAGTGGGGAACAGAAAGGGATGCCTTTCATGAAATCCGCTTGATTTAGAACTCTCGATATAAAAAAGACTTGTTAAGTGCACTTAGACAGCTCCTCAATGGAATCAAGAAAAAATCTTGGGCCACAGACTTAAACCAAAATAAAAGGAAGGGTATACTGACATGCAGCACCCAAGTGTTTCATGCAGGCTTGTATCTGCCCCTGACTTAAGCATGGTATTCAGTTCATTCATACAGGAAATTTTTTCAACATGAAAGGATATTTGTATATTCATTGTATAAACAACAATCACACTGGAGTTAGTAAGAGTACATTCACTTGTGTACAAGGGCAGGTCAAGGCCTCAAAACCTTAAATGATCAGAGGCAAATGGTCAGAATTCTCAGTTCTTTCTTGGTTACTTTGATGCAAAACTATTTTCCAGGAAACCTTAGAAGACATAGACAAAAATGGGGATGGTTTCGTGGATCAAGACGAGTACATTGGTAAGTGTTGACACTTGTTTCTTATATAATCTCCAATACATCTTTTCCATCTTCTCTCAAATTTACAGCAGCATCAACAACCCAGGGATAAACAGTTCTGTGTTCCAGTTCGACTGTTTTATACCAACCATCCAATCCAGAAAGCCTAATTTCATTTTAGGCAGATAGCAACATCACCAGGAAAAGGTTCCTCACACTTTACAGCATAAGATTCTCCCCATGTTCTCATATAACTCAGCTAAGAGTTATATGAGAACAAGAGAATAGGATCTAGAATAATATCTTCCATGAGAGGGATATTCCCTGTATACTAGACAACGTTAACAGCTGTTTGAAATTGTTTAGAAATGCAGGAAGATTAGAAAGTGAAATAGTCTTTTCCCGAGTTTGAATGTTACTCAAATATACAAAACAGCTAGGAAGCACACATTGCAAAAAGAGAAAATTCACCTTTTGTTTCCACTAGTTTTTTTCCTAGTTTAATTAGTAAGTAAAGCCCCACACTTCTCTACTGGTGATACCACTGTATTTCTCCTAGAAAAGGAAGATGCGTGAAAAATGAACTGTGTTAAAACCGCGCTAAGATTTAAGATTCTCAAAGAAGTTGTGAAATGCGTGAAAGTTAGCAGTGCATTACTGCAGTGGCAGAAAGAGAACAAAGTGGGAAACATCCTCAGCAGATCAGTCACAGTTAATTTACACAAACTTAGTCACACCAGGCAGTTGGCTGCTGTCTTGCACTTAGACCTATGAAGACAAAACAGAAGCAGGAGTGGAGAGCGGCAGTACATGATACATTTTAGCCTTTTGAATCATTACTCCAATACCAGAACCCACCTTCTCCACTGCACTCGTTTTGATGGGTTTTAAATCAAGAAAGTAGCACCAGGAAAGCATTAGTGCAAACTTGGATGAATCTTTGTTTCAAGTGGTGCTGTAAAGATCACTTCACACAGAATCAGGAACAATGTACACACGTTAATTAATGGCAGGGGGTTCTGTTCCCTGTAAATTATATTTAGCCCAGAAAGTGAATGCTATTCATTTATGACTGAAATAACAGAGCAGCATAATTTCCACAGTAATTTCAGTTCATTCAGTGACATTACCTACATATAATTATAAGGTAATTGTCAACATTTGTTACTGTGTGAATGCTGGTTTTTCTTGTCTTCTATAGATAGGAACATAGAATGTTCTAGTCACGATCACCCCACATTGGCAAGGATGATAAAAATCAAATTGACAGGACATGTCAGTTGCTTCAAATAAACAATATAATTTGCACTTTAAAAAATGAAAAAAGAAAGTGAATGTGTTGTCTGAAGTTTCCTTCATGAGTTGAGAAAACTATGCTTAAGATGTTCTTACTTCCCTTTTTCAGATATCATTATTTTTTAATTTTGATGAAGTCAGGGTTAAGAAACCAACAGAAAACTAAATCTCTTCTTTGATAGTTTATGGTTGATAGTTTATACAAAAATAGTTTATACAAAAAGAATTCTAAAAATGTCAGTCTCTAGATCGGGTATTTGATGGGGAAATCTGCTGAAGGTTATCAAATGATTCCTCCCTCCTTCTCCTTCTTTCCTCCTATTTTGTCTTTTACAAAATTTGTTTCAGATTTACACAAGCAGCAGAGCAAAATATCCCTGATCACATTCAGCAGAGAGAACTGAATTCTCATTGTGCATGGGCAGGTGACAGAGTATTTCAGGGACACTGTGGACAGTGGCAATAGAGAACTTCAGCCAGGTGTACACACTCACACTGCAGAGTCAGGGGAGGTTACTCCTAGCTTTGAAATCAGCAGTTATGTTTCCTATGGATACCAGCCAGCCTCTGGCCCTGAGACCATCCTCATGGGGTGCTTCCTTAGCACATCCTTGACAACCAAACACAAAAGGCATAGGAGAGGAGCAGTATCAAAAAGCAGGCTTTAATTGTATTAGAAAAGTGGAAGGCTCGAGGAACAAGCAGCCCTGATGAGTGAAAAGCGATTAGCCACAGTGACCAGAAGAACAAAGTGGACACACTACTTATCATTTGGAAGGCCTGTGATGCAAAAAACCAGTTCAGTTACAAATCACTTGCTTTTAATAATCACTGCTCCTGTCCTAACTCTGTTTGTGCAGATAGCAGCTGCCACTGTGGCGTTGTCCTGCCGATGCTTCCTAAATATAGCACAGGACTGATGTGATCTCTGCATCCTGTGTCACAAATGGTGCTCCATCCCAAGGTACCAACCTATGACAAGTGCCCTCTGCCTGTGGTTTTTCACAGAATGCACCACTGATTCATGACTTCTCCAGCTCATTCTTTGTAGGGGAATATCTTCTGCTGGAATATGCTACGGCACCGCATGGTTAAAAGAAGACTCATCTCTTACACACACCTCTCTAAAAGCAGGATAAAAGCATGCAAGTTCCATTTAGCAATTTTTGTTTGCCTAAATTTCCCCTGTGCCTTTTTTCCTTTAATCACTCTCTGCTGGCTGGAGTTTGATCTTATCCACAAAGACATTTCCTGGCAGGGACAAGATAAAATGGCTGGGTTCCTTTCTCCCCATGTGACTGAGCCTAGCACTAAAGCTTGTGATTGCTATTTAACTAAAGACCCTTAGAGAATTTTTTCATTCTGAAATTCAGTGATGATGGCCTTTGAACACATTCACCTCTCATGTTAGCCTGACCAGGAGTGCACAGTTATGAGACAAGGGTAATGTAAGAAAGGACAGAATCACCAGCAGTGAAGAAATAGGCCTGAGAGAGGATGCACACAGCTACTCTATTTACACCCCACATTTCGTTTTCTGTACAAAGAGATGCTGTGCAAAGAGTGAAAAGTTTGGTCTTCCTCTGAGGAACACTGTGCAAACGTCTTTAGCCTGTGCATAATTTGCAAATTAAATATGACTAAAGTGAGACCTTTATTTCCTCTCCAGCTGATATGTTTGCAAATGAAGAGGGTGGACCAGAGCCTGACTGGGTGATTACAGAGCGTGAACAGTTTGCAGATTTTCGTGACCTCAACAAGGATGGAAAGATGGACAAAGATGAAATTCAGCACTGGATTCTCCCCCAAGACTATGATCATGCCCTGGCTGAAGCCAGGCACTTAGTCTATGAGTCTGATGCAGACAAGGTATGTAGTATTCTACTGTAGTTTTTCAAGAAGTTACACAAGCTGTCATGGGGGTTTTTTTTAAATATCAGCCTGCAACAATTTATTCCTGATAACTTTTCTTATTAGTACACTTTAAATGGAGTTTTAGAGGCTAGAATTGCTCATGCATTAATGTTTCCATGCCAATTTCAGTTGGTAGGGTTAGAATCACAAAGTAAAAGTAGTAAAATACAGTTTGTCAGCTCGAGAAGTTCCCTTGGCTTTCATTAGGTGAGAAAAGAATCTATTTATCATCATTAACCTGGGTGTTTTAACACAGTAGAAATACTCTTTTCCTTTAAGAATGGTCATGACTTTTGTATGTTAATTTAGATTACAAGAGGAAAATAAAGATCTATTTACATAGGGGGTAGCAAAATCACCCTCAGTTCTATAATCAAGCACATACCTTTCACTAAAGACTGACTCAGTACATCCACTTCCTCTGATGTGGGATACAAGATTCCAGATGATGACCTTCACAAGTGTAATGTGAGCAAAGTCTGAACCTGAAAAGCCAAAATACTCTTTTACACAGAGAGCGTGTAAATTGCTGACCTAAGCAACCATCTTCAGCAAAGTACACCAGAGGATTTTCATTCTTACTGTCAGGAAGACAAAACCAAGCCAGAGGGCAAAACTGTGTACCAGTGGCAGAGAGTTCATTACAAAGAACTTTCAGTTGGCAGTTTTACCCAAGTGAAGCCACTGGAGTCCAGATTTCACTCACCATTACAGCTACAAATGATTCCTGAACCTGCAGTCTGCTGCTTTGAAGAACTGTGTGCTTCCCAGGGCTCCTGCAAGTCTGTGCTGGTGTGTCTTTTACTTAGCTTTGAAAATGTTCTTACAGAGGTTTTGTTTTCCTCCTACCAGGATCAAAAACTAACAAAAGAGGAGGTTCTTGACAACTGGAATATGTTCGTTGGAAGTCAAGCTACTAATTATGGGGAGGACCTCACAAGAAACCACGATGAACTATGATACAAATACCAACCAGTATGCTACACACCTTTTCTCCACTTCCCTGAAATCACTGTGTCCATCCCTTCTTTCAGGGGGAGATGGGCAAGGGACACTCATAACTGAACGACTTGCATTAATATATTTTTAACATACCAGCTTATTACCTCAGAAACCTCTTAGAAATAGCTTTTTACTCTTTTCACATGGTTAAATACAATATATAGTTACTACAGTTTTTATTTTTGAAAAAATAAAAAGGTAACTTTTCTGAGTAGATTAGAGCCTGACATGGAAAAGGCACTTTTAAAAAATATAATTGCAAGGATGTTTAATAGTGAAATATTTTCTTCAAATACCCTCTTTTACCATAGTGAAATGCAGCTAGGGTTAGAAAGAAACCTAATGTTTAAACAGACTAAGCTGTTCAGTTGTCTTTTTTTAATAGCATATAACAATTTAAAGTTAAGACTTTGAGCCAGAGAAGAGGTTTGATACAACCTTTGTCTCCACACAGTTTTTGTCTCCCGCTTTGGGTCAGAGGTGCTGCAGAAGGTATCCAGCAGCCCTCTGGTTCAGAGCTTTCCAAGTTCAACACGTGCAGCTGGCCCTTCTCTCTGACCCCCATCACAGAGCAGAGGGGATGTGGAGTTCAGAGGGACAACTGTTTGGGGGCTGTTGGTTGTGCTGTTTCCTGGCAGGAATTGTGCCACACGGAGCATAATTTACCTCGCGCTTTTCGCACTTAACCCGAGCCGTGCTTTTGTCCGTGCAGTGTGAATGGCAGCAGCTCTGTGATGGAGAAAGAATGAGACATATCACCCCTCTGGGCCTTCTGCCTCCTCTGCCACATAAGAGGACAGATTTATGTGGCTAAACTTCTGGTTTTGTATGTATATACATTTAAGTACATGTTAGTGAAGCAACTCTACAAAGACAGCTCTCCTTCCCAAAAAGGGGGTAAGCTTTCCACACAGGTGCTTTCTTTTTTACTGTATAATGTGAGTTGTTACATGTATATTTTTATATACCCAAGTTAGATACGTTTGGTTGTTTTTAAATATACTGGTTTTAAAATAAGCACAATAAAACCAATACTTCTTTTTGATACTGTGAAGGTGCAGTAACACTAACACAGACTAACATAGAGACATGATGTGAAAGCACAAACCAAGCCTCTAAAGCCAGTAGCTCCCAAAGGACTGGGTCATTGGCAACTCCTGCAGCACTGGGTGGTCATCTACAAACAGCAGCTAGACATACAGCACCAACTGTTTCTTCTTCACCTCAATTAAAAAAAAAAAAAAAAGCTAGTAAGTCCAATACACATGGTTGCTATAACTAGAATTGTTTCTGAACAATAGTAACTGGGAGATTAGGGCTCCACAGCAGTCACTGGGAGGTTCCTTGAAGGTTTGGTGTACAGCATCACATGCTGGAGGTCACATAACCATCCAGAGAGGAGCTTTGAGACTCCTGGATTGTGATACACTTCAGCAGTTCAACAAATCTGTGAAAATCAGCATGAGACAATGCAGAACTGTGACCTTTGTAAGCAGGGTCATTTTCATAAGGTCATACAAGAACTGTGGTGGAATATTTTACATCTTCTCAATGAAGATAATTAAATCTAGATACCAGAGTCTGGCAGAGATTACATGTTCTTGCTATAGCACCATTACTGAACTTTTGGTGTGCACTTCTTATGACATTGCCAGCAATGTCTCTGCAAAGTCCCTACCTCTTCCAGTAACATACAGTAGGACAAATGTCATAAGACATAAGTGAACTGGTTTTGCTTTTAGAGTACCCTCAAGTTAAATAAATGCCTAAGTGCAGTGTTATCTGAGAAGCAATAAAATTGTACCTTGGCACATGTAAACGATCATCTGGTTTGTTTATGGCTTGAATTTGGAAAGGTTTATGTATTCAATAATCTTAAAAATCTTGAGAACTTTTTTTTTAAGTTCTTTCATATCAAAATTTAACATATTTTAGTAACAGATTTGCAGTGCTCGCTCTGCACTTCTGCTGTTTCAGGAAACAATACCTTAAAAGACCTCAAAAAAAGCTTGTTTCCTGCAAGGGAAACTGCAGCTCAGGCTGGATACTAAGCCAGGGATTTTCACTGAAGCCCAAGGGAAGGTTGTTTGCTCACTCTTGTTGAAATTCAGTGGGAGTTGGGTGCTGAGACACTAAGCATTGTTGCCTTCAGCTAAACATGACACTTCCAAATGCACTATGCACTGTCCCAACAAAAAAACACATCTGTGCTTTGACAAGCAATCACATTTCCTTCCACATTACTAAATGAATTTGGAGTGGAATTAGCATCACACAAGAGAGAAATCATGTTCCCCTGTTTGTTCTCGATTCCTATTAATGCTTGGTACACACAGGCATTTTCCAGTATAAAATTATACTTACAGGAGTAAGAATGCTGAAATCAGAGAAGTTGTTCATGCAAAACTGGAAATTTAGACCCATAGTATTTTACTGTAAAAGCTTTTTTTTTTTTCCCCAAAAGAATGATACTCAGGTAGCATATATCCAGCTCTGAAAAAGACAAGCATCCAATTAGAATGAGGTTTAGAATAATCAAGTTATCTATCAATAATGAGTAATGGGGTGATGTTAAGACAAGGAGCTTTTTTAATAAAGCAGAATATAGAAATATTTTTTTAGAGAACAAAAGTGTCCCTGATATGATTTCGTTCTACAGGCTCCCCTCTTTCTGCAGTTCCTCATAGTGTTTCTCTCACCAACACTCAGTCATGGCACAGTACATTCCATGCACTAAATTTTCCTTTCAAGCTCAATGCACTATGGAAGAGTAACTCCAAAAGAGACTAGAGCTTCTGGGTTTAAATTTAACACTATTTAAGGAAAGCAAACCTTTGCTAGGGGATATAACTGTTAACATTGTGATTTTTCAAGCCTAAGGTTTCTAATGGGGTTTGACTATTCCAGAGATAACATTTTTTTTCCTAGGTAACATATTTCAACTCATATTATGAGCAAATGTTACGAAATTTTAGTGTAATGTGAAATACTGTAATGTCAGATAGCATTATTTATCTGCTTAATATGACTAAAACCATTAATTGCTGGGAGCCATACTTCATCCTAGCAACATGAAAATCCATTTTGTGCCTATCTTGTCAGTTATTGCCGATTTTCTTAATGAATTGTGACGTAGTGAAATTCTGTTGGGAAGCGTGTTTATATATTTCCAACTGCAGGTTCTGTATGGTAACTCTTATTACATATATCCTCCATTAAACTCAATGTTTTCATTATGCCTGTGCCACAACATATCAAAGGTGCATTTTTCTTACTCGGGTATCTGGAATAGCCATTATTATTGCACATGCAGTTTTAATTATTAGAGTTTATGAAATGAGCTAAGTGGCTGATGTTCATTGTCCTATAATTCCATTTAAAGATTCAATCAGGTTGAATCTGTCTCCTATTCCAATCAAGGTACTGTTCATAACTCCCTGAGGAAAGGACATCGCGGCCCATCCAGATCTCGTTACACTTACATAAGTATCTTATAATAGTTGCATAATGCTTTGCTATTTGCAGTGCAGAAGCTGATCTTGATCCCAGTGAAGTTAACACAGAACTAGTTTTAAGGAGAATAAGAACTAGTCTAAGTCCTAGTCTAAGGCCTTAGGCTTGCCCAAAGGCAAGCAGAACAATGGGGTGGCGGGACTGGAGGTCAGAAATAGCCTTACAACCATCAGATCCTGATCTCCTCACTACTACTACTGAGCACTAACATTTAGGAGTTTAGACTGGTTCATACTCTTGTGAGATAGTTAGGGCATAAGTCTAGTTCATGGAAGGCAGTGTGTGATGTTCTGCTGGTCTGGTCAAGGAACCTTTGGCATTTTATTGAGCGACAGTGGTGTCACTCTTAGACAGCAAGTTACCATTAGCAGATGAAATTAGTTTTACAGGGGGACAGAAGGATCCATGGAAAAAATTTCAAGGCCAAAAATTTTGCAAAACCACACTCAGCTTGTAGTCCAAACACTTGGAAGCATCTACCACTAATAAGCAGTGCCCTTCTCTTTTCATTGCTCCAATTCAGTGTGTGCTATATTCCATTTTATATGTCCAGCAAGGAGCATATTTATCATATTTGCTAATTACAAAGGAAGAATTTAGGGTTATTTTCCACTGAAGTTTCAGGCACCAGTGAGGCTGATGTCCCTCAAACTCAAGTGCTATGTAGATTATTCCAAACATGATGTGTTTCAAAGCAAGCTTGGAAGAACAAGTTACTAGCTTTCCCAGAGTGTACAAGGGGCACACATTTGTATGTGACACAACAGGCAATTTCCCACCTGCAGTCTGTCCCTCCACAGGATAAAGTAAAATATCTCCAACAGATGGGAGAATCCCTTCACTGTGCCAGTGACAAGAATACAATTATCCTGTGTACACATTACTATTCCTGTTGATAATTAAGGAATATCCATCCTCAGTACAAATGTTGGCTCTGGACTTAGTTTCATACACTGCATGTTAGTCATTTTCCTTGTGGAAGAATTTATTTCATAGTCATAAAGGGTCCAAATATGATCTGGTTGGCTAGCTTTTAAAGTTTTAGTATTTTTAAGTTGGCCTCACATTTGTGAAGTTGACCACAGTTGTGGTCTCCAAGCACCACATACCTGAAGTTCCAGGACAACTGTATAGAACAAGTCATGGCATGATCCTGAATCTGAGCAGTAATTAAGGGTGACACATACATTAGAAATGACAATGTTTCATCACATCAACAAGAATTTAGATACGCATCAAGACACTTTCACAGTTAACTAGGAAATATTTCCTTTATATGGGAATAGCCTGACAGCTTTTAAAAAGGACCAAAGGGGGTACAAAAACTCAATGAAAAATTAGTATAGCTTTTGAAGACATACCCTGAAGTCCTCAGTGAGGCCTCTTGGTGCTTTTGTGGATGGTGTCACAGAAACATGAGTTGATAACCCCACAGCACCTGCCACATTCTCAGACAGTTCCAGTACAGCACTGCCCAAGAAACAGTCATCACTGAAGATGCTGCTTTTGTACCTGACAGACTGAGGAGGTTTTGATAAAAATAAAGTTACTCAATAGGCTGCTCCAGCATGCACTACCTTCTCCCACCTGAGGCTGCAGTTGGATTCTGAGGAAGTTTGATGGGTGCATGATAAACGCTGTGTGGGTGACCATGAATCCCACCACTACAATTCCAGGTTACAAGTTGGTATCAAGGCCACAGTACCTAGGAAGGGGGGAAAAAAATCGTTATTCTAATTGTTAACTACTGAACTCCCAAGAACGTGCTGTTCTCAGGACTTCTCAGGACATACCTTCTTTTATCCATACCTTTGGATAAAAGCCAGTGAATTCAATGTTTCAAGAAGACAGAAAAAAGGGGAGAGGGTGCTTTTGTCATTAGATTGGCTGTAAGATAACACAGACATACCAAAAAATAACATTAACTAGATTGACATGTTAGATACACCCCCCCAAATTATTCCCAATGCCCCCACCCCCCACTTTAAATTCAGCTGAACTGAAGTTCTGCTGATATTGCACTCCCTGCATCTCACAGGGCCTTGGTTGCTGGGACACAGAAAAGAGAGGAATGCTAGTTGAGAACTCATCAAATGGGAAGTGCAAAAGAATTCAGAGAGCTAAAACTTCCTGAAACCTTTAGATGGTAACATGTAGATGAAATATTTTTAAATCATAGGTGAATTCACAGGCAAATTCCACAGGCAGCAGGAATGAAAAGGAAAGAGTGGCTAGAGAGGTATCCTAGAATCTAACAAAACCAAAAACTTCTCTTCATTCCTGCTCTTAATTTAGAAGATTTTGCATTTATTCCTTTGCCTGTCTTCTTTATTTGTCCTTAAGTTTTAAATTCAGTTAACAGTCCAGATGTAACATTTCTGGGTACCTCCAAACCTTCCCAGATCGCTGATAACTTTGAAATGTTTTGTGCCAAAGACATGAAATTTTGGAGCTATTACATCTGCTCCAAACTGCAAAATATAGTTAAACAAAACAAAAAAACCCCCAAACCACAAATGCAAGAGACAAAAAATGTGTTGTTCCATTATTCCATCTATATTCATAAACAGAAATATATCTAACCCAGAACAGACATATTTAGGGTTATACTGAGTTGGAGTACTTAGTTTACTACAAAATAATTTAAAAGTGAACTCTAGACAAGAAGAATATTTGTATACATGTAGGCTAGAGAGTGCTGTTTTCACTGACACAATAAATGCAGTAATTTATACTCAAGTTTAGTCAAACTGGCAAATGTTTCCTGCATGGGTCTTTCTTCAGTAGAGTTGCATGACCATTAGAATGGACCTTCTTGAGCTAACAGGCAAACCCCATGACTTTATTCCAAGGCTGCCGACTCAGTTTCTTAATAAAAATGTCTATATTAGATCAGCTCTACAATTGCTATGTGTTCTGGGTGCAGAGTTTGTAAAAGCTTTCCATCATCACAAAACCCTTTTGAAATTATTTCTCTACGAAAAAGACCCTTCAAAAGCCTTGTAATCCACTAGCATTGGGTTTACAGAACAGTTATGTAGACATCTGAATGGATGTAATGATTTATTTTTCCTCCTTTTGCAAGGAAATCTTTTTTTTTGCATTTGTTACCCCAAAGCTTGTAAAAAGTAAGACTGTGACAAGACGTTAAAATGGGTCCTCTGGATAAGAAACTCGGGGATAAGGTAGGTTTTCCCTTAAATCAGACTGTATTCATGGTCCAGCTTTGCAGTGTTTTCAGAGAATTTTCTAGGCATGTAACTGTGATGTAAATAAACATTAGTTTAATAGTGGGAACCTGGGTCCAAAATGCAGTCAACAGAGACAAGTAGGGCCCCTTCAGCTGTGGCTTCAGAAGGTATAGTTATGGGTGCATAAGGCAGACAGTGCAAACATCTTCTTTTTATATTTCTGCATCCCTTCATAACATACACAAACACAGCTGAAATAAAAGAGGCAAGATGAAGAGCAATGAGAAACGACATGAAATACTGCCTTTAAAATCTACTTTATTCAACTGGAAACAAAACATTTTAGAAGGTGATAATGTTCTAAAAGCTATTTAACTCGCCAGCCAAATCAAACTGACCAAAATCTAATTTATTCCTTGTCTTGTTTAGCAGATGCTTAAAAGATCAATATAGTTGTCTCTGTAGATCGGCATGAAATATTAACCAGTCTGAGTGTTCTGAAGCTTTTTACAACATATTCAGCCTCATTAAACATTAAGCAGCCTTGAAATATAAATATAAAATAACTATCAGCTTCCTATCCTTCAGACACAGAACAAAGGTAGCTCAAATGTGGGAAGCAGGAGGAAAAAAAATATTAAATGAACTGGGAATTCGTAGAGAAGTTAACTTAGGAAAGCTGTCAGTATAAATTGGCTCAGTCAGATACACTTTACCAGAAGGAAAGAAAATATTGCAATATCAGAAGAATATCTGCTAAGGAACAAAACAGTAGTGTGACATTTACGGCATGAAAAAATTAATAACAATAAGCCTCTGACCACAGATGTACTAATCTTGGGCCCAGTCCTCATTTGTGCTACAGCTCCTTTCACCCCTCCTATCTGCTGTGAAACCCTCTCCCCAGGTTCAGCAAGAACGAAGCCCTCTCCTCTTTTCCCTGCCTTTCACTGCTGCCTGGTACGTTAAAAAATATCTGGGCAATACAGCAGAAAGGAGCTTCAGGTTCACTAAAGGGAAATGTCAGCTTTGCAAATCACTGAAAGTAACCGGACACAAACTGTCACAATAAGTCAGCGAGACAGCGCGGTTATTGTCAGCGCGTAACTCAAGCCTGCAATCCGAGATCTGGCTAAAGGTTATAGACAATGTAGCACGACAGTTCCACTGCCACGTGCAGGTCGACTAATTTAGCTAAAAACGCCGGATAATTTTATTACATGCGGTATGTTTGATACCTTTTTCTCCCATTTAGCTGCCTGCTTTATTATCACTGCATACTGATAGCGAAGAATAAAAGTCGGCCTCTCGCACTGTCACTGCCAGGGTTTACAGAGAAGCTTTTCATGGAGCTTTCTTACTGCTGCTCCTTGTCTAATGCTGGTATCAGCCCAGACGTACTAGTGTTACAATTCATTACAGCCGCCTCCTCGCAACTTGGCAAGATGGTAACAGCAAGTGGAACTGCGTGGGATTCGTTCCCCTGCAGAGATACGAGATTTTGCAAACAGTTTATGGAGCTATTAAGTTGGAACTTTCAAATTCTCTTATGCGACGGGATGGTTGGAATGCCAGCAATCAGTCAACGCAAAAACCGTAAGGAGTTGAGAATGAAACCAAGAAACTAATTTGGTACCCCCAGAGGCAAAAAGGAAATAAATTTAATATAGATATTTTTGTATTTTTTGCAACATAAGCGAGATAACAGTGGGTTCACATAAAGAATAAGTGTATCAGACACATTAAGAAGTTATATTCAAACAGCATTTGACATTGGGCTATTTTTGCTGCATTCTCAGAATAGAATGGAAAAGATACTTTTTCATTCCACTGCATTACACCATATTTTTATACTTTCCCTACCTGTATACTATGCTGTTAACAAGCGTTGGTTTGAACAGCATCAAATCAAATGTTTAACACCTCCTTGCATGCTAAATTTTCAGATGTGCTTTGTATACAGGGTTACGGTGCCTCCAAACATGCATTTTAAAATTAAATTTAAAATTACATTTAATGAGAAAAGATTACACCCATTGTGAGCAAAACCCTACACCTTACAGTTTAGTTAAAGGGGCAAATCATGACCTAACCATGACACAGGCTTGTGGAGGGCAAGCAAAGCCTTTACCCTCTGCAGTTCTGCACCATCCCCCCCTACTCCTGGTAAAACTTGGAACAATTTCGGATAAAAACCAGCTGTGCATTACCAGAACCACGCTCATCCCTTCCCTCTCATGTCTTTTTTTTTTGTTGTTGTTGTTTTTAGGTTTTTTTCTGCAAGGTGACTCGCAGAGCTGAGCTGCCTCAGCAGTTACACGAGGAGCCGCTCACATTTCTCACAGCCACCAAGGAGCACAATGAAGCCATAACAAGGCACATGGACGAGGCTGCCTGACGCAGACAGGAATGCCCAAAATTCACACTGCTGCAACCTAAGTGGCAGTGTGGTGCCTTGCTTGCTTCTTTAATCCCAGTGCTTTGCCTAAATTGCAGGTCCTGCGGGTTGTTTGGGAAGAAAGGTGATTTGACAGCAGTGTCAAGCATTTCTTTGATACCATGATACAACACAGAGGAATCGAGCAAGATAGTTTTCTTGCTGAGATTGTCACAACTCTTTCATCCAAAAATCCTCTTTTCTCAAGGGTGTGCTCATTCATGTGTCATCCTTGTGTCTCACCGAGCTTCTGGCGTATAGGAAACAAGCCAAACACCGGAGTCAGAAGGTCACTTAAGTGTTATGAAATTGGCATTGAGACTTGGGGTAGAACAAGCAGGCAGAAAGATGGGGATATATAGGCAGCAATAGCACTGCAAAGGGAGAGGAATTTCCACTGTCCAACTGCTCTCCAGTCAAACCTGGAAATCAAGCCTTTGCAGAGATGAAATCTGTTTCATTTTTTTGTGTTCTACTCCCCTTGAAAATCTGAACAACATGAAAAAAATGAATGCCAGATTTAATGTAAGTGTCTTCTCAGGCAAGGTGTAATGGTTTGCTTTGATCCAGCTGCACTTGCACGTCTCTTAAACGTCCATCCAAACCCACTTTCTGGAATGAACCTTTGAAGTCTTGCACGTTCTTTTTGTACAAGACTTCTGTCCACCCACACAGCAAAAACTTTTAACTGGGCAGTCCCTTGTTACTCATAACTTCACTACTACAATTTTTTCCTATATGTGCAGCTCCAAATGCCACTGCAAATCAGAGGAAACATTCCACTCCCTCCAGTCCATCAAACTCCAAGAGACTCCACTTTCAAAACTCTTCACAGCCTACAGTCCACACTACCCCTGATTTCTCACCCACTGCAGAAAATTTTATTCCTCTCATTCACCTACAAAAAAGTTAATTTTTTAAAAGCCAAAAATTGTGTGTATGCTCACGTGCTGTTCCTCATATTTTTAAGAAGGTTTTCTAAATTTCTAATTAGCTCTCAGTGCTCTCTTCAACTACATCTCATAAAAATATAACTGACAACTAGCAGATTATTATTTTTTCTGTATCAGCAAGACAAAACAGGGAGGAAGAAATGAAGCTCTAATAGACCAATAGAGTTTTCAGAGAGTGGGGAGGAAAAAACTTCTGAGGACTTCTACCTATAAAACTCAGTCTGTGCACTCCTCCTTTTGCCTCCATCCCTGTACTTTCCCTTTTCTTGTGCTGTAAATTCTTCAGCAGTCTCTTTTGGTTCAGCACTGCTACAGTGGTTAAGACAGTGGAATTGTGCCTCATGACTTGCATTTCTAAGAATTACAGTAATACAAGTAATAAAACAACCACAGTTTTAACTTTATTTGACTAAAATTCATACCTCAAGACCACCAAACCATGAAGAAATAGCTCACAAGGGAGAGAGAAAATAATCACACAGATCAGAAAGGCACACCACAAATGCATCAACCTTCAGCTCATATTAATTGGTGTGGCTCTAAAAAATTTATCTTCTCTCTCTTTCAATGTACCTATGCTCATTTACATCTACAGACACTGTTTAAAATATATTTAAAATAGATTTGTCTGTAAACAATCCTCCTAGAAAAAAAGGAACACTGAATGAAGCATTTCTGCATAGGTTTTTTTGCTGCTGTAAAAGACACATAATGGATGTGCAACAGCACATGAAAGACAGACGAGGAAGCAAATTATTCAGCTGTTTGGATTAAAACAGAATAAAAATGTTAACATATTTACAAATTTCTTTCACTGAAAACTATGAAGATGTCTTGGTACTGCTGTGGCTTTCCATTGTCTTTAGAAGAACTAAAACCCTATTTAAGATCAAGACAAAGACAGGTACAAACAAATCAGTGGGCAGTGAGAATGCCATCAAAACATGTCAATAGGAGTATGTGCTGGTTTTGGCTGGGGTAGAGTTATTTTTTTCCACAGTAGCTGGTATAGGGCTATGTTTGGGATTTGTGCTGTAGACAGTGTTGACAAGTTGATGAATCAGGGATGTTTTTGTGACTGCTGAGCAGCACTTACACAGTGTCAAGGCCTTTCCTGCCTCTCACCCCACCCCACCAGCAAGGGGCTTGGGGTGCACTAGGAATTGGGAGGGGACACAGCAGGGACAGGTGACCCCAACCAACCCGAGGGATATTCCCTACCCTACAGCATCATGCTCAGTATACAGAGCTGAGGGAAGAAGAAGGAAGAGCAGGATGTTTGGAGTGATGGAACTCTGCTCTCCTGGAGATGGTTGAGCACCTGCCTGCCCATGGGAAATGGAGAATGAGTTCCTTGTTTTGCTTTGCTTGTGTGTATGGCTTTTGCTTTCTCTCTTAAACTGTCTTTACCTCAACCCAGGAGTTTTCTCACTTTTACCCTCCTGACTCTCTCCCCCATCCCACTGAGGAGGGGAATGAGTGAGCTGCTGTTTGGGGCTCAGTTGCTCACAGCATATGAGAACTTTTTTGGAACACCCTAATAAAAATCCATTACCTACTCATAAGCCTTTGAAACTCCACTTACAACAGGTCACCGAAAAAATAATTTTCTGGAGCAGACCTTTTAATAGAATTAAACTTTTCCTTTGTGAGTTAAATGACTATTAAACACATATAATTGGACACAAGCACACACAGAACACAGATGAACTACCAGCAGCACTTGATCACTTATTTTCTTAAAATGTCTGATATTCTTCAGTAAGTTTGTTTTCAGAAGGCATCATGATAGATTTGCAAACAGGCTGGAAAAAAACTAATTAGAACTAACTATTGTTGAGAAATGTTAACGTGGAATGGGAGACATTTAAAGAACAGCACAACAGAGTTTAAAATATAAGTTCATTCCAGTAAATCAGTGTCAAAATGACAACAGAAGCCAACATGGCTCAAGACAGATATATGGAACAATATGTAAGACAAATAAAAAAGCTTTTGAACCCATCCATAAAATATCAGAAGTGAAAGATTTGATTAAGTATTAAAAGAAAAAAGCTAAACCAAGTGAAACAAAACCAAAAGTGAATCATACAGTCTAAGTCTCTCAGTATGAGAGAAAAAAACAGCTTTTCCTGGTTTGGGTGGGATTTTTTTAAAAAATCAGATCAAACTCAAGAATTAAAAATTCGCTTTCCAGAATGAGAGCGAAAAGGTTCAAACTAAAATGCAATGACTACTTGGAATATTTAAAGAATTAATTTGCAACTATTCCAAGATATAACTATCTGATACAACATACCTGAATACAGCACATTACCTCTCATTGATATTATGGCAGACAGCACAGACCATACCAGCCCTTCACAATGGTGTTTTGCAGCAGGTTACTGGGGCAAAGTGGTTTTCTCAGTCTTATCTGGCTCTTTACTCTGTCATAATGATCAAAACTGGACAGGTGAAGTTTTTCGTGGTAACTGACCTATGTTGAACTGAAAGGCCATTGAGTTTTGCAGGCTTTTTCTAAATCAAAATAAACTTTTAAGAGAAACAGTTTAAAATTACCATCATACTGGGTGTTCTGTAGATCTCCATCTTTCCTGCAAGGCTTCCCAAAACTTTGACTTCACTCATAAACCAGAGCTGTACCCTAAAAGACTTCGCTGCCACATGTGAGCTTTCTAACTTTGATTAGAGAACTCATTTAAGGATGAAAGCACCACATTGGCACATCCTGACATAACCAGTGAAAAGAACTGCTTGAGCCACTGCTAATGCCACCTGTGCCAGCTTTTTCCTGGTACAACACCTTTTCCCCTTCAGCTCAATGGCAGCCCAAGCAAGGGAGCAATACAGTGACTTACGTCCCTTTCTTCTCTTGCAAAGGGGTGCACAGCTGCTCATAGCTGAGCCCTAAGGAAGCCCACAGACTATACATAAGATATCCAAGAGAGCAATAAAAGTGGGTATAGAAACTGAGAGAAGTCTTCACTGACACTTTACAAGTTCATGTAGTTCAAGAGAGATCCCAGAAGACAAGAGACCATCATAATGCCATTAGTTAAGGGAAAGCCTAGGGAAACTGAAAACGTTATGTAGGGAAAGCTTAAAAATCATTTTAGAAAGCCAAGTGAGGGAAACACTTTAAACAAGCACACTGGTGGTTCAATTAAGGGTTTCAGAGATGCCTGTAGGAGGAAATCTCAAAGGATATTAATACTAGGATAGACAAAGGGAGGCAATGGGAACCTGATGTGGAGATGTTCAGAGCCATTTCCCCAAGTTCCATATTGGAAACCAAAAGCATTAAAATATTTAGAACAGCAAATGTGTTCCAGAAATGTGGACAAAGTGCATTCAATATGCTATTCAATCATATATCAGCACTAACAGGGGGGTAGGAGCTATAATTTTACAAACAGAAACAGCACTGAAAAGCAAAGCAAAGGAAGCCTTGATTAATAAGGTGGGCTGAGGGGAGAACAGATAATTTAATTTTCGATAAAATAGTTTAGACCTTTGTTAAAGAGAAGATTCAAGTCCTTTTAGGAAGAACACTGTGCTAGCTGGTCTATCAAAAAATCCAGAATGAAGGCAAAAAGGCAGAGAAAAAGAGTCATAAGGAAATTTGTTTTAAATTATTAATGAAGAATTACACTTGCACTGACCAGGTGCTTTCCAAGACAAAGAATACAAGTCACTGCAAATAATATGATGCAATTAGTGCATTTTTACACAAAAATAATTTCTTTTAGTAATGATGGCAGGGTTGTTTTCTTTTTTAGGGGGGAGGTAGGGGGAGAGGAGGGATGCTGATGATGTTGGAGCTTAACACTAAACCAGGGTACGGAATTAAGAAGATCAGCAGACTTTATCATGTAGTCCTTTCTTTTCCAAAATAGAGTTACATTTTCCCTAGAGGCATAACCTGTACACAGGTATTTTTCATCCACTGATTAGTGTGCTTTTTACAGCCCCAGTCTGAGCCCCAACCCTTAAGTGCCAACTTATTCAGCAGAGAAATCTAAGAGCTTCCTTCTGCAGCTCCACTGGCACAAGCTACTGTGCCACACACTCCCACATCCACTCTCCATGATCACAGCTGTATGACCTTCATTTAAAATTAGGTCTGCATTTGCTATTGCCTTCTTCATAGGGAATGGGAGGTTTCCACTGTAGCTACAATCCTTTAGCTCCAGCCGTAGCCTCGTGCTTTTAGGTTGGAGGAATCCAGCTTGATTTCCCATGTGTTGAACAAATATCAGAAGTCACACGAAGAGAAAATATATGACCCTATAAAGAGCACAAAACCTGGGGAGGAGGGAGGGAAAATAAACAGCAGCTAACACCACCACAGAGAGTAAATCAAAACAAGCTACTTAATGGGGTTTGAAATTGCTGACTGCAAAAACTAACTTTACCCCGGATCAAACAAACTGAAATAAATATTTAAAGGTGTACTGCTCAGCTGTTTTCTCAAAACTGTAAACCTATGATAGTCTTCTCCCAAAGACTGGCCTCTAAATAAGGTGACAACAACATTCCAAAACAGCTAAAAATTCACTAAGATCGGCGCAGTTTGACTGATTTGCAGCCATAGCAGAACAACACAGCACAGAACAATCCCCACACCTTTTCTCCTCTGCCTCTTCATTTTGGAGTCACGTTCATAAACGGAGCCCATCAGCTTGCTTCATGTTGGCAGAGGTAGGAGGACGAGGAGCAGCAGAGGATGGAGCTCTGCCTATTCCCCTGGCTGGGATGGTTATCCAGCACTCTCCTGGCTCTTTGGCAGTGACTACAGCCCACAAAATAATGGCCTCAACAGCTCCTCAGGCCACTTGCTGTTATAATCTGTATAATAAGTATTAGTTTAGCTTTTCATATGGAAAGTTAATCCCCTAATAACATTTCAAATTACTGAACAGTGTTTGGGGAAAAAAAAAAAATCACAGCTACCATTCAGAAACCTGTGCTGCAATCAGCCACACAAGATATACAGCGTTCTGTAATTAGTGCACATCTTTCAGACTTGGCTAATTACCTCTTATGAATTAAAAATGTTCCCCCCACCCCTGCCACTATACTCGAGAGTTAAAAAAAAAAAAAAAAAAAAGAAAAAGAATAAAAGATAAGTTTTATACTTCTAAGGTAGCTAAAATTCAGTAAGATAACGTCTCTGATGTGGTTATTTCCAGGTGAACATCAGGTTATTCAACCCAGGCAAATTTAATGATTCTGGACAAATGAATTTTCCTATAAATCACTTATAATTGCAAACATAAAAATTAAAAGTCAGTCTGAAGAGAGAGATAACACAGTATAAATGATGGAAAGCAGTAATCTACAGATAGTGGTGCCGCTGTTTTAATTGAGGCCATTCTGATGAGAAGCTTCTGAACCCATGGGTACAGTGCTAGATGAAGAGCCTAGGGTCTCTAACCTGCAAGAGCTTTTAAATGACTACAAGTGATTAACAAACATGTTTTCAACATGCTGACATAAAAACTTCAGGTTTTCCTCTCTAATACAATGTTCTTCTACATGTCTCAGAAAGACCAAGCTCAGCTTGGCTTTCCACACCCCGTCCACAGTATCCACAGTATCTGCTACCAGACGGATTTTACCCCTGTTCTGAGCCATGGATTAGGAGATTTGCTTGCACTAATGTTCTCAATCAGCATTTTGAATGATGTAGAGCATTTCAGGTTCTAAATTTCCTGGGTTGAGTCCACTTTTTTTATGTATCTGAGTGACAATCAGCTCAACAATGCCATGACCTGGTCATAAAAGCAGCTGGAACAACCTGCATCGGCAGGAGACTTGTTCCCTGTCTTGACAGCAGTTGATGGAGAGTGTCCTGTCCTGTGACATGGGCTGAGAGCCCACCAGCCCTGCCTGCCCTTTCCATTCTTTCCAGCACAAAGGCCTATCTGATTTTTAGGTGTGAAAACACAAGAGGTGGCACAACACCTCCAGCCCTTCCCTGCAGCTCCACAGCCCTCCTGGAAGGTGTCACTGCACAACCCACGTGGGGCAAGTGTGACAAACAGCAAAAGGACAACGGGCTCCAGACTGGTCACAAGGGCACTGATATTACTTAGAGTAGCAACTGGAAAATACAGTTGTTCCCTTCACACTGGAAATGGAGGGTGAGGGGGTGGTGTTCTCCTCCCCTCACCTGCCAAGAGCCTTAAGTAAAGGCTACGTATGCAGCAAGAGGAGTGCACATGTTCTTGACCTGGTCTAAATATGTTTCCTCCCCTTCCAGAGGGAAACCCAGACATATTTCATGGATATCATCTAATGAAGAAATCCCGCCCTTCTGAAAATAATTCTGTTTTAATTTATCACCTCTTCGGAGTTTTCGAAAGGCTTTGATCCCTTTTACTTTAGACCAAAGCTTTTAGGAATATTATTAGCTGTGTCAAAAGGAAACACTGAAAGCCACACTGCAGACTTTGAGAATTAGAGATGACTTGAATTTCAGTCTAGGAGCCAAACTCATCTACTTTGTCCTGTATGAAATTTGGAGCCGAGATTAAACCCAAGCTTTTTCTGGTCATAATTTAGATAAGACTGAACATTTCAAACATTATCCATTTTTATCAGATTTTGGCTCCAGATGAAAGAAACCTTGCAGGTACAATCATACAGCCAAATGACTAACTGCCACCCTTTGTGCCTGGTAATTATTTCTGGCCACAGCATTCTGTGCATAATGGAGCATGGACACAATATGATGGCTTTTCTCCCCCCCTCCCCCTTTTTTTTTTTTTTTTTTTCAATTTGGTTTCTAGATCAACATTTTGAGAAGTCAACACTTGCTTTGCTGAAAGTAAAGGGATAGTCAGCCTGGAACACCTTGGGTTGTTTTGTACAGGTACTCAGTATTTGCAGCTCCCAATGACTTTTAGCTAGAAATGGGAGAGCAACCATAATTACACAATCAGGCCCAAACCGCTTCAAAATTAATCACTTCAAAAATCCAGAAACCATTAAACAAATATGGACATGATGTAGGGGGCAGGGAGGGTGAGGGAAGGAGTTTCATCCCTGGGAAAAATAACCCACACAAACTCCTTGTCCCAAGCCATTATATTCTATTTTATTTTTAACTTCTTCCTACTTGTCATGGGACAGAGGTATTGAAATCTTTCTATGGTATCACATTAATATAAAATCATTCTGCCTTTTTTCTCATGTGATAGTGAAGTGTAGTCACGTTAGCACATTTCATTGTAAGTTAGTAAAAATGAACATTAATATGACCTGATACTAATCCACCATGACAGAAAATTCCTAATACGATAAAACTTTCATATCATATTAGTAGAAAAAAGTCAGTTCCTGCCTGTTCCAGGTCACTTTCAATGTTGCCTTTGAACATAAAGTAATGACAAGCATTTGTCTATCTGCAAAATGGGTCTCTAGCACTGTTCAATGGCAAAATGAAATTATATTCAAATGTACCTTTTTTTTTTCCTCTGTGTGACTCAGCCCACTGAGGGCGAGTCCTCGACTATACCATCTGTATTAGCCTTCAATTCTAGGCTTTATTCTGAGATGCTCAAAGTGCCTCTTGTAATGAAGAGTAACCTCTTTTTAAATGCTTGTTTCTTGATATCGAAATTATAACAGCTACAAAAATAAATATTCAGTCCAACATGGCTCCTTTCCTCATTTTCATGACCAGTCTTTGGCAGGAAACTGTCTACCGTGGTTAGTGAGTCCCTCGAAGTCAGGTAAACAAATACCTTTTTTTCCCTACAAGAAGTTAATGGAGTTCTGGATGAAGCAGAGCCAACTCACAGCTGGTTCCAGATCAGCTTTCAGTGGGGCAGCTCGTGGAGGCTTTGCAGGCCAACCACCACACCAGTCACACTGGCTGGTTTGAACATCACCATCAGTTCTTCAAGTTGTCTGCATTACACTACACCACAAAAGTTTAAAAGTCTGATCCCATGTATTTGTCATCTCTGGGATGACATCTCTGGACCAGAGTTTAATGAGTAAGCATCCTTTCTGTAATGCCAAAGTTGTAAACCTAATCTAAAATATCTAAATAGGATGATAGGTATCATCTAAATAAGATATCACACGTAAATAAGAAAGTGCTTCTCAGGACTTGGGCATTTCCCAGAAAGTGATAAAAGATTTGAAAGAAACACCACCAACTTACTACAGAGCTTTGCAAAATCTCTGGTCAAGCTGAGTCTAAATGACAATTAAATCCACTTCCTTTATCCCAGGTGAGGAACATTTGGGTGATTCTGTCACGTGGCATTAACTAGAGGAACTCAATTGTGATCTCTATCACAATTTCCAACAAACTAAGGTCTGGTTTTCTTGATGCAGTCACTTTTTCATTGCACTCTCATTACCCTGGACTGTAAAAACAACTATATGACCAGGTAATCCTAAAAGCTGCAAATACTGGGCTTCCTTGCATAGGTTGCACAATTCATAAGTTAGTGTTACAGATAATTTAGTTTTTCAACACAAAAATTTAATTTTATGAACTGAAATAGATTCAAACAACTACAGCAACAACAATCTACACATTTAACTTTTCCTCCAGAAAACAAGAGGGACAAAGGGTTCAATTTAAATTGTAGTGGAACAGTGCTGAGGACAGGTTACTCTATAGACTGAGCTGATCCATTGTGTATCTCACAAATTAAACAGTGTAATACCTACTTCAGTTTGTTCTTCAGTTCTGATTATTGGATACAATTCGCTGTTGTAGATGCTAAAAAAGCCTCAAAATTTTCGAGTAACTTCACTGCTGTACCTTAAGAGGAAGAAGAGAGATTAAAAAGAAAGAAAATGGTTCTGGTGGGGAACAGCCAGGTTACTACAACAACTACAACAACAACAAAATAAAATAAAAGAGGAATTTTCAGTTATATTACTGCGTGTGAAACATTATAAGTGCAAAATGCAATTACCTTAATGCTATTTTTGATATCATATCAGCAAATTACACTGAGTCCCTACTGTGACACTTATATCAGGGTAAGAATTATCCTGTTGTGAGTGTCGATCCCAGGGGAAGATGAGGCAGCATAAATGGCTGTGATTCTTGAGCAATTAGCTGCTCCAAGGCTGCAGATACTCTTATTTAAAGGATACTTATGGAATGTTTAACCTGTAAACATCTTGAACATTTACCTCCTATTTGTTTTTTCAGTAATTAGGCCTCCAGGGGATCCCCCTATGTAACAAGCATTTCTTCCTCATTTTGCCACCCATTTTTCTTTTTAATCATGAGAAAATCCCTTTCTGCTATTAAGATACACACCGTGAAATTTGGAATTGTTTGTAATAACTATGTCTTTCCATTAGTACTAATACCCTAATGCCACAGGACAACCTTGTAATGTGCTGGAGGATTATGTAACTTCACGTCGAGCAAAGAGAAATTACAAGTTTCAATCGCCTTTGGGAGTCAGTTTTTCAGTTTCCAGAGTTCTTTTAGAATTATTGAGGGAAGAAAGAAATGTTGATCGTTGCAAGCATTTGCTCTGTGGTCAGAGACATTGGCCTGAAAGAGCCAAAAGTAAAGAGAACTGCATTAGGCAAAGGCTACCTTAACACATGAGGATAAAAGGCACAGGATAAAAACCAGTTCTGCAATGGGCATCAAAAGTATATGCAGCTCTTCAAGGAAATTTTATACACAGAGCAAGAGGAAAGGGAATAACATTAATGCATTTCAGCATCAATTTTTGCAACAGTATCTTAAATTTTTAAGATTATAAGCTTATGTGCTGCAATCAAAAATTTGGATGAACGTAGACCTTGTAGTTTTCTATTAATCAGTACAGGTAAAAGAGAGCCAACCCTATAACTACAAGTAAAAACACATACAAAAGTACCCTTTATAGCTTTCACCTCCAAGCACAAAAGGGAAGATGAACACATTCTCAAAAGAATCTAAAAATCTCTCTTTAAAGCATAGACAATAACTCTTTATAACATTATTTATAGACAAAATATAAGTTTTTATGTGGTTGTAAGTAGGTACTTTAAAAAAAATTAAGTCTTTCTCCTTGTAAAAGAAAAAAATCCACTTCATGACTTACAAAACATCAGTTCAACACCCCAAAACTTCTGATACAGTACAATTCTGCTAACAGCCATTCTTTTAAACTAAACAAAATTACAACTCTTACGACACTTGCATCGCTTTAATGTACCACTGAAGGAAACTGAAAGCTTTGGTGAATGTGGAAATTATTGATTTGTTAAATGCTTTACATGACACATACAAGACTCACAATATTACCCATACACATACTAAGATATTTTACCATCTTTAACCACAGTTTCCTTCCTTCGCTTACAGTTGCCAAACTTTTCTCCTTTTTAGTAACTACTGATTTTTTCTTAAACAATTAAGTCCCTAGCAAATGTTATGCTCTGTTTGAAAATAACAACAAAAGGCTTTTCTTTACAGTAGTTAAAAAAGCCTTGAAATACACTGGCAAATGCAATAATTTTGACATCTGTTGAAACACTTCTGCATTCATTCTCACACTTGCTAATGGCATCAAACTCTCACGAGTCCTATATAATAAAATAAGAAGTTGTAAAGCATAAGAGATTTTCCTCAATATCAAGACTACCACGTAAACAGGTAGCTTTTCACTGTAGTTTTCCACTCAGTATATGAAAAGGCTTCATATTAATCCCTTCATATGAATTCTGACATCCCTGGCAATAAAAATATAGGTTCAAATTCTCATTTAGCGATCAGTGGAGTTAACTTAGCCTGCAGTGGCGGAGGAAAAAAGGATGATTAAGTGAAAAATGATTCATTATAATGCCATCCTTTGAAACAGTGCATGCCTGCAAATATCAATAATACTACCAATTACATTTAACATACCCAGATTTGTGCAAGGCCACAGTTAACATTCACTTGAGAAGAAAAGATAATAACAAATACTTGAGAATCCAAACATTCAACAGTAAATTAACAAAAAATAAAATATGTACATCTTGCACTTTAAATTGCCTGAAAAGATCTGCAATGAAGACACATGTCTTTACTTTCTTAAATTAGAAAGAAAACAGATCTATCCCACATACATTTTCTATATTGCCCAGATCACTAATGATTCTTTCCTCACATGGAACAAGGGGCAGTCAAGAAATGTGTGCCAGTGAGCCTGTTGTGGTCACTAAGACGGTGTTGCTCACACTTCGATTTGTGACAGGGAGAGTCACAATTCTGCAAATAAATTCGCTATGCATCCACTAAATTAAAATTCCATAAATCCAGAAACCTATAAGGCAAAAAGTATTAGGATGCAGCAACAAACATCTGGATTTTAACTGTCAAGATTTTAGAGGGCAATGTCTTTATTTTCTCATAATTAGTGCTAAGTGCTACATAGAGATAAGATTTTTTGGACGGAATATAGCTGGTCTTTCTCTTGCTGCTTAATATTTCCTTTCTATGTTTCATCTCATTATTTTCTGTTATGCTTTTCTGATATAGAATCTCTATTTTTAGGTGAGACCAAAATTAAAACAGGAGAGTGCACTTCATGTGAATTGTCCATTCACAATCACCAATATAAATATAACAGCAGTAGAAAGAAGCAATTCCCACATCAGGAGAACTGGCCTCATATTTAATATTTACTGTGAAATAGGATATAGTTTTGAAAATAAGGACAAACAGGAGACCCACACACATCCCTCTGGCACTCCAATCTTTCATTCTCCTTTTTTTCATCCCTGAAAATGATGAGACACTACTTACACAAAGTATTTTGGTGCAGTCTCTCTCCCAGATTGGCCAAACTTGCTGCCTCAGAGTTTCTTTTTGCAGAGAACAATACAATCAGAGGGTTTGGTTTGGGTTTAGGATTTTTTTTTCCCTTTTGGGAACTACATCATAAATCTGAGGGTAATTTCAACAAAGATTTTTCTATAATTAGTTGTAATGAACCTTGTATGATAGGGGGACATTCAAACAAAAAAGGAAAAAATCTTGTAAGAAACAGAATCCTTTTGAATATCTCATGATACCCCTTTTTATGATACAGTCTCCTTGAAAACAAGATCGTTAAGTAATGCTTCTAAAAGTGTCATTATAATTTTAGCACTAAGATATAGATTAAAAAAAAATGAAATACTTTGTAGTAGTCTGTAATAGAACTGAAGTAAAATTTAAAATTACCCTAACTAGATAATGCTTCCTTTGTCCATAGCATACATTCCCAACAAACATAAAGAAGAAAAAGGGCTCATGCAAAATACTGAGATGACCTTACAAACAGCTTGATGATGGATAAAAAGAGGGGGAAAAAAAGTCATAAAAAGCAACTGCATCAGAGGGTAATTTAGAAAAGAGGAACATATTTCTATACAAAACTGAGTATAAATATTTATCAGATGCATAGATGGTCTAAAGATATTAAGAAAAATAATGAAAAATTACTATTTCATTGTCATATACTTCTTGCAAATACATGCTGGGATAATGCTTCAACTATAATAAAACTACTCATTATCTGGAGATGCAGTAACAGGAGAACAAACATCATTTATATTGCCGAGAACAATTCTGAGGAGGCAGCGAAGGACTACAGGAGCAGAGATTCCTTTTTGATATTTGATGTTTATGTAGGTTGATTGAATTGGAATGATTAAAGTCATTTAATTAGAAACTGTACAAGGGAGTTCTTTGCAGAAGAATAACGTATGCATTTGTTCAAATTCACAATACCCACTCTGGTAATGGTACAATATCATTTTGGGGACAGAGAGAAAGAAAATCAGGAGAGGATATTTGTGCTGCTCTGCAGCTGACCACAAAATATTTGATTTAGTGTTTGTCACATGGGCAGAATATTGGATGTGCTGTTCAGGATGCACTGCTCTCCACTTCTCACTGGCTATCTGGTGACCCTAAAGGGATTGCTCTGTTTCCAGTACTCCATCTATACATACTGTGTGCAGTAGCTCCCATCTATGAGCCACACTCCATGTTATTAATGTCAGTCTAATGCTAAAACAATACCAGTCTAATTCCTGAAAAAGACAATTAGAGTAATTTCTCAAGTAATGTGGATTTTTTCCCCTGCAAATAAGATTTAAGACAAAGACATGTACGATAGTAAAAAGAACCAAACCCCTTTAATAATAACACTTTCTTCCACTTAAAGACTTATAGAGGTTCTCTATTATCTTTAGTCACCTTACACTACACTGAGAAAGTATTATTTTCTCTAAGTAATGAGGATAAGAGCAGTAAGATGCGAAGTAATTTACTTGAGAAGAGCTGGTGGCTGGTCTGAGCTGAAAGCTCAGGAATTCCTGGATGCTATTACTGCACTTCTCTCCATAATCTGGTGCTGCCTTTGCTGTAATAATCTCCCAGCAGTGTTTGTATTAATCATTTGCATTGCTGTAGCATCCAAAGAGCCCAGTGAGGCCTCTTACAGCAGTTAATGTACACACAGAGCAAGAAACAGAGTATCAACATCAAGAATATCTTGCACAATAAAACAACCTTTTTTTTTTTAATTAAAAAAAAAAGAGGAAAGAAAGGGAAATAACTTAAAGAGCAAAATGAACAGTGCACGACAAGCCTGCCTGTTACTTCCACTCTGTGATAACAATAAATGCTGGTTTTACCACACCACAATATAAACTCACTTTAGGAAACTTTGCTAATTTAAAGTTCTTACATTTCCTCGGGTTTTTTTTGTGCAATATAAAGTAATTTTAACTTTACTACATGCTTTATAGGACTAAAAACAGTTGCACATCGTGCTTTGCATCAAATAGTGTTTTTCTTGTTTCCTGGCAGCACCATTCTTTTTGTTTTATTTTCAGAAGATTTCGTTAGAAGAAATTAGCTTTTATGATAGAGTATATATATATATATATGTATATCTCAATTTGCAAGATTACAGTTCATAAAGTATTTGCATTTTTTTCAGATACATCAGCATTATTTTCTTCTCAGGACCACCACATGTTTTGCTTTCGGATTCCCACAGGTTCGCACTGAAAATTAAAGATAGATGGACACTGTGTAAGACAGGTTGTGCTGGTTTTGGTTGGGGTAGGGTTAATTTTCTTCATAGTAACTAGTTTGGGGCTAAGCTTGGGGTTTGTGCTGAAAACAGGGATGTTTTCTGTGCTGCTGAGCAATGCTTACACGGAGTCAAGGCTTTTTCTGCCTCTCATCCCACCCCATCAGTGTGTAGGTGGGGGGTGCACAAGGAATTGGGAGGGAACACAGCTGGAACAGGTGACCCCAAACGACTCAAGGGATATTCCAGACCATGTGGTGTCATGCTCAGCATACAAAGCTGGGGGAAGAAGGAAGGGGGGATGTTTGGAGTGATGGCATTTGTCTTCCCAAGTAATACCATGGAAAGCCCTGATGGAGTCCATGGTGGAGCCCTGCTTTCCTGGGGATGGCTGAACACCTGCCTACGATGGGAAACAGGAAATTAATTCCTTGTTCTACTTTGTTTTGCTTATTAAATGGTCTTTATCACAATCCATGAGCTTTCTCACTGTTAGTCTTCTGATTTTCTCCCCCATTTTACCTTGAGGGAGTGAGTGGCTGGCGTGGGCTTGGCTGCTGGTTGCGGTTCGCAGACAACCATTTTTAATGTTTGTGTATAAAAATATGTTTATATATAATATAAAAATTACAAATATATATACAATGGATATATATATAAAAAATTTATAATATAATAACCTTACCTACTGTCAGCAGCAGTACAGCTACCATCTGTGAGCATTCACATGAGGAGAATGAAGAAGCATGAAGGTCCTCCATGATAGCATTATACAAAGGAAACATATACAGAATATATGCTGTTGGCAGCCACATCTGCCCTCCTGGCTGGGTAGCCCTGGGAGAAGACCACTCTCAGTCATTCCCTGATTATTAGAATGTCAAATATAGAGTTTGTTTACTGAATTAAGTTTCATGTTGCAATTGAAATGGCAGATAGGTCTCCAAACAAAACACTAGGAAATGAGCCAGCTGTCAAATTCAACACCGTTTAGGAGTGGGAGCAGTGATGGAAGAAGGGATAACAGCAGCAGCACAGAAAGGTGCCCTGACACTGAAACCAGCACCTCATCCATTCGAAGGTGGGGAACTTAGCAGATGGGAGGAGTGGGTGGGTGTCATGGATACAGACTTGAACAGTTTGGAAACTACCCTCTCCAAGTTGCTGTATCATGATGTGGTCCTTCTTTAAAGAACAGCATGAATATCTGACTCTAATGCCCTGCAACTGAGATAAAGCAAACACAAAACTTACAGCAGATGAAGAGTGAAACTACAGTGACCAAGCATTACAGCTGTGTTACAAAGATGAAAATCTCTAGAAGCATTACAGAAGTGGGGGCCAGGATTTGCACAGTAACAAGGGGGAAAAAACTACTGGAATATAAAATAATTCAATTTACAGGATTTGGCCTAAGGAAAAATACATATAGCTGATGTTTTGCAAAAAGTTGCTAACCAACTCTGTTCACTGAGTCTAAAATTAGTCGTGAAAAGCCAACAGGAGTATAGCATAGGTTAATTTTTAAGATTCTAATATTTTTCAGGCAGCCAAAAAACCCCCCAATGACTCAAACAAAAACATTCCTACCCAGAAAAATCCCTTATTTCTGCATCAACAACCGTGGGGATCTGCCCTAAAATAAAGGTCTGGGATTTGGGAACATCATAGATTTTCACATGCAACACACCAAGTTTGTGAGCGAGAAGAAAAATACTTCATCTAAGAGGGCTTGCTCCCATTTTTTGCATGGATCTGAAAGAATTCACATATAATGTCAAGGCCACAACTAGATCCCAACCTTCAAATCTAGCCTGAGACTCAGCCCCTGGTTTGTCCATATCTCCCCCTTGCTCAGCCAGAACTGGGGAAGGGAAGGGATACAGGAAAAGCTCCAAGTCTGCCTCTGACACAGACTCAGGACCATCTTACTCAGCCATGTAGCTCAGCCCAGAACTGACAGATATTCTGACCCGAACTGAACAGAGTTCACTGAGCACGGTTCTGCCTGGCAATGCCCCTTGTCAGGCTTCATTCCACTTTCGCCCCTTTCTGGGACATTTAAGAGTTGCAGGGAATTCCCCTCGGCAACAGCTGGGGAGAAGCTCTTCCTCCCAACACCCTGAGGAACAGGGGCCAAATTGGCTGTGTTTCACAGCTGAAAAAAGAAACAGCCCTTGGAGCAGATGGCAGGCAGCAAAGAGTGGTGTTGGAAATAATCTTTCAAGGCAATTTAATCCAAAAATCACAATTCCACGCAGCTTTCAAGTGAGACCCCAGCTACCTGAAAAACCCTTAATGTCCTGGCAGAGAATTTTCTGATCCTTAAGTAAAATAATGGCAAATAGATATATAACATCTATGATTATTAAAAGCAAAGGTATAGCAATACAGATTAGTGCCTGGGTACCACCAGCAGAGACGCAATAGAGAGAGACAACCACATGTCACAAATGCATTTTCCCCCCCTATATGGGTATAAAAGCAGCAGCCAGACTGATCTTCAGCAGCAATACAAAACCTGTAGCAAAAGAAGTTTTCACTGAGATCATTCTGAGAGAACACGTTTTGCCACAGGACTGGAAGTATCACATCCTCCTCACTGGCCATGGCTCATGACTGCAACATTTTGCCTAAAACAGTACATATAGTAATACAAATGTAATCTCAGGTACTAAAGTGATTAGTTTTGCACCATGCTAAATTGGTTTATTCTGAGATTAAAAGTTAAGGGTAGAAACTAATGATATTCAGAGATTTTATTGCCCACTTTTACTCAACAGAGCTCATGCTGTTATCTGTTAAATATCATCATCATCATCAGCGTGCCCCCTTGCCCATTCTGCCAATTAAAATCACCCCAAAAGTACAACATCAAAAAGATTATGTTTTCTTTAAGCTGACCTTTAAAACTGAAGTTTACAATGCCCTGGTAAGAACTTAACATCTTAATTTACATAATTTTCTTCTAAATTACAAGTCATGTTTTATCAGAACAGAGCAACCCAGAGGACATGGGCAAGCTATGAGCCAGCAGCAAAACACTCAAACCCCAACGGGCTTAAACATTCTCACGGACAGGTTACACAACACAAGGAAACAAGAAAAACTAAAAAGTCATCTGCTATTGAATTACACACACCCTCTTTCCCTTGGGGGTTGCCAGTCACCTTCCACTCTTTCTGAACCTTTTAAACAATTGCCCAAATAAGACGCAAAATAAAAGTTAACAAGTGTTGAATTGCTAGGATTGTTCATAACCATCTGGAATGATATGGCAGAACAACTTCCTGAATTAAGAAAGGCTGTTTCCTTCACTTGCTGCATGGAAGAACATATGAACTGAAAGTTGTTGAGTCCACTTCTAGCCCCAGCAGCATCACAGAAAATTAACATCAATCCAGAAGGAACACAATGATGACAACTAGATTCAAAGTGCTCTGGCTGGAGGAAAGTTTCCCTCAACATGTGTTAACACCCAGCATCCATCAAATATATTATTGTTCCTTGACAAATGTGTGAAAGTACAGAGTAGGGCCCCAGAACAGTCCAAATCTGGAAAGTACCTCATGCATTAAAACAAGTTTGTAGACTTGGTTGAAATGGTAGTAGCTACAGATCTCTATGCAAGCATCGTATTTTCAAGGCCAGATACTAGTCTTCTAGTAACTTAAAAGTACATCTTTGATGGAAAACCCCTTTAAAATTAGGTAGAAAATATGTAGCTACTGTCATATCCTCTGTGGTGCCGATTATTCTCATTTGGAACACTCTTGAACAAAAAGTAGAAATGAAAACACATTCGGCACCCCTCCCAAAATTCATTACATGATGTGCTAGGAAAAAGATATTTTTTCCCCTCCATATGAACTAGCCCATGATTAAAAGAATAGAGAAGGCTACTACAATTTTTACATGTTTGATTGCTGAAGCAGACAAGGTCCTGCTATCACATCATGTGTGCTTGATAAAGCATATACACGTCTTTCTAGCAAGGACATATACACTAGTAAGAGGCAGGTTAGCTGAGCAAACCCAAGTCAGCTGGTCTAGAGCAAGCTCTGCAAATCAAGTTTCTACATTGTGCTGAATCTGCATCTGATATTCCCACTCTGTTGAACAGCCCTTTTATCAACTTAGATGCAAAAACTCAAAGGAGGAACAAAAAAACCACCCAAATGTTTATACTTAATCCTACATTTCCTTTTAAACACTATGATTCAATAAAATAATTTATTATTAAAAAAACCCCCTAAACCCAAGCTATTTCTATTATTCTACTATTCCCAAGGGCTGGAGTGCTTGTCAGGCTATCATTAAATCAATTGTTCCACTCTGAAACCTCCTAACCACCTGTTAAGTGCTAGGTTCTTACACCTCGACTAACTGCAGGCAGGAAACAACAGGTAACATCTCATGTCCATGATGAGCCAGGTTGAACTCTCAGTCAAAAGCATCCGTGCAGCCACTCATCTCTCCCTGTTCATGCAGATATCCCGGCCATAGTTGTCCTTCAGCCTGGGAAAACCAGGGAAGGCACATTTCTGTGGCCAGTGAGCCTTCCAAGTACTGTTTGGGTGTCATCTCCAAAATCCTCAAGCTCTTCTGGCAAACGGCTATCGGTGGCAATCAAACTCATTTACATTACAAAGCTGCTCTCAAGAGATTACTGAAATCCCTCTGATTTCACTTATTTAATTTGGTAAGCAGATTGTGTTGCTGCAAAGCAGATTTGCGGATATCTGGATGGACTGTCACTGCGTGCAAAACATGATACTGAACACAGGCTCACAGAACAAGTTTGTTTTTGTAACGGGTGCTATCAAAGAGATGCACAAAAAAGAAGAAAAATGCTGCAATTTTTTGACCTCATGGTTTGGTTATGGTGGGCAGAGCAGCAGAGCACCAAACCCTTGAGGACACAGGTAAAGCATCTGTGTCCTTCATCTGTGCCAGTGCCATAGTCCTGGTTTCATGCAGCACTATAGCAAAGCAAAAAAATAAAATTGTGTATTAATATTTATGCCTACTCATTAGATACTTGCATCGTTTGCACAGCTACCCCGTTGGATAAAATCCCCACTGGACATACAATCACATCTGAAGATATTTAGGAAATAAAAACACTTAGCTGGTCCACTGCGTTAGATCTTTCCTGCAGTCAGTCTAACCTCATCCGGAATTGTAAAGCACGTTTATCAGCCCTCTGAGCACCACTGTGAAAGCTTTCCATGTAAAAATGTCATTTGCCTTTTGTGGTGACAGCTATAAATGTGAACTACGAGTTTCAACAGGAAGAAGCATTTGATAGCACGGCTAGACCTCCTCCTCTCCTGTCAGCAGCCAGCACAAATGCGAGCCGCGTTACCGGAGAGGGCTGCCCTGTAAAAGGGTTCTGAGGGTGAGAAGTCATCTCTCAGCTTTCACTGAGGAGGATGCAATTGCAGTAGCCCTGCCCCTGGCCCGTCTGCCCAGCGGTAGATTCGACAGACAGATGGGCAAACATGAAATACATTTAAAAAACACTAGGAAACAGTTTACTGCAGAAAGGTGGAAACATGCTGCAACAGGGACAGTACTTGCCGCCTGTGGCCTCGTGAAGGCGGGCTTTGACATTCTCTCAAACACAATGTTCTCCTCCACAGTTCTGCACAGAAGTTGAGAGAATCGAGGAAATCACCTATTTAACCTGTAGCTCAGGAAAGTGTAACTCACTCTGCTCATCTTTTGAAATTGTGTATATGCAAACCATCCAAGATTAGGAAATTTCACTCACACCAACATGCTCAGAAGGTACCATGTTAACTCTGCTTTGGACAGGTAAACGGAAGAATGTGGGGGTCAAACAGACTGATAAATCAATCTGAATTATTACAAAGGCACGTGGTAAGATTTCATGCCCTTTTTAACATTTATAAAATATAGATATAAATGAGTTCTTATTACACAGCCAAGATGAATTTTAAAAGTAAGTATTATACTTGACGCACACAAGTAACAAGGCTCTCCCCCTTCAGTACAATTGACTTAGTTTATGACACCATACTGCTTTGGGAATTCAGTCTGATAATTTTTTGAGCCTCCTTCCCTCAATCCTCCTCCATCATATAGCATTTCTAGCTTTTGAAGAATGTAGAAATGTTTTCTAGCTAAGGAGGGCCAGTATGAAGACAATGTTCTTTAGCCTTTATGCTTGCAAGTGGCATCTGACAATGGGGTGGCTTTTGACCAGCCTCCCTGTAATAATAACAGGGCAATGAGTAGTTCTGTGTTATTTAAACTGAAAGCACAAGCAGTTAAAGCAGGCACAGAGAAGGTTTGCAGCCCGAACTTTACCCAAGTATTATAAAAGATGGGATCTCACCAGTGGCACTCCTCCCCCCCAGCTGAAAGGGGGCTGCAGCACCTTCTTGCCACACAGGAGTGGGGTCACTTGATTTTCATGTGCCAAACTGCCCCACAGGAGCGGGGTCGCTTGATTTTTGTGTGCCAACCTGCCACACCTGTAGCCCACTGACTTCACCTGGATGCCCAGGGCTTCACCCACCACAGGCAGAGCCAAATAAGAGTCTTCCCACATTCCAGCGCCTTCTTTCTCCCGCATAGAAAGGGCAGATTATTCATGAGAAGTGCGCTACAAAAGCCTGACTTTTTCCAAGAATGTGAGGTACCTGCAGTCATAACTTCACTTGCAATCTGTGCTGGCCGTGCCAGGGCACCGCATAGCCCTCACTTCCAAGGGTGAAGTAAACACTCGTGGAAGAAGAAAGAGCTTTGAGGATTGTGTCATACAAGCGTTAATATAGTGCTCACATCAGCAGCACTGTGGCTTTTTAATTTAAAGCATGTATTCCTTTGAGAATTACCATTATCTCATTTTTTTGCACTCTACCTATTATACAATTCTTTTCGGAGATCTTAACGTGACTGTCATGGCTTCTGAAAAGCAGCAAATCGCAACCCCCAGCCACCACCAGCCCTTTAAAAGGGCCCGGGGGGGGGGGGGGGGGAAAGCGGCACATCAATCGCTACAGCTTTCAACGCGTCTTTTCTAAAACGAAGAGTTAAGTGTTATTTCATATATTTTTCCCACGCGCAATTTTCAGTTATTTCTCAGTAAACATATATATATCCCAGGGCTCCGGCATTTCATCACGGAGGTTTAATTGAAAAAAAAGACGGGGGGGGGGGGGTGAAGGGTGTGGGTGGGTGGATGCAGAGGGAAGGGTGTGGGAAGGGTGGGAATTGGGAATTTGGGGGGGGTGAAGCGCTGACCGACCCCTCCACCCTGAGCCCAGCGCGGCCCCACGGCCCCCCCTGGCGGCGCCTTGCGCGGGGCGCGGAGCGGGCGCGGAGGGACCGCGATCCAGGCGGGATGGAGGAGGAGGAGGAGGAGGAGGAGAAGGGGGGGGGGGGGGTGGAGCGCCGGGCCGGCCTCGCTTGATGACTACACAATGAGCAGTGATATATTTTAATTTAAACACCATAAACCTATTGAGTGCTTAATTAACTTTAACCGTCTTTAGGGGAATGAAGCCAATTTGAGGGGGGTCAAAAAGGAGTTGTTTCGATATCAAACGGTTTTTACATAGTCGGTCCATTCATTCGGCCCACAGCTACTGATTAACACACAAAATTAACATGTTAGTAAAAATTCATATTCAGGTCCCCGGGGAAATTAAGATGCACATGCACAGAGCATGATTAGCACAACTATTGTTTTCCCCCAACAATATAATTTAATGGGTTTTCAGAATTACAGAAAGAGAGACTGGGTGCTGGTTTGAATTGATTATTTACCACAAAGCTTTGAAATATAGAGAAGACGGAAAACATCCTGAGCCAAGAGGGCAGCGACAGAGAAAAACAGGAGCAGAGCAAGCCCCCGCTGCAGGAGGGTATGGCTGGAGCAAGGGAGCAGGCAGGAGCCAGGCCCCCCATGTCCCACAGTACCCCATCAGCCTCCCCAAGGACTTTTCCCTTTGCCCTTGCCCACTGACGCCTTCCTCTCCTCCTCCCCTCCTTCCCTTTCATGTCATCATGTTATTTTTCCATTATGTCATTTGTTTTAGTAGGAGAACAAACAACTCAAAGCCTCTTCCTATGCCTCAAAATATTGTACTTGCCAATTACTTTTCAGAAATAAGAGGATTAGGAAGGGCGCCAAACAGACAAAGCAAAGGTGAATAAAAGAAGTGATATTTTTAAAAATATACAACTCTGGCAAGCCAAACCAAAATCACTGCCTGGAGGACCTGGCTTTTAAGTAATAATGAAAGAAAATGAGAAACCCTCAGTGACTTCAGTAGTTTTTGGATCAGGCCCTCACACATGGGTGTTCCTCCCTCCATGGTGTCCCACACATCCTACTGGGCAAATCATCATTTCCAGCACGGAAAGGCACCAGGAGAGTTACCAGCCATCTTGTGCCAGAGGTGCATCATGTGAGGCCACTAAAGTCTAAAAGTCAACAGTAGAGGAGGAAGGCAGAGATGCAAATGTCTGATTTCTTGCATCACTAAACTATCTGTAGACCTCTCACGCTCAGCAGGTTAAAAAAAAAAAAAAGTAATCATATGGAGCTCAGATCAGCCATTTCTCCCTCTTATCTGAATAATGTGACCAGGGTCTACACAAAGATCGATTAATTGTCAAACTAACAAAGGTCTTGTGACTGGAAAATGGTCCCGTGGCTTCCTGGTTTAAATGGATTAGTTGTTTAATGACAGTAGAGACAGAGAATTCTCTTGTCATAAATGCAGGTGACTGAACCTGCAGCTGGTGAGCGATCTCACTACTACACCCATCAACTCTGTCTGAGCTACCAGAGCTCAGGTCCCACAGCACCAGAGAATCTTACAGCTATAGTTAGTGCCTGTGGATACCAGCAATATCCACAGCCATGGGAAGAGTCTGGAGCTGGAGTTAGTGAACCTTCATGAGGTAACCAGGACAAAACAGATACCCAGAAAGACTGTGAAATGTCCATACATGTAAATTTTTCTCAGAACTCGACTGCATGAAGCCGGGGGGAACCTGATACAGCTTTTATGTTAGTTCAGCCTTCAGCCAGAGATTGGACCTAATGACTTCCAGAAATCCCTTCCCACCCACCTTATTGTACTACACACACCAAACATTCCAGTAGGGTGCCTCCTGATATTCAGAATTCAGGAGCCATACCTCACACAGCACTAGGATATTGTGGAACAGTGGCACCTAACCATGGAACAGGCAGCAGCACTTTGACCCCAGGTTGCAGTGAGCCTGGAGTTCAGGAAAAGCCAAGAGCAGTCTTGTATGCAAACCAGGAATGTGCCCTTAAATACAATATAATAAAATGCTGTCTTATTGCCATAGTCCACAAAGATGACAAATTCAGGACTATGATGAACCAGCAATCTCTGAATCCTTACTCAAAGTCTGTTAGAATCCCAAATGCTGGAACAAGAACACATACACATTTCCCTGGTATTGCAGACACAGTTGGCAAAGGAGGGCAGAATCAAGCCTAATACAAATAAGCATACAATTAGTTAGTTCAGAATTTTCAGCTTACTTTAATGAGACTTGAAGTTCTGCTCCCACAATTTTAGCATCTGGGCATGCAATCCCAGTGCCTAGGTGTCTTTGTACAGGTCTAATTTAAACATGAAACAGAATTAAATTATTAGGGTGGCTAACAACAGTTATGAATCTGTATTTAAATGATCATTTATGAAACAAGGACTAATAAGAGCAGTGTCATAACCCCATTCATCTTCGCACATGATTTCCATTCTACATCTGATATTATAGTAGTTGCATAGGTAGAAGATTTTTAAGACCAAAGAATTTGAAAGGCATCTGGAGTCCATAGATCAGAAAACAGTACAAAAGCAAAATACTGCAGGGGTAGTGGAACAGGAGAAGGGGGAAACTGGCTGAATATCTTATGAGAGCACAGGTACTGAAATTAATGTTTGGTTTATCATCAGCTGGTTATTGCAAGAACTACGGTGAAGCACCTAAAAGTGGAGAGCTGGGAGTGATCTTGGACTCAGCCTTCAATCAAACACTAGGAGGACTGTGAGAGAATAAGCACAGTTCAGCAGTGATCATGGTTAAGGTTCACCTCCTTGCAGAATATGGTATGTAATAGGAACCCACAGTAATGCCTTAAGGAAGGGAAATGATTTATTTATTCATTGCAAAGATGGAAGTCTGAAACAGCTCATATGGGAAACCTCCAAAGAAGTAAAAATGTATTTAAAGAGGTGGTGGTATTAAAAATGAGTCTGAAGTATGGGAAAGCAACATATAAACTGAGGATTGTGATGTCACAGAAAAATAAGAGGAATCTGCAAAACAGCCAAATCTAGAGAAGCAAAAGAGATAACTAACTTACAGAGGACTTCTCACTACTTAATCTGTTTAACCAGCAAAACATAAATAGAAAAGGAGAATCAGGACACCGTGGAGACACAAAAATATTTCTCTTAACTAGCTTTAGCACAAAAAGAACCTTGCCATTTCACGATACTGAGAGAATGGTCTGCCCAAAACCTATTCTAATACAGTAAAATATCCCCCAAATAGAGACATCTAACAAAAGAGTTGGTTGTTTGCAGTGAATTTGCATTAAAAATTAGGACCAGACAAGGCTGACAAAGATTTCTAAGAGAGGAAGTTTTTAAAAGAAATTTTGTTTAAATACAGGCATATGTTTAAAAGGAATGGGAAAAGGCCAAAGGATGATCAAACTTAAAACCAGCTTAAAAGACAGGTGTTATGGATTGGCTTGGAAATTGTGCATCACAGTCCATTTCACTGGATCTGTCTGAGTCTACAAGAGAGAGATCTAGATGTGTTCTGTCGATTGAGCAGGGCAAGGCAGCAGAGAGGAGCCAAAAGTCTGGCTCTGCCTGAGTCTTCTTTACATCACTATCCAGCTGAGTAGTTAAAAACACATCAGCTCTTCTCCCAGTGCAACTTGAAGCTAAACAAGTACAGCATCTGTAAGGAGGAGTGAAAGTCTCCTGTCCTACACATAGGAATTGCCAAACTAAGCACACGTGGTTATCATTTAGGCAGTGTTGAAAAGCCTTTTGATCCAAGTGCCATTTAAGGATTTACTAATGAAATAATCTAAATTGGCTCTAAACACGTCAGGATGGGTGTTGAGAGCAGGGAGTTCTAAGTTACTGTCAAAACTAAAGTGCTTGTTAGGCCACACCCGGAACTGTGTGTTGAGTTTTGGTCCCCACTATATCAAAGAGATGTGGATGGGCTGGAGAAAGGCCGTAAAAATGGGGAAGCCTGTCATATCAGGAAAGGCTAAGAGAACTGGGTTTGTTCAGCCTTGAAAAGAGAAGGGTTAGGGAAGACCTTGTCACGTTCTAGTATTTAAAGGGTGTCTACTGAGAAGGTGGAGACTCCCTTCTTAAAAGGAGTCATACGGAAAAGTTGAGGGATAATAGGTACAAGTAATCTTGGGGAGATTCCAATTAGACACAAGAGAAAAATTTTTCACAATAAGAGCATTCAGCCATTGGAATAATCTCTCCAGGGAAGTGATGGATTCCCCAACTTTGGGCACCATTAATATTCAGCTGGACAGGGTGTTGGGCCATCTTGTCTAGATTGTGCTTTTGCCAAAAAAGGTTGGATCCTTGAGGTCCCCTTCCAACCTGAAGACCTCAGTTTCAGTAAACAGTCCAGGAAGAGGTGTCCCACAGGAAGAAGCAAAGTGTATACTCCAAAACCATTTGTATACTAATTTTTAAATACTTGGGGGAAAAAGTGGACACAAAGCATTGTATAGATGATAGAGGGCTGCACGTTCAAAATGGTATAACTTTGGAAAACCTCAGAGTTTCTCTGTGTATCTTTGCAATGGGCAATTCAGGAACAGAGTGGCATTTAAATTTCATGAAAATGAGGGCCACAACACCCAAAAAATAAACAGCTTAACGTTACTAGAGCACTAGACACTGAAAAGTCTGAAAATTAATTCCCATGGCTCATGTTCAGGGAATCTAAGTGTGTGGATAACATCTTCCCACTCTAGAAGCACTGTAAGTAAAAAACAATGGTATGACCAAGAGAAGTACCAGTACACATTGCCTTCCAGCAAAGCAAGAAATAAAACCACCACTATTACATTAATTAACTTTTTTTTTTTTAATCTTTAGTTTTGGCTGCTGCAGATCAAAGGATCCCACAACATTTGATGGATGGAGGTATATATTTCATGGGAAGAAATTAGCAAAAATAAGACAATTATCAGAAAAACTCTGTAAATGACAGGAGATAGCACACCTGCAGCAAGAGGATTTTCCACTGGCCTTTCTCATAATCAATGAGACAAAAGTCCCAAGGAGAAACCAGAGTATAACAGCATAACACACAGGAACCTTAACACATAAGATGTAACAGAAGGTCTTGTGCATAAAAGAGGATTACTAAACCAAAAATTTACATTAAAGAATGAATTTTTTTAAATATCTGCCTAGAAAACAATGTTTTTATCTATAGTAGATAAACAAAAGATACTTTTTATCACATATATAGAAGAAAAAAGATTTCATGATAGAGCAACAGGCAGACTGAGAAGCATCTTTTATGAAGAATTTTTAAAAAAAATCCATTTACTTACTTCATTTATGTAAGACTACTTCCTATAAAAAAGCAAATCATAAAGAATGCTGAAATTACCTCAGCAATTATTTAGTCAAACCACATAATTATATTTCATCCGTATAATTTGGTTTTGTCACAACACAGTAAACCACAAGCAGGTGATTCACAGACAAGTTCCATGAAAGGCCAAAATGTATGGATCTCATCTAAGTATATGTGAGCTGCTATGCTTTCAGTAGTATAAGTTATTTAGACCAGCACAGATCGAGCAACACAAGTGGTAGGCAAAGTTTTTAAACTCTGTGTGTAGATCCTCAAGCTCATACAATACTCTTAATTGGATATTCACCTGTACGTGGAATATATGTCAATTTAGGTACTACGACTCTCCACAAATATACAACAAATTCTGAAGCTAACTGGAAAAAAAAATGTTTAGAAAAAACCACACTGAATTTATTTCAGATCCTACATTGCCTGGCAGTTGCTTAACTTCAAATAAATAAAGGTTGAGGGGAAAAAAAACCAAAACCAAACAACCCTGAAGAAACTAAAAAGTACATTCACGACTTGCATCAGTAATTCAACTCCAAGTGCACAAACACACTTGACATCTGTAAACGCTGTGTATGTTTTCCACTGAAACCACACAGGCCCTTACCAGGGACACATGACAGGACATAAGGATAAATTCATTTCATACAGGTTTACAACTGTATATTCTAGAAGACTATGTGGCTGGGGAGTTGCAACAAGAGCACTCCCTTATTTTATGCACATAGTGCACTGGCGTTTTCCTGCGAACTTTTTGCATTGCACAGGTAATAGTCTCAAATCCATTTAAAAACAGAAGAGCAAAAGCATTTCCTATTGTGATCTTTTCAAGCAGAATAAGTGAAGAGTTATGGCAAGTTCATGCCACTTCCAAGATGTTTAACACAAGTATCATAATTGTCACTTAATGGGTCAGGAAACAAAGACAGACTTGTCTCGGTGGTGTTGTCTGTTCTCTATAGATCACACTTATTTTCCTTTCATTTTTAGGAAATGTAATTATGTCTAATTCAAATTACAAGAGAGAATAATTACACAAAGCCATTTTTTTCTTTATAGTTAATCCTCTGAATATTTTATTTGCCAAGGCATACAATTTTCCAAAAAGAAAACATTAACTTATGTGGCCCATATGGAATTTATTTAATTATATGATATTCCAGTATGGTTCCCTGCAATTTATTATGTTAATTAGTTAGATTATGTGTGAAACACTTCGTAATGTGCCTATTCCTTTACATGTATTTTTTAAAGTTCTTCTAATGAACCATTTTTCTCCATTTATGAAAGATAACTCGGCTTTGTAGTTTAAACAACATAGCATTTATCTCAGCATAGACTTGCAAAAGATTTTGAAAACTATAAACTGTGGGTTTTTTGAGACTGCAATACCCTTACTGTAACTAAACACTGGAGTAATTTGATAATTCTGTAATTGGAGAATACTGTATATTTGATATCATAACCAACTCCTATACTACTTTAGGATTAAGTGCAATATTATTGATTGCAATTGAGTGAGTGGGGGGGGGAGAAGGAAAAGGCCTCCGATCATTCTTAAACCAGGAGGGCAGAAGAGGATTAAAAGAAAGCCTTTAATAATCAGCATGTGCAAATCTCTTTTGGAAATGAGCCAACAAGCTGGATCAACGTGGATTTTTGCAAGAAAGCAAGTTACTGTTTGTTTCATACAAGATAACTACAAGCTACTACTACTGTGTGAAAAGGGCAACACGTCACTGAATGTAAAATCTCTTCTGTGACATCTTCTTAAGAATATTTTTTCCAACTGTCTCACTTGAAACTTCATTTGGTACATGCAATTGTCCTTCTGCTAAAATCAAGAATGCACTCCACTTCCTTGCCTGAGCTTTCAATAGCAAAAGGTGAGATACTTTTAGGTAGATATCACAGGGTTTATACCAACACAGCCTTATGTGTCAAAGCTGGAAACATATTTCCAGGACCATGCTGGGACTCCTAATATATTCTGCATTTAGCTGGGAATTCACATCTGGTTCTTTAATCTCCAAATACACCCTGGTGTATTTGTAGGTGGATGAAGTACTGACAGAACACCCTTTTCAGCTATGGGTGCTATAACTCACAATGTACCCACCCATTACTGCACTCCTGCTACTGAATTTGGCCAAAGAAGCCACTTCATAAACACGGGGTTTGTTTGTTGGGTTGCATTTCTTTTCACACTCAGAGGGGGCAGACAGGGAGGGGGTGTCATCAAGCTGAAGTGTGTTATGGGTAGGATTAAAGGGAGAGCTGGGGCAGGGGACTTTTTTAGTGGGGTTCTGCAACAGGCCAACTGACTGGGATGATGGAGTGGATGAGTGTCTCCACAAACAGAGAGAAGCAGCCTCATATTCACAAGACCTGGCCTTCATGGGGGACTTCAATCACGCTACTTTTTGGAGGGACAACAGAGAAGGGGCAATCCAGGGGGTTCCTGGAATGAGTTCCTCTCCTCCAAGTGATAGAGGAGAGGGTGGTAGGGAATGTGAAGCTCAGTGGCAGCCTTGGCTTGACCTTTCTCTCCACAAAATGCTGGAGATCAAGATCCTGAGGGCAGTGAGGAGGGTGCACAGCAAGCTCACCACCCTGGACTCAGGAGAGCAGACTTTGTCTCATGGTGTTTTATCAGGCAGATTCCAGAGGAGGACAAAGCCCTGAAGGGAAGAGTAGCCTGAGAAAGCAAAACCAACATGAGGCCTGTGTGGATGGACAAGGAGCTCCAGGACAAACTCAAACACAAAAAGGAAGCCTACAGATGGTGGAAGCAAGGACAGGTAACCTGGAAAGAATAGAGGATAATTGTTTGAGCAGACAGGGATCAGGTTAGGAAAGCTAAAGCCATGATAGAATTAAATCTGGCCAGGGATGTCAGGGCAACAAGAAAAGCTTCTATAGGTAAATTGGTGATAAAAGGAAGATTAGGGAGGAAGGAAGGAAACGGGAGACCTGATTACATGGGACAGGGAGAAGGTTGAGGTACTCAACTTTTTTGCCTCCATCTTTGCTGACAAGTGCTCCAGCTACACTGCTCAAGTCAGAGAAGGCAAAGGCAGGGACTGGGAGAATGAAGAATCACCTACTGTAGACGATAATCTGGTTTGAGACAATTTAAAGAATCTGAAAGTGCACGAGTCCATGGGATCTGATGAGATAAATCCACAGGTTCCTAGGGAACTGGAGGATGAAATTGCTAAGCCACTATCCACCATATTTAGGAAGTCATGGCAGTCCAGTGAAGTTCACACTGACTGGAAAAGGGGAAACATAATCCTAATTTTTAAAAAGAAACAACAGGAAGTTATAGGAGATAAAGGACAGAAATAATGTTTTAAAATTACCTACTGCTCAATGATGAGGACAATGGATGCTCAACACAAAGAAAAAAAAATTCACAAAGAAATTCAAGTTGAATCAGCCTCTCCCCTTAGATCCTTAATGGTTTTCCCTGTGTGTCATCTGAAAATATATTAACACTGCAGAATCACTGATGTTGGCCCAAATGTCACATTTAAGTCAGCTTCCAATTATTATCTTACCATTTATATTCATTTTGCCTCAATGGAGCACTGTTAGAGTACTATAAAGAATTCTGCTGTGGTCACACACATTTCAAAGACTTGACAGGCAGGCAGCTGCAGAAGTTCTACATATATTTCAGATGACCTAAATTTTTTTTGATCAACATATACTGATGTAGTAATAATCAATGCAGGCAGAGAAGAAGGTATCAGGGTATATTCCAAGCAACTAAGCTGCTTGAATGCAGCTGTTGCATTCAAGTTACATTTGCTTCCATATATTGATATTTTTTAAATGTTTATGATTTGTGTTAAATCTGTTGGTTTAACTGCTGTTAACAAACCAAGAAAGTTCAGGACTATGATATTGTTTATCCCTGGAAGAACAATGGAAATATGCTACATGTGAAAGTAAACATTGCACAGCTAGTAACAGACATTGCATCTCATGAAAATGCCATGAATTTTGGCTGCATTTGAGATTTTGCTGGCACTAGGACCACCAAACATAACAGTAAACCAGTAAAAATTACCAACAAAACCCTCACACCAAAAAACATCCACGAGAAATTGCAGCTGTATTTCATAAGGTACGAGCAAAATCCAAACATAATTTCTGTCCAGGTCTTCAAGCAACTGATTCCTTAACATTACATTTTGTATGTCTCCATACTAAGGTAATACAAAACCAGAAAACTAATCTTTCCAAAGCTGGTTATTTAGATGTCTTTCTGGTTATGAAGTACAGGAAGTGTAAAAAATAAAATAACAAACATAAGTAGTTTAGAATATTTACAGTCTTTCACTTAAATAAAATGACTCACATGCTTGCTCCTGAAAGACTGCTCAGTGAAGAAACCCTCCAGTGTATGTTCCTTTAGCAGATATCCTTGAAGGAAAACAACACAATAAATTTGATAGGCTAAAAGGTGTGTGTGAGTCCAACCATAATTTTCCCTTCAAACAGAATTAACATCCTAAATGTTCCTGCATAGCAAGAAGCAGACTTTCTCACTATCCCCTGGATCACGCTGAGCCAGCAAAAGGAAGGATGACTGTCTAAATTGTCACCATCACTTCCTCAGAGATCTCCCACGATGATGCTCCCTAGCAGGTCACAGCTGAGAGCACATCATGGACTAATGGTTTAGTTCTCATTACAAGTTCTTAGAATATCATTAAAGGCTCTCTGACAGTGAGCCTTTAAAGCACCTTATCTTACTGTAATGCTCTTTAGAGAAGAATTAAATAGGGCTAATACATTCACAATGAAGTTTATGTGAATAGTTCAAGAAGACCTGTATTATGCTTCATTTACTTTTTTCAGAGAGCAAAGTAGTGACCAAATATAGATCATATAAAACATATCCAGTTCCCAGCGCTAAATATCACAACTTGTACTTCACAACTTTTCTCAGCATTTCCTCATGACCTAATAACCATCTCTCCTCTGTGGCCTGTACCTTATCTCCCCATCAACACAGTGCACACCATCACAGCAGGGAATTATAGTCTGTGTCATGCTGTGACTGGCAGGAGCTGAAATGCTCCAGATCAGTTCTGTATAAACCTTGACAAGTCTTACCTGAAAAAAAAATGAAAATAAAACCTGTGCACAGAGGTCACAGAGTTCCTCAGTTCTTAGCTCCAAGCCTTTCAATACTGCAATAGTTTTAATTTAAATTATTTGTGACGAGCAGGTATTCTTTCCACGTGTATTGTGCACTTCAACACACGACTGACAGTTTTAAAAACTCATGCATTAAAATGATTGTCTAGCTATGTATTTAAACAATTAAGTCATCATTACTTCAGTAAATGCCATAATAGGCTTTTAGAAATTACAAAAGAATCCTTTCCCACGACATTCATCGATATGATATTTGTCTAACTAGTTGATCTGCTTATTATGCACTAATTTAATGCTTTCTTAAAATATATAGAAACAAAATGCACAAAGGAACAGAGTTACTCTCCGTAATTATTTGATATGATAAATTTCAAAATTCTGGCATGGCAAACTAACTAAAAACACCTTAGTGCCACCACAGGACCTCCCAACTCACTTGGCACCAAAGGGTTAACCTCACACGTTTAATATCCTGCCTCAAACAAGAACAATTGTAGCAAGAACCAAGGTCTTATGGTAGCCTTAGTAAGACCATGCTACTTCTTCAGAACACAACAGTAAAAAAGCCATGCAAATGGAGATGAATGGAGCACAAGCCACCGAGGTAATTAAAAATGTATTTTCCATCTCCTAGTAATTGAATTGTGTACAAGCTGCAAGTTAATGAGGTCATCTACCCTCGAGCACTGACAGGAAAGCAGGAATAATTATCTTTCAATTTTTTCTTATGTAGCAATTAATTTTAACCATTCGCCTACACCCCACTCCCACTTCCCTCGTTCCAGTCAGTCAAAGTCACGGCTAAGCCGAATTGACAAGCAATTGATACGGCAGCGGCGCGGAGCCGCCGAGGCGGGCAAGGTAATCAAGGGGCTGCAGCTGTTGAGGGCTAAGAGCTTCCAGGTGAACGTCACCTGAGATTTTGCATTCTGCCACTCGGAGGGCTTGGGACACACAGCAGTGCCTGACAGCACATCTGGTGCCAGGTGGGCAGGGAGGGGACGTCGCTGATTCGGGAAGGGAACAGAAGGGTGGACAAGGATTGATGAATGGACAAGACTCGAAACAAAACTGCCTTTCTTTTTTTTTTTTCCTAGGGCTCATCTACTATCACTGAGTATTGCAAATTACAGCTGCATTAAAAAAAAAAAAAGTGTAATGCCTTGGCTTTTAACTCAAAAACTCAAACACCAATTAGACTCAAACCCTTATGATGCCTCCTGTAACTATCTGACATGGACTTTCAGCAACTCTACACTTAAAAGGAACTAAGCATGTGCCAAGTCAAATTTGAGAGAGCAGGACACAAAGAGGAGTTTGGCACTTTGACCTGTGGACCGAGGAGGCCTCGCAAGCTCTGTGCAGATGTCCACATTTATAACTGGGCTGACAATCTCTGTGGTTCTCCCTTTGACCTGCACCATCTTTCAGCAGCTAAAATGAGCAGTTTCCTTCACAGAAAAAAACTAGGGTCTTTCAACAAGGACACCACCATGAATGTAACAAATTTACTTCATTCAAGCGCTTCAATAAAATGATTAAGATCAAAGGAAGGAGGCCTAAATGTTTGGTCATTAATACAACTCCTACCTTTCCTCCTTCAGTTAAGTCTACAAATGTTATCAGCACATTGCATGCTTGATGGATTGCACAAAGATGACCATGTGAGCTCATACCACATGCCAGCTTGTCCCTCTGTGGCAGTGTACTTCAAGCTGTCCCAGCTGCACTCAAGTTAAATTTCTTCTACAATTTCTAATTACTAATTTTTGGTTGGCAGTTTTAAAATGAAGCCCATTCCCAACAGCAAGAATTCTGATTCAGATGCTCTTTCTTTCACGAATTATGGCAATAACTGTGTCTTACTCACCTGGCTGAGCAGAGTAGCAAGCCTGCCCGCCAGGTAAAAGTCCTTTGCATTTACAAGACATATTAAAAAGTCTTTCTTACATGCACTATGCAATTGGAGAAAAACACCAGAAAAATGGTAGAAATTCTTCTGTATTGGCAGTGGTATAAACAGAGAAGAAATCTTGGACCTTTGCATGGACTCCAAGACAATCCATTTGTCTCTTCCTAGTACTCTTACTAGTCCATTCAAGGAGTTGCTCCGGAGTTGATTCTATGCATTTCAGAAGTTTCCAACAAATGTGTTTCCTTTTAGATGACCACAGCTTTCAAAGCAAAGCTCGGTACAAAAGGTGAGAGGACTTAGTCCCTAGCTTTTTGCTTCATTAGAAATGCAAATACTGGTTATTGTGTGGTGGAAAGTAGGCAACACCCAGAAAAGTGATATGTATAAAGGTCACCTCAGCTTCAGTATAAAATTAGCATCAGGAATGAAATCAAAGGCAAGCAAATGCCTACATGTACACACTGGAGGGAAAAAGGAGTCATCACTTTCTTTTGAGCACATAAAGAATATAACAACACTTGACAGTGAAGTAATGCAGTAATAGCAGTAATTTCTATACATTTATTGTATCACCTAACTTTCTATGTACTTTGCAACAGTCTGTTACTCTTCTTCCTACTGATGCTGCATTTCACAATCTAAAAGCTGTTGAGATAACTATAAATATACCAGTAAGTGGAAAACAAGGAGTTTGTTTCTCCTGAAATCAAGATCAATTTTTACTTTTAGCGGAATTCCTGATCTCAGTTTGTTGTGTGTTAGGAAGATGCCTGATGCAATCCTGTAGCATATGCACAGAGAAACCCTTTCACAAATACGAGCAAAATGAGTTCTTACCAGAAAAGTTTATACCTTTTGCATTTTACTTCAATACTGAGCAGCACCCAAGAGACTAGAAATTGAATCAGTGTCTACTCTAAGAAATCACAAATGAAAACAAAGGCACTCACTCCCACTTAGTCAACCAGAAACACATATTCTTGTGCAATCACAAAACAAAACCCAAAACTTCCAATCAGAATTGAAACAACAATTAAAAAACCCCAATCACAAAAAAAACCCAAATTCAACTTCCCCAAAAGCCCCAGTAGTTTAACTAATAGAAGGTAAGTGCAGAACTGGGACAATTGGGAACGCTGGTGACAAGTCCAGATGAAAAGCCGTCAGTTACAGTATCAGAGGAAAGCTCATCCACAAAGATAGTGTTCATCACTCATAATTAAATTCATTTGAAAACATGGACGTGGTGGAAAGACATGAATTGTACTACAAAGACAAAATCATTCTCAGTGGTTAGTTAAGTGTTGTCAGTCAATCCTAACCATTTCACAGCCAGCTTTCTCTCTGTAATGGCAGATTAAACTTGGCAGACTTGATGGGGCGTAATAAACTTCATGTAGCTACCACTCCTCCTCCTTTTGCACAGCTAGGGCATGTTCATCCCTTTAGGTTTACTCCAGAAAGCCCAGATAAAACAAGAAGATCAGTTTCCATGTCCTCTGGAGGTTCTCCTGCTCTCATTAGAAGGGAAGGTTCAGATACATGTGCACAAACCAAGTTGCTTGATCCTCTCTCCTGCCTCTGAAGTGCAGAAAGACAGAGGAATGAAGGGCTTACTCAAACAGTGCCAGGAGTCAAAGAGCAAAGGCTTAAATAAAAGGTTATCATTATGCAGCTTCTTCTGTTCTGAACACATACAATGTTCTGCTGGGCCAGATAAACACTCTGTCCTGGGAAGCATCCTGTCTCCCATGAAGGGAAAAAGCAGATGTTCTCTCATAAGAGCAGGTAACCTTAATCATTTTCTGTGGTTTGTTTTCCTTGCATCTCCCAGCATCCAAAACTGTCTTGGCATATTTTTAGTGCTCACCCCTGCTTAATCCTTTCACTATCTGTTTATAAAATTCTTGCCCAATTTGAGTACTCCCTTTTTGAACCTGTAAATACTGTCTCTGAAACTTTCTGTGGCAATTGATTTTAGAGTTTTATTACCCACTCTGTTAATACTTTCTCTGCTTGCTTGTCTTCTGATTTTCTTAAAATTCTCACATTATTGCAACAGTGTCTCTTTCCCTGATCTACTTCTATTACAAACTGATCCCAGAGTAAAAACAAGAGGTGGTTACTCCTGAAGCTCAGTATAAATCTCAAAATTATTTGAAAAGGAGAGGGATAAGGAAGAAAAAAAAAAAAGAAAGAATAATTCTTAAGAAAGAATAATTCTTGCCATCAGAAGAAAACACCTAGTTGTAGGAGAGTTTTAACTGACATCCGAGATGATACTACCTTCTTACACTGAGGGATTTAAAAAATCCCAGAGTTACCACAGACTTATCTACCATTAGTGATAAACTAATTTGAGTTCTATGACATGAAAAGTACATGAAAAATTAAAAAAAAATAAATTGTTTAGAATAGCCTCTAATGAACTTAAGTTGTGGTAATTAAATTGTCGTGATACAAAAATTGACAGTTGAGGTTTTTTAATACTTAGAACAGTCAAATTTTCTTCTAGGTATTAGTATCAGATATGTTATTTGTATTCTATATATTTACATGTTAATTTCACATTAAAATGTTTTGGGGACGTTTCCCTTTTTTATTAAAACTTCTTGTTGCAACACACTTCTGTGTGAATTTTATATCTGCTTTCTGTAAATCCAAGTTTTCAGATTTGGATTAATCCTCCTTTTCTATCATTCCTGCAATGTAGGTGAAAATGAACATATGAAGAATTAGCCACAGAGTCGTCACCCTTTAGTTCCTAAAGCAAAAGCCTTTCTTGAATCAAACCAGGGCTAGCTGCTCTTTGGGTCAACCTTGAAAAAGGGAACCACAGCTACCTCAACACACATCAAAGTGCATAACAGTATGTTACCTGGCTACCAAAAAATCTCTGTGATTAGGAGAATTCATGTAGCAAATACAACTCAAAAAAGCAGGTTAAATGCTTCCTCTTAAAAAACCCAGAAACCTAAAACTTAGATACCATTCTGAAATAAACCACAGCCAGAATACAAAGCAAGAAATCACATAAAATGCTTTAGTCTAGAAAAGCATATGGAGTAATGTAATTGTTTTGCTTCACAATCAAAAGGTTCTAGCACACAAATTGAAATCATGCTTGGATGATGAAATATAAAGGAATTCATGTTCCCACCACAATGCAACCAAGACACATTGCCACAGACACACAGGAGTAATTACACATTGGTACAATTTTGTTTGAATACAACCTATTCTTTTCAACAACGATTTGCTCAGTAGAGCTGATATGATTTAATCCTGTAGAAAGTCTGAAAGCCATCCCAAACACATAAGACAAATGCAGAAGAAAAACCCAGACTTTGATTTTGCTTAAATTTGATAACAAAGTGCCACTATGAAAGGTAGAACTTTTCATACATCCACCTCAGGCTCTTTTTAAGTGCAACTAATTTTGGTCTAGCATAAGTTCTACAGTGTGAACTGAGAAAAATTGTCAGCATCTCTGTCTGTTTGGCTATAGCACATTCCATATGGGATATTCTTCCTTTTGCTGTGAGAACACTAAAAGAAGCAACCTATTCAATGTATTACCTTTTCTTATGGGAATATCTAAGAGTCCCAACCCTGCACAGAAATGTGCGTCTCTAAACTGCCAGTCTACAAAAGAACAGGGTCCCAATACAGAGGCATGTCCAACCTAAGTTTTAAAATTCAACTTTGAGTTTTCCATTTTCAGTATTTAATTTCTGACAATTGATGCTAACAACTCTTAACTTGAGACAGGTCAAATCACAAAATCATCAGGTTTGGAAGAGGTCTCTGGAGATCATCCAGTCCAACCCCCCTGCCAAGGAAGGGTCACCTAGAACAGGTGACACAGGAATGCATCCAGCTCAGCTTTGAATGTCTCCAGAGAGGGTGATTCCATGACCTCCTTGGGCAGCCTGTTGCAGTGCTCTGTCACCCTCAATGCAAAGAAATTTGTCCTCATGTTGAGTTGGAACTACTTGTGTTTTAGTTTATGGCCATTACTCCTTGTCCTGTCTCTGGGCACCACTGAAAAGAGTCTAGAACCATCCTCTTGACACCTGCCTTTGAGATATTTGTATGTATTGCTAAGATCCCCTCTCAGTCTTCTCTTCCCCAGACCAACCAGGCCCGGGTCCCGCACTCTCGTCTCATAAAAGAAATGCCCCAGATCCCTCACCATTTTTGTGGCCTCCACTGGGCCCTCTCCAGTAACTCTTCGTCTTTCTTGAATTGGGGACACAGAACTGAACACAACACTCCAGGTGTGGCCTCCCTGGGATCAAGCAGAGGGGGGAGGATCCCCTCCCTCAACCTGCTGACCACACTCTTCCCAATGCACCCCGGATACCATCGGCCCTCCTGGCCACAGGGCACACTGCCAGCTCACAGTCAGCTTGTCACCCACCAACATCCCAGGGCCTTCTCAGCAGAGCTACTCTCAACTTGGTCAGCCCCAACCTCTTCTGGTACTTGGGGTTATTCCTACCCAGGTACAGGACCCTACACTTGCCCTTTGGAACCTCACTGGGTTTGTCTCCACCCAGCTCCCCATAATGAATCCTGCACAAACATTTTCTTGTGGAGAGTTCCAGAGAGATGAACACAATTACTTGCTAGACTAATGCATCTCCTGGAAGTACTTACAGAACATATTCTTTTTTTCAATGCTAAAATAGCTTATTACATAAACTTATGCACTTATGAAAGATTTTAGGCTGCACCATTAAATACTTCTGTTTTTCTAAAAATACCTTCTACACAACTTATCAATCTCCCTTTAATTATTATACTCTGTTGCTTGATCTGGCTTGGCCTGTGATAAACTGTGCTCAGGTGTACTGCACACAGGTCATACAGGGCATCTACATAACATAGATTTTTACAGGAAATTTTGCACAAATAGGGAAATACTTGCTTCTTTTATTAAAAAAAAAAAAAAAAGCCTGATATCTTAAAGAACTCTGGTCCCTTTCAGTAAACAGTATGTAAAATTACTACACAAACTTGGGGGCCCACAGCAGTGATCGTAATGACATTTTCTGAGGGTCCTTGACAATCCTGGTGGTTCTCCCCAGCTGTTTAACTATCAGATCAAGGTTATTCCATAGGATCTTACTAAGCCCTCACAGAACAGATTACTGACTGTACTAGTCCACAATAATATTTTTAAAAAATCCCAACAATTTATATTCTTTGTTGTCAGTACTATTTTAATTTTGAAAGCACCATCATTTGAAGCTATTTCCATTCACCAGTTGGCTCAGTATTAATTTCTCATCCCACTCTCCACAAATTACATATGAAAACCAGAGAATATACAGAAGTGAATAAAGCAAAAAGTGGAAGATTTCAATAGATGTTCAGGTAGTAATCTATGAAAACAGCATGAATTTCTGCTCAAAGCAATGGGGAAATTCTGCTGCCTCCAGACGCCATGATTAAAATACTGCATATTAGTTCCAGCTAAGTCAGTTTTCTTAAATTGAAAACTCCAATGTAAAAGAAGCTTCATTAAAAAATTTTGTGAAGTGCAGTTGTTCCTACCTATCCTGAGGTTTGAATAGAAGTCATATATGGTCGGTTACAGCAGGCTTAATATTCCCACAAAGATTCTACACAAGTCAAGTGTCTCTTGGCATCAACACTGATTTACTTGGATTTTTTTTTATTTTACTCTTTTTTTTTTTCCCATTCCCACCTCATAACTGAAATACTTTATTCCTTTGGTATGCAGGAATTCCTTAGATACAATTATCTCAGAGAAGAAAAGTGATTTTAGTTTCTAATGTATAGGTACAGATTATTTACTGAGTTGAAACACCAGAAATTGTATCACCAGATGAGATATATGGCTCCTCACAAATTATGCTTTGGAATTCTGATCAGTAGAAATTATATATTTTATACTTTCATTCTGTTCACATTCAAATAAGGCATTTAGCAATCAAATATATAACTGAACAAAATTCTAGGACATTTTTTTCTTTTAAAGAAACATTTTTATGTAGCATTCAGAGTATTCAGATGCCTTGCAGCTTTTCCAAAACATTATTCAATTGTATGACTACTAAAAGGTAAACCCTGAATAACACATAGCGTACTTGAATTAATTTTTAAAAGTATCTCCAGAAGACAAATGCTCAGGGAAATGCTCCGTGGGTCAGCACTGCCCTAGAACATTTTATACCATTGACTGATGACATGAGACTCCTAAGAGAAGAAGAAAACAGAATGTAAAGTTAGCATCTTCTGTTAGAGAAAAATCATATTTTTGACTGTAGAGGTTTTATGAAAAATAACTTTAAGCTCAAATCAGAAAAATGTATAATGCTTTCAGCACCCGGTCTGTGTCTGTGCAGGACTGAGCTCCAGCAAAGTAGTGGTGCCCTGTAGCACAGCACAAAATAAACCCAATAAAGACAGACTGCAAGGAGACCAAAGTAGCAAGACATCCCTGCTTTACTTCTGTTTCCTAGGATACTTTTCCATACCTGTGTTTCCTTCATGTCCACGTTTTAAAATAGTCATCTAACATTTACACCTGAATTAATTCCAGTTACAAATACCACCCTTTTAATACATCCAGCTAGGTTTAGGATGTTAGCAGCTCACAGCACCTTTTTCATTAAGAACTTTAGGATTTGAAGCTATAAATTATTAATTAGCTCTTCAAGTTAAGTAGCGTTTCTGAAATATAATAATGAAAATAAGCAAATCTACATAAAACAGATATCTGAAGATCTTCTGTCCTTTCAAAATAGTTGTCTGTCCTTATACAGTAGCACCCCTCGGCTCTTCAGAGCAGTTACTCAGTAAACAGCTCTTAAATTCTGACTGAGAAAGTCAACCAGCAGAGATAAGCAGCTGGTTTGCTTCCTCTCTGCACTTCTTAATCTCTCTATGGAAATTTCAACTGTAAGTGAAAACCACAACAGTAGTGGCTTTTCTGACACAAGAACGTGTCCACAATGGACTGGCCAATGAGCCCTCTGGGTCTGCTCAGAGAACAGGAACCAGAATGTTTTTTCAGTCTTGAACTAAGTTAAAATAAAAGATAGAGTGCTTTCAGCTCACTTTTAACAACTGACCTTCTCTTAGTCCTAGACTAAGTTACAGTCTTTTCAGCTCACTCCTAACAGCTGACCTTTTCAAGACAGTGAAGTATTCTCCTCTTCCAAGGTCAAGATCAGCCAAACCCTCACCTTCCTCCAGCAATGATGACTGCGCGTGACTTGCAAGTGTATCCATAAAAGAATGATCCCCGTGACAAAGTTTGCCAGCTGAGGTGCTGGAGCAGTGTGTCTGCATTCCTACAGCTCTCTTTCTGCTCTCTGTGGCCACATAATTCAGTATGACCTAAGAAAGATCCCAATCATCTCTTCGTAGTTCACGAGCCCTGCAACACCATCACTATGTCTTCAACTTTCCACCTTTTTCACCTGGAAGACTTGCACTGTGAATTAAAATGTGACTTTCTTTCTTCCAGTAAAAGAGAAAAGGAAATCAGAACTAATCTTCCCCTAGGTCCTTCCCTTCCCCCCCTCCCCAGTTTATGTGGCACAGACTGGCCTGCAATAATCAAACCAGAGCCATTTAGTGTATAGTCTAGTCTTGCTGTGACTAATAGGATGATTGGTTGTATAGCTTCTTTATGGTTGTTCATTATATCACCCTTACATAAAGTAATTTAATTTCAGTGGGATAATTAGGGTATTTCTAATCTAACTGATAGTCTGAATGAAATGAGATTCTCAGAGGGAGATTTGTGTACCAGGAGATTGGTGACCTCTGGCCCCAATTTTCACACAATGTATTAAGCTGACAGCCTTACTTCCAAGCCCTGCTGCACTGGCTCTTCACCACTTGTGCAGATCTATGTGCTGCAGACGGCAACTCCGAACGAGGCTCTTCCATCCAAAATCCCATTATTAAAGTAAAGGGTAATATTTTACTTGAATTACAGAAAAATAATCCAGGCCATCATTCACTAGCTGGAAATGCAGCGCTGCTATTAATCTGCCATGCAAAGCGTGCAACTAAATTCTTGATTTTAGACTGAGCCTCACAAGGCAACATCCAATATGTGCTATGTTCACTTGATGAACACATATACTTTTGTAAGTATTTAAAAGAAAATCTTCCCCATCCTGTTTTCCGAAAACACATGCAAAAGTCGAAGAAAGCAGCTTCTGTGCCACCGGCAAACTGAATCAATTGTATTTACAAACCCAAGTTTCCCTACCTTTTGCTGTAACCTGTAGCTGTCAAGTAGACCAGGCTACCTGGCTGGTCAAAGCCAAGGCCCTCCATGTCTTCACTGACTCTTACAGAGAAGCATAGCTCTTCTGTCTCTCTCTGTTCTCTGAAAGCTGACATACTCCTTTCCCACACCTGTACAATGTTGTCCTGGCTCACACCAATCCAACTCTCTGAGTGCAGCAAAAGCCTTTTTACTTCAGTTCAGTGTCTTGCTACTGTAACTGAAACCTTCCTCATCATACCTGTGTCCCTGCAGTTGCACATTCCTCTGTTGATCCTTGTCTTTTCAAAGGATGATACCCTTAAACACCAGAAGCCTTCACCCACAGACCTTTGAAATTATTTCCTTGTGATTAGTAAACCTCTTCAACCTTAACAGCTTAGCCTTTAATCCTAAGAGCTAATAGAAAGAGAAAAGGCCTCACAAACTGAGGAGAAACACTTTGCTCTGTCATATAATTTGTTTTTAGTGCTCCAATATTTGATTTAAAGACAGTAAATAGGTTATATGAGCTTTCAGACTTCTTTGCCCCAGGCTAACATAAACAGCTCAAGCAAGGGACTGAAGATATCACTCAAAGTCTTTCTTTTCCAGACACAGTGAAATCCTGTATACAGTGAAGTCAGAGTTCACACTAACTTCAAAAGCATCACAGTTTTGCCTACTGCTTTATAGTTACACACAAATAATCAATACATAGTGTCAAATATATATATAGTCTGTCAAATATATATATACTTTATCGAATATATATATTTTGTATGTCTATATGCCAATTTAGCATGCATATATATATGTATACGTATACACAAATCTATTAATATTTTTTCCTATTTCAGCATAACAAAGCATAATTTAATCAAAACATGTACACTTACTATATGAAAAAAACAAACCCTCAACATTTATACTTGAGCACGGAGGAAAATCTATGATCTATAGCATTTACACCTCAACACTTAAAACAATAGAGTTCATACAGGGGAAATTATTTTCAAGAAATTTTTCTGGAATTAGCACCTTTTAAAGGTAGTTATGCCACTTTTAAATAGCAAAACCCAATGAACCGCTAAATAAAGACCTTTTTTTTAAAGAACAACTGCATGAAAAATCAGTGTGAGGATCAAGATTTTGTGTACATGCATAATTTAAACCCATTGGTAGGGGGCATAAATCCAGCATAAGAGCCCACCTCCAGCTTTATTTCACTCAGTCTCTCACAGTAGTATTTTTCAGTAATGGTCATTTGTATTTTTTTTGTTTGTTGTTTTGTTTTTTTGGTTTTTTGGTTTTGTTTTTTTTTCACAAAGCCTGGCACTTGCAGCTATGTCAGGTCACTTCCTTAGGAATTTGTAGTCAGAAAGTCACTAACCTGTATTATGGTAGTGGCCCTTTTACAGAAATAGCAGTCTTGCCAGGGCCTATTTAGAAGACTCTGGAGTTCATGGTTCATTGACCTTATAAAATGAAGAAGCCATTATAGTTTAATGGGCCAATATAGAGTCCCCACACAAGAACTAAAGGGTTTATATATTAGAGATGACAAAGGGCCGTTTTTGACTTTTTGCATATCACCAACTTATTTTTAAACAGATTTGCAGAAGAAGACAGTGTCAATCAAAAGTAGTTTTAAAATAATATATTATTTTATAGCGTCTTCATCAGTTGGCTGTCTTAAGATTAGACAAAATATTATTCTTGGTCAAAGGAAATAAAAATTAACTGCTTGCAATACTTGCAAATAATCTTACATTAAGTGGTTGCCCAAAACATAGAATACTTTCTAAAGTAAATTAATTTTACATTAAATCATGAAAGCTTAGAAGGGAAAATTGAAAGCAATTACATTATATTTGTGTACTTAATAGAACTGACAATGAATAGTGCTGGATTCTGCTCCAGTTCTGTATCTGCCATCAAGTCAATACAACCCAGTATTCATCTGTGCTTTGGATGAGTCTTCACTGCTGAAGTATCACTGACTCTGCTTTAGAATCTGACATCCTCATGAGGTGTTATAGACACACTTCTAATTTAAGGATTTGAGTCTCAAAAAAGTTAAGTGTTAAGGAGTATATTCAATTTGAGCATTTAATGCTAATATACACAACATGGAAATTGTATCTGCAGGAAGATGCATGTCTACTCTTTTGCACAGGCTCATCATTTTACATGCACAACAGAAACAACTGCCCTGAAGTTCTAGCAACAAGTTCCCCTCCACCAGCTGAGAGCCTTTCAGCACAACTCTGCTGCCTTGCTTCTGTTCTGAACCCTTTCAACCCTGTCAGAACTGAATTTCTTATGCTTTTAAGAGAAATAAAAAGCTTGAGCAACTCTGTGGTGACCTGAAAATCAGTTATTTTTCTAGAAAGATAAGAGATAAGTAAGAGAGGACCAGGTTATCTACTTTTATCCAAACAGCCTTCTGCTGGACTGAACGATGTTTTGTGTACAAGTCAAGCTAGAACTACAAGGAAAAACTGAGCTGGAAAAGGTAAAGCACAGTTATTGAAACATTTGGCTAATAAAGCACATCTTGAAACCTGGGTACTCCTACAGCCCCTGCATACAAGTTCAAAAAAGGTCCTCAGTTCCTTCCTAAAAGCTGAGGGTACTCAGCAGCTCTCAAATGATGTTTCACTGCCTCACTGGAGCCTGTCCCTGGAAAGGCACACAAAGCATTTTAAATCAAGAGCAGAAAATTATCTTTGTCATGTAACTAGTAAGTTAAGCCCTGATATCAAACTGAGAAAGAGCACAGAGGAAACACTTCCCCTCCCCTTAAAAAAGAAAAACAAAACCTTATTCTTAGTACAGTTAATAGAGTGACAAATTGCTATGGTATAGTGTAGAGAGTGTCAGGGAAAGAGAAGACACATCTGCTTTCACATATCTCAGCAATATTCAAACCATGGCAGCATTAACAACAATACATTTCAATCGCAAGAAGCCTTACTAAAGCTCCACTTTAAAAGCTACAACTGCTATGAAGACATTATTATAAAATTGCTTTATTTCTTACCCATTGTATTACTGCCACCAAACAAAATACTTCAACTGTTTCAGGAAAATTTTTGAACTAGCATCAGTGTCAGCTCTGTTGAGAGGTGGGAGACAAACAGAAGGGGAGGGAAAAATAAAAAAAAAAGCTAAGAGAATTTTAGGCAAAAATCACCCTTACTTAAATTTTACTAATCAAGTAATCTACTGAGACTTTTACTTTAGCATTCTACTCCTTTTTTTCCCCCCTGAATTTTATTTAGATGCAGGGTTTGTGTCTTGTCCTTAAACACTGTACAATATTAAAGTACTCCATAAAATTACTCCAGCATTGTCATGAACAAGATATCCAAAGAGAACTGCAAATCATACAATTCTTAATGCAATTTGTTCAGTGCTGAAAACACTCAAGATTCTCCAGGAAGAGGTTATCTATATAGGTGTGTTATATAAAAGTCATTAACTACATTGTAAACTTGCCACCACATTTCAGCACAACCCACGTAACTAAATTAACAGTAATTATCCTACATTGCCATGAAAGCAAAAGTTTAAAAAATAGGCAAATATACAGTCCACTACAAAATTCATGCATCATTCACACTTTGTGCTGTATCACGGCCTTGCTATTTTTTCCTGGGAACAGTAATCGTTTACCTTGTTTCATCCGTTGTCTCCAGTGATTATTGGAATCACATTTCTAGGGTAAACAAGGTGAAAAAAAAATCCCCTCTTTCCAATTGTCCCATTTTCTGTCAGGAAGGTTTGAAGCAAAGTAGGCCTCCCAATAAGTTTTCTAATCCAGATAAGCAGGGCTAAGATATCTGACAGCTGTTTCACGCTCTTCATCATCATCTGAAACAATCAGTACGCATTAGAGAGTACTTTTCCCTTTACAAAGGTGATAATTAGATAACAAGCTGAGATTAAAGTAATTACAGTTAGACAGCTGGCAAGGCAGCACAGTCATGTTGAAATATTGTTGATACTTCAGCATCTGGTTCTAATAACAGCACAGGCTAAAAGATTTTACATTAATTACAGAACATAATTTAATATAAACATATTTAATTACAATTGATGAGCGATAAACTGTTCAAGAATGACTTAACCCCTTACATATGTCAAAATGATTGGAATTTCATATACATCTTTCTACTTTAAGAGCAAGCTAGAGTCAGCAGGAAAGGTTAGGAATCTTCATTTTTAAGAAAGGGCTCTAACTGGAAAGGTGAATTATCGATACATTATTGAAATCTAATTTATAAACATGTTTAAACTGACAGCACACTACAGAATTCAGGGCTGGCTCCAGTAAGACATCTAGGCAGAATTGCAGCTAAGCCCAAAATTACTACCTCGAAAGTTCCATAGCAATTGCCACCCAACCCTGAGGCATCTACAACTCCCTGGTGCCTGTATAGTTTTCCCAAGATGCTCTTTGATCTTATCAAAGCCAGGCAACACAGAGGCTCTGCTCCTTCCTAAGACATTTTGGATCCAGACGCAAAGGCCTGCTCCAAGAGTGGAAGGGAGGTAAAAGCCCTCCTGTGTATTTGAAAAAGCCACTGGATGAGACACCAAACAGTTCTAGTAGTGTAGCTGGTCGACCCTCGAAGGTACTGAACCCAACCACAAACTTTCTGCATCACACTCACTCTTGTACTCCTCTGATCTGGTCAGCGTTGTAATTTCCTGTACATACCCACACAAAATTATTTTGGCCAGGGAAGCTCCCAACAAGGTTCACTACAGCTTAAAAAATTGCAGCAGTGGCAAAGCATGGCAGAAATGAGACAAGCTAATCCCTCTGAAATATAGGAAGAAAATGAAGCCTGACTGCTTGGGAATGCATTTCACCCACCAATTGTGTAAGGATCCCAGGGCTTACCTCCTCTCCTTTGCAACCCATTCCTAAGAAGGAGCACCCCTTGCTCCTCTTCTCCAGCCAGGAGCACATGCCACCAGCCCAGCTGAGCAGAAGCGTGGCACTACCTTCCATGGAAAAAGGAGAACACCAAGAGGGTGCCTGCAAGGCTGGCCACAGGTTGTCTTGCAGCCTCAGGTCTCTGTGTTTATCACACAGTTTTGGGTACTGCAATATAAAAAAAAAGATATTAGAGAGCATCCAAAGGAGGGCAATGAGGATGGTGAAGGGCCCTGAGGGGAAGCCGTGTGAGGAGTGGCTGAGGGCACTTGGTGTGTTCAGCCTGGAGAAGAGGAGGCTGAGGGGAGACCTCACTGTGGTCTTCAACAACCTCATGAGGGGAAGAGGAGGGACAGGTGCTGATATCTTCACTCTCGTGACCAGTGATAGGACCTGAGGGAATGGCCTGAAGTTGTGTCAGGGGAAGTTTAGGTTGGATATCAGGAAAAGGTTCTTCATCCAGAGGGTGGTCAGGCCCTGGGAAGTGGTCACAGCACCAAGCTTGATAGCATTCAAGAAGCATTTGGACGACACTCTGAGGCACATGGTGTGACTCCTGGGGTGTCCTGTGTAGGGCCAGGAGTTGGACTCGATGATCCTGATGGATGCCTTCCAACTCAGACCATTCTATGATCGTGGTCTGGCCATGCATGTGTATAAAAAGAGCCTTTGGGCTCCTGCCTGACGCTCCAACTCAGCAAACTCTTTGTGCCTTAGTTATGTCTCTCCTCACAAGAATATTTTCATGTTTGCATCCAAAAAAAGCCAAAGCTTCGGATCTGACTGACACCAACCCATTTAAAAATAAAAACCTTCTGACATCTGGGACTTTTCCATGTGAAAGGATCAAAAAAACCCCAACAAACTGGAAAAGAGATGGCACGCAATATGAGTCATAAAAATTGATAAATGTGCACTAATCACAATGCAGAAAACCATTAAGGCCAAACATGTATTAGCATTGGTTTTCATAAAGAAATAAAGTCAGAAAACTGAAATTAAAGATGATCTTAAAAGACAGTGCATGTTCTCCAACATACTTTGGCTCTTTTTTTTTCTGAAAATGTAACTTTTCCCCCCCCCATCTTCAAACAGGCAAGAAAGAAATCGTCCTGTTGCTTTAGGAAAGGAACAGAAAAATTAGGCCTAAAAAAATCGATGTAAACAAAACATAATTCTCTTTCCCAGGCCAGCCATCATTTCAGCTATACACAGAACACAGGATATTTTCTTAGCACACCTTACCTAGTACTGACCCTTGGTATCTGTAGTGCACAGCCTACATGGTGTTTAGACAGTTCTGGTTAGCTCAGACCTTGCAGAATGTTCAGCCAGCTGTAATATTTCTGTTGAGGCTGTAAAAACCATCTTTTTATGAGCCTGCTCCCCCAGTCCCCATCCAAAACAGGCATTTAGAAGATCACATTATTATGTGCAGGGCTATTGAAAACAAGTAAATAAAAGCGGCAGAGATCCTGTGAGGTAATGCATTAAATAAATAAACACATAAAAGGATACATTTTAAATATTAAACTTGAGAGAATCTCAGGGAGCATGCTCAGGGGTCTTAGTCCCGTTATTAAAGAATTGTGTGACTCTTACAGGTATTTGGTCAGCAAAGGAAATGAACACATTTTGGAAGTTGACGAGCACTTTCAGTTTTTATTTAAAACCTTTTATGCAAATCTAGTCCTTTCTTTCAAGTAGGCTCAGATAATGATGGTGGATTTCCTCAAAATAATTCATGTCAATCTATTTGCTTCAAACTTCTTTAGGAAGATAATATAACATGTAATATCTTACTCTCCCCTGGGTAAAGATATATAGAAAAACTGCAACAGTTATCTGTGCTGTAAAACAAACAGCTACCACTGATGAGATGCTCAAAATAACAAGCCCTTTGGAAAGATCAGAGTAAGAACTGAGTAGGCTGCAATATAATTATTTCAAGACAAATCATGAAGAGTTTAATTTTCTCCACACCTCTTTCCTTATTTTCTAATCATTCTTTTTAAACTTATGGACAAATGAGTCATTCCACAGATATAGCCAAATGAAGTATAGTGTGTGCTACCTTCTTGTATTCCTGTAGTCAATTATTTTCCACTTTTTTTATTCTCTTATGAATCTAACAGTCTCGTACCAATTTTAAAAATTTTAATCTCCACAGCAGATGTTTTCCTATCACAACCACTGTTTTTCAGCGTTTCTGTGAATATGTCTCTAAATTTTTGTCCTTGTCTGGGATTCAGCACCATCAGTGATGTCAACAGAACTGACAGTAACTTGTTATTGCATCAACACAGTGCATTAAATCATTTTCTTTGCATGGTCTTTCAGAGCTACAAAGAAAAGTTCTGAAATAATTTTAAATATTTTAAGCTTACCTGAGGTAAAACTAATCCCAAGAAAACCAGAATACCATTGGTGGAAAGCAACTTAGTAGAGGACAATTATTAAGTGATTAGTTTATTGTGTCTTCAAGGTTCCATTTGTAAGACTTTAAACTGAGCAGTAACAAAAAACCCAGTATGTGTCAAAAGTGATTTCTAGATAACACTTCCACAGAAAGACTAAATATGTGATCTGAACAAACTGACAACTTTGATGAACAAATTTTGATGAACTGCTTTCACTTACCCTCAGTTTCTTGTCATTATGCGAATTTTGATGTTGTGTTAAATCTGGAAGGTCAAAACTACCCAATTATGCTGTTGGAGTTACAGCTTCTCCAACTGTCTACTTGCTCTTCTGAACTACAGTCAAAACCAAAACCAAATTCTACTTTAAACATAGAAAAGACAATATATCTTGTTGGTACACAGCAAGGACTTGACTTCATTACTCTGTGCAAATCCACCAGTTATTTCCCAGACAACTGATAATTTGTACATAGCTTACACAGCCAGCTTCTCTCAGCAAGGGTGTATCTTTGGCCTGAAGTAACTGATGCAGAATATACAGTAATTTCCCTCAGATTTTCTGATGAATTTTCCCTCAGAAAACAATGTAACCTCATTCTTCATATTGATTCCTATAGCAAGTAGAAGCTCTGACACCGTGCTGAAAAAACGGGGTTATAAAGACTGTTGCATTATTCCATTTCAGCATTGCCTCTCATCATTCAGAACCACTGTGGCCTTGCCCCTAACCTCAGGACAGACAGCAATGATGCTGAAATACAGAAAGAAGTTTCAGCAAACTTCACCTTGTGAAGGGAGATGGGCATTAACCTGGGCAGGAGGAGGAAGGAGAGATGGTGAGGAGGGAAAGGAAAAAAGGCAGCTTCATATCTTTCAATCCTGGCTGTCAGTCTCCTAAGAAACAAACCTCAGGTTACTTTTTCAAAAGAGTTCCAGGTCAAGAGAATCTTATTTTGATTCCATATTTTGGGCCTTAACATTTATTAGCTAAAAATTAAAAAAAAAATAAATAAATAAAAAAGGTAGTACAAAATTCGATTTCCAGGTCAAGATCACTCTCATTAGTTCATCTAAGGCCCTGACCCTGCCCCTCAGCACAGACAGGCCTCTGAGGATGGAAGTATCTGTACTATACTCTTAACTCTGCTGTGCAGAGTCACTAAGGTTCTTCAGCACACTTGGCTTTTTGAACAGAAATATATATACAGAGCAATTGGGTGTGCAGCGGTGTTTCACAGTAGATGATCACACTTTGGTAAAGGATGACACATGAAAATATTCTGCCATACTACCTAGGTTTTTCTTCCTGGACAATTTAATATTCACGCATAATAAAAGAGAAACAACATTAATCAAAACATATATCTTTGCTATACCCCTCTACCTTATAAAATTAAAAAAGTTATCTTTAGGCACAACATTTTATACAATAATTAAGGGAGTGTCTTCTACAAAAGTTAGCCCCAACAGGCTATGTTTTCCTTTATGTCACCTCTAGCCAGATAAAAGCAAATATGTCGAGAAATCCTCTTGCAGGACACAAGAAATCCTCTGATTTTTTAATGTGGGTCCTTGTAGCACTTGAGACATAAGTAAGTGCTAAGTATGAAAACCAGAATTGCTCCATGGCCAAAAGGCACTCATTTCAACCTTCATTCCTAAATCTTGTGTAAGCACTCTCTGATCTGTCTGAATTGAGTGCCATATGCCACAGATATCCTTTCAGGAATACATAAACTACCTTGGATGTTTCTGTACGAGCTTTGAATGAATTAAGTTCCACATATAGACAATGATAACTCAAGTGCTTATGGCCATGCCTCAGCGAGATCTATCATATGAAACAATACAACATATACAGAAGATTTTGCTGTGTGCCTTTCTGTGTAGTTTTTAAACCAAATAATTTAATTGATCCTGCCTAGACTGTGGGCACAGACATCTGAGCAGGCACAAAGCAACTCTTACCCCTGGCAGGTATAATAGGAGCAATTGGCTGAAAAGTAAAAAGAGGAAAGAACTGCTTACATTGCATCTACTGCAGAAATTCTAACAGACATGTCACACCATCAAAATACCATTTCATGGTACACTGCCATGGCAGCAAAGCAAGTGCTTGTTCCCATGTGTCCAGAGCTGTTGCTCCTTAAAGTGCTGCCAATACAGCTGTCTGTGGGGTCACAGTACAAACCCACCTCTAAAATGATTCAGGTTAGGAAAAAAAAAGGAGGAGAATTATTTGGATCACAGATTGTTCTGGCTTATTGACAATCACAGCATCCTTTGCCACACAACTGCTAGTCAAAAGCAACAGAGCAGAAGCAAAAGCAGAGTGAACCCCCTCTGCCAAAGCAGCACTTCATGGATGGACCACTTCAGTCTCCTTGTGGATTCAATCCACTGCTTTAGCATTTTTCAAATCCTGTCAGTGAAGTGCAACCTAACACAGAAGTGTGAGATAGATATACTACATTACTTTGAAATCACCCATGTAAATAAATATACATGGTAATCCCTGTGGAGATACACACATACCTGATCAGGTAATGCTTGATAACAGTGTCAAAGTAGCTGTGATAGACAACAGTGTTCACATGCTCATGTTGGTCACTATTCTTCTGTCTTATTTGGATTGGTAAGAAGTAGGCATAGGGAGTATGTCTGCTATCAATTACAGTCCCAAACTGGTCATGTTTCTGTGCATTGGTCCCAGAAATCATTGTAAAAGTCTTGTTGTTCTAAATAACATCAACACAATTCTATATTAAACTAAAAGAAAAGAAAGAGAATGATAACTTTGACATCACACTTTTAGTAGTTTAGGGAGAAATAATCACAGGTCTGAACTACATAACTGGTACAGTTATGCTGATGAAAATCCTTTATAGTATATACAAAAGATTTAGCAACACATTTATATTACAGCACCATCTTCTCACACTTCAGTATATACTGATGTCAGAACAACTTGAAACCAAGAACATTCACTCTCAGATAGTTTTATATTCATGCCTCTAATTTATCTATTGGCTCACAAGTAAAATATTTTGCACCCCTACCTTCTCACTCCTTCATACACTCATTGACTTTTTCTGGCACTATTCACCCCTGCTCTCATTCTGGCTGAGAAAGGACAGTTTGTTTTGCCACTCATTATTTCTCATACCTAATGTATTTCTCATACCTCTCACACATAATACACAAAATACAACTATGTACACAAAAAAAAGGCGGCCAAAGATCAAAGGTTCGACCCTATGTTTCCTCTTCCATACTCAGCCTTTTCTTTTCCTAATCTACTTGTGTCTTTCTAATCCTTAATATTTTACTTCGTGTTCATCACCTACTGCTATCTGCCATTTAATCTCTGCTTACAGAGTTTAAGCATGTAGTGCAAACCAGCGTCTCAATTTTCTCCTCCTCCGTTAAAAACAGAAAACCTCATCCAAACAAAGGAAAAAAACCCAAAACACACACAAAAAAAGAAACCTGAAAACCACATCTGCTCCACAAAGCACTCCAGATGCAGTGCCTATTGGCCGTGCTGCAATTGTTCTGTGCAACTGCTCATGCCTCTTTAGAGCTGACATGCTTCAGGGCAGAAATCCCTTTGTCTGGCACATCTACCTTTTGTGAATCGCAGTGTACTCCTGGAGCTGAGCACAGGGCACTTTGATGCAGGTTTAAAAAAAAACAAAACAAAACAACAAAAACGCACAAAACCCCCACACAATCAAAACCATCCCAACTCATACAAACCAGGCCATAAATATAGATGTAAATGAAAATCTGGGCTCTGGAAAAAGGAATTTAAAAGCTTTCTCTACACTGGAGAGATTTCAGATGAGCAAAGGCTATTTATGGTCAATAAATCCAACACAACTGGGGTAAGAGGTGGTTTACAAGATTTGAGGGGAGAAGAGGTTGAGTTCCGATCCAAATGTCCCCAAATTTTGAAGGAGTTCAAGTCTATATCACTGCCTTGCATTCCATGGTAATTCCAGTGCATGTGGGTTCCTCATTGGGAGGTTTGGGATTTTTTCTCCCTGGAATACACAAGTAATCAAGTCCATCTGCAGGGAGAGAACTTCCATTTCATTCTTTAGCATCTAAAATAGACTAGGACTCCAGGTGGGATTTTAAAAGAGGCAATATTTAAAAATTAACATATTTACCATAACCATTTAGAAGCAATTTACATCCATCAATTCTTCTTTACAGGTTACATACACACTGATGTCCACCCATGTGGACACATCACTGTTCTAAAGAAAAGAAAAACTGCATGTGCCTGAAGAGCAGTAGGCAGTTTTGATAGACAAGTGTTTCAAGGGCCATGGGGCTACTTAAAAAAAGTAGCTCAGAAGACTTGAGCTGGTAGAAGCAGTAGGACTGTAGCACTGCATGCCAGCACAGTTTGATCCTTTTCATTCCATTAGAGGAAAAAAACTGCAACCCTCCAGAACCTAGAAATAGTGACTGGAAAGCAGATCCATGGCTTTGCTTTTTGCCTTCCTGAGAGAATTTTGTTCCAATTCTACCAACAGGAATCCAGTAAGAAAACAAAAGTTTCAGGAAGCTGCAAATACACATTTGTTTTGATAAATTTGTTCACGAGCTGAAATAGTACATTTAAAAAAATGTTTTATTTAATTTAATGAAAAAGTATTCATCTTTTTGATAGGTGATAATTAACCATTATTCTGTCATAAACAGAAAAGAAAGATGTACTTATGTAGATTTAACTGAGCACTGTGTTAATCACACTGCAATGACTCAAAACACAAAACCAAAGCAGAGAAGTTTTTTTTATACAAAGTGTTCCTTTTGCCAAGGAAAATACAGCCTTAATATCCCTGAAAGTCAATTCATCATCACATAAGTAAACCTTCAATTCAGTTTTACCCAATCCACTTTGATTGAGTTTCAAAGCCAGATAGAAGCTGATGAACTGTCATGATGACAGGTTTAAATAATTTACAATTATGTTGAATATTAAGGCTTAAAGACTTCTCTGGATGCACAGTTTCAGGAAGCTGGGAGCAATCCGCCAAACATCCCATGTTTTAAGTTGGATAAAAACGTGTGTTGTTAAACATCTACTCCAGCAAGTGACACAGGCACAGACCCTGAGCTCTGCTCAGTCAGGGAGTTGGAATTAGAGGGGTGACAAACAGCAAAGAGGAGGAGGGTTTCTTTCTCCAAAGCACTCAGGACAGTGCCAGAATGGGGACTAGGTAACTCATCTGTCCATCTGCCCTCCCAGTAGGGAAAACATTCAATTCACCTTTTCAAAAGAGCAGTGACCACACATTAACCGTGGTATACGTGGCTTTCTTCAAAGTAGCAGCCAAGACTTCCCAGGGAGCCCAAGGGTAAGGTTACCAATCAAGTTAAACCTTTTACATGCAACAATTTTACTTAAATATAGTTAGCACAGAAAGCGTATGGGTTTAGATGTAGGCAGTGTGAAGAAAAATAAAGTTTAGGCATGAAGATATCCCAGGTCCTCGTTTGCATACCTTAATTATTTTTTTTAAGATGCTTTTTCTCACTTTTCTCCAAGTACATGAATATGAATGCTGAATACTTTTCATAATGGAAAAGAGGCTCTGAGGGACTTAAATACTGGACATAAATGCCTTTGAGTGGGTACACTAGCATGGCTGATCCTATAGAAATGTATAAATTAATTTACAGGCCTTCAAGAGCCCAATAATGGCTCCAATTCAGCAGTCATATGATTAATATCACCAATCCACTGCTAGATTTTATTTCCATCCTATTTAGAGAAAATATACAAGCCAATCTGACCCAGTTCAGTCTTGCTTGAAACCTCCAGAGAATTATGCATAGATCTATGACAAGAAAAAAACTAATTTAAAAACAGATTAACATGCAAATCTGGTTTAAATTATTCACTTTACAGCATTTATATTTTTAAAAAAAAGTTGGGCAAGACATAGACTGTGTGTACAGAAAAGGACCTGCATGTCTGAACTGCTGCATCTCAGAAAAAACTACTGTAATATTTTCCATTTTCTTAAACTGAACAGTGTATGAAAATTGGACAAAAATTGTGGCAGATGGATTTTTCCCCAAAGGTCATGCCTCATTAAATAAGGGAAAAGAGAGAAAAAAGAACTTGTACCAAAGAACTCATTCTAGAAGTAGAGCAATGGTAGTTCGGTGCTAATGACTTCAGCAACTTCACTATGTGCACTGCAGTCCAGCCAGTTAAAGGCATGGAAGAGCCCTGGACTGGGTAGGAAGTATTCATTCAGTACAATAAAAATGAACACAAAACCCCAAAAAGGAATTGAAATAAGTGACTTCAAAAGAATCCAAAATCATGATCTCTATCAGCCTACGTAAAACTCAACCTCAGCCTTTCTAAGACAGTCTCCTCGGTGTGTGTGAGACACTCAACAAGAGACAGTAAAATTAAGAGTTTTGGGGACAAAAGATTACAGAACAGATAAAGCTGCTATCAACTACAGCAGTGTGAACATTCTTTCAAAAGTCTTTTTTACCCCTCAATACCTAAGAGTAAAATGTCTAATTTAAGTAAATAAATAAATAAATTTGGTGGGGAACTGTTCTTTTCTTGGTTACCATCACTCTTTCTACATCTTCAGTCCTGAAGGTGGTTTTGGACACCAAGACATCCAAATCCATCCAAACCACATAGGAGTTTGTGTGTGTACATAGATATTTATACACATATATTTATACACACATGTCCACACACCTCCCCCGTGTATATGTGTGTGTATATGCATGTGTACATATACATAGACATATATACATGGCACATATACATGTGAATATACACACACTGAAAATTTGTTCGACAATACAGAGCACAGACTGAGGATGACAATGTTTTGTACATTCCAGACACTGACAATATATATTAAAATACTAGAAATCAAAAAGCAGCTCACTGATTGTTTTGCCCACTGGGATATTTTGTCACCACTGACATTAACATAGTACAGCAGGGTCCCAATTTCCATCCAGCACAGTCCAGTTCTTGGGTTTTTTAAAGTTCTTTGCTCCCTGGCCACTCAATACAGCAACAGCTTAATAGTGACTGCCTGGAACAGAACCAAGCACTGAGAACCAGACTTCAGCTGAGATGGCTTCAACAATTTGTACAAATGTTATGTGAGTGTTGGTTGTGATATTTTCTCTTTACACCCCAAAATCAACAGCCTAAGTGCATTGCATCCTGAAAGCACAATATATACTTGATTACTGAAACTGCAGAGACTGACAAGATCTCAGAACTTGACAATGGGGAATCTCACACCAGGATCCCAAAGCTGATGCCTGTCCCAAACCACAACATTCAGAGCTACACAGTTTTCTTGACTGAAGACACATACACACAGTTGGTTAATTCACTCACAGTTAAAGACTGAGGTATGGAGAATTACTTGTGATTTAGGATGCCAACACACCCTCAATATATCATTCTCCATAAATGCCATTGCCATCTCCTTGTTGGTTAGAGGATAATAAACATGAGGCATCACAACTAATTAGGGTTGTATTTGCATTGTACAGGAACCAAATTTAGCACACCATGTACAGACAGTGAAAGGCTTCTCCAGAACTGATCTGGCTGCTTAAAGATTATAAGGTGGCTACATAAAAACTGGATCAAACCCCATTGCTCACCTCCTTCCTAAGCTGTGCATCATACCAAAGGCTGGAGACTAAGTGGAAATAGTCAAACTTCAAATAGTCAAATTTCAAATTCTTTGTATCTTATTTTCTCTGTTGACTTTAACTATAAATGCCAACATCATTACATTGAGCCTTGCTGAAGCAAAACAGAGTAAAGGTTTATTTAAAAATCCGTTTGGTGCAGAGATAAAAGGGGAAAATGTAGGATGCAATGTTTCCATAGAGACATTGGACTAGTGGAAAGGCAAGGGAGCATTTGGAGTGACCTTATCCCTGAAGCTGTGCTTTGGGAGCCCCAGAGCCACAGAGCACAGCCTGGCAGTCCACAAGGACCCAAGAGGAGGGTGGTGTTGCAAGCTGTGAACTTACAGCAGCTCAGGGAACTTTACCCCTGCTTCAGAGCACAAGGAGATTCACTGTGTAGCTGTGAGCCACCCCCAAGTTGTTAAATGTTTAGCTTTGAGCAGCCTCCAAGGTGTTAAATCCTTGCATTGACCAACCTTGCGTGTTTCTGACAGGCCAAAGTGGTCCAAAATCAGAAACTGAGCCTCCAAAAATGAACAATGCCACACACACACACAGAGAAAAAAACCCAAACATCTAGAGCTCTGATAAATGCCACCGCAGGTGTGCAAATCCTGCACACCTCATTTGGTTGGGTTTAAGTGTATTTAGTGGAAACACAGGTTTGTGAACTTCAAAGCAATTGAGAGTACATGTGATCCAAAGATATGTCCGCCGATGGCCCACATGTTTTTCCTGTGTCCTTCTTTGTGTATTAGCTGCACACATTTCCAAAATGGCAATACCTACACTAAAATATGAAATACCTGTATAGACTTAAGCCTCATAGTAACTTCTCTACTAGAACAATTAAACATCTAATACCTGTATTAGTCTAGTGAAATGAGTTCCAAGTTAAAGACTGAAAATCTTTATCTTTTCTGAAATATACACAGCCAAAATGGAATGTCCTATTAATATTAAAGGACAGCTACTAGTAAAAGTCAGATAGTTCAAAGTTAAGTAGAATGATCTGTTGTCCCTAAGCACTGATACACATATTCACTGTAACATCTAAGAACCCATCTGTTCTAACCTCCACTGAGCAGTATTGTTGCTAATTGAACATGGAGAATGGGTTTGTTCCATCAGGTGTGTTCGTTTCTCCTAAGAACACCCTATGGAATATCAAATGTACTAAATATAGCTGTCAACATTAAAAGCCTGCAACTCAAAAGTGCTATTAAAGAGCTAAGTGTACTTCACTTGGCATTATAAAGCCAAAGCCCTCTTTAAAGATACATCATGTTATTAGAGGCTATTCACATTAATGCAAAAATCATCATTCTTAATATATTTTACAAGACATGTCTAGGCTACTTCCAGGCTCAAGAGTTCCTCAATTTCTTCCACATTTACTGGTAATTACATAAATGAATCAATAGTGATTCAAGTAGGACAAAGAGAGAGAGCTAACTGTAGCAAATCCATACACTAGCTTTCCATTGCAAATTAACTGCATCAAGGTGAAGCTTCAAAATCAGAAACGAAGCAGCATCTGCAAGTGTTTGGTAGCTTTTTATGTGTCTGCCACTGCAGTGCCTGGGTGCTGTAAATTTTCAAATTATTACAGGTTTTTAGCAAGAAACACTGTGAGACTGCTGGAGAAGCCTGTGCTCAGTAATGACTAGAGGTTATTTGCCTCAGTGTAAATACACAGGAGTCAGAGGGCAAGGAAACAATGCAAAAATGGAAGCACAAGGGAGTCTAGAAATAACTAAACCTGAGGAAGAGTTTGCTAAAATCACAAGCATTGTTCGCTTGGTATAAGCAGAACTACTGTACATCTCATCGATTTCAATGGACTCTTGCTTCTACCTCTACAATTCCATCCAAATTAACAGCACCCCAGTGATACTATTTGAGAGCAAAATTTAATATATGTAGTTGGTACTTTGGTCTCTGTCAGAGAACACTGATAGAAGCTCTATTCACTTAAGAATACTGGAATTAAACACCACTAATAGAAGTAATAACATAAAATACTTCAGGCAAATTAAATTCATTTATCATGACCCCTACTACAAACCCCTCTGCTAGTCTGCTTGCTCCTAAAACATGCAAGATTCATTTCCAAGACCTATGATTTTAAGCAACATGTTGTTAAGCACAGCAAACTTTGCAAGTCTCCCTTAACTTCCCCTTCTAGTTTGTGGGAATTTATATAATTTTAACCATTTTATTTCTACCCTAAATAATGCACTGAGATCACTGTCTTATTCTATAACGAATTCATGTTAAACACAAGATATGCCTCCAGGAAATCCACCCAATAACTCCTTCGTGAACAACAGGCAGCTTTTTCTTAAGTAGGAGGATAGTTACTCAAATTAGAGAGTAAAATTAGCCCTGGTATAAAACAACATATAGATTGTGGCCAACAGTCTATAAATTCAAATACAGGCTTCATAACCCTGAGATGTCTCAATTCCAACAAGCCAGATAGATAAGTAAATTACTAGATCACCTATTACACATCAGGAAACAAGAATTTCTCAAAAAGTAACGATCTCCTTTCTGCACTAAATTGGGTCAGTTTAACATACTATGAGCACCAGAGAATGGTAATGTCTCTTCTAGAATTCAGAATACTTGTTTGGCAGAGCACTAATTAAAAAATGAACCAATTCTGGCCTTTACAGAAAGATTCATGGTATTACTGTCAGCATGGTCTAGAAGAGAAAACATACCCATAGCAAAGCACAGTAAACTCACAGATGCAATACTATTTTTCCCTCTAGATAAAACCTATGTAAAATTCATGTCCAAAGTTAAACACTGATATTGCTCTTCCAACTGAGGTTGATCCAATAAACTAAAAAGAAAAAAAAAAAAAAAAGATCAATTTAGAGGAAAGAACGAGCATTACAAAAGCATAAACTGTTATCCGGAGAAGATTTCTCCTTTGTTTACTCTGTAAACCACACATTATTAGAGCCAAATCCCTTAGGCCTTGTTTTTGTCAAAGTTCCCACCGAGTTCAGAAGCCATTTTGCCTAGTTTTTCCTCGTCCAGGGAAGACAAATGCAATCTTTTCGTGACACTCAGCAGAACCCTCTTATGCTGCTCATCGTCTCTTTATTATTGCTGGCTGTCATAGAGCAGTGACTTTTGTATGGCTACGATTTTCCCATCGCAAGCACTCACTGAGGAATAGTCAAACTCTGATTAGACATTACAAAACCTTCTCAGAAGGCTTTCTGAACCACAGCCAGCGGGATTCCCTGCAGCATTAAGGCCAGTCTTGCTCCCACTACAGTCTGTGGGAGTTTTGCCAAGGATGTAAGTGGCATTATGACTGGTCTCCAACAGCAGATATTACCCATCACACTCAAGACTTGATTAAAGACCTACCCACCTGCAAATATATAATAAATAAAGAGCTTAATTGCATAATTAATTACAAGGGCTTTTAATCCACAATAGACAACACCGTAGGTTTTAGGTAGCCCACATAAACCAAACTATTCATTAGATCAGTATTTGCTTGGTATCAGTTTACAGGAAGATTGCAGAGGGATTCAAAAGACACATATTTTAAAGAACCAGAGAAGAACACAACAGGAAGAAATAAAGTGAAATCAAAAGAATACCACCACAGCCTAGACCTACAGGCAGAAATAATTTCACACTGTGCACACAGGCTTCCAGCAAAGGTTTTCTTAACAATATACGCATGATGGGCAGCGATTTTGAATAGTAAGTGCCGTGCTGCTGCTAGACTTTTCTTTTTCCAAGGCACCAGGCAGAGATGTAGCAGTGTACACAAGTGGGGTGTAAAGTCAATGGGATTACATTTTCCTAATTATTTTCTGCTTGAGGTTTACATCACATACACAAAATGAGATCAGCCGGGACTTGCCTCTCTAACAAATCACTCAGACTTAAACATTGCTCAGATAAACAAAAGGGGGGGCAAGGCTGAGAAAAGGCAGAGAAGTGCTTCTTCAGTCACAGTTGCAAGGAACAAAAACCTGGAGGGGGAAAAAAGCTGTTGGACCGCCACCAAATCTCCCCCCACTAGAGACAAGAGCCCATCTGCTGAGCTCTGCAACTTAGCTTTAACTACCATTCAACTCGCGTCTCTGCAGAGATCAATCTACAGAGCTGGCAGATGGACCCCTGCTTCCCTGAGTCGCTGTGTTATTTGTTTAATAAATTTAATTAATATCCATACTGCACTGGATTGCTCCCAGAAAGGGGGCTGCAGCTCTCTCTTTCCCCGATAGCAACATGATGAGTGATTTCCCAGAAAAGACCAGATAACAGTACCCCCAGGCCACTGAAAAATTAAAAGTGCCATGTGCTTACATTACTTCGCATGTATTAATTTTTACAGTGCACTAATTTGTTCTTGAAGCCTATTTTAACTTTTTCAAAATCCCGTACTTTCGTGAAGTCATAATTCATTTTGGTTTATATCAGTTACAAAATTAATTGGAAAGGAAAAAAAGCATCAAATCTAATTGGATTTCCAAAAATTTTATCTATCTGCAAGAAAGAAACAAATTGTTAATGAGAGTGTCTCCTCAGGCAATATATATTGTCACAGTTTCTGCCAACAAGTTACAGGCATTCAGGGTCATGTTGGACATGCTTTACTTTAATGCTTAAGAACACACTTATTTTAACCAATAAAGACATATTCAGCCCACATAAAATAATTTTTAAAAGCATGAAGGATGAAAGAAAATAAAACTACCAGCAAATTTTTACAGCAAAAAGCATAACCAAACATGTTATGATATTCCAGTAGCAAGAGGAAGCATAAAATATGCACAAGTGTTGAGAACAAAAATATTATTTGTCTTCAGTATTAGCATTTCATATTTCCTGCACTTAAAGTTTGAAATTTTTCATCCTAAAAAATGAAATTGAGGCGTAATTAAGAAAATTATTTCAGTCAAGCCCATTTGACTCCTAGAGTTGTGTTAAATTGATACACTTCTCTTTGGGTCCCATTTCCTTACTAACTCACCTTATGGCTGGAACATTTCACCCTCATGCTGATTAGCTGAGCTCCAACAGCAGCTGTCTTAGTGGACAGTACAGGCTTGCCAGTGTTATCTTCAGCATCTAACCTTTCCTAGCACCTTTTTCCAGAAGTAGCTGTGGCAGGAAAGGTTAAGCACACCTAAATATTTACCTCTGCCTCTGGGAAGGAGAGGGTGAGATGTACCCATCCCTCAGGTCAGCCAGCACACCTGCTCCAGGGACCAGCTCTCTAGTCCATTTAACTTGAAGTCATCCTTATTTATTCAAATAATGAGTTTAAGTATGAGGCCTTTGCAAGCTTAGGTGATTATGAGTGAAGCAGGTTAAGCGACAATAAGACAATTCCACACACAAATCCAAAGAGGCATTTACCAGCTTTCAGTTAACTACAGCTCTCTCCCCTCTTCCTGGTAGTCTATCCCTACACATTAACCTTTTCCACCACTGCTGCCATTTTTATAGTGAATGTCTAACCTTACCTTCAGAAAGCAGAACAGTCAGAGTAGCAGTGACCACAGGTATTCTGTCACCATCAAAGACAGCAGTGATGAAAGGGCTGGTGCACTTCAGTGGTGTCCAAAAAGCAATTACCTTCAGTCTCCAGAATACAATTCACTTGTTGAGAGAGGATCCAGGAAGGCAGACCTGCATGGAAGAGGGAAAAAGTGAAAAGACCTACTAAAACCAGCTGAAGAGCCCTCTGTGTACTCTGGCTACATGCTTTGCCCTTGCAGCTCCTAGAGAACGGAGGCAGGGCCAGCCACAGGACACAGAGCCTGGCAGTGTCCCCATCCACAAAAGCAGGAGTCACAGCAAAACAAGAGGTGCTGGAGAATTAGAACTGCTCCATGGACAATTCCATGCTTTAGGGATTTTTTTTTTTCTTCCAGACCTCAAGTATTGCTACACAGACCTCATGGAAAAAATGTTTCAAAGAGGTGTTTAGTACAGAAATAACTTGTACAGCTCAAAAAGTGTTGGTACATGTATTGACAGGTTTTTTTGCACTGCTGGGGCATTAGGCTGAGTTCTGAGGGAAACTGAGATTTTCCTCCTCAGTATAACATCTAAACAATCTTTTCTCTCGTACATCTAACTTTCTAAAAAATTTGCAAAGTCAAATGACAAGCAAACAACAACTGGCTACCAAACATTTACATAGTAGCTTTTATTCATTAATGGTCTGGTAACTTTCACACAAGAATTATTTATTAATCCTGTCCTGTGAGCAGGGAAGCTGAGAGAAGGCAACTTGCCACAGTCACCCCACCCTCAAGGTCAGTGGTACAGTCAAGGGCAGGACCCTCATTCACTCACTCATGTTCTGGAACTCCTCCTTGCTCAGTGCCTAGAAAGAGCACATTAAGTAGCTGGAGTCTTAAATATAGTGGACATCAAAAATAAGGCAGGCTTTTTTAACAGGATTTACATTTCAGAGAGATGGAAAGGAGGATTTACTATGGAACAAGTCATCAGCAAGGTATATTCCACTAATTTCATAAGCTTCAAAACCAGGCTTTTTGTGTACGCTGCATTGCACCACTGAGAGTAACTAAGGCACCTTCATGCAGGGAACGTTTGATATCCCAAGAAATGCAAATCCTCCCTACACCCAACAAAAACAGTCATTGCACACTGTTAGTCAAAATTTCATGCACTTCAGCCACGACCAGCGAAAGCCTGTGGAGCGAGGGCACAGTTTGTCCTTTGTACAGAAGACATCAGTGGCTTCTTTGCCAGGAGATGATGGGAGGTTGCAGCCCCTGTCTGTTAAGAGAGGCACCCAGTGGACTCACCATTTCCCATAGGCTGTGAATGCCTCACAACTTGTGACTTGACTTCGAAGAGAAGTTTCCAGCTCTGATTTTCACTGCCTTGGCAACCTCATTTCCTTACTATGATTCAGTTTTGTTTGCCAAGGGGAGGCTGGTCATTTGTTGTCTCATCATACTGAGCTGCCTTGATATGATTAACTTCTTTTTTTTTAAGCCTCATTTCTCCCTCCATAACATTTTTTGTAAATTGTTATTTATCATCCTCTAAAGCTGAAATGAAAAATGTATTGAATGACTTCAATATTTCATTTCCCAAAACAAAATGAAAATAAGTTTTAGAACACTGCAAGGAAAAGGGGAAAAAGAAAAATTGTTATTTGATGGAAAATTCTAATTGTGATCATATGATTTTGTTTGGGGGGGACGGGAAGGTAGAATTTTTATGGAGAGGGGTTTATATTTTTTGGTTCTGTCAACTTCTCCCTGAAAACTATCAACAACATCGCACTAAGGATTCACTTGTAAAAAAAAAAATCAGCAGTTTCAGACATCAACTGCAGATGTCTGAAAAGGAAGTTAATTTTAATGCAACATAAAGAACAATATTCTTTAAATGAGAATCATGCAGTTATACTCAGGACAAAGGGATTCCTTGAACCAAAATCTGCCTACTTTCCTAGCAGTACTGATTTTCACAACCTACTACGTTCTCATAATGGTATATGAGTTAATCAGACTGCATCTGCCTAAATTTATTTTCACGTTCTCAATGATATGTTATTAATTGAAAGACTAATTCATCTGACAGCCATTAAAGACACACAATAACATTATTCATATTCCCCTGTGAAGTTATATGCATGTAAAATATTGAAGCAAGCACAGAAAAGCAGTCACCTATATAACAGATATACTTTAAAACCCACATGAGCTGCTTATAAGAAATTAAAACATAAACCTCTGTCACAGATTTACACATGACAATATTTTTTTTTCTCCAATGTGCTTTTACATCCAGGAGTGCATAGTCCTTTCCAAGCCATTTTCCTCTGCAAATCTCAAAACACTAAAATGACATGAAAAGTAGGGGCTGCTCTTAAAAAGATAGAGCAAATGCTGGAATATTAAAGAAAATGTAGCTAGTGGGATTCTTCCATATAAAGTAAGCATGCAAGCCTAAAGTCTACCATATAACTTACAGTAATGTGCACTGCATTTTTCCTGTGAATATGGAAGATTTGCCTTACATGAGCTATGCAGAATAACAAGGAGGCATTAACCTCTTCAATTGTAACAAAGAAAGAAAAAGTTCTCTGTAAAAGTAAAAGAATAACACTCTTAACCACCCTTGAGTCTTTTTCCAAATCAATCCCAAGTACAATTGATAATGCAGCTTCCAGAACAATGATGAAAGTCCTTTTCTTTCAGTATGATGTTATGGAGTTTATGTTTTGTTGCTTAGTTGGGTTTTGCGTGGGTGTGTGTTAGTTGGATTTTCAAGTATTTTTCTTTATTTTTACAATTTTCAAGTCAACTGTAATGTCATTTATCTGTTACTAAAACCTTATCCAAGTTTAATGATAAATTTTAGTCAAGTAATGAAATGCTATCACTGCTTATCAGTTTCCTGTACTACTATACATATTAAAAAAAACCCTAAAACAATAACAAAAACATGACATAATATTTCCCCATGTATGATTTCATGGACAAAATCAATAAGAAAGATCATAAGAGGAGCAATTGCAAAGGCTTCAGGTCACTGTGCACTTAAAGGCAGGCAGAAATCTGTGGGTTGGATTAGGGAGAAAACACACAGCACTTCAGAATGTAATCCAGCACACCTTTTCTTTCCTTTCATCTCATTTTGAGCAGATCATGTGGAAGGTGTGCTGAGCTGCCTCACCCCAATCATCTGATGCTGCCAACTGCTACAGGAAGATAGGATCCTGTCATTACCATCTCCAGCTACATCTTTTCTTTGGTTATCATTTTGGGCAACATCACTAAAGCAAGGACTATTTTCCATAGGCTGATGTAACACTGCTAATCTAAGGTCAATCACCAACTCAAACAAAATATCTAATGGAAGATTTTGCCATGGAAAGGAAGCTCTGTCTATCCTCAGGGCAGGGAGGTATCACCAACATGAAAAGATAGTAAAATATGAGTTCAAGAGAGCAACTGGAGCTTCAAGCTGATCTCTCATCACACTATCGAATATAAAGAATTAATTTCTTTACATAAAAAAGAAAAAGAAAGGAGACCTTCTAATACCCAGAGACTACAATTACAATAGGATAACTGACAAACACAATGGGTATGCTTTGACAAGTTGACGAATATATATTGGCTATTATTTTTAAAAATCAGCTAAAAAATCCTGTAGGTGTATCTTCCAGTGTCAAATGGACTTTCCAGAGATCAGAAATCATGGCAGATGAAATTCCTTTGTGCGGAGTTCCAGAGTCCAGTTGCTTAATTCTACCAAAATCAAATGAAAACTAAAAACCTTAAAGGGCTGGAGAAGGTCCTTTGAGGACATGCTCAAGCAACAAGGCATCTCAGGCTGACTTGGAACTCTCTCACTTGGAGAGCTGCTGAGCAACAGTGGACACTTAATTACATATTCAGAAGGGAACATTACATTACCTTAACTGCCTCAGCCACATAACAAGGATGAGGAAATAAGCCACTAAGATCAATATTACTTTTCCCAGATGTTGCTGACCCCAGTTGCTGTTGGACTCGGATTAACTTCAGGTTAGACCAATATAGGGAGGAAAGCAAAGGTGGGAAAGAGAAGAAAAATCAATCCCATGTTCCAAAAGCTCCACACAGAGGCTATAGCTAGAAGTGGATAACTTGGAGCTTCTGCAAGAGTCGCTGGCACTTAATTTCTAGAACGGATAACGAGGAAAACCTTTACTGAGGTCCAGCGAGTGGGCATTGCACCACCTGGGAGATGAATCATCACTTGCAGAACTCAAGTGCACTTAATAAGGGTGAGCTCATTCTAATAATGCAATCTGACAGGCTGACATTCCCTGTTACTGACTTTTGAGGTCACTCAGTGAATTTTTACATAACTGGGTTTTCCATGGTCTACCAATACACTGAGGGCTAAACCCCTACCACAAGCTGAATTCTACTACTACCTACCTGAATTACACCAGAGGTGCTAAGTGATCAAAACCTGTAGAAGAAACTTCAGAAAGTAGATGTTCTCAGAAACAATTTTGTATGAAAGCATCCTAGTTTACAACTTTTATGAAGGCAAGGTAGAACCATAAAGTGCCCAACTGGAGTGCAAGATTTCCAAATTCTGTTGTGTCACACTCACAACCAGAAAAAAAAAAATCATGTAACATAGACAAATGTGATTCTCTAGTATTATTTTCATTAATCCATCTACCTGCAGATCATTAAAGCAGCTGTGCTTCCAGAAGGCCTTAAATTAAACATATAAAGTAAGAAAAATTGTCGTGATATCCCACATTCTAGACCTGAACGTGATATCTGAATCCAACCCCAACAGTAGTGCAACTCAAACATTTGGAAAGGCAACTACACTTCAGCTAAGCCTAAATTTTACTGAAACAGCTAAAAGAAGTTGGAAAATTTTAAAGTGTAAGTAGCTGCAGCTATCTGTAACATGGCACTGATGTTGAAAATAAAAAGTAAACCTATATACTTCAGCAAGTCAATCGTGCAAGGAAAGGGAGGAAACACCCTTCATATGTGTTTGGGATGTGTATTATACACCTGAGAGAGAATGTGAACAGAAGGTCTGAAAGGCCACCAGAGCAAAAACTTGGTTTGGAAGTTCTCTTGAGTAACTTAGCCCACAATGTATGGTAGGAGCTAATGCTGCTCGAAAAATCCGAAGCTAATGAACAACAACAATTTCGGTCTGGAGCATTTCAGGTTCCTACTGATCTTGCATAATTCTAGGAGTCAATGTGAAGTCATGATATTCCACATATGCTTAAGAACTCAAAAAGCAACAGCACAAACCCACTGATAGATATTCTGTTCACTACACACAAAAAAAAAACCAACAGTGATTTTGGGTAAATAAAACCATGGTAAGCATCAGTTTGTTACAAACATTTTTATATGTCAAGATTTCTTTGTTTACAGTTCACACTTAGAGGACTTCTTCAGTTATTTAAGACTACAGCTCAAACAGAAGAAATATTGCAGAAGTAACAGAACTGCCAATGAATTTCTAAGTTTCCAATCAGGTACTTATTACAGATTGCAAATCAATATGCTTCAACTTAAACTCTGGTGCAGTAACACGTGTTCAAACTTTCCATTCAGCCAATCTCCATTCTCCCTACTTATTTCTTATTAATAGGAAAACCTCGGTTTTTTCACTATCAGGTCAAGGCTGAGGGAACAGTGGCTGTTTTTATGATTCAGAAACATCCATCTGCTCAGAAAGAATTGAAAAAGTTATGGTATTTTGTGCAAACCTTCAAAATACCAACATTTGACAGTCTTCAGTCATACAACAAACTGAAATTAATAAGCTCTAAAAGGAGGAAGACCCATTACCAGGCTCTTCAGCAAATCCCTGCCTTTCTGATCCGAGTTTCTGTTCTTTTGGGCTTGTCATTTTATGATGTTGTGAAGGCTGGAAGGTTGATGAACTCCACAGCTTCCCTGTGGTATTTTTGGCCAAACAAAAACCTGAAGCTCAATCTGACAGTATAAATGTTGTTGTTTTAAAAGCAAAATAATAGGGGGGGAAAAGCCAAAACCATTAGAAAACAGAATAAACCTTTCTGCAACAAAGCAAATAACGCAGGTCTTGTATTATTTATAAGTGATACAGCATCAGGTAAACTGTTTCACACTGCTCAAAATTAATTTCACGCTGAATAACCTAAATGTTTCATGTCAAAAACTAATCTTTGCAAAAGGCACTGTCTGATCCACAGCATTTTACTCAAACTTACAATAAAAATATATTATCATACCATGAAATACAAGTTTTTCAATTTGAAATATTTACATGTCATTATTGGGTGACCACTAAATATTTTATTTGGCAAGAGTAAAGTAGTTTGATACCTTCTAAATATTGGATGAAAGCTAAACAGTGGATTCCACTAATCTGAACTGAGTGACTGGGTCAAATGAACAAAGTTAGCTTAAAAATCACTCTTAACTCTTTGATTTTATTAGTTGGCACTCACACCAACATCCTGTCTGCCATCAGCCCACCTCCAACTCTAAACACTCATTCCAGAGAAGCAAGCTGCAGTTTTATGCCACAAAGTTGTACAAATCTTGTGTGTATTTGATAATATATTAATATAATCAGTCAATAGCTCCCTAAACTTGGACACCAACAAGCAGACTTGGAAAAAAATAACACCAGCCTTCCTAAGTTTAGCCTTCCTAAATTTGTGCAGTCTGATGTTTTCTGAAGACTAAGCTTTTCTATCTGTGGAAGTGCCACTAATGATGGAGTGCATTTACTCTTTTGAAGTCTCTACCTTCCCTTTAAACCAGAGCAGTTTACTGATTTTACTCAGTGGATTTCTCCAGTTTCATTCAACAGATGACTCCTTCCTCAAAGTCCCATCTTCCTGACCACCCCAGAACACCAAACATGTTCACACAGGCCCTGCTGTGCTGTATGAGGTGAACCAGAAAAAAAACCCACAATGCACTTCTCCTATAGGTTAAAAAAAAAAAAAATCAAAAAAAAAAAAAATCAGAGAAATCCTGAGGCTCCTGGAAAAAAAAAAGTATAGAGATAGGTTGATATTTTCCCTCCGCAGACATAGCCTTTCTTGACATTACATCTTTTTTAATGTATTTGCAATGTTTTTATCCCTGAAATTATTTATCTCTTAGATTTGGAATAGAAGAATTTAGAAGTAACTTGAAAGTATCCCAACAATTTAATACCCAAACTTCATTTAAAAGGTCAAACAGTCAAAAAAAAGGTCAAAAGGTCAAACACTTTATTCTTAGGTCATTATGAAACACAAAAAAAGCCCCCGTGCTTTACTCACCTTCCTTAGAAAACAGTATTTCTAAATCAAAGCTTTACTAGCAGCCTCACACAATTTTGTTTCCAAGCACAGGATAAGATTTTCACTTTTAAAAGAAATGGTTTGCAGGGTGACCCTTGCTTTAACAAGGCCTTTCCACACTATAAACACTGTATGACAAATGCTCTAGAATCTGCATGAATCCCTTATTGGGAGAATTTAAGATATTAATTATAAGTATTTATTAACTGAAGTGAAAGGCCTTTCTTCTTGTCATTTACTACCACTTTTACACTTAGTAAGAGTGCATTTAAGAGAGTCATCCTAAGAAGTGGGGATCCCAAACATGCCCAGGGCTCTGGCAGCTTCAGACCAAGAGGATGTGAAGTCCAAAGAAGTGGGAACCCTTCAAACGCTGCAAAAGTCACTCAGTTTGCTAGATTTCAAGTATAATTTGAGACCAAATCAGATTCTGCAGATTGTCTGCTGATAAATTACCACCTCTCTGAATAGCAAAAGACTGCTGGCTTGTGAAGTTTATTTTTAACTGATAGTTAACTTTAACTTGCAGTTATATTTTAATTTATAGTTATTTAAAATTTAATTACCATCATGTCACTCAAAGCTTTGTACAGGCTTTCTTCTTTAATGGTAGACATAAATCAGTAAAATAAATTAAGTGCCACTGACTGTTACATAGTTATACAGCAAATTAATGAAATCACTCAGGAGTACACAGGTAATATAGGCATAAATAATACTGACTCCAACAAGTGGGGCAAATGTGCTATCAAACCTGTCATGCAGGCACGAGAGAAGCCAGGGGGTACACCATGAAAGACAGCTATCTGCTTATTTTGAGTAGCAGCACACACACAAACCTCAGTTATTAACCCACATCTTAGCAGCTCTGCTGCACTTGCTGTGGCAGTTCTCTCCTGGTTTCTCAAGCAGTTCCTTTGACAGCTTGCCAGGCTTGTTCTGTGTTATCTCATCTCATGGCCCATTTTAATAAATTTTAAAAAATCGCTTTCTCTGTTCCTCTTGGACAGGTGCAGCTCTTGTGTAGTCTAATAAAGAGATTACCTTACTTCAAGGGTGTGTTTTGGAAAGAGCACGTTGCTGTCCAAGACCTTCTGGAGGGCTTTTCCTGTGGCTTACTCCCCTTTGTGGCTGCCATTCCCAGCCCAAGTCTGTGTAAAATAATCTTACTTTACAGGCATTCCTCTAAGTGCACAATGCCACTGTTTACCTGCTAGAGGCAGCCAAGCTGTATCTTAACAGAGAAATCTCAAAGTAACCCTGAGAGCCACACCACACCAAGAGACTGGGATCCTGTAAGCAAAATCCTTTCCTCCAAGTCTCCACTGATCCAATTCACAAGCTTTGGGAAAATACACTAAGTTTCAAGAGTAATAAATGCATTAGAGGTGCTGGTTTCTGAATAAAATGTAACACAGCCATTCTGTTCTCTTCTTGTGACCAAAGGCCTCTTTTCTGAAGACCGGGATTATTAACCTCCATGTCCTAACCCAGTCCTGAAATGGATATTGCAGCTAATTCCTGACTATGTAAATAACCCATCCATTTTCAGTCTGATGGTCTATTTTTTTCCTTTCCTAAAAGTATTATGTAGTCCTACTGCTCACTGTTAAACAGCTTCTGAGTTTCACTGCCGAGGTGCTTACATGTCAGGGGTGGATGAAGTGATCCTTTTATATCAATTAGCAATTACTGTAAAGTGCTTTGGGGTGAAATGCCACAAAGGATTAGAACTTCAAGGGAAGAATAAGCAGCAGGAGCACATGAACTCATAAATGGCATAGATCCTATTTTATGTAAATTGCCCTAGTAATAAAGAATGAGCAAAAGGTCAGATAAATACAGAAAATGACATATAAGCAGAGTAGTCTCTAAATAGAATATTTTTTCTAGCTTTCTCAAGTACTAGTGCGTCTCTAGGCCAATAGCTCCCTCATCTGAGCATCTGTAATATTCAATAATACAACATTCTTCGGTTCTACCACCCTGTGAGTTCATTTCATTCCAGACTAACAATGTGAGCTCATAAAATCCATCACAAGAGAATGAAAATCTTTTTTAAATTGAGCAACAAAACAAAACCAAAACCAAATAAACATCTCTTCTCTTCCCAAGAGATGCACTCGTACTCCCCACACACATCTAGTCCCAGGAAGATCGCTATTCCTGGAACAAATTTCCATAGGATTAATGAATCCAGACAATACAAAGACAAAATCCAAACTACATATAAAAGCTGGAACAAGGCAACATAATAATACATATTTGAGCAGCCATGCAATTTGAGGTATTACAGTTTCTAAAGAAAACTCACATCCCATTGCTGCATTTTCGTGCCATAATAAACAATCTTGCATTAGCTTAAAAAGACAATTACAGAGCTTTCTGCAAAACAGCTAAAAGGAAAATAACCAAATTAATAACCACCAAAAGAAATTATTTTATTCTACTACCAGTACATCAGACCTACATTTCATTAAATAGCAGCAAAAAAGCTGAGTGAAAAAACTTTTGCTGCATATCTGGAACCTAAAAGCCACGGAAATTAAGAATCACCTCACTAAAACTTGACTAAGGAAAGCAGAAAAAAATATATCTAGCAAGGACACAGCAAGTCACATTTTGTTCTAAATTCTTTAATGTATTCAATATTATAAATAAAAGTAATGTATCATATGCAATCAACAATATGACTTTTATGAGCAGCAACGGTTCATGTAGTTTGTCTTCACCCTTATAAAACTTCTCACTCAACACCGAAAAATTACATACGAAGATCAAATTGTATGTAGTGCTTAGTGGAACATTTAAAAGTATTCCCCAGGCATGCAACAAAATGCTTCACTAATATCATGAAAAAGACTTTCATGATATTTAATTCTTAACTACTACTTTCTGATATGTAATTAGTACAGTAAACAAAATACCTACAAAATACCCTCAAATCCGTAAAATAAACTAATTTTCTTTCCATTTCTATGCAAAAACTGACCCAGTGCCATTTAGCATGAGTTTCAGGCAGGGCATATATACAATTTCTACATCATTAACTCGAATTCCTATGTTTCCAAATGTCTTGCAGTTCTGCTGGGTAAGCACTAGTTCATTCATGGAATTAAAAATGCTACCTCTTATACATCGGATATTTTACTTATTCAGTTATTTAATGCTACTGCAGACGAAAGAAAAAAAGACAACCAGCATACAAAGAAGATGTTAAAACTGTTTCTCCCGTGGATTCAAATTTATTCTTTTTAAATGTGTGAGTTAGAAAACTGATATCTAAAAGATACAATTATCTACTAATTTTTAGAAGTTTATTTTATATATGGTATATGCTATTTAATTCAACATAACTATGCAATTGCAACACAGTCTTGCAGTGTCCTGTATGCACATGAAACAAGTAAGAATGAAAAGGCAGCAGGGGGGAAAAAAATCATAAATTAGAGCAATCTCTTGCTAAAGCAGAGACCAGCAGATAAAAATTTCCCAATTCTGTCAGAGACTGACTATATTACCATAAATTAGAAACTAGTCTTTCCATGACTTTCCTTACTTGTAAAGCAGGTAGTACTTGTCCTCTTCCTCAGAGATGTCATGATGCTTCATTTGTTGATATTTATGAAGCATTCCTGTCTGCACATACCTGTGTGGATGGGGCAGTCACTGGATCTGATGCTACTGCCTGTAAAAGCTTCTTCAGTACTCTGTGTACTTCTCATAAAAAAAAAATAAAAAAAAATAAAAATCTAACCTAGAATTTTCAAACACAGACCAATTATTTTTTTACTCAGTGGTTAACACTGACTTGAGCTGAAACTTGTTGAATGCCAAAGAAATGTTACCAAAAAAGCATTAATACTGCACTGGATATTGGAAAGCATTTACACTGAATTGGAAGTGAGGTGTGAAACACCATTTTCCCTGCCACCAGCACTGCTGCCCAGCTCTGTCCTCTACACCATCACCCGGCTTCTGTCTTCTGCAAATCTACTCAAAACAACAGGTTTCTCTTTCTTTCCTGGGAGAGGAGCCCAGGGAAGCCCTTCAGGCAGATGGCCTGTGCAGAGGTTTCAGTCACTGTGTCCTCTTTCACCATTTATTCTAAAAGTTTGAAAAGTTCATGGATTTTACAAAGTCTCCAACGAAACGAGCAAGCCAAACCTCAGAATGAGTCATTTACTAAGAAGCAAGATGCACCAACCAAAGGAAAATTACAGTTAAAAGTGTTCATGATGTCTCCTACATTCTCTGCTCAGTTGCAGCTCATTCAAAAAAAAAAAATTAGACATTTTTGACACAAAGTTCACATGTACACAGAAGGGTTTTAATTATCACTAACATGAGATAACTTCTCCCTCACCTCCCTCTATGGATCCATGTTAAATTATTACAAGTATTTCATTATGTTAATCTTAGATTGTATGTGACCCAGTAACTTATATTATTAAGGTATGAAGCCTTCAAACACTCTTTTGAGTTTAAAAAAGTTTATTCAGCTGAAATTGCTTTTGCTCACTTCTTTAAGTTATGCTTTTGATAAAAAGTGAAACTGCCATAATACAAGAAAGCAAATGCTAAAATATCAGGATCTTTTATGAAAAAAAAAAGCTGATTTATGATGTGGTTTCTGTTAATTTCTGCAATTCTTAATAACCAATCCAACCTTTCAGTTGCTCATTTTCCATTAAATCTTTGGGAGCTCATTAGCTTCAGTTGAAACCAACAGAACACAGTAAAAATCCCAGATTCTGACTGGTTCCTTAACTGCCTAATTAAGAGTAACACAAATTGTAAAACAAGCAAAGAAAGAGTTATACTGGAACAAGGTAAGAAATTTTAAAAAAAAGAAAATCAAGCTACCATTGTGCAGGAAAAGAATATAAAAACAAGGCAATAACTTTATTTACAGGACTTTTTCCTATTATCTGAACAGCAAAGGAGCTCCAAGTTTTCACATCACAGTTAAATAATCAACCTTTAGAATACCAAAAACCTGCATCATGTACCACATAGTTGCTATGGCAATTCTTCACTTACAATGAGCAAAATAAGTGAACAACCAACCCAGTCTCTGTGCTGAGCAAACAGCACACCTGTAGACTTGAAAATTGGGGTTAGCACAGCACATCAGGTAACCAAAAGCAGAGCTTGGCATTTCTCAAGTCCACACCCACACGGCTGCTCTTACCTCTGCTCCCAGACCCTCTTGTGATGCACCCCTTTAATCCTTGTAAATCGTTCCCAATAACCTACTCCAGCTGTGATCCCACTACAAGCAGCACTTTGCAGAATCACCTCAAGCGATGCACTGAGATTTCTCTTTCCAGATGAAACCTTGTCCTTCTATTATGTCACTGCATCCCACCTCCTGCTCTATCAAATGCAGGCTAAAGCCTGGCTTATGACGTTGCCAGATTGCCTTTGTTACTTCTTGTACAGCCCCCTGCCCAAAAGCAGTGCCATGCTGGAACACAGTGCCCAGCTCCTGCCTTTATACCAAATACTAGTGCACTGCATTACAACTGCACCACAGGCTGGGCCACAAACTGCTCAACACTTATGGGTGCAGTGCTGCTGGTGTCCTGTATTCCTCACACAAGCCGCAGAGAAAGAATAATAAGGGTACGCAGTGAAAAGAAATCCATCCTAAACTAAGCTGCTACACTGCAACCAGAAAACTCATTTTTTGCTGCACTGCTCAAGAGTGTTCTGCCTTATATACCCATAGTTGAATATCTAAACTGATGTCTCCTTAGAAACATCCCCACTCATGGGCAGGAATACCAGTGTCGTGGGATTTCTCAGGGTATTATGGCTTGGTGTAGATTTTTGTGGTAGCAATCGTAGGCAATAGAGATCTGGCACAGCAGCTGCCCACTTGTGTGCTTAGAGACCAATACACAGTTCAGGTACCAACTGCACCAGCAACCCCCCACTGTCAGCTCAGCAAGAAACTGCAGCAGCACTGACAAGGCACAAGTACAGTCCAACACCCCAACTACATCACATCAACCATCATTCCTTCAGGGAAGAGCCACAGCATGGTGCAGGTTGCCAAGGCTGGGAAGATGACAAAGTGGAGTAACTGAAGAAGGAAGTTCACCAAGGAGCTGGGATTGCAAAAGAAGTAGAACTGGGAAGGTGCTAGAACTGGGAAGAGCAGTAGAGTCATGAAGCAGGAGGCAGACAGGGCTGGCATCTTCATTTTCATAAGCTTAGGGTGTTGTGGTGGTTTAACCCCAGACAGCAACTAAACCCCACCAAGTCACTCACTCGCTCCCCCCTTGGTGGGAAGGGGAGAGAATTAGAAGAGTAAATGAGAAGACTCCTGGGTTGAGATAGAGTTTAATGGGTGAAGCAAAAGCCACACTCACAAATAAAGTAAAATAAGGAATTCATTCCACACTTCCAATGGGCAGGCAGGTGTTCAACCACGTCCAGGGCTCCATTACACACAATGGTGATTTGGAAAATAAACACCATCACCCAACATCCTACCCTTCCTTTGTCTTCCCCCACTGCATATACTGAACATGATGTATTATGGCCTGGAATATCCCTTGAGCCAGTTAGGATGAGTTCTCCTGGCTACGTCCCCTCCCACCCCACCTGGGGTGAGCTGAGAGGCAGAAAAGGCCTTGCCTTTGTGTAAGCACTGCTCAGAAGTGACAAAAAAATTCCCAGTATTATCAACCCTGTTTTCAGGACAAATCCAAAACATAGCCCCATACCAGCTACTATGAAATAAAATTAGCTCTATCCCAGCCAAAACCAGCACAGGTGTTTGAGTTATCAAGATCTATCTTTGAATCTCAGACACAGATGAAAAGCCCACACAACAGGAAGAAGTTAAATCCAAAGAACCAGTAGAAAGGGATGGGGATATTTCAGATCAGCCTAATGATTCTGCTTAAAACCCCAAAAATTATAATTTTGAAATGTTCAAGACTGGCAATGCTATCCCACCCCCACACAGCAACCCCTTCCCCGTGACTGCCCAAGTCATGCATATCTCAGCAGACAGACCAAGTCACAGCAAACATCAGACTGAGCATCTTGCACGGGGCACTTCACCTTTGAACCCACCGTGAGCCTCCACTGATGCTTGCAAAACTATCAGCTCCACATTACCCAGCAATCTGTCAGGAAGTTTTGGGGCATGGCATAAATGCTGCTTTGCACAGTCAAGAACAGCACACACAAAAAAGGTCTGGCAGAGCTCTCAGGCCATAAAACTTGAGCAAGTGTGTGTGCTTTGCTTAAGTGTGTGTCCAAAGGTGTCAATGTACACACCACCTACATTACTCTGAAGTAGGCTGGATGTAGCAAATCCAATGGACTTACCTATAATATCATCTTGGGTGGGGGGTTTTTTTGAGCTTTTCATCCATTAATCCCACACACACATGTTCATGAAGCTGTCCTGGGAAGGAGGATGGGATCGTCTGGTGCAACTTGACTCCAGCTCCAGCTTTACTTCTGCCACAGACTTCTTGTATAACCACCTAAAACTATCCACTGTACCTCTTCCTGCATCAGCCCTTCAGCAATTACAACTCCAATTTGGTTAATCAGAGTATTGGTGCTGAATTCAACACATCACACACTGGGCACAAAAGCCTACATGAAGTAAGGATGCACATTTCATCCACTGAGTTCTGTCTGCCAAGATCCCACTTAACTGCTACGTGTTGCATCCAACAGAATCCAGATGTTATTGGAATAGCTATTCTGGCAGTAGTTTTTGAAGCTGCTACACACAGCAATAATCAAGAGGCAAAGTCCACAGTAATGCTGTCTGAAACTCTTTCAGGGTTCAGATTTGGAGCCAGGGAAGCCCACGGGAGCCAGCAGATCCCAAGACACCTTCACTGAAAGGAGAGTCTGCTCACAGTGATACTCAAAACATACCCTGTTCGTGCTTACTCCTTCAGCCATGGCTTCAGGTCTGGGAGGATCACACAGACTTTGCTCTGTTTTTCACCTGTCCTGACTGGAAAAGTGAGCTGGGTCACCTCTTAAGGCATCACAGAGGGTGAAACGCCAGAACATGGGGATTCTACTCTGCTTTCATAAGGAAAAACACTGGTGGTTCAATACCAGCATGAAAAACAGCACAGCTAAGAAACATCTTTCTGCAAACACCACCTTTCTTCAGTTATTCTTAGTTCATTATTTTTTTTCCTTCTAAAGATCAACAACTGAAGATTTTAGAAGCTATTGGGAAACTAGTTGGTATGATAAATGGATTGATAGATATTTTTTTTTTCCCTTGAGTGGGACTTAATACCTGTTATTAATTCTCAAATATCAAAAATTTAGGACAAAAAAATTGCTATTCGTGCAGTCAACAGAACTGCACACACTTCAACCACCTTAACAGTACCTGGGAAAGAATCACACTTTATCTTCAAAGCAGTTCAGAGGCATGAGGATAGGAAAGAAAGAAACACCTTTCAGTGTAATCTATCTTCCATGGATTACCCTAGAAATGGCTTTTAATTAGAACATTTAAAAATTATTTAACCGTATCTTAAACGACACGCTTACATACAGAATTACTTAGCACCACATAAATGCACACGTGACAGTCCTATAGATGTGTTTTTTTAATAAACAGAAGTTTGACCTCAAAAGCTATTTATTCCTTTAAATATTTTTCCCTCGGGATCCCTGTTGTCAGCTACTCCACTTACATATTTTTTTTCTTTTCCTGTTATCCTAGACTGGCAAAGTTGGAAGGCAGGATAACAGTAAAAAAAAAAAAAAAATTAAATATCCACTAGGAGCATTTTATACATTTTTAAAATCCATCCTTATTTAACAAAAAACAAACAAACAAACAATTAAAAAATACATTTAAAAAAATAAAAAGAACAAAACAAAATTAAAAAAAGAAAAAAAGAAAAACACCACCCCAGTGTAGTTGATGTAGGGAATGACTGCTCTGCCTGAGGGATCCAAACTGATTTCTTTTAAAGACAGTCAAAGTACATCTGTGTGGCACCAAGCACAGCCCCAGCCAGGATGACCTGGTTTCCTTTCTGGTTTGCTCGATCACTGGGTGACATTCAGACAATGCCTGTCAGACATTCAGGTTCTCTCTCAACCTGCCAAGACATTTTCCTTTCCACTCATAATCTGGGGGAAGTCCATTACCTGCTGCACATTTTGTATCCCATAATTGAAAATAATAATAATTATTATAATAATCATTATCATTATTATTATTATTATTTTATTATAAAGTGGAAATAATTTTTTATAATTATTCCCCCTCTATCCCAATATATTACTTCCAGTTGTAAAGTCAACAATATTTGGAACTGGTAATTCTTCTAAAGAATAAGACAAGAACGATCCCGACTGGTTTGTTGCTGTTTGGGTTTTTTTTGTTTGGGTCGAGGGTTTTTTTGAGGGGTATTTGTTTAGGGGAGGATAGTTTTGGTTGTTTTCTCGGGGGATTTTAATTTAAATTCTTGTATGTATATATTGAAGTTTTGACCACCTTAGAGACAAACAGGGCAAAGGAAAACAGACAAAGAGAACATCTAGTCAGATCTATAACTAGGGTATTACAGAGCATTACATCCTTCTTTGTCCTTTTTACCAGCTAGCCACAACGAAAAAAGTAAAATTTTTATTTATATAGCAAATATTCAAAATAAGACAAAATGCTGAGAAAAATAATGTTAATTTCAGAGAAAACAAGGTAACAATTCAGAAGCCTGGGGAATGAGGGACCAGACTGAATCAGGAACACAAGGAATGGAAGGATCTCTCAAGAAAATGGGAAAATCTGATAGAAAACCTGGGGTGGAAAGATGTGAGCGGTAACACTCCCTTTAAGTTATTTATAATATACATAAGGGGGAACTGAAATCTCCTGCAAAAATGTGTGGAGGGCCTTGTTCATTACCCTCTATGACTGTTGAAATGTTGCTACATTTTATGCAGATATATTTTGATGATGGGTAAAGCAATTCCATCACACACTGGATATTAATTTCTCCCAAGAGACAGCCCTCTCCTCATTTATATAACTAAATTACCCATTCTTCCACAATGCTATCAAAATGTTAGTTGTTCCAAAAATCTTCCACTTTACAAATCAATCAAGCCAAAAAACTGAGGCAGTCAAGTTAGTGGCTCTGTGCCTGTTATCACAATCCACAGCTAAAAATTTGCTTTACAGAATCACAGGATAATTTAGGCTGAAAGGGATGTCAAGAAGATACACGGTCCACTCCTCTGCTCTAAGTGGTGCTAATTTCAATATTAATGAGGTTACTCATGGTCTTGTCCAGTTTTGTTTTGAGTCTCTCTAAGGATAGAAATCTTAGACATCGTCTCTCCATATGTTCCAGTGAAAAATCTTCCATATTTTTAGGTGTTTTATTCCGAGAAAGTAATTTTTGAAATTTTCTAGGATCTTTTGGGATTTAGTAAAACCCTACAGAGTAAGAACAAAAGATAAATTTACACCACTATTCCACTAGTTTAACTAAAACCATTGGGTTTTCTTTTTTAAATATGTATCTATATGTATACCTATACACATATTCACAGAGCAATAATATTAAATTTGTGAGCAGAATATACACATCAATACCTGTTAGAGCTATTATGCCACCCTGTTTTCAAATCATTAAAATTTATCATGTTAAGTAATTTTTAAGTAATATAATGATACCTTGTAAAAAACATCATTGTTTGATCCAAGAATCAAGTGAAAGGGAATACTAAACACCTGAAATTTACTCTTCATTTCACTTTCTCAAATTTATTTTGTTTCCTCGCAGTGGAGAAGTTATTAAGTCTAAATCACAAATATTTAGAATTTTATGTATTAAAAATTCAATCATAAAGCTCCACCAAGTGGAAATCCTTAAAACTACACTAAGCAAATTCATGAACAAAAATTCATGTTATAATTATAACCAATACTCACAAATCTAATTATATACAATGAATAACAAAGTTGGCTATCCAGACCTATAACCCTATAACACTAATCACATTATTGACTGGGGGGGAGGGAGAAGGAATAATTTTAACATCATTAAGATACTTAGTTTTCCATCTGGTTAGATCTGCTCCTTTGAAAACATTCATTTTGCTATAACAAAATGATCTCTTGACACAGATTTGCTGCTTTTAAAAAGTCTCCTTTCTGACTTGCTGAAGTTGCTTTGGGCAACCTTAAGTTCCCCTTCTTAATATGCAGTTTTGGCTATTTACAAAAATTACCAGGCACTGCCATTTTAGGTAGCATAAGATTCTCAAGCAAATGTAGTTTGTTAAATGTTTGCTCTTTCTCACTATTGAAATATTCATCATCTGTGTAATTTTAACAACCTGATAAAAACTGTTAAAAGCATAGTTGTGCTGCCCAGCAGGTAGTGCCATTTTTAATGAAACCATAACTGACATAAATAAATAATCAGCTCATGAAGTATTCACGATGTACCTCAACTTCCATAAGAAAATTTTTTTGGGGATGGGAACTGCAGAACATGCCACAACTATTCTCATCCAGTAGAAGAACTAAGAGAGATATATTAAGCAAAATTTGTTCTCAGAACATTTGAACTTGGCTGTAAAGCACAGAATAAGTCTTTTTTGCATGCAGAATTCAGATTGTTAAGACCCAACATCATCAGCCTGGCTTGTATCTGTATTAACATTTAGTCCAGATCACGTGAAGGCTTTTGACCTGAATTGCAGCCACCAGCCTCACATACTCTGCTCCATGTGACAAAGGCAAGCAGTCTTGGAACATATCAATGGGAATTCCCGGAGATGAAACAAAACCTAAAGCTGTGCTCCAAATGCTAGCAGAGATCTAGTCTGCAGGACAAGAAAGGGCTAATTCAAAGCACCTAAATCCATGTATTGCATGGACATCAAGTCCTCAGCACCAGCTGCTGTGACCTAGGGACACGTTTTACAGATATGTTTATACCACGTTTGCTAACACAGACATAGCCTTGGATGTCTCAGTCCTGCAGCTCCTGTTTGGTTTGGCATTTCCTTGTTTTCACTTTGCTTTCCAACCCTTAGGTTCCCACAGTCACACACTGAGAGTGCCTCAGCCTTCATTTGAAAGAGCTTTCCAAAACATGGGTCAAAATACCTCAGGTTTTGCTACTCTAAGTATTAAAATAATTTATACGTAGTACACATGTGCTGGAAATCAATTAAATACTTCTCTCTTACCATGAAGAGGAAATGCTTTCTACACTACCACTCACTAGGCAACTTGTGAACCTTAAAAAGGAGAGGAGTAGATGACCCAATTAACTACAGTTTAGTCAGATTAACATCAATGTAAAGCTAAATCATGGCAAGATCATCTATGCAAAGAAGACTAAAGTATAGCAGGATAATTAACAGTAACAAACAGTTATGTGGAAAGTAAAGCTTGACAAACCTGTTAAAATATATATTATAAAGCCAACTGATAAGGCAACTGAGTTGATGCTAACCATGGTTTGTAATAGATATGACATTTTCTTTAAAGCATGGCATTTCTCTAGGGACATTTGTCACTATATAAAGATCAATGAAGTTCACCACAAAGACTGAAAACCAGTGAGGAGTGATCACAAAAAAAAAAAAACAAAAAAAACCAAAAAAAAAAAAAAAAAACCAAAACAAAACAAACAAAAAACCACATTAGTATGGAATCATTTATGTCTCACAATCTCAGAGACTTTGGGCCAGTGCTACTATTTTTATCAATGACTAGATGGATACAATTTCACTGGTAGCAAACTCTCTCTAAAAGAAGTCACTGAATTGGGCTATATCAGTTACAGAAGTCAGCTAATTCACTTGAATTCTCATATTATCAAACATAAGTTCATGCCTAAGAACAACAAACACAGATCAATCTCAAGATTGGCAACCTCACCCACAGCCTAAAACCCAAGAATAATTACATGGTTTGGAGTAATGATTACCAAAATCCAGAAAATGAATTCCTAGAGCAAAACCTTAATACATATGAACAGCAAAGGCCCTGAGAAGATGAGAATGAATCAATGCAAAGCACTGAAACTCCACCTTGTACAGTGGTGATTTAACAGCTATTTCTACATTTCAAAGTCAGGAAGAAGCTCCCAACAACTTGTCCACTGCGGGAAAGATGACTTCTGCCCATAAGACGGAAAAGGCTCTAATCAATGTGCTTTTTCAACTGACAGTGAGGAAGAGAATTCATCAGAGACCAGCAGATATTTGCACATGGAAAAGGCTTCTAATAAGCAGTGGGTCTCTAATCCAGAAACAAAAGAACTAATCAGAAGCAATCTGTGAAAGCCAAAGCTAGAGAAACTCTGACTAAAGAATAACAGCAGCAGTGATTAATTATTGGAACAATATACCCAAGATTCTTCATCACCAGAAATATTTCTTTCAGAAACAGACTTTTTTTTTTTTTCCAAATAGAGCTGCTATAACTCAGCCAGGAATTACCAACTCCAGGATGATTTATTAATCAGAAATGCCTGTTTCAAGTGACACAGGTCAAGCCATTTGAACAGAAGAGTCCCAGTGGTATTTTAAAATACAAGCATTAATGGCAGGACCCTAGTCAAGGATTTAATTTCTCACTCTTTAAACGTACCTTTATCCTGTAAGCATTAGCAATACAGCACCTCTCATACATTTTACTAGGCTGATATTTGAAACTCCAGTTAAAGTATGGTTTATTTATGCTCACTGATGCACTCAAAATAATTTGCAAAGAGCAAAAGCATCAGGCTGAGTGATGAGAGTAATGGCCATACATCTATAGTGTTTGTACAGGTTTCTGCTATTCTTTTAACTCATTTGACTGAACCTGAGTAATTTCTGCTTACCTGCAAGGAATATTTTTTCAAGAGCATTATACCCTGCTCTGGGGGAACATCCTCTCTTCTTTTTTGTTCCATGGGAATACAGTGTTATGATCACAAACTCGCACTACAATCAAACCGTAGCCTTGAAAGAAGCTGCAGTTGTTACATTCAAAACAAAAATTCTTTGTGGAGTGCAAGGTTTTCAAACAAGCCTTTGTGACTGCTCTGACATTTGTTTTCAGCCTAATGAAAGTAATTTCTGACCATTAAAAGTTCATGCAGTTGACTTATGCCAGTAAATGAAAAACCAACTACTACAGGGAGCCTTACAGGTCAGGCACATTTCATCAATACTCCTCAAGACTCTTTTCAGCTGCACCCAGCTGAAACACTAGAAAAGACCAAGCTGTTTACTCACAGTAAGGGTTGTTTGGACGCAGCATCACTTCTGTGGAATCCTTGAACTGCATTAACGTGCATAAGCTTTGTGAAATAAATAAATTATTATTATTATTATTTCCTGCCCTTAAAGCACCTGATTGCGGAATTCCACATTTATCCTTTCCTCAGCTGTGCTTTTGTTTTGAATTGTTTATCCTAGCAGCTCTCAAGGTGGCCTGTACTTGCTGGCCACACGGTATCAGACTGCCATTGTTGTCTCTAACTGCATTAAATGAAACAAAACACAAGTTCAATACTCTTTTTTGCAAATAATAAGTCAGAATAACTGCAACAGAAAGTTATTCAATTGTCTCATCATATGCACCATATCTTATTTCCTTTATCCTCTCCAACTCTCACCCACATTACGTTTATCCAGCTATTTTAGGAACATCAGAAGCACTTCAGGTAGGTGAGGTTGAGCTCCAATTTGACAGCAGCTGGTTTGTTGTTTCATGTAAATTCACAGGTGATTTTTCCAGTCAGACAGAATGAAGGGCAATGCCCAGTTTATTATTACTGTGCTCAAACACTGCAAAAAGGCATCGCCAATAGTGTTGCCAGCCCCCCGTGGTTTTTTCATTGGTAGTCAGCAAATGGCTAAGTGTGACCAAACCTCGAGCACTGAGACATGCTGAGCACTTACTAGACATTTTGGAATTAAAATAATGTCACTAAACTGTAAAATAACACTGTAAAATTTTATAAAAAGGAAGAACTGGAGATAAAAAGAGAATAAAAATTAGTCTATAGCAAGAAAGGCAGTGCCTCACAGACAACTCACCTTTTTCTGTCAAGTCAACTTCTGCAGAACAGAACTTCACCAGAAAAAAATGTATTTTTCCTACCCTACCACATGGAATTTGGATGTTTTAGAACAAAACTCTTCAAAAAATGAAAGAATGTAGGACATTTAAATATCATGCTTAAAATCCAATCCTAGTTTCCTATTTGCAGAAGCCATTGAATCCATGAAACAGAAGTGACTTTAAAGAGTGCTTCAGTCACACCTACTGGACTGTGTTTAAACTCAGTAGTTGTGATTAGAGGGTTCCTGGTTCTGTGCTGCTCTGCTCCCAGACAGCTAATCCAGCCTCCTCTGACCTGTCCCCTCACCCCATTATTCCGTGGTGTCTGTGCACAATGACACCTCCTGCCCTGGAAATCGTGTCCATGTTTTTACAAGAGGGCAAAACCTCTTCAGTTCTCTTCCCCAGGCCTTGAGGAGACAGGGATAGGCAACAGCTTCTTAATGCATTTCATTACATTCTTCATTAGACAAGGAACTAATTCCACGGTTCTGAAACCAAATAATGTATTTCTATATATCTTTCAGTTCCTCTCCCACTATCTCCCATACAGGCTCTCTCCTTTGTTATTATAAATCTGTCACTAAACAAAGAAAACCCCATAAAACATGAAGGCAAGATTTCTGAAGTCACCCCACATGATAAAGGCAAATATCTCAAGAAAAACTAAGCAGAAGTTTGCTTTTGTCAGGTTTATGCAACATGGTAAATAAATTCCTTTATGCCAGCTACCAGCAAAGGTTGTGATTTTAGCTTATGGACACAGATCTCAGAAGACAAAAAAGCAACAACAGCAAATTGAAATATTCTTCAGGTGAATAACCTAGTGAATAACTTCACTCCAAGCATGAAACTGTCCCTTCGAGCTCAGATTTCTGAAACCTTTGTTTATTCCACTTTGGATGTTAGGTCTTACCCAAGTTATTCCTGATTTAATCTGACAAAAACATAAACTGAGCCCAAGGAATTCTCTTTGTATTCCATTCAGTGCATTTTATAGATATTGCAGTTCAAAACATTTCATATTAAAAAAACCCAACCAAATTTGCTGTTTGTACATGCACCAAGGAGTTTAAGGAGCTGTGTAGTCTATACATACAAGGTGTGAATGTCATATTGCATACAGCTATCCAGCATGCAAGTAGCCTACAAATAATGCTACAGACATTTGGTTAAAGGTAAAACAAATTTTTCAGGTTTTCTTTATCTTGATCCTTGCAAATTCAAAGCCAGCTCATGTAACACAGATTTTCTCCCTCAGAAAAAATCCATCACTGGAACACTCTCGGTTCAAATGAGAGCAGGCTAATGGGAACTGTACTTCAGGAGTAATCTTGGCTTTTAAATGTCCCCCCTGCAAGAACACAATGAACCTGCTGTCTTTCTAGGCAAACTGTGATACAATCTTGTGTGCTTTACACAGACATGTTTCAGTTTAGCACAACATCAAAAGCATTTGGTTTCCCAGCAACTTTTTGAGGCGTAATATCTGAATAAAGTGGTTCATCTGATTTTTCAGCCATACTATATCAAAGACAACAGTGTATTCTAAGCCTTTTCACCCATCACGATTCAAACCCAGCCAAGCACCACTCAGCTGCTTACTCTCTTCCCCACCAGCAGGATCAGGAAGAGAATGGGAAGGGTAAAAGCAAGAAAACTTGCGAGCAAAAGACACACACACAAACAAAGCAAACCAAGGAATTAATTCATTGCTTCCCATGGACAGGCAGGAGTTCAGTCATCTCTGGGAGAGCAGGGCCCCATCACATGTACTTGGGAAGACAAATGCCATCCCCCCACAAACAAACAAACATTCTCCACTTCCTTCTTCTTCCCCCCACTTTACATACTGAGCATGATGTCACACAGTCTGGAATATCCCTTTGGTCAGTTTGGATCACCAGTCCCAGCTGTGTCTCCTCCCAGTCTCCCAAACCCCCCCAGCTTCCTCACCAGCCTGGCAGCACAAACAGCAGAAGAGTCCTTGGCTCTGTGTAAGCCCTGCTCAGCAACAGCAAAAACATCTCTACATTTTCCGACCTGTGTTCAGCACAAATCCAAAATACAGCCCCATACCAGCCACTGTGAAAAAATTGACTCTACCCCAGCTGAAACCAGGACACCACCCCTCCCCAAAAGGGCCCATTTTTGAAACCCTTATGGAAACACATGAGCGCTGCTTACAGAACATCCAACATCCATAGCAAGTCAGGGAAATCATTAGAAGTTCAAGGAATTCCAGTCACAAAAATACTGGGGTTTGTATTGTTGTTTTTTAAAGTAAAATGTCTGCCACTTCACATTCAAAACCCAACACTTCTTTAAAAAAAAAAAAAAAAACCACAAAAAAACCCACCAAAAAAACCCCCACCAAAAAAAACCAAAAAAAACCCCCAAAACCAAAAACAAAAAACCCAAACAACAAATAAAGTTGATCATGCTCTTTCTGGAGAAACAGGAACAGTACAAACACAACAAAGGATTGAATGTATCTTCTTTAGTAATAACTGCTTTTGTCTGAGGACTTTCAATATCCAATCCAGATTCTCAGTGTCTGACTTTCTTTGATTTACATGTAAATTGGATCAGGCTCTCAACTGCTTCTTTTATAATACTAATACGACCAAAATGGTTAACTGGAATGGCAATCCAAAATTGCACTTACCTCTTGTACCAGGTTATACCAGTATAGAGTTTCATTTCACTTTTCATTTTTGCCCTAAGTGTCACTCAACAACATTCGGATTCCAAACTGACCTTTATCTTTGCACTAATAGCTTTTCTTATCGGCGGCAAAAATCACTACATCTTCCACACAGCTGATCTGTCACTGTGTTTGGAATAATCCTTTACCCTAACATTTGGTGCTGACTATTAATAAATTAAGAACTAACAGCAAAATAGTTACCCTTTCACCTAGGAAAACACTGGTGGCCACCACAGAACGCTCCCTCAGTGACACAGTGTTTTGCCCTCTGTAATTGATGCAAACTCGTAAGGGGATACTGTTATGTTCTCTGCACTAGCTGTCACTTACACACACACACTATTTGTCTCCATGCTGTGGCAGATGCAATAGCCTACTGCAAGGATTTTTTTTGGTTTGCTTATTAGAAACAACTCTACTTTTGATGTCGAACTATTTATCCCGACAAGAAAGATAAACCTTTGGGGTTTTTTTCCAAAAGATTCCAGATACTGGTGCTGGATAACATTATCTTATGTCTCGTTTCTGGATAAATTTGAAGCTTCCAACCAAAGCCAAAAAAATATTTGTTTCCAGCTTGTGTATATAACATGTATGACTGAAAACTGGCAAATCCTCCCTGTCTGTTAGTAGCGAACGCGTGGTAAATTACGGAGCGGAGAAAAATTCAGCATTTCACCTTGCCTGAGCATATAATTCATAGAATACTGCAGATGAAGGAGCAGAGATCTCTTTTCTCCACTATCAATAAATTAACCTCCAACTTTGTTTTATACATCTGCCAGCACAGTGGTGAACTGAGGTGTTGCAGGCGCCATTGTGATGGACTAAGGAAATGCTAAGGTCTGTTGCTTTACCTCATCAATCTGGAACCCGAATGGAGCTTTCCCTGAAGGTTGCCTCCAAACACATTCCTGAGGAGCACTGACTGGTGACCAGAGCGTCTGGCTGGAAAAGAAAAAAAAAAAAAAAAACAACAAAAAACCAACAAGTTGTTCAGCACAGTAACAGTGTTAACAGCTCTTCACCAAGACATGTTACCTCTTTCAGGAAATCTTTTCACCAATACAAAGTAAGGGGCTGACCTCTCCCGGCAGCAGATAAAATAATCTGAAAGCAAAGCTTGGGATTCCTTTTTTTTTTTTTAAATTAACAACGTAGTATTTTCACATGGTAAATCTTCACTTTTCCAACCCCCCCTCATGGTTCAGATTCTTATCAAAGTTGAGAATCAGACCATACCCAGGGTAATGTAACCTCTGATGCTGCTTGCCCACTTTCTTAGCATATGCAGTGGAAAGTGCCATGAAAGGATATTCCTTCCACAGCATTTAGGGCACCATATGGAGCTAGCTAGCAGACATGGATTTTATTCTCAGCCTGTTCAGTGACCCTAGGGAGTACCTTCCTGCTTCACTTTCTTTTTCCACAGCCTGGAAATGACAACATTTGCTTTGTTCTGCAAAACTATAAGATTTCTAGTAAGAAAAAAAAAAAAAAAAGATGTTAAAGAAGACAGTAGAAATGTCACTATAAGGAATTCTTTTACTGACAAAGAGATTTAGCTGAGTTCTATCTACAACAGAGGCTAATGACAACAAACATTATTTACAAAGCATAAATTAAACTACATAAACTGTCACTGAATTATCTAATTGGCATTTTTTCTCTCCCAAATGCACTCCAGATTAAGTCTGTATTCACAATGTCTCTTAAGTCTTTAAACTTTTTAACTCTCCTAAACATTGAAATAATGTATTTACATCAGGATTAATCATCACTATAATTTAATTAGCACTTGACAAGAATTGATTTGGCAGAACTTTTTCCCTTAAAAATAGGAAATGGCCATAAACCAGGGGAATGGCCATAAACTAAATACACTGTTTTTTCTCTCCATCTGCTTCTGGTAAGAAGCATTCTTCAACTGCTAATTCAGTCAAGATCTCAGCTTCATTTATCCAGTTAATTAGAGTCAGATGCTGACAACATCAAGATTATAAATCAAATCTGGGTATGCAGACCAAAAGAAAGCTGCTGCTAACACCAATGTACATGTTTTGATTTCTTACAGACTTACACATGAAAAGAGGATAAACCAGTAGCACACTAGGAGCAGAATTACAACTAGATCCCATAAAAGATGTGTTTAAATGTGAGGTGCTAAAGCACTAACCTTGCAAACACTTGGACTCTACACCCAGATGTAGACCTCACACTACTGCCAAGCTTCAGAAGAAACTCAAGTCTGGTCTCCTACTTTTAAGGCACTGTCTCCAGCTGCTGTGCTTGATACAAGGAGTTGTTTTCCATCTCCTTTCAGTAAACAGTGGTGTTGACCCCTGCATGTTGTGGAGAGCCTGACCACCCAACCATTCACCAGGAGCTGGCAAAGCACACCAGTCAGATCCTCCCCTGGGATCCAACCAGCCCTAAGTGCCCCAGACTATCGAAGAGAGAGCAGAAATGTGCAATTCTAGTATTTGCAGGATTTTAAAAAAATCAAATGGTGCATGCAGTCTAGATATAACTGGAATAAAGCAGCACATGTGCTGGGGTTCACAAGATCACAGTTTCATTCTTGAGAATCCACATTTTCATAGGGCAACAAAGACAGGAACATGATTCCATCTAATCTTCTTTTTGTGCTTTTTTCTGTTTGCTCTTAAGGGATCACATCTGTGTCACTGACAAGAAAAGCCAACAATAATCAATGCTGACTCAGAAATTACAGAAGGAGAATATGCTACTAATGAAGCTCTTTCAATGTGCAATGTTTATGCTTAGATGGACCAAGAACTCTGAACAGATTGAGAATATTCCACAACACCAAGAAAGCCACAAAACTAAAAGAAACGATGTTGTAGTATATAATATTCTCCCTACAAAACAAAAAGCAAACAAACCAACCCTTAATTCTAAAGCACAGAACAAGTTATTTCAGAGCATGAAGATTAAAAGGACCCTTGGGGTTCCTTTTGAAACCATATAACAATGTTGAGTATGAGTTCTACAATGATCTATATGCACAAAGCATACACATCGTTAAAGGATATATAGACTCCTGGGTCACTAAGTTCAGCCTCAAACTACCAAAGTGTTTTCCCATATCTTTGGTAATATTCCATAAGACTGTACTTCTTTTCACTCTGCTCTAGAAGTAGTCAGTTGTACTCAAATTAACTGACTAACTACAACGCACAGGCAAACAAATGTTAATTTTAATTTTATTTTTTTTCAGGTAGCAAAGAATGCATTTCAATCCTTCCTAAAGTTGAAAAAAACTCCTCTGCCCATGAAAACCTGCACTACACAGCAACATTCTTCAATTCACATTCTCAGTGTATCCTTTCTCAAGGTCTCGCAACGTTGCTACATTTCAGGTTACAGAGTATGGCCTCGACAACGTTATCTGCCCACAGTGCCAGTGATTTTCTTTTTACAGTCTAACAGCCCTCCATCAGAAGCACAGGAGCTGAACACCAGTTCTGGGGCTCAGAATCAACGTTTTTGTCTTTTGAGCATTAAATGCAGAAGTTTTAGACACTCACACAACTACAGAGCAATTCCAGAGTTACAGGATCAGCAAGATCACAGCAAAGGTCATAAGATTGCTTTTACTACATGGTAACTCAAAGAGATAATGTTGGATACCTTAAGAAAAATAATAAGCTTATCCAAAGCTAACATGCCTTGAAACAGCTGAAGAAGCAAAAAGCAGACTCATACAGGAAATTGCATTTTCTTTCTAAGTGCCCTAATTCCACAGTGATACCACATGGCACTCCTATCCCATCTTTCTCTGGCTTCCTGTCGACAGCAACTCACTGTCTTTACTTAAAGAAACTTTAACAATCTCAGGCAGAAACATCTTGGCAATAACAGCGAAAGACTCACCCTTCATTCTGGCAGGTACCACAGACATCTGTTGTTCAGGTGCAGGACTTGAACAGCTCGAGCAAGAGAATAAAAACAGCAGTCAAGGGGAGGAACATGAGAGCAGGCCAGGCAGGAATGGTCACCCTGGGATGTGGCCACGCCGGATCTGGCACAGTAAGACAAACAAAGACCAAGCTGTCCCAAGGAAAAAACTGTGAGCTAGCGGGATGATCCGAAGTCCCAGGTGAGATACAGCTTATGGACAGGTCACACAAGTAATTGCAACTCTGAACTGAGGCCTGTCATCATCTCAGTCTTCAAGACAGTATACCACAAAACAATAATAAAATCTGGTGATATAAACAGACAGCCCAGACTGGTCCTTAGCACGTTGTTTAATTGCACTCCACTGGTTATGCACAGAGCTTAACCAATGTTAAATTCTCTAACGAGAGCTTACATGTAAACTCATGTTTCCAAAACCTTAATGTTTTCAGGCTTTGGTAGGAAACAAACACCTCAAACTAACTTGTCCTTTCAGTTACAAAAGCAAAGGTCATAAATTATTTATCCTCAGCACACCCTTAGCATTAAGCCACAGTGGATGTTTCCACCAACGACCTCGGGTTAATTGGAGTTTCTGTTGATTTTGTTAGAGTATGTGTGATCTGCAAGTGTCATCTGCAGGGATTTGGTCTGCACAGTATTCTACTGAACACAGTGAATTTCTCAGATACAACAAAACTGTGCCACAACTAAAGTAAATAAACGTGAAGCAAACAACTTTGTTTTGACTTGACTACACGCATTACACGACCCAAGATAAGGGAAGAGGGGCAACCCCATCAAAAACTCCTATCCTCTTGCTGCAGCTATTTCATTTGTCTTGGGTGTCATTAGCAAAGTGAATAATGAGTTTTATGCCATCTGGGTTTCTATTCTTATTCTTGAATAAGGATTTTTACCCATTGATACATCAGTTATTCTCCAAACAGGAAAGTGTTTTCATATACATTTTGAACCTCTCAAATATATATAAATATTTTACTTTTTATAAAAGCATGCAAAGTTCTAGATGTTTACTTCAAAAACCTCACTCTTCCTGAACTAAAATCTTATTCTCCATAGTATTTGACAATTCACACAGACTTCAAGATTTATCTGCTCTTTATAAAACCTACATCTCGGTTTTTAGCAGAATACCAACATAAAATATGAAACAATACCCATTCCAAGCCAGAAAATGATCTCATTTCATACCACATTCTCTATCTGGGTCCAGGTCCCTACAAGACAAGCATACAATGTGATTTCCTGCAAAAGAAAACCTCTGAAATTAGTCAGGCTGACAAGAAACTCAGATTAGACTTGGTGAAAGGTTCACAAAGATGTAGCCAAATTGGCTGTTTCTGATTTTTAATGATACTTAAAATCACGTTTGAGCCACTCCACTTGAAGTTAACCTCTCTTTCTGTACCCTCCCACAGTACCAAAAACCAGGAGGCAACAACTGATCTACAATAAACAATTCCTTACTGAGGTGTTATAAGTATTACATATAAAAAGACACTTACACAGGTATTTTGCAATGCCCACAAAAAAATTCCCTGCTGTAATGATAATTCTTCCAAAAATCACAAGTTAAAAACTTCATGCTCACAAAACATAACAATACTGTTCAAAAAATGATGTTACAAATGATTCACTAAAGGTTGAAATGCAAATGCAAGTGACAAAATGATTCATGTAAACCAAAACATATTCTCCATGCGAAAGAAGAGGTCAAAGTAAGACATGGCTTACATGTGTTGTAGTTCTCTATAGGAAATAAATCTAAAAACCGTGGAAGGAGGAGCGCAGTAGACATCAATAAGGTTAGTATTTGAAAATGCATTGGAAAAATCCATATAAGTGCATTTCACTGCAACTGTGGATAAACTAAACCAGAATTTTGACAAATATGATAACAATCTGGTTACAGTTTATAAACACCCACAGACCCACCGAAAACAAGCTGATTCCCAATTCACTGTGTTTTGGTTTTATGTCCATATTTGTTAGCTCACAATGCAGTAAGGACTTAATCAACAGAATTATTTCATGCATCAAATAATTTCATAGCCAAGCACAGAGCATACCAAATCACCTTCTAAGAGACTGACAGAACATGATTAGGAAGGTTTAGTTTGCCAAAGTTCTGTTACTGCATGTTACTTTTTTGGGGTGCAGGGAATTCACCCAAATATGAATTTGCTTTTTACCTATTATTGCCCTCTAGTCTTTTCTGCTCTTACGATTTGCCTTCTTTTCATTTAAAATGAAATTAAAGTGATCTAACTTGTACTACCCAGGACTGGGAAGAGGGGAAATCATTAAATTCTGGAATCCTCAAATGCAGTGTTTCCATAGTTTGAGACTTTCACAGGGATCTGAGGCAGAGGATGTGTGAAACATCAACTCCAACCAACATAATTTCTGTAGGCTTGCTTTATTTTCTTTGGTTGCTTTTCCAAGTGAACACAAGAGGGCACAGCTCATGTGCAATCTCAGACTGTATTTGTATCCAGTAAATGCCAAATTAAAATCAGTTCCTCCTACATGCAAGACGGTCCCCTGTGGAAAGCTCACATGCTAAAATAAGGCAAAGCAGCAGTCAGAAGATCTTACAGACAAATAATTTCAACTACTATACAAAACCTCAAATGCTGTAAGTGAAATAACATAAGATTACCACATGATGAATGTAAATCAGGATGTCAAAAAGCAACGTGTGGCATGAATAGGTTAAAATATCTATTTCGGGAAATCTGACACTGATTCAACTAACATCTGAAGATTCTGAATATAAAGCATCATGGAAAAGCAAATACAGAATGACTCAGGAAAAGGGTCAGTCTGATAAGAATGGGGAAACAAAACAAGGTTATAGGATTCTTCCTTGCACTAATCTTTGAGGCCAAGCTTATCAGTCTATTTTTGACACAATTAAAAAAGTCAGAGGTTGGAAGACTTATAGTTTTGTATTCCACAATATTTAATCAGATGTTCCACTTAAATATAACTTTCTGTGCTCTGAGATAATCCAAAGCAACTAAAAAAACTTAGTTATAAAAATCATCTAATAGTTAATAACAGAATTAGCCTTTGCTTAGTTAGAGTCATAGAATCATTTAGGTTAAAAAAGACCTCCAAGACCACCGAGTCCAACCATTAACCCAGCACTGGCAACCACTAAACCACGTCCCCAAGTGCCACATCCAAACGTGCAAGCAACACATTTGCTTTTTGCACATATTGACAATTGATATAAGCAAGGAACTGCTCTGTCTTCTTGGTTTACAAGCACCTGTCCTCATGGGGAAGGTGCAGCCTAAGGAAATTCACTGTGAGGTCTGGATGAGAAAGATGCAGTCTGAAAAGTGGCTCACCAGAAACATGCAAATGGAAATAGGGGCTGACATCAACTGCACAGTGGGAATCTGCTCTAAAAATGACTGTAATATACAGGCATGACTATGGCATAGATTAAATACACATGCTGTAGCTTCTAGGATACATCACAAATTTGAAAACAGCTTTGGCTATGGGATTTAAAACCTTTTTAACGCTGCTGATCTTGGGATGCTCTTTTTCCTGAATAAATACTTTGCTTTTGCTATTACAGTTTTAAAAAGCAGGAGATATACTGGAAAGCCACTCCTGTCATGATATTACTGCCAATGAGACATCAGACAGCACGGTTCAATCTACAACAGGACTTTAACGTGGCAATGATCAGCACCAAAATGCTTTGCTGAAGGTACTCAGACATGCCTCAAACTCCACCTTCCTCCTAGGTGAGACTCTTCCTCACTTCCCAAAACCCCATCCTACTCTTCAGATGCCAAAGTTGTCTTGTTGGATGCAGGTGAAAATGAGCCCAGTGAAAAATAGCACACTTTATCTAACAGTAACCAGGGTGTCCAAAACACAAGAAACCTGAGAGTACAACCTCTTCAGTGAAAACAGTTCCAAACACCCTCCAGCTTCCATAAAAAATGCCCTAACCACCAGATTGCAGACAGCAGCACAATGAAGGAGTCTTCCAGCTCTGAACTCACACAGGATCTGATCACCAGAAGCAAAAACTAACATTTTCTTCTTTTTTTGGTGTTATTTATACTTGCAAGTGCATCATGTATGTTTGTCCTCAATATAAAAACAAAACTGGAAAATAAAATGGTTCTCTAGCTTGGGTAAAAATGATGAGCAGCAGTTCTGTTATTCCCAGAGCTGAGAGCAAAAAGTGAGCGAGATCAGGAAAAAAGAACAGAACACAGAGAGGAAGGAATAAACACATCACAATGAAAGAACAAACTGCTCCTTCCTATTAAGTTGTCAGCCTTAATGTCTAAGCATTTATTTTAAGCAAAATTAAATCAATTGCGAAAATCTCAACCCAACAAAATACAACTTTGGTTTTGCCTAGTTCAACAGTATGATATAAATTCATCATAGAAGCAGAATTAAATTTTAATTCTTTTCAGAAGTAACCATTTCAAAAGCAGTAACAGGCTTTAAAAAAAAAAAAAAGCAAAGATCACTTCGGTTGACATTAGTTTCTGGCTCCATTCTCTGAAATGCTATATGTTATCACACACGTGTTTGTTTTTATCTGTCACTGTGGTTTATTGTTAGGGAAGTGTAGTATCAGCTGTCTCTTCCCTGCCATCAAAGCTACTTCGTTAAAGTTAATAGTGTTTGACTTCCCGAGGATCTTTTACCAAGGTAACACAAAAAAAAAAACCTCTGCTGGTCATTATTTTTACAGCAGTAAAGACACCAAACGGATGCAGTACCCCCTTTACCTCTTAGAAAAGAAATCCACCGCGTTAATTTGTTGAAAGAATTCGAGAATTTCATTTGTCATGTACGAAATTACTTCATCTGTGAGCAACCAAAATGTTCACCACACGCCATCAGATGTTAGAACACACTACATTAGTGAGTATCTGCTTTGGTTTGGGGAAAAGTGCAGTACAAAGGTTCCAAAGCCCCTGGTTTGCCCCTGTTGATGTGCACTGCCTTCTGTCCAACATCACTCCTTAATGGTTGTACTTACCTGTGTCACTGACATGCAACATTCAGCAGTGCCCTGCCTCCAGCCCAGATGAACACAATGTGACAGTCTTAACTAAAGAACACTGAGGGAACATTAATTAAATCAATTAATTTCTGCTTGGCTTTAGCTCAGTGATACATTGAGAAGCATGTGATAGGCCGTATAACTTCAAAAAGTTTTTCTGCCCTTCCAAAAACATATTCCTTTTTGTGATACTGTCACTGCTTTTTTATTCTCTTTGCAGTTATATCCCTCCTCATCTCTATATTTGGCAAGACACTGTAACTACACCTGACTACAAGAACACTACAAGGACTACACCAAGTTCAAGAGTTACACCTAATTTCAAGAATAACTAGCTCCAAATAGCTGGCACTGGGGTGGTGGGGGGTGTGGAACTGGCAACAAATGTCATTACTTTAAATCAGACTCACCAATTCTGATAATATCTATTATAGAAATAAAAATATTAACTTTTACAGCTGTGGGAACAACACCAAACATCATCAAAGTTTATGCTGAAAACTATATTTAAAAGCTTTACGTAAATAAAATGCTACTGCTTTAAATAAAGACCTGTTAATATTCATAAAACAACTTATAGACTGAGTATATGGGTCTTAATAAAACACACATGTATCCTATCAACATTAAAAATGCAAGGATATGACACAATAATCAGGAGATTGTTCCTCTATAAAAATAATAATCTCCAGTAATCTTCAAAAAGATCAATGCAGTTTCAGATATCTTAGAATATTCTAATATTGTGGCATATTCACAACCATTTGTTAATTCAGAAAATATTTATCAGCTCAAATACAAGAGGACCCAAGTTCAAATCAATTTTACTCCATGTAAACCATGCCCTGAAAATCTTGTGTACCTCAATAACCCGCAGTAAAAGGAAAATAAAAGGTAGTATTTTATGCAGTATTAAGAAATGTCCAGTATCCTAAAAGGCAATAAAAATATTGTAAAAAGAGAAAGGATTCACCTAATGCTTGCAATAGTAGAATTAATGTTTTATAATAGTTTTTTCCACGCACGCATGCCTTTAAATATAGGGAGGAATTTCTTGTCAGCCATTTTTACCTGAATAATCTCAGTACCATTCTTTCAACATGTACAAGTGCATCAAGACTTGGTATTTGTGAATACATAAAGACATTTCACTGCTAAATTGGCATTGCTGGGGAAAAGTCACTAAGGCAGGGATACACATCTTCACAGCATTTCAACCTGTCTTTAAAAAATAGGGTATTTTTTAAATAAGTGTGTACATATGTTTGTGTATAGAACTGTCCTGTCTGAAAACCGTGTCGTTTGAAGAGTGCAGAACCAAAGGCCAGCAAACATTTCGTGACACAGAATCTGAGGCACCTTTGTTTAACGACCCCCTCCACGTGAAATTACCGATAGCAACAAGGTCGAACGAACCCACGAAACTAGGTGTACTGCATGAAACCACTACTAAGACTGCCAAAAAAAAAAAAAAGTACGAAAGAACGTACCTGTAGAGCGCGGCCAGGGAGGGGAAGGTGTTCGCGCTGTGCCCGTGGCAGCCGGCACAAGAGGGAGCAGTCGGGTAACATTAACGAGGCTTGTGACCCTCCTCGGCGAGGTTCGGGAGAGGTTTAGGGAACCTCAGCCTGCTGCAGAGACAGCTGCCTTTCAGAAACCACCCCCCCCCCGACAGGCCCTCAAACAAGCACCTACCGAAAAATGAGAGCTTCCTTCATCCCGGCCACCCTCCCCACACGCCCGCTCCGGAGCGCGGCTTCGGCATTTTCACCCTGCTGCCTCGCTCAGTGTTTGCAGCTCTTTGTTAAAAAAGCAAAATGAGCAGTGACAGCTGCAGTCTGGTTGCTATTTTTCGCCCTGGATTGCAATGTCCGAATGTTTGTGGGGATGAAAGAACTGCTGTGCAATTGTTTCGTTTTGGTGATGCAGCAACACTGCAGATCAAGCGAGTTACAGAACATCAGAGAGTATCACATAAATCTGTGTGCTCCTGCATTTTGATTCACTTCAAACGCTCTCAGAAAATGCTAAATGGCAGCTTTTCCTCCATCCCGAGGGCACTGGTGGGTTGCAGTGCACACTGAAATATACCGAGAGGAATTTCTAAGTCACTGGTGCTTGTGAACCTGATTGTTTTGCTGACAAAAGTGATCCTTCTGCAGCAATCTGAAAGATTCTCAACCCAAGTTCGTTGCCACAGTTTACTGTGGTGTTCTTCCAGATTCACACAGCTGTAGCACTTCCTGTGTTTGCTGTCTGGAAACCACCTTCTCTGATACCCAGGGCTGTTTGCTCTTTAAGGACTCCAAAAGCTTTTAGCTTCATATTTGCAAAACATAACATAAAACACAACCACCTTCTGTTAGTGACTAGCGATCTTTGGTAGCACAGCTAAACACTATTTCAAAAAGAAAAAGCTAGAAGTGTAATTATCCCTGTAAAAGAAGTAAATTTTGCACCAAGGTGCCTGATAAAAGCTGATTTAAAAAAAAAGAAAAACCAAGCAAGTAAATAGATTAGAAAAATAGACAAGAAGCAGTGAAGCAGGAAGAGTTAATTTCTAATCCAGAGGTTCAATTAATAACTACTTCCTATGTAGCTGACATATTTCATAAATTAATTTACACTATTATATTTAAGTCTTTATAACAACTTGGAGAAAAAAACCCTGTAAGTTACCAGATGTAAAAATCTTCCATCCAGCTATTATTCTTACTAGTACTTACTCCACTTCTCAGATAACTTTATAAAATAAACTCATAAGCACAAAACCCCACCCAAATTCCACAGAAGCCAGAGTAACTCCTTCCACAGAAGCATGTGAGAACTTCACTGGCTTCACGCTGCTCACTACACCACAGACCACAATCCATCCATTAGCATTTTGAAAGCCACTAAAATACTAAAGGTTCATGCACAGGTAGGATACACCACATCATTTTTTTTTAAAAAAAAGCCACAGCTTTTTAATTCTTGCAATCAGTTTTACATAAGCTTTTTCATAGACTGAAAGGATCACCACCCCAGCCGAACCTTAAAAGTACTACTCTGCAACACCTGCAAGCAATTTTTATCTCCCAAGAATTGCTGATGGTAAGTTTTGCCAGCTGAGAAGACCATGATCATCATTAAAAGAAATGCAACAAAATCCCTTAAGTGCAGCAGCATCTGAACTGAAGGTCCAATAAATCAGCCGGTTAGTTTAATTATAAAGAGCATGTTTGTGGTGGAATCACTCCAAAAACATTACAGATAGGCCAATTAGTTACAGGCTTTCCTTGGGATAAAGTGAACGTAAGCTGTATTCTTACTTCTGTAGGTTGCATGAAGATTTTCATCTGGAAGAAGAACTTCAGTCATTTAGATTCACATTCTCCTTTTTGTTTTTTACTTACTGCATGCTGTTGCTAACCAAAGGAAAGATTTAAGGGTTTTTAACCAAAGTATCTCTTGGAAGTTCCAAGTAAAGCCTTGACAGGGTCCAGCTTGCCAAGAACTGTGCTTTCTACCACAGAGCAAGGAAATCTATCCAGCTTTTTTTTTTTTTTTCCCCAAGAAAAAAAGACGTTTCCTTTGGAATTTATTTTCTCTTCTAACGATTCCGTGTGCTCAGTGCCCAAGGCAAACACACACCTTTCCCCAAGGACAGGGAAACCTCCAAGCGCCCCAGGGGCTGCAGTGGCAGGGAAGCCCCAGCCCGGGCAGGGTCCCAGATTCGTGTTCCCACTCAGGATACAGCCCAGGCCAGCCAGTGCTCCAGGGCTGTGGCTGTGCCTCCACCCGTGGCACTGCTCCCCACATCACCCACAGGTTGTTCCTCGACGTTTTTCGTGAGGGAGACCCAACATTTTGCTCAGAAATACCATCGCCTCCCATGGGTATGGACCCGGTGCCGGAGGCGGGAGGGGAAGCGCAGAGCCCGCTGCCAGAGAGGGCTGAGAAATGGCTGGGGGTAGGGAAAAGGTCTCGACCCGTGAGTGTGTGTGTTTTAAGGAGAGGGGCAATCTCTTTAGGCCTTGCATTTGACCTCCTTACCTCAGGAAAATGCTGTAATCTGAAGGACTGCCCTTTTATTTTAGAGGATAATTTGTTCTAAATACATGCACCATCAGGAAAATAGAGAAATAAAATGAGCATGTTCCAAACCATCCATGATACACTTTCATTACACAGCACCCTGTGTGTTACCCTGCAGCCCTGACCACTGGATGAATCCAGTCCCCACAACAATGCTGACATCCCTGATGTGCCTATGGAGGAAAAAGACATTTGTTTTATCTAGATTAGATGGTACAAAGGAGGATTGTCCCCATGCTGTCACCTGATCCAAGACTAGTTTTAACCAACAACACGAAGCAGATCTGTGGTACACGGTTACCTGGAGTTTTCTTCCCTATAAACTATATTGTATCCCAGTGAAGGATTTGCACCATCTAATGAGAAAGCAGTGAGCACATCAGAGCAAGCCTGGCTTTCGTGAAAGTATTAGCCCTGGGCAGGTTGTTAAAAGGGCCTCTGGAGCACAGTCATAAAAAGGGGGATGAATTTCAAAGGTAACTCAGCACAACACAGAGCCGAGCAGGAGCAACTTCACGTAACTGCCAAGCAGAACATGGCTGACACTCAACAATTCAAAAAAAAAAAGCAGAAACATGATAAGAACAGAAAGGATGTTCATTTTCAAGCAGAAGATAAGATATGGAATAAAGTTCATTCTCAGAATAGTGCAGAGAAAGATTTTTATGGCTACACTAGCCCTAAACCAGAAGATTTTTTACCAAGTTATTTAAGTAACAGGGTAAACTCTGATTACTGTACACAATGTGTGCTGCTGTGGGGTGTAAGTCCTGGTACCACGGGGGATTCTGGAAGCCCTTATTCTGGAGCTGTGGTAGAATTAATTTTTTATATTCTTTACATGTCCATCTGATTTTATCTACCTGGACATTACATTTATTCCTTCCTTTATGTTCTTTTACCTCAGTCATTCTGCTTTTAAGTCCCTCTCAAGAAAAGGTAACAATGACAGAGAGGGTGGTAACTGTGTAACCTCTCATATACAAATTGTGTTAACTTTCCTTCCTTTTTCTCATTACATATGCATAATTTCTATCCATGTACATCTTGGCTTAATGATGATCATCAGTAATACACTGGAGATGGAGAGCTTGGGAAGGTAGAGGTGCTGAGCAACAGAGGTCAGCTCAAGGAGAGGACTCCTCACTGTCTGATCAGCATGGCACACCCTGCAAAATTAAGTGGAGAAGAAGGAAACAACTGGATTGACAAGGCTTGTATCACCAGCAAAACAAGGCAGGCAAACAGGACTGGGGACCATATTAGTTAGGAAGGGACAGGTAAAGCTGTACATGGGTTTTAAGCCAAGGAAAGAAAGTTGAAGTAGAATAAAAGTCTACTAGAGAAATTCGTAAAATTATGTTAAGTTTCTTATAGACCTATCTCAAAGTATACATTTAACCTTCCAAGGTGATCTAGGACTCTCCTAAAGTGTGTAGTGTGAGTACATGGAGTCTGTTATCAAACCAGGAACGGATATGAATGACCTTTAGCTGTTGGGAAGCTGGTGTTGCAATTACAACTTGATGGAAGCATTGTAGGTTCACACACTAAGTCTCAGTTTCACCACCATTTCAGCTTCCTTCATGTCCTTGGGCAAATCATCTGATCCTGACAGGTCTCTTTGTTCTCCTGTAATACAAAGAATTATATTGGTAATATTATTGTTGGTAATATTTCCCTTTGCCTATTTTTTGTCTGAGCAGGCAATAAACTCTTCTGAACAAGGACAGCCTGTTGCATAGAAGTGGTACTGTAATGAAAATAATATGATTCCTGAGTTTGTTTCAGCCTGTGAATTCTTAGGTAAGGAGAAATACCCATGTATGAAAGACTTGATGACATTTGCTGAAATGTTGTTAATTATTATCTACGGGGATACACCAGAATTCACCAGAAGTTCATTAGTCACCTTCTCAGGCTGTGAAGACATATTTGATTAGTTACACATGGAAAGGAACAGCAGACTTTTCCAGTGCCCCTCTGTCCTACTGTTCCTTTCATATTTTTCTCCCACTCTCAGCTTCACTTCTTTTTCCATGTTGCCTCTTATAGTTTGAATAACTTCCCATCTGCCACATGCCAAATCTCCTTTAGATCCTTCCTTAAAACCACTTCCTTCTCATAGCCTACTTAGGCTGATATTTTCACCAAGACATCTCCATTCATTCCCCATCTGAACTATTGTCCCATAAATCATATTTGTCTTGCTTAGATTGTCAGCACTAAACATAAAGCATGTCCCGGACATTCTAGCAGTCATTCCTAGTCTGCTGCCACATGAATGATAGCGGGGTCTTGTATCAATTTCTGTACATTTCCCAGCAGGACGGAGGAGAAAAGAATAATTCAAAGAACTTCACAACAGCCCTCAAGGCTTGTCTCTATTACGCAGCTGGGAACAAACATTTCTTCCTCCTGTGAACTACAACTCACGACATTATTAGTTAACCAAAGGTTAAATGCAAGTAACAAATGTTTGTTCCCATTACATCCGACAGTTCCTTTCACGTATACAAACATCTCAGCAGATATTTAAATGTGCCTTTCCTCTTCGTTCTGGAAGCGAATGTTTCAAATGACGTGGCAACTGAACCTAAATAGAAAAAATAATTATTAATCCTTAAAAGTCAATAACAAATAAGAGCTGTTTAAAATTTGATGAGAAAGCTCTGTTAACAGTTTTCAAAATTAATTTTGTCAGGTCATATTTAGTCAACCAGCTTTCTATTTCAATTGTGGAGATTAATGTTTTTTTCCACGAAACTAATGCCAAAACTTTGACTCAGTGGAAATAAAGCATTAGTTTAAAGAGCTGCTCATTATCATTTGTTTTACCAGTAAAAAATAAATTTCATGCATTAAGATATAAACCATTTTGTCACATAACAGTATGTTGGAGAAGATGTGGAAGGTGACCTGTTGTACAAATAGCTCATCCACTGTTGCCAAGTTCCCAACTACTGTAACACTTGCACAGTTTATATGGAAAGAGAGAAGTTTCATAAGGAGAGTTTCTTGGAAGCACCTCTGCACCTTCAGCACGTATTGCTGCTGTGTGAAAGACACCAGCAATAGATCCCAAAGTGACCTTCTTGCCTGCAAAGACTTTATTCCCAAAAGAAAGCAGCAAAACTTGGGAGGTTCCAAGCACTCCTGGGAAATGACGAATAGAAATGGGTGGTGTCCGGTGTCTTGCAGGATAAATCCGTGTTTGTTTGTAATCAAAATAAAAATGTTACCTGAGCTTTGGAAATCTGTAGTTAATGTCTAAATGAGACAAGAAAAAGAAAATACAGGAACAATTATTTGTTTGAGATATAGTGACGTTAACTGTTAGAGTTGAAGTATCAAAAAATCATACCTGGAATTCTTGCAAATTCAGCAAATATTTACCTGCAAATTCTCCCAGAAAGTGCAGTGGACAGTAGTAGTTATTCTGAGATATGTTAAGTTGCATTATATCTCATTTTATACCATATTCAAAGTTTTATTCTCCCTTTTTGTTTGATTGTTTGGTTGGGTTTTTTTCCCTGTGACACACTCTTTTTGTCAATGTTGCTTTCATACCAAATTCTTTTTTCTGATGCTTTTTTCCCTACAGAATATTTAGACTGATCCTTAACCTACTAGAAGTGGTATTTTTGCCTATAAGGATCCTCTAAAACGACAAAGCTGAGAAGGCAGTGGCAGATAATGTCTTTGCAAGAGGGGATAGATGTATTGCAAAGGTTGAGAAGCTAAGGAATCTGCAGTATTCCAAAAAAAACCCCAGTGGATTTAATGGTCCTTGCTTTCTCTAAAATATCAATGCTTTGATGTGTGTCACATTTCCTGGATTCACCAGCACTGTGAATTCTGGGATCTTTGCAGACCGTTTCAGTTTTTGCTTTGGAATACATATGTTAAATATCTAGAGACACTGAATTATCTGAAGAAACTACTGGTGAAAACACTGTTAAAATACTGGCCATTCAGAGCACGTGTCAACGACACATGAAATGTATTTTCTGAAGTTGATGTCTCCAAAGTTCCTAGTGCTGGTCATGATTTTGGTTCTACAACATGAAATAAAGGATGGGATTTTTCAGAGGACAGATGAGTAGTTTCAGATGGCATTAAGTCTTCCTTCTAGAAAACAATACCTCTTTAGTTTGCCTCTACTTGGCTATTCAAAAATGGAAGCATTCAAAGTTTCTAGCTATCATGAATAAGCTGGGCATGTCTAAAACCACTGTGGATTCCTGTGCTGACTGCTTCTTGTTCCATGTCCAGGAGTGCTCAGTTTGGAAATAAGAACCTCATCTTTCTCTGTTGCCAGCCTTCCAAGTTCACTTGGATCTTCTTATGGAGAGACTTTTCATCCTTTTCACATTATTTCAGACGATAACTGTTCAGGTACATTTGTGAGAGCTCACCACCTCCATTTCAACCTCTCTGTTTCTAATTCAGGAATGCACTTCAGCAAATCCATCATTTCTAAACAGTGTGTAGACTACAGACATATTCAACAATTTTATGAATGGGAATGATTTCTTATAGACCATACAGCTGGAACCTACTAAATATGCCATGCAGCACAAGAAAGAATTATATCCAGTCTTCCCAAGCTTAACTGTTCTAGGAAAAAGCATACATGCACACACATACACACAAAACAAACACACAAAAAAAACCCAAACAAAAATCCAAACAAAAATCCAAAAAGGAAATATATTATTTAGAAATAAAATTGCTGGATAAAACTGAAGGAACAGGCTCCTTGAATGAACAATTTTACGCTGCCCTTCTTCAAAGTCAGACAGGACTTGAACAGTTGAATGAAAAAACAGTAGTTACCTGAATGTAGACTTTACAAAACTGGGAGTTAAGAATGAATTTTAGAGGGACTGCCTCAAGGAGACAGCAAGATTTTTTTAAATTACATTTGATGTTCTAATACCCTGAGCAGTAGTGAGTGATCCTGTTGTTAGGAAACCGGCCCTGCTGGACACAGGGTGCAGTTCAATCCAGTGCCTGGCTCTCAGAGAGGATGGTTACAGTCGAGGAAGATGCTGTTTACATTTCAGAAGCCTGTATATTTTTCCAAAAATAACTATCATCACCATCATCTGATGCAAAATCTGCAGCACAAGCAGTGATTCACCCCCTGATTACAGCAAGGTTTTTTAGGATCCATGCTCCCGTACCTTGAAAGAGTGCCAATACTCAGAGATCAGGAAAGTCAAAGTATTGTGTGTCCATGAGATATTGTACTGAGCACACTGTTCATTTCTTGATTCAATCAAATCTCCTTTGTTGAAGTTACTCAACGCTGCCACAGGATTTCCAGTCTCCTAGTAAAGCCCAGAGCTGTTATCCCAGCAGTCTGTTCTGGCTTGTTACACGACATAAAAAATATTTCTTGCAACTGATTAGCGAGAGATTGTTTTTATAACGGTGTGTTTCTGTACACATGCCCTCCTCCAATATCCCTTCCCTATTCCCAGGACAGAGATACCAACTCAATAGTCACAGACTACTATATTACATCAGAGAGCCTCATTAAATCACTGCAGACACAGTTATCTTTTGTATCCATCAAACCATGAAAGGTTACCTGAGTTACTAAAAAATTCCAGGCGTGTCTTCCTAATAAACAACGGTATAGTGATTAATTGCTAAAAGAATCTGGTGCTTTAGGAGTAGCTTTTATTTGGAAAGTCTAACATACTCATTTACCAGACAACTGAACTCTCCACTTCTCACTTTCTCGGGTCACCTGCAAGTACTAAAGATTTATGTGAGCAAGAAATATTGTTACTTTTTAACATGGCGATGTTTTTTTAAGCAACATATTTCAGATAGAGATTTAGCCCCATGATGCATACAAAGAAAGAGACTTTGCCTTGAGAGGATTTGGTATGAGCTGGGTCACAAAGGCAATTAAAAGTCGTAAACCAGATGTATTATGTCTGTTCTATCCTTTCCGTTTGTGTCAACGGGTGAAGTCGTAGCATGGTACGCCCTGGTTCATTTTGTCATTCTGAAGCTAGAAATTATGTAAATATAAAAGCAGCTCTCTTTTTGGTACTGTGAAAGATAGTAATTTTATTCCACTTCAGTGAATTATCAACTCAAAGCTGAAATTGCATGTGTGTTTTTAAAGAACCTGATTCTATTAAGAGCATTCTGTGCTCACTTTGACTGTGGTTAACTTGCTTTCTTCTGTATCCCATAGGACCTAGGCACAGGATGAAACATATGTAAATAAATCACACTATTAACACTGTGTTTTCATTCACCTGTGGAATCCTTCATAAAAATTACTGGCTCACTTTAAGTACACACTTTAACTTCCACGTGACTGAGCTGCACTTCCAATATGCTTTCTGCTTCCATGGAAGATCAGTTAAACACAGGGAAACAAGTAAATCATCTATGTTGTTGCTCTGTACAAAGTTACTCAAGTTAATTATATTTCTGTTGGTTTTGGCTAGAAACTAATGCTACAATGTTTACTTTAATAATTTGAAGTAAGCTCTGAGCCCCTTTAAAATCACACTCTGTGGAGTGCAAAAAACCGTAAACACTGCACAGCAAGGATTCCACTTGAAAATAGATTCATTACTTACTTGCCAAACTTCCTGCAAATGGGGAAGGATTACTACTCTTGGAGAGGTATCTTTGTAGGTAACTGCTGGCTAAACTGTTTCAATAACTTGGTGGCACCATGCAGATGGTACCTGTGGCATCGTTCCTAAATAAATGCTGTCTTTGAGAATCCACCTGGGGGAGAGTAAGTCTCTTTGGCCTCTTTGCTGCCTAGTAGAGTTGAGATCAGCACTAAGTTCATAGAACTATCTTATATGTTCCCTTTTCTGCTCTAGTCCCACTGTGTCTGCCTGTTCAGGAGGTCTCCAAAAGTGTAGGATGCTACGACACAGAGGTGTTGCCCTAATTCCTTCAGGTTTCCTATGTTCCCTGTGACACCAGTCCCTGAGATGGGACTAATCAGAATAGAGGGCAGAGATTTCCATGGCTGCACCTCAAAAAGTTCACCTTCACAAACCACCTGGTTCTTTCTTCAACTTGCATTGCTTGGGCTGTACTTGTGCTCTGATCCTCACCTGGTGGACTTTCAGGCTTGAGCTTGATGCTGGTATCTGCATTTGGTGGGGGCTGAGGGGGAAATGCCATATGTTGTCCCTAAATAGCTTACTTTCCATAGCCAGACAGAAATGTGCCTGTAATTTGCTTTATACTGCCAATACTTTTTGTAAGAGGAAATTGTTGGGGCACTGGAAGTTATTTATTTTGCACTATATTTTACTAGGTTATTTCCTGTTTTTCTTCCTGTTCCTTTGCTCTGTCTAATTTGGCAGATTGATTTTCTTCTTGCACTTTCCTTCCTTCTAGCTTGTTCTCCCTACTCACCATCTACTCATCCAAACTTTCTGGACATCAGTTGAATCTTAGAAAGTAGAGCTGGCTAAGGATTTCAACATTTAAAATGTGGATAAAGCTTTTCAGGTAGTTTAAACCTTCAGGGTTGCCCTTAGAGTGATGTCCAAACATACAAAACAGTCATTTTCTCTGTGATTTTTTTTGGCATATTAATTTTTCCTTTGAATTTATTTCCACCAAACTCATGTTACCCCATGTTCCCACTAAAGTCAGTTGGACTGGATTCTTCTGCTTTCTATTTTAGGTATTAGCATGTTCCCAAAGACCCAGGAACCTTAGTAGTTTTTCAGCATTTGGACTGGGACTAGTAGAGGGCAAAAGAATTGGGAAATAGCACAACATTACTGGTACCACCTGATGAATGCTGGGTCAAACAGTACATTTTTGGGCTTATGTAGGTAAGCTTACCTAAGACCTTTATTGCTGAACACTTTCACCTTCCTCTTCTGTTAATGTCAGCAAGGAATTGTTACATTAAAAAACATTTACTTACAGGTGAGTAAAATAGTGAAGTTTGGCCTCCAGCTCCACCTCTGTCCCATACTGCAGATTTTATTGTCATGTTAAGAAGTGAAAATTGTTCATTGCACGATAAAAATTAACTGTATTTCTGTGAAGGTGAATTTTCCAATCTATCAGCTCACAAATTTCTAGTGAAATGTTTCAGGAAATGAGCCCCTCTAAACTTATGTGTCCCTCTAGACTGAGATAAGTTGAACAACATTAGATGCATCTATACCTTGGGAACAGAGATCACTAAGTTCAACTCACAGAGAAATAGCCCCAAGGGAGTTTGGGCTTATTCAGGCTAGCCAAAGGCCACAGCCAGCACTGCAAAAATTCCAAAATTTGACATATTTAAGCTATTCATTCGAATTGCCAAATAGTTTTTAGACATATTGTTACAGAGCCCTGAATTGGAATTGCTCAGCAGTTAATTTTACTCATCAGCTGCATCGACACATGTTCAAGGAAGGCAGGAGTGTTGTTCTATTACTGCAACATTTTATTATTTCTTCCATCAGGAAAAAACAATTGGGTTTGTATTTATTTATAACAAAAGCATTATTTTTGTCATAGCTCTTCAAAATAAACAGAACTATTACAGCACACTATCAATTCACTTCAATAGCACATAAAACAATTGAAGAGGCTTACCAAAACATTATCATTAAAAAACCCAAATGAGGAAAGCTCATTTATTTTAATTACATATTTAGTAGTAACTGTGCCCAAGCCATCAAAACTGGAGGGGGGAAACTCCTGACATTGCTTTCCTAATCAGTTTCTAAAATGTTATCTAAGTTTCAGCATTTGTTAACTAAGCACAAATTTGATAGCATTGAGGGGAAGCAATACACTCAAAAGAAATTACAGAGACAAGAATATGCTGATACTAAAGGCAGTGAAAGAATGGTTTTTATGCCAAGAAAGAAAAAACTTGGGGTATGACCTGGAAATTTGAACACTTGAAGAGCAAGGGTTCAGCATTTTTTATTTTTCATTTTTGGCACAATCCGTTCGCTCCAATTTACTGTTCATGTGTTTGGACACAGATTCAACTGTCTCCTGTATCCAAGGATAATGACCTAGCACTCCAGTGATTTAGCAAACCTCGACTCTGTGCAGCCACTCAATCAGTGATGGGCTAATCCCTTAATGGCCATTTGTGTCGTTCCATTGCATCCTAAGGAATTCTGCAACACTGTGATTCCGCTGCACAGAATTATGTGGGCTTCTTCCACCCTCGTTATCTTATCAGGTAGCTAATTCTCCCAAATGATCATGTAGTTTCAAGTTTAAGATGAAATTGCAATTGAATCATAAATTTGTCACTCTCCAGACAGCTGCTAAGTCAGTAAAATCTTGATCAAGTGGGGATTAGTCACTGGATTGAACAATTAAGACCTGTGAGTGCATCTGGCCCTCTGTCAGAGACATGTTTATTGATAAAAAAAATAGTTTATGTAGAGATTTAAAATGTTATTAATTCTTAAGTGGGGTATAATCCTTTATCTAATATATTGTGACACACAGCTAACTATCCCACTAACGTCTTGTTCTGCTCAATTGTCTATTTAAACAATATTAATCTTCTGAAATAATGATGACTGTGAGCCTTTATAAATTACCAGAGCAGAGTGCAATGAGAGATGTCATTTACAAAAATTGTTTGCTTCCATGACTTTAAAAAAAAAAAAATTGCAAAGGGAAACAGCCTTTCAGATCATCACCTAGATTTTATTAAAATGTTGGTATACATTAGGCAATATATATCCTAAGGGGAAAAAAGTTTGCTGTTGTAGCTGCACATCCGTGAGCCCTATTTTGAAAAAAAATTCAGGCACAATGGGATACTGGAGTGTTATTTTGCACTGCTCGTTACATAATGGAAACAAATAAAGGAGATAAAGCACTTCCCTCAAGTTAGTGACCCCTATCCAAAGCTTTCTTCAGTAGATACTTTTCCCACTGTGTCACGTACCCATGTTCTGCCGTGAGCTGTTTTTGTTAGTTTATTGTAGGAATAATATGTGAAATGCTACTGTTCCATGGCTGCAAATGTTACACCTTTCATATTTTGAACATTGAGACAGTTTCTTAACTACAGGTGTGTGTGGACTGAGATTGTGGTGACATCAGTAGTTCGGTTACGGAGTGTTCATTGTGTTGTCAAACAGGACTCAGCTGTGAAGAGCTCAGCACAGACTAAAAGCCTCATTTCAGGTGCACTACTGAGAGCAAGACTTTTTGTTTGTCTTTGTTCTGACTGAGACCTCAACCAGTAAATCAAAATTAAGTGATTTAAGGTATAATTCACTAATGATACCATGAGTGTCTGCAGTCTTGTTACCTGACAGATTCAGTGCCTGCCAGATCTGTAGTAGGTGGTCATTGACCAAGCTCTTCCAGCACCACCAGTATCAGTTTTTCTGATTTATCTGGTGTAATGAAAAAAAAACAAAACCAGCATTCCTGTATCTGTAGATAAAAATGTGATTTGCTTGCCTGGTGGAAATCTCCGTGTTGTACTTGTTTGTTATGAAAATGATTCACTGGAATTACACAAGAGAAAGGAAAAAATTGAACTTGCACTTTCTGCAGCCCAAATGCTCTCATTCCATAGTTCTGAACACAAGACTTCTTTGTTAAGCAGGGCCGTACCCTTCAATCCCTTTGTTTTTCTCACAAGATACTGAAACAAAACATTCACTTTGGGGTTTGAGAGAAACATTTTGTTCAACTTGACTTAACACTTTTCAGCACTTTATTTCTAAACAAAAAAAAAAAAAAAAACCAACAAAAAAAAACACCCAAAAGATTAAATGTAAATTTGGCCCAATGAAATTGATATTTGGGATGGATACCTGGATACCTAAGATTGGCTGCTCATCTGAAACATTAATTCATACCTTTAAATTAACTTAGCAATGTACTTCATACTGCAGTGTTTGAGTTCATAGCCACATCAGTGCCACAACAATGCATTAAGTCCCCACCAGAAGCTAAGAAGAATTAAAGTTATGGACCAAATTAGCATCTCCTTATAGAAACACAGTGGTGATATTTTTCCTTGCACAGCTACACTGAGCAGCACCAAATGCAATATCATATGCAACGAACAATCATCCTGATGTTTAGGTAAATGAAGTGTTCATAAAGCTGGAAATAAAGGTACATGTGATTCTGTCAGTGGACAATTACATTCTGTATCTTTAAAACACTCTTTATCCCCCACTTGTTACCTAGTCTGTGACTGGTGCAGACTCTAAGTAAAGTGTAGAAATGAAACCAAGTGTGGTTGAAAAATTTCTCAAAGAGCAGTTTAGTCAGGCAGGTACTTATAAATGTATGTATACTGCAGTATAAATAGTGGCTGGACTTAGCACTGGGATATGGTGGAAAACTTCATGTCTCAATTAACCCAAGAGAGCCCCAGCCATTTCACAGACAACATTTCTGCAGCCCATCTCACACAAGGAGGCCTCAAACTCTGATTTCAATGGCACACTCATGCAGGCCAAAATTACAACCACGAAAATACCTTCTGCAGAATCCCTGGAGTGCTTAATTCACATTCAGCTACAGCACACAGGAGGGGAAGGTTCAGTCACTGCCGTGGGAAGCAGAGGTGGCCGAGCCCCTTGGGACTGCTCCTCTCTGGGGCTTTGCTCAGCATTTGGGGGTTTGGGGCTGAGCCACGTACACCTGCTGAAACTGGAATGTTTGAATTTGTATTCCCTGTGGCAGATTCTCCCCCCGGTGTCACACCCTATGTTCTTTGTCAAATCACGGCTGAAGGGGCCCTTGCTCAAGGAACAGAGCCCAAATTCTTCTGACAACCAGGCTGGATTAGGGTGATTCACTTCATGAATCAGACAGAACATGCCCTGCACCAGCCATTGGTTTTCCACGCTGCTCAGAAGCAGAATTTTGTAAGTACTCTGAAATCCTACACTCACGGGTCACAGTCATTTCATTTTGCCCTTGCCTGTGGCTGATTGATGCAAATTAAACTTTATGCCAGTCAGCTCAAGCAATCTGTGCAGTGCACAGAAATCCTGAGTCTCCACTAGAAGGCAAAATTGTTTTCACCAGTCATTAACATTTTCAGAAAAGGTCAGAATTCTAAATGCGTTGATATAAAAGAGAAGGATTAAAAAATTAAATCACAACAATCTTTGATTTAAAATTATAACTGAAAAATACAGTTGTGTTACTTCAGAGGTTTTTTCTTTTAGTTTAGTATATGTCTTAATAAAAACATTTAAAATCTAAAACAATAGCCTGCCTTTAAAGATGAATCTCTGCAAAAAGAACCAGGAATGTACTAAGACATTTCCAGCAAATGGCCAAGTCAAACAACACAAATTGACCAAATTTCCCCTGGCTAAAAACAATGTTATACACTTCATGATTATTCACTACATTGCTTGTGAAGTGACTTCAGATTTTGGGCCAGTATTTCAACTGAGTCTGAAGATTAGCTCACCACTATATTCTAAAATTAAATACTCATTCCAGGCAGAGACAGGGAGAGGGTGTTAAAAAAACCAACAAAACCAACAAAACACCTGCCCGAGATTTCTCAATCACCTGAAATTTTATTCTACTTAAGCAATTTGGAAGTCTTACCATGTTAAATGCAGAAACACATATCGGAGATACTGGAATCCAGCTGAACTACAAAACATCCAGAATATAATCCCAATGCATAGATCTTCCCATAATCTTGCTATCAATCTGACAGAATATCCTGTAACTGTATACTCACGTGGAATAACTAGGACACTAAATTTGGAATAATCAGTGAGTTTTGAATCTCGAGTCAGCAATTTTTTTTTCAGTTAAAAGCCTTACTCGTATTAACTTCATGAACATGGGGCATTTCTAAGTAGGGCATCTAAGACCGCGGTTTCAGCAGAGGCTCATACTGTTAGAAGTGTATTACACTATATTACATTTATTAACAAGGGAAAAGAATGTTTTAACTGGCTGGTCTCAAAATTCACGGTTAATTGTGAAATTGAGAGCCTTTGGCATTTTTTGGTTCCCTGTAGTACCCAGCTTCAATAAATACTCCAGTGCCATTAGTAATTACATTGTGCAAGTCTCTATTAAGCAAAACATTTCAAGATGTAAACCCTTAAAAAGAGCAGTATACGATTTGCTGAGGCTATCCCTCAAAAACTGATTTGGGCCACACAATTTTTCATGTGATTTTGGCTATCCAGTCCATACAAAACTTTTTTGTAATCTAATTACATGAAACAAAACAGCACATCAAAGGAAGGAAGGTGAAGTCTAGAGGCTCTTTGCAACAAGAAATTCTCTTTCTTTATTTCTTTGACATTATTTAATGAAGAATTTTAGTTCTCTCTGAAATGTTCAAGAAAATATTTGTTCTCTAGGCAAATGTCACCTATGTATCTGTGAGGTTTTAAATGGCTCTATAGCAGGTATCGCTGAATAGTCAAATAACATTACCAAGGTATCAGCTGCTTCATGTTTGTCACTGTGGACCTGGAATCTTCTGCTGTTAGCTGGCTGCCTTTAATTTAGACCAAGCTCACAGTAAAATATTTGGCTGGAGGATCAGTGGTTGTTGTGAAGGGAGCCTGGGGACTTTGCTTCAGCTTCTAGTGGCTGCATTCTCCACATGCATAGCCACAAAGCACAAAAGCCAAAGACTGGGAGGGCAGGAAAAGCAACCTGTTACCTCCCCACAGAGTCTAGGACTCTCCAATTGGACTTGAAGTACAGTGGTACAGGCGCCTGAAGTGAAAAATACCCTGTTATTGCCTACTCTCTGTGTTGTGTAGCTAAAAGCAAGGCTCTGTCACTTGGGGTAGGAATATTTCCCCATCAGTGCACTCACTCATTTCTTGCCTTTAATAGTTAATGATTTGTTAAGGAGACAATGGAAATTTCTTCAGTGTTTGATTCAGCCTTAGAAAAAAAGGGAAGTTCTGAAAGGCTTGACTATTAGACCTGTGTGTGGTAGATGAGAACTAAAGGGTTAAAAAAACTAATCGTGGGCAGCCATCAAGCAGCAGAGAGTAGCAAACATACTGGACACAAACAGGTGATAAAAGGCGATAAGAGAGATGACAAAATTAAGAAAATAAAGAACACTGTTATAAAGATTTATAGATCAGCTAAAGCAGAGCAAAATAAATGATAACAAACACTGATAAAAAAGAAATGGGGCATCAGCCATATAAACACACAGGAAACTTCAATGCTTCTGTATAGTACTATGACACTGCTTTGTTTACACCAGCATTGACCTTTTGCTCCCAAAGAAGTTTATTAACCATCTTGGTCTTCCTTTGTGTTGCTTTACTCATCAAGAGAAAGTTGTACAGGGTTGATTCTGATGAATGGCTTTTTCAGAAAGTCAAGTTATCCTTGACTAGATGCAGATGGCCTACTAAAAAATGAATGCTGCCAGCAGACATTGTCTTTATCAGTAGTAAAAGTTCAGCAGGGACTAGACTTCCTCATCTCTGGCCAGAGAAACCCAGCCTTCTGTTTCAGCACCATATCACATATTGTCCTAATGAATTCTTGTAACACACTGCAGCCCAGATAAATATGCTTATATTAATGTTTTTTGGCAGTCTGGAGCATGGTACAGAATTGACACAAGTGTTTGGACTCTGCCTGCAGCAGACACTAGGAATTTATACAGCTTAGAAATATTGGACTGTTGTTAGGTTGTTTGTCCCGTGCGATGACCTTCAGTGTTGCAAACTGCAGCTCACCCTCCCCAGACTGGATTCACAAAAGAGAAGCCTGGAGCAAGGCACACAGAAATCCTGCAGCTCAGGGCTGGTGAGGAAACAGCTCACTCACTAAAGCATTTCATCCATTCCACAACAGTACCAAAACTAATTTGAGGTTTATAGTCCAGATGGACCAGTGGATTTCCACCAGGGCAGTATCCACTGCAGGCAATTCAAATCCTGCTGCCATGTGACCTTTCTTTTCTTTGACTCTCAGTTAATTCTCCCTTCTAATAACAGAAGTACACATCTCCACACTTCTGAGGCAACAGCACACCACTGCATGAAGCACCATCCCTGGCAGCCTCAAGGACAGCAGAGGCTTTGGCCTTCAAAGAACACCCCAGGCAACCAGATTTTTGAAACTCTCTCATTCTCAGTAGCTGCCCAGGTTCACTGGGATAAACGCTGTAATTATAATAGCAGCACAACACCATACTCGGGCTCTGAACTACAGTTTGAGCTGTATGGCATGATAGTCTTCAGCTCTGCCGGCTGCTTTGCAAGGCCTGTAACCTTCTGTCGCAAGTTGGGAAACTCCTCCAGCTCCAGCGGATGGATTGGCTGCATCCCGTTCCCTGAAAGGCAGCTGTCCCAGCAGAGAGCAAACCCTCCGGGCCGGGCCGTCTAGTGGCTGAGAGCGAAATCACTCCCCTGCTCTAAACACAGGGCTTTGTTGGGCTGGAGTGACCGCCGTACAGCAGATAAAATCCTCCTTATTTGCCTTTACAATGGACATTTACTGCACAGCTACACCGATAACTTAACCTCAAAACCTCAGTGATACAGTTAAAAATGTCAGAGACCTTCCTGGGAGGAAACATTAAGCAGATGTGATTGCTGTACGAGTAGAGCACATGCATGAGGACACACCGTTTCCCAAGAAACTCTGGGGCAGGATTTTTTCCGGTCAGCGAGGTTACTTTTTTTCTTGTGGTTACGTTTTTCAACATTTCATTCAAATGAATGGGAGTTCTGGGGCATGACTCAGATGAGAATGAGCCATAAAAAGAAACAGCCTGAGAACAAATACAGCTGTATTTCTCTCCTGCACCTCCATACTAAGGTGTCTCAGTGCCCTGTGTTTTCTTTTAACTCCTTTGCTCTAAAAGGGCTTTTATGATGCTGGGAAGGACAAATAGTTTTATATTAGAATTATCTAGTCATTCAAGCCGGGATGATCAGCCAGGACTTTCTGTTACTGCTCAGCCTATTTTTGCAGATTAGGATCTTTGTTTTGCCAGAGTTCATCAGAACATAACTAGCCTGTTTATCGTTTTTAAAAAAGTGATGCAGTTAAATTGTATTTATACCTGTGGGATGGGTATTTAGTCATCAGGAATAGAAAAGTCCCACCTGGGACTATACTTTCTCATGCAAGATTTTCTGCGCCTTTCAACACTTGTCTTTTAAAGCCTTATCTGTGGCTTGCAACCTCTTCAGGGCAGAGTCTTCCTGCTACTCAGTGCTCCTACAGCACCTAGCACAAGATCTGTCCACGTTGTGTGTGTCTTCTAGGACAATACCATCTTTCAGAACCATCCTCACAGCTCAGAGCCCTCAAGCTGTCAGAGCTAACACTTCTGGCAGCAGAAGCTGGCATTTGTGTTTGGATTGCAACCTATACAGTAAACTGCACTTATCTGATGCTCTGTCTTACTTCCACTGGCTATGCTAGTCCTGGTTCGCTCACCACTACCACTTAACAACTTCACTGTGCTGGTGGAACCACACCTGCTTGTCAGAGCACGGATGGCCAAGCTGAGCACGTCAAACCAGGCTTCATCATGCTGCTGTGTGAGGCCAAGGAAGTTCTGCCAGCTTATTTTATGGGAGTAGACCCAGGCTGTGCTGACAACAAGAAAATATGAAAAGCTTCATACAAGCAGAGAAAAATATAACCTCTGTACATTTTGTCTATGCCTCATTTGAATCATATTCTAGTCACTCCTGTTCTTTCCTGTATTACAAGTAGTCTTTAATTAACAATTGAAAGAAAAGAAAGGGGGGGTTTTTTCTGGGTTTGTTTTTTTTTTTTTTTTGGCATCTTTCTGCGCTTTGCATGGCAACTTGCAAGTAGGCAAGCTTCGTGGGTAGGATTTCTTCAAAAATCTGCTTTTTAGCAAGTTTGTCAGGGCATCTCCCTAGTGAAACCAAGGGCAGCACTTAGGATCAGTGCACTGAGAGTACACCCACTGAGAGCACACCCACTGCTGTCTGCCGGGCTCATCTCCCTCTCAAGCTGCTCTGGCAGTTTCCCTTCCTCCCTCACGGGTCTCTGCCGACAGCCCTGCTAAGTCCCCCTTGAATGGCAAGAGCTGCTCTGCATCTCTGCTGAGCACCTGGGGCTCTGAGCACTCTCTGAGGCTATTGGCCCACCACTGTCCTCTGGGCTTATCTCAACTCTACCCCCGGTTTTGTCACTGTATCCTTCAATCCCCTCTCTCCCCATAAAAGTGTCTAGCTGTCTCTTAAACTCACTTTACCATTTGCTTCTTTGACCTCACTTGGCAACTTATCCCTGTGTTTATTATTTGAGGTGGAATAGTTCTGGCTACATTCCTGGTTTTACTCTTAATTGTCTAATTTTTAGAATGGTGTCAGTGGGGTTGGGATTTGGGTTTGGGCTTTTTTTAACTCATCACTCTTGTGACCAGGTCTTCTATTTCACTAGGCTCCTTTGTGTCATCAGGACTCCCAATAACTCAAAGAATCCTAATGACCCTTTTATTGGATCTTTCCAAATATTGCAGCTGGGCTTTCTTGTCCATTAGTGCCATTCTGAACTGCACACACTGCCTTTAATTACTTTTTGGTTAATTGGAGGGCTGGGAGGGGAATGAGGATTTTCCTCAAGCAAGGAAAAACCGAGTGATTCTCCCTGCCTGTATTTGCTCCGAGGAGAAGGTACAAAGATGGCAAGAGCAGGACTAAACAGTAGAACTTGTTCATGTGTTCTGGCAGCATACTAGTGCCTGCTGGTGGCTTTTATGTACCCACCTCATGCTAGGAAGTAGACCTTCTGGGAGTCCCTCAATCCACTCCAGAATTTTTTGTTGGGCTTTTAGACAAGGTGCAGGGAGCAGCTTGCTTACCATGTTGCATTTGCTGTCAGGGTCACACTGATGACAGAAACAGGCTGCACATGACAAAGTTTTCTCAGTGCCTGTCTGGGGAAAGGGAAGGAGGAAGAAACACTGGTTTAAGGCACCTACCTCCATATTCAGGAACCGTTCCCAAGTTGCTGTAAGGTTTGTTGTTGGAGCAGTGAAATGAATCCTACTGATATCCTGAAACAAACAGGCCTGGTTGGAGTGGCTTCCAAAATGAGCAACTTGCTTAACCCACCTCGGAGACAGAAGAAAAGAGCTACTTCTTTACAAGTCCCTCCCCTTCCCTTACAGGAATCATCACCTGTCTGAAGGATGGATTGCCTTCAGGTGGGCTGCCTAATTGAAGCAAGACAACACCTTGGTACCTCCTGTTTGGCTACTACAATCCCCACCCTGTGGTTAGAACTCAGGCATGTTACAACCCTCTCATGCTTTCCTAAAGCAGACAGACACTTTGCTGGATTCACCTACCTTAAAAACATTGGTCCACGTCAACCCCTGAATCCCAGCTGACACCACCAGAGAGGGGAGAGATCACATTCCCTTTCCTACTTAACATATCGTACCTCCTGAAGCGGCAAGCAAAAGTAGAAGTGTTATCTGTATAATTAACACTGACCATTCAGGGGGGCTGTGGAAGCCACAGGACAGGAATAGTTTGCCAATACCAGTAAGACATTAGCCATCAGCCAAAATTACGTCAGTCACTATTTTCAGCCTAAGAACAGAGGGCAGGGGCATAAAAGATTTGCTCGATTAATCGTGGGATTGAAAATTTTCCAGAGAGATGAGGATACTTGTAAGATATAACAGAGCACAGCCCCCACATCTTTCATATGGAGGTCAAGCTCACAGAAACTCAGCCTGCTGAGCAGTCTCTGCTTGACCCAAACTGAGGAATTGCATGCTGCAAGAGCCAGAAGCTGGGGGCTGCTTCTGAGAAATTCATGTAGTAAAGCACTTCCATAAAGGTGCCTTACCTTGCTGATAGAATCCTGAAAACAGGGAAGGGAAAGGAAAGGGAGAGATATAAAACGTCTCTCATGACAAAGACTGTAAAATAACTAGGAATAAAAGTTTCAAAAACCTTGTAAACATTTACCATTGTCCTCACCATTTTCTTGGCAGTTTGGGGGATGTAATGCTCATCAAACAGCAGAGTAGCAGTAAGTCTTTCATTGAAAAAGTGGCGACAGCAAAAGCAAAAGGACATGCTCTGTCACTCATCAACCCACGCTTCATTTTTTGTAGCCATCTACCATTATTATTTGGCATGTGATTCCCCAAGCAGCAAACCAAGGCTGTAGCTATTTACAGGTCACTGGAAGTCTGGCCTGTGCTGCAGTGGAGTTCTGGCTGTATTTCACAAGAGATGGTTTTATTTATGTTTGACTGATGCAGGCACAACTGGAGGCTGATTTTTCTTTTTTTGGCTTTCAGTGTAAACACTCATGGCAGCTCTCTATTTTGGGTGCTGACTGAAAAACAGATTGTTTTGTAGTTGCAGGAGACTGCTGGGTAAATCACAGGACATTGTTATTGCAGCTGAACTTTTCTTTCAAGAAAGCGGGAGGAGTTGCTTTATTTTTTAATTCTGTGGAGTTTTATGTACACCGCTCGCTCCAAATATTTGATGTTTGCCACACTTGTTATGAGTTTCTCCAGAGAGATGCGGTCTTTTGACAGCAAAAGATAAAGCTGACTGATACAAATGACTCACAGTACCCCGACAGTAATTAACAGTGATGCAATACCCATGCGAAAAAGAGGACTTGAAGAATTAACTGTTGAGTTTTCTTGACGATGCAGCTGCACTTTAAGAGAGAAAGCTCAACCCATCATAGAACTCCATTGTGTACATTAGAGAAAAAAGCTTGGCAAGATACATTAAAGATTTTTGCTAAAGAGATACAAATATTTTGCAAGGGCAGAGGGCACTGAGGCAGGCTGTACTTACTTCCAAAGAAAAGTAGGCAGTATGACAAAGAAACAGTAATATTTTTTTATCTTCATTTTCACACTTCATCATCTAAGAAAGACTGTCTTTTTCAACCTGCTGAACTGATTTAAGCCACCCCAACTCTAAATTAACTTTTACTTAAAAGTCAGTCTATGACATCCTAATCTAAGAAGTTATCTGTGCTTATGGTTTCAGCCCAGTTCTAGAGAAGGCCAGTACTGCTATTTATAAATGGGATTTTACTGTTCTATAAAGTTCTTGTACAAATCTCACAGGTCGAAAGAGAAGGAATAGTTGGGTAAGAAGACGAACGATTGAAGCAACTGCTTTATAGCACAGTATGAAACTTGACACTGTTTTCTGCTGCCAGTATGATTCCCAAGTGAGATGGATAAATTGTGGTCAAGACCTGGACAGGTTAACTAGTGGTCATCAGTGCTGGTGGTACCTTTATATACAAAAAAAAAAAAAAAAAAAAAAAGGATACTATTGGACAGGGCATTTGAAATTTAATACCAGACATGAAACAAGACATCTGTTGGACTCTCATTTGTTTCTCTTTGAATGGGCTTTAATTGAAAGCTCAGTGAAAAATGCAGGTTACATTCTTAGTGTTATCCATAGTTTTTAACAGCAACAACATCAGAACAGTGATGCTTCTAATATTTATACACTTTCTAACTGGAGATGTCTAAGAGCAATACATTATCAGATATATATATATACACACAATTTCAAGCAATTAAAAGTAAATAATAAACCCCTCCTCCCAAAACCCTGAAATAATATATTTCCTTACGCTAATAATGTCTTTTTCACATATACTTGACAAAGAGTCTTTTTAAGTTACTTATCTTAAGAGTAATCTGTTAATGGAGATCCTGGACCAGCCCCATTAAAAGTTCAGTTTTAAGTTTATACAGCTTGTGAGCCACATAACCAGTGTGGCTTTACATTGTAAACAAATCCCAAATGTCTACAATGATCAGAATTAGTTTTGTGTAAAGGAGATCTATGATAGAATAAATTTAAACAAATACATTAAAAAGAGAGAGAGAAAGGGAGAGAGTTAATTGACAAACAAAACAGTTTTGAGAGATCAATTATGTGATTATTTAAAAAACAAGTTAACTTAATGGTAAGATTCTTATTTTCTGTACAGAGAGGCTCTGGTTCATCCAGCTTTAGCTGCTCTAGAAAGACATCCTTTAAAAAAAGGTTTGATTTGTGAAATTCAAAAGCAGAGCTTCCAACTTTAAAAGCCTGCCCTTTGGCAGTGTGAGTACAAAGTTTACCAAAAGTATCTCAGGTGACTGCTCTGTCTCATTTTCTGAGGATAGATGCACCAGCATTCGGAAACCTCAGCATGTGCACAGATGATGTAAGCATAGAACTAACCTTCAACAGGGAGGAGTCACTCCATCCACTGCAGGACTTAAAAAGGTACAACAATTTGTACCTGGAAAAGTTCAGGTGAGGATAACACAAAAAAAAATGGAGACAGACGTGGAGCTAAGAACAGCTTATGGTAATCTCACAGGTAAAAATCTCTTGAATTTATTGAGTAGGAACTTGTGTAACTCCAAATGGAAGACAAGGCAGAGCAGAATCCTACGGTTTAGTTAACTTGTGTCAAATGGGATGCGAAGACAGCTGCAGCTCTCTGACAGAGGTGATCGAAGATGGCTGACAAAGTTTGCAGTAGCTCATAATGTCCCATCTGGTTTATTCACTTGTTTGAACTGTCTAAAGGGCCAACTGCAGCTTAGTCATGTTCCTCTGGTGCATGTTGTGATGACGAACTAATTCATCAGACCTGGCAAATTTTTTTTGACAGCTGGGCCACCGGCAACTGAAAGGCTTTTCACCTGTTAACAAAACACCCTGTTATTAATTGAGCATACAGCTCATCTGAGACACTGCTATTTTTGTTCTTTCTATGGGGTTGTGAGGAGCTGGGCAGAGCCCCTGTCAGGAGGGAAGGCACCCTGGGCTGTCCTGAGAGGGTGTGGGACTGCCCCAAATTCCCGCTCACGTCAGCGCTCAGTGCTTTCCTACATCTCCCTCAGCTGATGTTTAACAACAGCCTTTTCAGACGATGTAGAACACTTTGCAGTGGTTCATTCCTGAAGAGAGGCCCTTGCTGAACACCGTGTTGCCATGTCTATGCTACTCTCAGCTCTCGAATGAACTAGTCTGAAAGTCACTCTGGCACTCGCACAAGCTTCAGTCGCACCTCGGGCTGTGGTGCCGACATGCTGTTAGTCACTGTGAAAACTGTCAGGGACTATTTAGAACTTGACCTCCAGTCAAGGAGAGTTTTTTCCACCTAATTCAATGAGTTTTGGCTGAAGTTCTTTGAAACTGGTGAGTGTAAGTGAATGTGGTAGAAGCCGCAGAGTTCAGCATGAAGTCTGCTGAGCCAGACTCGAAGCTTTCCACTACTGTCTAAATAAAGTGGATTCGCATCTATAGGAGATGTTAAATGCTTAAAATAGTATTGTTCTAACATTTCCATGAGCATGGTATACTCTTCAAATGTCTACAAGCAAAGCACATTCAAATTTAACAAGAAATTCTATGACTTTCTTAGCAGTTTAATCTGGTCTCTTGATTTTCTACAATGTTTAAGTGGAATTTCAGGTTGTGTTTCTGATGCCGCAGGAATGCTGATGGAATGCTTTCATTAGCTCAGAGCAGTGTCTGGTGACTCATGCTTCTTTCTTTCATTTTCTTTCTTTTCCCCTCAAAATAAACGCAATATTTTAAAGTAGATTCAGCTCCGGGGCTGGGCTCTTCCTTCAGTGGTGTCTACACACCTTGTACTCTCCAATACACTCAAGACACACTGGGATGGTGCAAGCTCACCCAGACATCTTCTTATTTGCCTCACACTTTGTGCATTTCACAAACATCCACATTCAGGCAAAAGGGGATCTGGGATAATGGTATAAATGTGTATTCCTGTCTGCAAACTCCCATGCGCTATACTTTAGGCTAGGGGGGGGTGCCTAAAATCTATTTTATCCACTTAACACACATGCTGGCAAAAGCAACAACTATCTCACATGAGCACAGAAAAACAGTATGGTACAAAATTGATCTGGTCAGAGCTACAGTTTAAAATCACAGATTGTATAAACTGGTCTTTTTTCACTCAAGCAGCATTAGCAAAACCATCCTATGAACTGATGTGAGTTACCTATTGCTGGCCAGTTTTTCATGCACCAACACATTAAGAGCAGCACAGTTTTGCTGTTTCACAAGCAACCCTGATTTTCCTCTCACAACAGGGGAGCAGCAATCCCTATTAGTTCTGTGCTGGGCACGAATTATTTTGTACAGCTTCATGGGACAGACATCAGAAATCATATTTCCATTGCTAAACATGTATATGGATGTACAGAGCTTTCCTCTAATTCTTTTTCTTTTTTTTTTGCTTTCTACAGCAAAGTTTGCTGTCACAGTAAAATTGCTTGTGGGGAATAAAAAACCCTGAATTTTTAGCTGAACAAAAAATTTCGTAGTTGACTTAAAATTAGGCTGGAATTAGATGGAAGACGCCTGTGCTTTGCTTCATCAGGATTTAACATGGAGCAAGCTAACTTGAGCTCGGTGCTTTGTTGCAAAATTTAGGGGATACAAGAAACTAAGAGGAATGAAGCTACAGGGTAAGATGGAAATGAAAAATCCCCACCCACCACTCGTGCTCATTCCCCTCAGGACATGTGTATTTTACAGTCAGAGGAGCATGACACATCCAAATGCTGACAGGAGCATCCCCACAGCAGCACCCAGCTGGGCTGCAGGCAGTAACAGGGGCCCGGACCACATGGAGCAAGGAGGAACTAGAACAGGGAGATGAGGTTTACTAGGGAAAAAGAGAGCAAGTTCCTCACTTTAGCTAATCTGGGGTAAAAAAAAAAAATCACTGGAGTCATGCAAGTCCTGAGCTGGCAGATCAGTTAGCAATGAAATGTGATGGAGAATGTGGCTTATCCCGGCTTGGCTGGCATGTGACAAACCATGTCTTGCCACTTTGCCTCTCCCAGAACGTTACCTCTTGCTGGTTAAGAAAACATCTTTTCTTCATGCAAATGCACAGAGACCCAGGCCCTGCAGCTCAGCAGGGGACCATGGGGAGAGCCCAGGAACACGGCTGTGCCCTTTGCCGTGTGCGGACTGCGAGTGTAGATCTGGCCATTACGTGAAGCATTTATTTGGCCAGTGCCACAGAAAATGCCATTGGTTCTCAGGTGAATCATTTCCTTTATTAAAATTTCTCTTTTATTTTTGAAAGTCTGAAATGTGTGGGTTTTTATGGTCCGGAAGAGAAAAAAGAATTCTTAGCGGGGAGAAAAAGATTTTCAGGCTCCTTGTCCATCTGTACAGAGACTGAATTTAAAAGGTTAACACCAGTACAGAAAATCTAATAACATGCCAAAAGTGGTCAGTAAACAATTACTTGGTAAAAACACCGCATACATAGAGGAAGGAACAGAAAATGGCAGCTCACAGGAATAATTCTTAAAACTTAAAACTAAAATAGAGGTTGCTGCAGTTGCTCCTTAATGGTGTTTACATTCATGTGAGGGCAGAGTAGACTAAAATGGCCTCCTTTTTTCCCTCCCCCTGTAGTATTTATGTGAAATACTACGGTTTCTACAAAAAAGGCCCTTGAATATTTGAGTAAGCTTTTACTTTAGTGTCTGTCAGTGTGAGTTTGCAAAAGGCACTCCTTTTATCTTCTGGAGAGATTACAGTACAAGCAGCAACAGCAAGAGCTTTGCTGTGCTATCCTGCATTAGGCTCAACTGACACTTAGGAGAAGCATGAGTAGGCATGAATACTTTAGATTACAGACCTTTGGCTGAAGCTAGAATTAAAATTTCTATCTTGTAGGGTTTTTTCAGTAAAGGCAGTAGATCAACTTGACATTTGTGGGCTGAGACCATGACGTTCACTTCATAATAGCTGACAAAATTTATTTTGCCAAGCTGAAATTTCTTTAAACATGAAGGAAGAAAGCATAGTTTCCAAAATCACCTAAATCCCTTTGTGAAAAGTGACTATCATGCTTGGGGAATAGAGTCACACTGAAAAACCAGCACACTCTGAAATTCTTTCTGTTGTTTTGCATATTTAACTCCTGGTTAAGAGACTTTCTAAGCATGTAATATACAACAACATTGATTTAAAATTAAAAAATAATGAAATATAAATGTGAAGAAAAGTTTACGCACTTGTTTTACCTGTATGAGTCCTGGTATGAGTCTTCAGATGATCAGATCTGGAGAACTTTCTCTGACAGGTTTTACACTGGAAGGGCTTCACACCTACAAGACAAAAAAAAAAAAAATCTATTTTTACATCCCAACATCTTTTGGAGGGGTGGGTGAAATCATATATTTCTGAAATTTCAAAAGCCTGGATTTTTTTGTTGTACTAGTTACTGGAACTGCTCCTCCCTGCTCCGTGCCTACACATTACAGAAAGTTAGTCATTAATCAGGCTACCACCCCTTTGTAACCTCATCTTCCAATGTCTGGGTCTGAAGCATCTGAACATCATAAACAAACACCCACTTACACTGTTGGACTAAGGAGGATCTGCAAATGCTGTTAATCCTGATCCTGTGGTTTGGCACTACTGGTATTGTGTATAAGCAAATATGCCATAAGAGGAATCAAGGTGCAGAAGTATATTTTTATATGCTCCCACCAGGTTTAACCTACTTCACATTTCTGCTCTACCACGACACACAGGTCTTGGGCACTGCTTCACACAGGTGTGTTCTAGCATGCAGTTGCTAAAAATCTATCATGCCAATAGAGTAATTTTACCACCAGCTTTCAGATAACATCTCTCAATAACACTGTTTAAGTTTAGAGATAGAACATCTTACACAGGCAGAAATCCACCTGTGAAGAACTACTACTCACTGAAGAGCAGTGAGTAAACCAATTGCCAGACCAATCCCCGAAATACAGGAGACCCAGATGCAATTTTTTGTTGTGACTCAGAGTACTCTGAAGCCCTTTCTCATGTTCCACGCAGTGCCCTCATGGTTCCACCCCCAGCCAGAGGGCTGGAGCCACCACCATCTCCTCTTTTGTGACTTTGAGAAGGGCAGCTGCCTCCCCTGTCAATGGGAGACCCCCAAGAACTCCTGAAACACTGAAATGGGCTGTCTCATTGGTTTCCAGAGAGTGGTGTACGTGCAAAAAAGAACATACTGAAGTTGAACTGAAGTCACAAGTAGTTTTGGTTGCCTTGGAACATTTCCCCCATTAAATGATTCACTGAGAAAGAGTCTAGCTAGGATCTGGACCCATTGATGACTGCTGCTGCCCTTCTGCTGGATGTGAACTGCCATGCACTTTCCAGGCTATTTTTGCAACTCAGCCAGACAGGTCTTTGATGGTTCTCTCCTTGCTGCTCCTAGAGTCCTTCTTTAGTTGGCAAAATTCAACAGAGGCTTCAAGCTAAGCCTGAGTGGTTTGCTGAATTGAGACCTTAAGCATTATAGTTTAAGGTGTGACTTTTCTTTCTCTACTTCTGCTTTCCACATCTAAGCACACAGCAATACCACAAGCTTCTCAGGTTATGCACATGCACCTATCAGCATTGCCACATGATCATTCACACACCAACAGTAATGCTTTTCAGCATTCATTGGCAACTTTTTCTTGCAGAACTGTTTAGTTTTCAAAAATAATACATTCCCTATATGGGGCATACAGGATGGAGCAGTGTCATTAAGAAAGCTGTTTCAAAAGATGGTGTTGGGAAGTAAAATCACCTGTACAACCACAGTAGTGCTGAAAGGTTAATTAAACAAACGAGCCACAGCCCTCTCCTAAAACTAACTTCAGGAATTTGGCACTGTGTATGAGCAGACAACATTAGAAAATTAGAAGTTCAGAAGTATACTTTGAGGTCACAATTCACACATAAAGATGAGCTCCAATTAGTAGAGAAGTCTTGTAAACAAACCTGTGTGTCGTCTTTGGTGCCGTTTGAGTTGGTCTGAACGAGAAAATCTTCGTTCACAGTCCTTAAAATCACACTGATAAGGTTTTTCACCTGTAAAGGATAAACACATTTATCAGAAAATGTGGCTAAGTAAGTGAATATGTCAACTAGAATCAGAAGATGAAACCTTTTGCTCTGAAAGTCTTCTCTCTCTATAGCAGTCTAGTGGTAGACCAGGCTTCATTTGCTTTAAACCATAAAACTCTGTTGGAAAGGCTGGCACAATTCTACTGCATGGACACTGATACCAAATCTGCCCACTCTAAGAAAATAGTCTATTAGGTTAAAGCTACAAAAAAATTTCAGATTGCACGGGTTTTTAATTTTTTTTTTTTTTATGCTGGAAAAGAACAGGAATCTCTTGGTTTATATTTCTGTAAAAACCACATTAAACCCTTTCCACCTGTCTCAGTAGTACATCTTTTGTACAAAGGATCAACTTGTAGTTTGCTCTAAATTGGATTTAAAGCAAAAACTAAACAAGTTACATCAATGTAGATGGCACTAAATTAACTGCACTAAATTCATTAAAAGAAACTGAGCAAAATTCAACCACAGAAAAACGCATATTCTTCCCCAAAACACAAATAAGGTTTCTTCCATAAAGTACTACTAAATAGAAATTCTCATGTAGCTGCACAGGTCCTACAGTCAAGGCTATGAATTATTCCAAAGCCTCATGTAAATATAAACTCTTCCCCTCCTCCCATCCAGGTCAGCAGAGATTCCCAGGGTGGGTTTTCTCTGGGATGAAAAGTGAGATTCTGAATTTTTTTAGAAAATGAAATCCCTACAAGCTAGTCTCAAATGAATGGGTTTCAATGCAAGGGACTTCACCAACCACACAAACATGCAAAAAGAAATGCAGTAACCAAGGAGTTTGACGAAAAAGGGAAATACTGCCAGCACGTAGCAGAGCACAAAGTTGGTTAATTTGGCCAGCACAAACCAGAACAGTTGCTGTTACAGGAGGAGCTGTATGATCTTTCAGATCTGATTCACATCTAAGACTAAGGTCCCTTTGCACAACAGTGAAATCCTGCCAAAGCCTCAGATACAACTACATTTATTCCTACATAAAACCTAGTTGCAGTGCCATAGCACAGAGGCCTCAGCACAAGCAGTAATGAAACATCTCCCACTGCAAAGCTGGGAGGATCCCAGGCTTTATCTGGAAGGTACACACAAGTGCAGCTGGGACCTGCTTTGTCTACTGTGGGAAGCTGAGATGTAAACCAAAGGTTCAGTAGGAAGCACCTACAGAAAAACATCAGCTGAAGTGGTTTATTATTAAATCAGTGGGTTTAATCTCTCTCTGTATAATTTTGAAAACACATCAGTTTGATAAATGTTCATTGCAAATGTCTACATTTCTGCTTCTACTATGATGAGGAAATGTATTCTGGTTTCACTGGTATTCCAAGTCTAGTTTAAAGCAGAGGCCTTCCAATCCAGGTGACAAGGAATAAGCAGCATATTAAGGAGAGCATTCCAAATTCATTCTGGTATAGCTGAAATCAAAACAAGCTAACTTCCTGTGACAGTCACCCAAAGGAGTTTTACTGATTCTCAGACCTAGGTGTGGACAATTTCCATGTCTGCTGTGCTTAATTTATTAGCATGAGAGATTAAAGTTGCCACAGGTGTTTGAAATAGTTCCATACACTTTGACCGCAAGGACTCCCTGGGGGGGGCCTGCTTTTCAGAAACCACTTACTTCCAAGGAATTCAGCCCTTTGGCAGATTTAAGAGGGGGAATGTCAGCAGAGCAGAATGCAGTGACAGGATGATTGTCTGCTAATTGCAATATAAACGCAAAAGATGGTTAAGGAAGTATTTGAATAAAACAGCATAGTGGGTCTGATGGCACACACATGAAAGTATTTCTTTAAATACTTTGAAAAATAGTCTTGATTAAATTAAAGACAAATTTAACCGATGCATATATTAAAGGAATCAATCCAAAACGTTTACATAGGGATGTGATGACGTGTGGAAAACAAGAAGCAAATAAACAAAAAGAGGCACAACATTTGGACAGAAATCCTAATTTCCCTTTCCTTCTACATCTTCCATGTCAGCTAGTGCCAAGCAAAATGCCTGCCAAAGCTGACTGTCACATGCCTATAGCTCCTTTAAGTTTCATCAGGACAACTGAAATGTCCCAGATTAGAAAAAGCCTGTTAGTACCTCATTAAATTCCTATACCCAGAGAGGTTAGAGCAGTGTTTAGTTTCCCCAGGCCTATTAAAGCCTCTTCAGTAAAAGACTCAAGTCTCTTTACTTGTGAAAATATCCCATAATGCTGTCACATTCTCATGTGACCACACACAATTTCAAAATAAAACAGGAGATGCAGATGAAGCTTCACCAGCCCTTCCCTCTGGGGGAAGGCTTCTGTGATTACTGAAAGAGGGCACACAGAAGAAAGGCCAAACTTGTTGCATAATGAAATAGCAAAGATGAGAGAGGATAGAGGGAACAGCAGATCTTTAACATTTAGCAAAATACTTAAAAAAAAATAAAGCTCAACCATTGCAGAACAAGTGTGAATCAACCTTTGCACATATTGCAATAAATGCTTCTAATAAAATAAACTTATTTGCTCAAAAATAGATAACCTGAACAAGGGGAAGGGTGCACATTTTCAAGGGGCAAATGCATGGGAAAACAGAAAATCCTACTGTTGTAGCAGTTGCACAAAATATTCATAGTCATTGCTTTTAATTAGGGAGTTCTGCAAGGGCAAAAGCCCATCACTAACAAGAAAACATGAGGAGAGGAGGCTGACTTTGAAACCAAAGACTGACTGCAAGTGTGAATGAGAATCTGATGGTTGGTCTATTCTTCCTTCACCAGTTTAAGCCCATTTTCTTAAATAAGTATACCCACTTAATCAAACAAGCACAGCCTCATGATCACAACTTTGCCTCGGTAATACAACATTTTTCTATTCAATATAATCTGCTTTAGCAAACTTAGATAAAATGTATGTTTGTTTATTTAGTAGGGAGCCTTTACAGATAACATTTTCTGTCATCTTCACACCGTAGTTCAGCTGTGACATGTCATTACTGTGCTGAAACTAATCTTGCATTTTAAATTCAAAAGTATTCTTATTTTACTCTGCAGAAATGACGGCCTGAAAGCAGCCCATGCTGGGTGAGGCCAAAGGCCCATCCAGCCCAGCAGTCTCCCACCTTGGCTCACTGAAGATGCCTGCAGGAGAGCAGAAGATAGCAAGGATGCAGCAGTACTTTCCCTGGACACTCTCCTAGATTCCAGCAGTTCATGAGTTCGCAACTTTCTAAGCCAAAGATGGCTTTCTGTTTAACACTTGTTAATGAAATTTCTTTCCAATAATTTGTCCACTTGCTTCTTTAACCCAAGCAAGCTTTCATCTTCTGTGGATGGTATTCCATGGCTCAGGTATGAAGGTCAGTGTTTCAAAGCAACATCAATGAAAGGGTGCTACCCTAGGACTTACTACTCCAGACTTCTAAGAGTCTCCAGACTCCAAGAGTCCCAGCTTGGGCACAAGCACATCAGTCTATCAACCTGTTATCTCTGTGTACAGAGGACACAGCTCTGTCTTTCCCAGGTGTTGTAATGATGAACTGCACTGACTGTAAAGCATTTAGCACCATAGTGGCACACACGCCCTAGTAAAAGCATATTTGCCTTTGTCCAAGCAAAGAAATCATTGTTAGATGATTATTAGACCTCACTACTTACATCTCCCAGAGCTTCAGAAATTAATCACCAAGACCTGAGTCCCCTACCACATAAAGGACAACCTTCCTGATCTACAGATCCTCACACTTCACCATAGAAGCTCATACCTGCAGTTGAGTATATTTAGGCAAAAGAATAATCCTGGCAGAGCATATTTCCTCTGCAAACATGCTCAGCTCTGTGTTAGAAGAAATCTAGTTTTTCTGATGAGTGGCACTCAACCCAAAGGGTCTCTGGCAAGAATGCTGATGTTTCCACCACAAGTGAAATTTATGGAGGTCTAGACATCAATTTGTTTCTGAAAGGAAGTGTCTGAAGTCTGCCACAGAATGACAACTCGCATTATTTGCTGTACTGTTGAAAAGTTAGATGTATTTTTTACATTTCCTTTCAGGGGCCTATCTGCTGCAGCAAAATAGATTGAGATAAGAAAAAAGCTTTTTTGGCTGTACATGTTTCAATAAAGGCATTGTTGAGAATGAATAAGCAGTCTTGGAGGGTACAAAATGTTAACATATTTTCAAATGAGGCTGTTTGAAACTTTGGGAAAAACTGATTATAGAATTCAACTTTGTGTTTCAGGGCCTTGTTCGGTTTTGCAGTGATGCAACTGGTGAAGAATGGAAGATCTGATGAGCCAGTCTTTGTATGTATCTATTACAGAAAAAAAAAAAGGTAACCTAGAGCAAACATTATTCTGCAAAGATAATATCTGTTGGTTTAATATTAGATATATGTAACAGCTTGTTTTCAAATCACGTGTTCATAATTTTAAAACCTGACCTACCACTACACTAAGATACTTTAAGCTGGAAGAGCTTCAAATCCATGAGTGAATCCAGGACCACCTTACAGGAGGAGTAGTAAAATTTTATGTTGGCTGAGGAGAGGTATACCAAACACAACCCAATTATCCTCCACTTCAGCTGACTTTTGACAGCTCTCCTGATTTTAGACTGGCTCTCCAGGATTCTTCTCCATCGAAACAACGGAACGGAAGAGGAAGAGACACATCCCTTTGTTTATTAAGAATATTAGGTGTTATGGTTGCCAACTGCTTTCCGCCTAACAGGCTGATTCCACCAAGCCCAATTTCTTTACCTAGTAGAGAACTCTAGAACTGGGGTTTGGAGTTCATTGGGTTACAAACAGAAAGATGATCAGAGAGCCCAAGAGACACCCATATAATTATCAACATAAACCAACAGCCTCGCTGGAGTCATACTGGCCTCTTAAGGTAGCCCCTGCCATACAGAAACAGCAGATGGAGAAAAGAAAGAAGGTGCAGAGAAGTGTGAACTGTATCTACCATTACTGTTATCAACAAGACACATTCTCCATAGTGATGATTGATCGGCCCTCGGACAAAACTGGTTTACAAATTTTGCTTTTCAAACCAGGGTTACACAAAGACATGAAATTACAAAGGAGACTGGAAATGGATTTGCATCACAACAGTCAGTTCAACTGCCCTGAAGAGCACGGGACTGGAAATTACCATTATGGCCACTAAGTCCAGACCATCCACACACCAAGCAGCCAAGAAAATATGTTAACTCAGAAATATTCCCAGACTATCCACTCCAGATGCTCCCTTACAGCATAGTTCACCAGGCACTCCCAAAAAACTAGGACTAAGAACACAGCAAGAGACAGGAAATGCAGGGCATCATATTCTAAGCCTCTACAGCAGCTGGGAATTTGGCAAGTAAAATTTCCAGATCATAATAATAGGAAATGTCTAGTGCCCATACAACAGGCTGAGAACAAAACCCTGCCAGCTGATAAAGAGGAGAACTCCCTTATAATCCTAAATCTGAATGCATCAGCCAGGCAAGTAACTCAAGCAATTTTCACACCAGCAGTGCACCATCCCTTGCTTCCTCTGTTTAGCTGCAATCAACCCTAAAATCTTGCATAGCAATGTTTGTATCAGAAAATACAAGCTCTGCAAAACAAGTCGGCCTCTTATGGAAAGTAACTTGAAAAGATTTGAGAAATAAATAAGTTTTGCTATCAACATATCAAAATGCTTGGGCAGAAAGGTCTGGGCCCCACCTGCACAGAAAAGATATTTGAGGGGAAAAAAATGTCTTTCCTCTACCCTGTTCCACTACAGCATAAACCAAGTGTGGGGCATGTATGACCTCAAAGACAATGGGAGAAGCCTCTCTAGGGGTGTTAGACAGCCATTGTCATAACTCCAGTGTCTTTTGGGGCTTTTGTGACTCTACAAGCCTAGATTGTATGTAGTATAATTCTGAAAACCTTCTACAGCTAAGGAAAAAAAATAAAAATATATAAGCTGAAGTCCTTGTGATTCATCCAGAAATAACATTGTGAAAGCCAAGCGACTAAATGGAATAAAATACAGGACCAGAACAACTAGTGACTGTTAAAATACAGAGTAAATCAATTTAGGAATGAAAGACACAGTGATTAGGATTAAAATTCAGAGCTGGTTAGGCATAGAGCAGAAACACTGAATGCAAAAGATCTCTAAATTTTCTTGTTTCCAATTTATTTACAGAAAATAGAATAGCATTTCTGCAGACCTCTGTCTCTAAAGATGAAATCCCACTTACAATCTAAATTATCTTGAATGCTTAATCTGAGCAAAGCTGAAGATGGCCATCGGAATATTTTGACACTTGCCCATTCAGAAATTAGAAGTGCTTTGTGTTCATTTCTCACCTGTAAGTATTTTATGCAATTAACCAACCACATGATCTCCAATAGCAAAAGCTTGCAACTATCTTTTATGAAATGTTTGACAATCTCCTAGGTCACTGCAGCATGGACTGTCCTTCTGTTCTCTCTTTCATCCCTTCGACCTTCTGGTGTATCAATGGCTAACTGAACACCTAAATCTGCAGATTTTATCCACAGATTTCTAGATTAGCACAGAAAGAACTGTATAAATAAAAATATGATAGGCAATCCAAAAAAATTCATAAGGATCATATCTGAAGACATATCATAATTTTATATGTCTAGCAGTATAAATCTTCCAAAAGGGGAAATAACTCTGTTTGCTCTCTGGCAAGGTGCAGCAGAGCATTTGATTTCCACATTTTGAGCTGTAATTTTTATTGCCTGAACTCAGAGAGAATCCAGACCTTAGCCTACAAAGGAATGGCTTCAGGCTCAATTTTTCATGGAAAGATCCCATAGCCAGGAAGCTATTTGCCAATCCCTGCCTCCACCCCCCCCAACCAGAAAAGGCTTACCCAGGAGAATAAGAGGATGCTAAATGTCTAGATTCCTCTTGCAGAAGAAACTTTCTAACAGTTAACATTAGATAAGATTTGGAGCAAGATTCAATGCTCCCAAATGAGGAGGAAAAGAAGGAAAAAATTAAAGGGGAAAACAATTCATAGCCCTAAATGATGCCCTGTAACAGTAAGGGAGAGAGGGAGGGAGAGAGGGAGGGAAAGAGGGAGGGAAGGAGGGAGGGAGGGAGGGAGGGAGGTGATCTACTTGCTGTCGGTGGTGCTCTGTGTTTTTCTTCACTAGATTCAGAGGGTCTTCTGCATCCAAAAGAGGGATTGCTCAGATGACAGAGGACACAGACACTCCTCTGACAGATTCTCACAGTCCCTGACCTGGCAGTTCATTTCTTGCCCCCTATGCTATTTTAAAACCCCCCTGCCCACCTTGCTGTGCAGTGCTGCGCCGTGATTTATACCCACCAGTGTGCTTTCTGCTGTGCATCTGCAAGTGGGACAACTTGAAGTATCTCTTGTTACAGCCCGGGTAGGCACACATGAAGGGACGCTTCTCATTCGTCTCACTCGCCGATCGGACAATGGTTGGAGCGACTCCTGGCACCCGCCGGACATCCTGCAATGACAGAGACCTGCTAATGCAACCTGCGTGTTTTCCAGCTCCTACTTAGCATATTCAAAGACAAACAATCAGAGGCACTTCGCCAGGACAAAGAGATGCTTACATAGATCACACTGTAAACAGGCAGTTTTATTTGAGTCTACATTAACGATCTGCAACCTTATCATACCTTCATCTGTTCTCTGCAGAGTATCACGGTTATTCGAAGGTGAAATACAGTGAACTCTACTTAGTGAATTCTCTCACCAATATTTATGCGTAATGGCTCACACTGTGACCTCCTGTATAGCCACACAATCCTGGTAGAACTCTTACTGGCATGGGAAATAGTTTTAAGCTTATACCAGATAAAAGCATGAGCCAGACTATTACTATCCTCTTTATTTTAAATACTCATATGAAGTTAAAGGACAAGGAAAGTAATGTCTTGGATTAATACAACCTGATTATAAACAAAACAAAAACAACTGTCTAGGTGGAGCTGATGAATAGTTCAGCCTTAATGCATTTTGGCCACTGTCACAATGTTCCATCAAAGATGATCTCCTCCTTCTGGGACAATTAACTTCCTTAAACAATGTCAGCCACTTACTTTTATTCACTCAACAAAAGCTGCCTCAGGAACCTGTTTCTGAGAGCTTGACACGGAATAATGACTTGCTAAACTATACAGAAAAGGAAAATGAGAAAAGATGCTATCTAAAAACACCGATGTACGATGTACGTTGACAACACAGAGCAAGAAGAGACAGATATTCTGTAATGACTTTGCCATCAGTTTTAAGAAGGTATATCTTTTACAGTGGTATTTATTAATGATATGACTGTCTCAGAAAGGAGGAAATTAACTCCTGTGAATGGTAAATTCCTTCCAAATACTCACTAATTACTTAGTCATTAGGACACGATCACATATTCTATTTTGTTTTAAGGAAATACATTTAAATTAGTGAAGTTTCAGAAATACATAAAAGCAAAATGTCATCTAACAGTTTCACACATATATGGTTATCAGACACAGTCCACTGCAACCACAGAAGCTCAACAGGGTCAGAGTGAATGGAGCCAGAAGCTGGAAAGGGGATCATATGTTTGGGACCATCCTGAGAAGGATGGAAGGAATATTGCCTTGCAGGTATAACTTTAGAAGAAGACATGAGGAATTTTAAATGACTGTGTCAGAAAGAAATATTAAGTTATAGCTTAAGTAATAGCTTTAGTGAAGCCAGGACATTTACATAAAGCATTTCTTGGTAACACAAAGAAACCAAAAATCAAGGATGGCTTTATAAATATCAGTGAAATAGTAAATTAACGCTATAAACAGGCAGCAGTTTTACTTTCCAAAGGAGAATGCCCTACTCTACTCACTTGTATGCCTCTGAAAACTCCATGGGTGTGTATTCTGTATTGGGCCCCACAGCTGTATAACATGGGAGCACTGTGGTTCTCATTTTCATATCCTGCTGTATGGCTGCAAATAAAGAGGGGAACAATGGAAAAATTAAATATTTTTCAGTACCCAGCTCCAGGTGAGAGGTTTCATTTCTTACATCAGTGATAACATATGCAGAGTTCACTTTTACAGCCATAATATCCAAGTTCAAATTAAATTCACCAAAGGAAACCCACTCTGCCTTCAGATGAATCTGCTCCCACTGGCACAGTGCACTGACTCCATACATACATCTTTTAGTATCCATCAAGACAGTCCAGAAAAAAAAAAAAGAAAAAAAAAAAAGAAAAAAAAGAAAATAAATTGCCATGATTTAAACTCTGATGTATTTCTACAAAGATTTTAGGTAAGAGGGAAAAATTCACATAGCAGCACAACAGTGTCATGTGCACATATACACATTATTTATCAGTTAAATGTGGGGCTGGCTATTGCTAATATCTTTTGGAATGAGCAAAATGCCTCAAGTTTCACATTAAGTGCAGTGGATTTTTGTCAGCACCTCATGACTCAGATATTACCAGATACTACCAAGAAAGTGATGACATTTATAAGAATAGCAGTCATGTACTCATAAACAGAGATTACAAATCAGTGTCTAAACTATTTATCCCACATATCAGCTTGCAGGATGCACTACAAATTAACCCTTTATAAAAATAAAATAAAATTATAATAACAAAAAAAAATCAGCCTATCCCTACTAGGTACAAATTTTCAAGATTTCTCATGCAATACATTAATTTTCAAAATTTGCAACTTTTGCCATGTTTTGTGTGTGTCACAGCCATATGTTTCATCTAATTTTGTTCTTCAAAATCCGGTGTGCTCCTGTCCAGAATGTTGGAACATTGCTGTGTTTCCTGTTTGCAGCCTTCTTAATGTCAAAATACTGTAAATACATTTAGGTTTTATGTTTGAATGAGTATGTTACATTAATGTGTACATTATCACATGCAGATATATATATTGGCAGTGGTAAGTGTACATGTTTTACACAACACTAGAAATTAGAAAGTGCAGAACAAAGCCCAAGGGCACACATCTAGGGACAAAGATGGATCTGTAGGATGTTATCCCAGTCTTTGCCAAATGCTTGCAATAGCAATTTGAAGGGGTCCCTGAGGCCCAGACTCTCATTTCACTGGTCCTTCCTTTCTCTTCGCTCAAAGTTCATGTGCAGAGAGTAGAATTACAAGGAATTTTTAAACCTCTTAAGTGATTTGCAGAACAGGCAGTGGAACTGGAACATGGGACACGTCTAAAGGGTCTGTGAAGCTCGGTGAGGAGGAGGGGAGCAGTGTTTGTGAGCAGCTCTGGCTGCAGCGGGTGGGTTGCGCTCCTCGTCACTCGGCCCCACAGCGACTCGCTGGCTGTCACTTGGCAAGTGGGTTCCCTGGGGTCTATTCCTTTGCTGCTTTACAACACCAGCTTCAAATCCTGCCTCCACCTGACTATTCAAATCAAAGCCCACACCTTTTGGGAGGGTATGCTCTGTTTATTTCAATTTTAAGCAGTAAACAGGTGACCATAATGAAATAAGTTATAGAGGGGTGGCAAGAAAGCATCTCTGATCTGTAGTAATGTCTGTAATAATAGATAAAGAAGATGTCATTATCTGATTTAAATGGATTAAACTCTTCTGTAGATATGCACCATGTCCAAATAAATAGGGTCTCCTCTCTCCCTAGGGCCCAGCTGTGGCCTTTTGCACCCTAATATAAGTCACAAATTACCATTTGCTGTTATCATTTGCTGTTACTATTTGATCAGTTCAGGTTCCCCCCCAGCATCAATTTTTCCTCTCTATTTAAAGGCAGCAAGTCTGTACGTGTTAAAAAGAAAAGGGGGAGGAGGAAGGATGTTGAAAACACCCAAGGTATGGTGATATACCTGTTGATCACAAATTACACAGTGCATTTTAAAACAGAAATGAAATGAGAACTACCATCAATAAGGAGGAAGTTCTCCAGCAGAAGCTATTGCTGATCTGTAACACAGCAGTAATCAAGGGTAAACATGAACTTCAGCGTTGGTCACCCTGAGTAACCATGTAACCTCCCATTCCCACCTGTCCTAACAACCCTAAACACTACAATAAACAACAGTCAGATAAGAAGAATTCCCAGGAGAAGCAGGAATATGCAGTAAAAGCTCACACCATAAAACACAGCCCCGCTTTCCCTCCAAATTCTCATGGTTTTCATCTTTCAGTGATAACCTCTCTTGTAAAGACCAGTCAGTTCTGAAGTAATTCCTCCCAGGAATAAGAAACAGAACAAAGACCCTGCTTGTGCCCTAAGGAATGGCTCCATGAAGGAGAGGTATCCTCCAGATGATCTCTATCTCAATTTTTATTGCACATTTGGGAAGCCTTCCTCAACATTCAGCCTCTTACACATTTCCTCATGTTATTTCTAGCTATACTTCATTAAAACTGTACATACAACTGCAAAGCTGTGAAGATTAAAACCTGTTTTCTGAGCCTCTAGACTCATAATATACTAAGTCCTTAACCAGCTCCCTAGGAGAGACACTTGAATAATCAGGAGCCCTAATTCTCATTTAATATTGGGCACATTTCCATCGGCTTTGGCTGGTACTCAGCGTGGCCATATGGATGATGACAGCAAAATGGATCACGAGAGATTTCTTGGTTAAAATACTGTTTATTCATTATGAAGCACTAAGGAATAATTTGACCTTTGGGGAGATAGGAACTAACAGGTGGATATTCTTTCCAGCCAGTGGGAAACTGGAACACTGAAGGAGGAGTTCTCACAAACTGTCCCTACAACGCTGCTCCCTTGAACTTCAGCCTTCACTCTGCATCGGTAGTGAACTCATTGTGAAAGACAATTCTTTTTCTCCCTGCCTCTTTACTCCATGCATCCATGATGTATGCCCCAAAATGTGCACCACAGTTGGCACAGTTGGCTTGTTTCATATGGCTGCAACTTATATACTATAATAAAAGCAGTGAGAGAAGAACCGATATAAATCTAAATACATTATTAAACTCAAACACCCGCTTTATTGCACGCAAGAGACAATGAGCAGATGCAGTGCCACAAACATGAGCAATACAAGTAACTGATGAGTTTATATCTGCAATAAATTAACTAAATGGAAATCTCCAGAGGGTAGGACATTTCTTAACTTTCATCTTTTCTGATTGGGCACTCTTGTGTTTAACTAGGCAAAGAGACAACGCCTTGAATGCTCAGGGCACCAAATCTATACATATAATAATGAAAAATTATCCTGATAGACTCCCAGGATTAGATGACAGTCTAGATCTCCACCAAAGCACATGCTCTCTCTCAGCAGGACAGGCTGCTCAGGCAACACCACAGCAGCCTGGAGAACTGCCAGCGGAGCCACTCGCTGCCCTGCTGCAAGTGCACTCTGAGAGCACAGCCAGAGCTCCTATGCTGTGCCTTGCCCTGCTCCAAGGGCTGAGCAGCCCCCAGGAGAAATCAGCTAAAGCCAGGGGCATGATCAGGGAGCAAACAGTTGAATTAACCAAAAAAAATTTTTCTTAAAAAAAAAAAGGAAAGAAAAATAGAAAAATCCCCAGTAAGGCCCAGAGTTACAGTCAAGAGAGACACGACACTGATCCCTCCACAGGTCCTAAGTGGACTCAAAACTAAGCAAGGCCAGATGCAGCCAAACTGGCTTGCCAGGATCCAACACAAATTTTTGTTTGAGCAAGGACTGGAGGATTTGGCCTCACAGTCCAGTTCTGCCTTTGCTTGTAAATATACAACTCCCTTTAACTTCAATGGGAACTGCACAAGGGCAGAACTGGACTATAAATATTTAGAGTTCGGGTTAGTTGGTGAGAAAAGGACTCAGTATATTTTATTCTCTGGATCTAGACAGCCAGAAACAGACCTGGAAACAGAGCCATAAAATGCAATTCTAGATAACTGGGAAACAAAGGCTGATACTTACACAACACGGAATGCTAAGGAAAGGCTCTGTTTTGTAGAGTATTTAAAGGGCTTGCATTTACCATTAGCCCAGCAAATCCTTAACACTCGGAGAGTAGCTCTTTTAAAATGATTAATCTCCAAGTTGTACAGATTGTACAAAGATTAATAAAAATGAAGGTTTTACAGATGAGAATGTGTGATGAAAAACAGAGCAGCTTTAGAGAGTTGTATCAATCTGAGTGGTTATAAAAAAAAACCTCATAAAAGATGACATTCTAATCTGAATATTTTAAAAAATAATCAAGCTGCAATTTCTCTCTCACACCATTTTTACTTTGTTAGACTGAAATTGCCTGTCTAATGTATAAAGCAGTTACAACTTAATCTGAAGAGTTAAGCTTTTTATTATTATTTCATAAACCAAAAAAGGGAAGCTTTAGGGCACACTGAGGAGAGTTAGAAAATTTCAGATGAAATGTGAATACACATTGATTCATGAGATTCAGACTTGGAAGAATAAAAAAAAGCCAGAAAAAAAAGATTACATAAAACAGGCACCACATTAAGCCTCAATTTAATTGTGTTTCAGTGCAGGAACAGGAATTTTAGGGTTTAGAAACAGAGCCAAAAATGAGGCAAAGTGAGGGTGTGGGCTAGTGCTGTTGATAACAGAACATAAAGGAAGAGAAGTAGAGCTAATTCCCTCTGCTAAAATATTTACCATCCTAGCACCCTGGGAAAAATAAGTATGAAGACAGCAAAAAGATTCTGATTAGTTATATAGAAGATTCTGTTTCTGCCTGGTTTTTGTCTAACACTATTACAGAGGGTGGAGTATAAAGCTGCATTTTTATCTGTACTTTCCAAGGCAAAGGGATATTAAAAAACACGATTTCACAGATAAGAGCTCTTCTGCCATCTTCAATGAGAGAACTAGCTGGCTGATGAAAGGAAGGATCTGGATTTTCAGGGCATCTTAGTATTTCTGACTTCAATAGTCTTTCTTTGGTTTGACCTGAGTGGAATCAAGATTGTACCCAACACTTACTTTCAAAATGAGACCCTCAGTTATAAGTGGGAAAGGATCAATTCAGTATTAGAGATAGTAGGTTATTGTCCATTTCCAGTTCATCTTGACTGCAGAACTGAACCTAAGTAGAAAGTTTTCCACCTCAAAATTTTACTAATAATGCCACCAAAGCTAAACATAAAAGCTTTTGCAATTCACTCCTAAACAAAACAAGTTTTCACTGTCTTGTTTTAGATGCAGTTTAAAAGTGTTCTGCAGAGAGCACACCTAATATGTCTTCCAGTGAGTGTGAGAAAACAGCAATAAATACCAGTTTCCATGGAACATGCTGAGTATTTAACACCCAAGCAAAACTAAAAGGGGAAAACCAACATTTTGTCTGGTTATGCACTCAATTTCAGATGACTGTGGGAAATATGGATCAAAACTTTTTGCTCGAGCAGCTGAAGAGACAATTTTGTCAAGTATTGCTGACACTTCTTGTCAACCATGCCATATCATTTCCTGCTTGTTATCAGTTATTTTCATGTAACTTTTATGCATAACTCACCAAAATATCAAGAGGGGGTTTATAGTCATGAGGTCTATGTACTCTTATAACTACTACACAATGAAGCAGTGTGTTTCATATTGGATAAACAAAAAAACCCCATGAAAATATTAAGAACAGACACAAATTGAAAAGGTGTCCACTAATGTGGGACATGCATTTTGATATGTCTGGGACCTGAGTTCTCAGGTCAGCAAAGGACCCACTGGCTTTCCTGCAACAGTATAAATCTAATCTCAGCAGCTCCAAACAAAATACCGCAAAATTAGGAACAAATCATCAGCAAACAGCCTGAGGAGATAAAATCCAGTCTCCCAGGGGTGTTTATTGCCTTAGCAATGAAGCTTTCCTTTTGGATTCTTGAAGCTGCCGGCTCGCAGACAACAAGCCCACCTTCCCTCTTGTCTACCCAAAGTTCAGAAGGTGACAGAGAGGTCCCTGGACAAACAAGCAACACAATCAACACACCAGTTCACAAGGCACTGTTCTTCCCTCACCTGAGTTATAAGAACAACCTGAGCTCAATCAGAGCTCAATCGAGTTGGCATTCAGAACCTAAATGAAAATCTAAAATGCAGATTCAAGTCAGCTGGACTCTGTGGTAGAAGTAGTGGGTTGTTTTCTTCTCCAGGGACAGCTCCTCGAAGAGAGAAGCTCATCTTGGGCCATCAGACATCCTTTTGGTTTGCCAGCAAGTAGAAACATCTAAAACTCGTGGCTGCAGCCTTTTCTATGTGCTTCCCCATTTACACCTCTCTCCCCTTCCCCTGCCAGTCTGTCACTGTTGCTGTACTCTGCCAGAAGACAACATCTCACTTCACCTTAGATGTCTCTCTTCACCACTTAGCAATGGCTGGGCAGGGACTCTATTCCATGCCTTTTACTGCTCACCTCTTCTTGTCTCAGGCCACGCCTTCCACAGATTCCTAATGCTTAGAGCTACCAAAAGCACTCAAAGACTAAACTCCACTGAGACAAAGGAAGTTCTTGCTGTCAGTTCCGATATCCAATATTAAAATATCCGTGGAGGAAAAAACACTTGGGAAAAGCAGACTTCTATGGCCTTAAAGACATAAGCTGCAGCAGGCTCTGAGCAGACAAAATCATTCAATAGTTTAGACGCCAGGCTTTTGATCACACACAAAGAGGACTGTTCCTAAGCTTGCAACTCAACAGGAATGGTTTTCACAATGACTGAAAAGGACACAGTTTTGGACACCTGGCAGTAGTCCTTCCTCAAATTCCAACTTTTAATCTGGGGTGAGGAGATTCTGGAGCTCATCACTCAAATATTGGCAAGAACATAAAGAGCTAAAACTAGAATGCTCTCAGACAAACTGCCAGGTAAATTCAGCAGAGAAACTGCTAACTAACACTGCCTGAAATGCATGGCAACAGCTTCATTTCAGTGTGTTAAACTTGTGCTGAACATGAACCCAGAAAGCAAGCTACTGACCTGGGCTGCTGTCAAGTATAAAGTGTATGACCTGTAAGTTTTATATAATTGTAGAGTTCTCTAACTGTTTGCAGAACTTACTGGCAATGTCTTCTTCCTTCTTACAATGTGCCTTATTGAAGCCAGGAAGAACTGCTGGGGAGAACTGAAGGCGAGGAGCTAAACAGGAACTGTCATCGTTGGACAGAATCTAGAAGCTCCATATTTCAACAGAAAGATTGATTCCAAAATTCTTAAATTACAACTACAAGATTGAGAAAAGCATCTGAAATACTAAACGCCTGGAAATCACTTATGAACAGTTCATATATTTTAAAGATGTAAATCTGGGGAAGAATACCTTATGTTCATGGCAACTGAGATTGGAGGTACTGTGTATTGTAACTCTCAGCCAGAAAAGACAGATAACTATTTTGGCTCATATTACCAGTGATGAGGCTATGTCTAGCACTGATTTTCCACAGATTCTACAATCTTGGCCTATACCAAAACTTTCAGCTTTGTTTTACCATAGATCATTCATCTTGATTTCCCCCCCCCCTTTTCATGCATCCTAGGTCACATACTTTACACTGCTAACAGTCTGACTCCTGGACAAGTAAGAAGCCATTTATTTTGTTCAGTACTCCTTTAATATTTCTATTGTGACTTTTTTTTTTCACTGAGTTCCCCAAAGAATAACCTCTTCCTTGCTTTAATAACTTGGACCTCAGTCAAGGTTGATGTGTTTCTCCATTTTGCAGGATATTTTCTTCAGAAGAGACAAAACAGTGTCTAATACTGAAATGACTGATCTTTAAAGGGTACAGTTTAAAGAGGAAATCAAAAACACTTATGGAAAAAAAAGTAGGAAATAACCTTTAAAAGAGGGGATCAGCAGCAAAGACAGTGAACTGTACACAACTGTAGGATTTTTGGATCTTCTTTAACCATAAGAGAGCTCCATGACAGACCTCTTCAGGCTCAATTCTCTCCTTCACTTCAATACAGATAGTTTACTATGCTACTATCTTCTCCTTCTAACCTTCAAACCACCATTTGTGAATGAGCTAGAAGCAGATCCACAACATTTTACTCCTTCATCACACGACAGAACTGTACACAAAGCCCACCTTGAACAAGAATTTTGACATTTATGGACAACTGCATGAAAGCACAGACCTATGCATGAAAGCACAGATCTATGCATGAAAGCACAGATCTATGCAAGGCTTTCCTCAGCCTCTCCCGTTGTTCACTTGGGGCAACACAAGCATAGACACTGAGAACGTCTCAAAGTTGGAGATACCCGCCTTCGGTGGGGGGAGTTTTCACAGCCAATTATCTTCTCAGAGCAGCGAATAATCTACTCTGTGGCTTTCTCTTGGCTAAGATCGAAAGGGTGGCTCTGTCACTCGTGGTGGCGATCGCAGGCGAAACGAGGCGAGGACACGGCTGTGCATCAGCCTCGCGGGTCTCGGTCCTGCCCGACGCGCCGGAGGATCCCCAACCCCGGCAGGGCTGATGGAGGCACCGGGCACAGGCACCGGAGCCTGACCCCCCTCCGTGGGCCGCCACCCCGGCGGGGCCCCGCGGCGCCTCGGAGCCTTCCTGCCCGCCCAGGCGCAGGAAGCCCCGCGGGGGAGGCGGGCCGGAGCCTCTTCCCGGCAGGTGGGAGGGCGACAATGGCCGGGAGGAAGGAAGCCGGGAGGCGGCCGGGCCGGGACACAGGACGCAGGGCCTGGCGAAGGCAGGGAAAGGGAAGAGGGATGGTAGGAAGGGGGCGACAGCTCAAGGAGGAGAGAGCGGAGGGGCCGCGGCTGCTCCTCTGGGACGGGCCCAGGGACCGGGAACGGGCACAGCCCATCCCTGCCCTGCCCGGGGACCCCAGCCCGGCCCCGGCGGGACAGGGCGGCTCCGGCGCTTCGGCTCTGAAACATCCAGGGCTGGGCTCCATGGGCGCGGCACCCCAGCCCTGAGCCCAGGCTATTGCAGGGATTATCAAAATCCCGGCAAACTGCAGCCAGATGATGAGCCATCCTCAGGACCGGACAGTATTCTTTTCGTGCAAGTGATGGGATTCAAGTCGCAAAATACAAGATGAAGTTAGCTCAGTAACACAGCTACACTAGGGCAACAGGTTAGAAGAGAACAAAGCTCCTTACCCCTTCAGTGTGGATCCCAAGTTCATTTGATTCCATGTCATGCATTCAAGCTGCGAGGTCATTTGATATAAATTGTCACTGTTGAGAAAACATGTAGAATTAGAACTAAAGTTACAAATACCAAATAAAAAACAATACATCAAGATATCAACAATTTCTTTGTTCTCGGTTTTAACTATAACTATCTAATAGCAGAAAGTAAATTTATTTTATACAATCCCTCTATCTACGTATTAAGAATTTAAAAAAAAAATAAAAGGAAATAGAAGAAAATAAAGGCTATGGATCCAAAAGTCCCTTTGAATCTGCAAGCCTGACGATTTTTAAACAGCTGGAAATGGAGACATAAAACTTCTTCCTTACAGAAAAATAATATCCGATATTGACACACATAATATTCGATATTGAAATGAGTAAAACGAATATAGGCAGCCGGGCGGAGTAACGCAGCGGATTATTTGTTTTAAAAAGTCAAATCTGTTAACTATTTTAACCAGGAGTGTGAGGGACCACGTGGGTAATGGAGTGAAACAGCTATCGTGACTCATGATGGATGTTACTACATAGAGGGGCTTGACAAGCGGGAGAAAAATGGAGTGGCTGGGCGATAAACGAAGCTCGCCGCTGGAACAGGCTCTTTCCCCGCCGGTACACACCGAAGGCAGCCCGGCGGCGGCCGCGGCCCGCGGCTTCCCCGCCACCGGAGCGGCAAACCCGGGCAGCGCGGCCGCGGTGCGGGACGGTGGGAGGCGGACGCGGAGCCCCGCGGAGCCCCGGGAGTGCTCGCCCGGCCCGGCAAATCTCCACCGGGCCGAGGAGGTGCCGCCTCCCGGGACAGGCTCCCCCCGGGCCGCCTGCGGGGCTCCCCCGCTCCGCGGTCTCCCCGCAGCGCAGCTCCCCGGCGAGCGGCGGGGGGACGAGGCGGGAGCCCCCGGCCCTTCAGCCGGGAGATGTGATTGATGCCGGGGAACAGCCGCTCACAATAAACGCAACTCTCCCCGTTGATTAATCACACCTAAAATCGCTGGACTTAGGCGGTGAATTTATCTCATTCTGTTATTAGAAGAGGGTATTTTTTTCTTTTTTTTTTTCCACTTCGTGGCAGGTAGAAGCGACCTAAAAAAGCCAGATTCCAGTGGGAAGCTTTTGCATATAAAAACAAATTAAGTGACTTCAATCTCGAAGTATGTGTAATATCATTTGTCAGTATCACTGGACACTATTATTCATTAGTATGTCTGAAGTGCTATTATGCTACTACAATGTCCTGCATATCAGCTCAGGAATTGTTAAACTCTCCTGCAGTTTCCCCATTTGCAATAGCAGTCCGTGCTGGTCTGTGCCAACTACGTTTTGCAATTCCACGAATTCTTCCTGTAATGCTGCTGTAATTAATTCCTCCAGGACCCTGATTTTTATTAGAAGTGCCCGCCCGATGCATTTACAGCAGGAGATTTCCCTTTAACTTTCTTTCGCTTGACAGTTCATTTATAAGAGCCTCCCCCACAATATCCACTTTTTTCCCCTCCTTTGCTTTTTCATAAAGCAATACACTTATTCATCTTGTCACAGCTCGCAGCCACTGTATTCCATGCCGCCTTTGGGTGACAGTGTCCAAAACAAACCAGCGCAGTGCCCGCGGTCAGGGGACACCGCAGCCCCCCCCGGCCAAAATCCCTCCCGACCCCCCCGCGGTACGGGCGCGCTTCGCTCCTGGCTGTGCAGCCGCAGCTGAACGGCGGAGCCCGAGCTGCCTTCAGCCTCCGAAGGGAGCCCGGAGCGGCTCCCGGGAAAGCTGGGCGTCGTGGGAAGCACTGGGAGATACAGGGCGAGCGGAACTCCGCTACTTGGGCTAAACCCCGCTCTACCACAACCGGTGCCTCCGGAACGGGGCGGCCGCAGGATGAGACCCGCAGCCTTCGCACCCCTTGTCCTCCCTGTGCGGTGGGGCGGGAGCCGGGGATGGGTGCGGGGGGAGCAGGTGCCCGGGTGCGGACCCCACGCCAGCCCGGCCCGGCGGGGGCGCGTTTCAGCTGCGCGACTGGAACAGAAAGAGAAGTTTGACTTGAGGCCCCGACAGCGGATTCCCGCGGGATACGCTGCCGACTCTCGGGTGGGGAATACCCCGGGACAGGGGTGCCCGCGGAGGGGCACCCGCACCCCCCTCTCACGGGTTGCAGAGGCGGCCTGTGCGATCTCTGCTGCTGGCAGTCGTAAAGGGGAGAAACCCTTTTTCTGTGCTGAGCCACGGCCCGTCGAGGTTTCCATCTCGAACAAACCGGAATTGTCCAAGCTCTGGCTAAATCGTGGGAATCGGCCCTGGGCGGGAGGCAGGTGAGCATCGCCGGGCTTCGCGCCCCTTAAAGCCGGAGGCAGGAACGGCCGCGCAGGGGCCACCGGGCACCGACTGGGATTAAACACCTCGCATCTCACACGAGAGAGAACAGGGCGTCCCTAACGCCATTTACGCCTCGCCATGGCCTGTTATTGACAGTACCGTGAGATGATCTCATGGAATTAACAACTCCGCTCAAAATCTCGGCTTTGGATGAGGTTTGAATGAGGAGGAGGAGGAAAGCGGGGTCTCCAGGGACATGCCTGCACTGATTCCAATCTGAATCCTTGGCCCTTCTAACGGCCACAAAGAAGACACTAAAAATAACTTATTTTCATTACAGAGATGCTTTTAAAGAGAAACGAGAGGAAGGGGGGGAACATTTCTACAACGGGGATTAATGTAAGTTGGAGTGGAATAAAAGGAAGTCAACGCTGAGCGAAAAGGGAACTTAAAAGGAAACCAGTAGTAGATCATATAGAGTTTGTTTTGGCCTGCTCTGCAGTATTATCGAGTTCTTGACCTCTGCACAGAAACAGCTATAATCTGAACTGAGACTCCTCCACTTTTAGAGTCTTTGCAAGTGTGACTCACAGTAAATTTTCAACATCGAGCATGTTTACTACATTAAACAGCGCGAGGTAGAAAAGTTCACATCACCATTTTAATGGACTCACAAACGCACACTTGTGATCTGCGCGGGTTTGTCATCCGTGTCCAGCTACCAACCACAGGCGCAGGGCTCCTTGGTAGCGCAGCGGGCCGCGCTATAAACAGAGAGCAAGTAGTTGCCGAGGCGAGAGATTTCAGAGATAGTTTTGCTTCCAGTATAAGAATTACGATCTTTTAACCATTTCCTTCAAGCTGCCGCCTTCCCCACTGCTTTGCCTCGCTACGGGAGGGATAGCGAGGCCCTCTCCCCGAGTGCCCCCGCACTGTAGACGGGCACCAGCGGGGCCGGGAGCTGTGCTGGCGGAGGGACCCTGCTGCCCACGCCCACTCGCGACCCTGCGCGGCTCCCTCCGGGAGCGAGGAAGCCGAGAGCGGTCCCTTGCAGCCAGCTGGGGAGATGGAGAGGAGCGGGAAGAGAGAGCACCGGATGGAGGTGGCTTCCTTTACACCTCCTCGCGGTGCTCTCTCGCTTCACCTCTGCCCGCCGAGGCATCGCCCTTAGGGTCGTGTTCGACACGAGGGTGTGGCCCTGACAGGACTATGCAAGGAGGAGCAGACCCGAAGCTTCACCTTGGAGTGGGCGAGGGACCACAAACAACGCCCGAGCGCCGCTCCAGAGAGGAGGTGGTGCAGGGCAAACACCGGCCGGCGCATCCCCCCGGAGAGAGAGGCAACACCTCCCGTCCCCGATCTCGTCTCCTCCGCCACATCACCCTCCTCTCCACTGCTCAAGGCGAACGATAGCGCCTGCCGTCCCCAGCCAGTTCGAGGAAAGATGAATCCCCCCCCCCCTCCAGGGATGAGCATCCATCACGGCCGGCCCCGGCACTCGGATGCGGCGACCGAGCAATCACTTGTCAAAGCAGAGCTGTCAAACTTCACCTGAACTGCGAAAAGTGAAAAAAAACCTTCGCAAAGGAGGTGCGGAATAAATACCGTCTTGAAAAAAACAAACAAACAAACAAACAATTTAGCCAAATCAATATAAATATGGATAAGGACAGTGAGGCCGTTTTCAGGGCCTTGGCGATGTGGCAAATGAATCCCCTCCCTTTCTGCACCGCAACTACTCATCCACAGGAAGAACACTTGTTTGTTAGGAAGATCGGGTTTTTTCCTAGACGTTTTTGAATGTGTTCATTAGGAGGACACTTATTGATCTCCTTTATTAAGGGGAGGCCGCATCGAGCTCGCCCACCTGTGCGGGTCTCGCTGCGGGAGCTCTGTGGAGCTGCCCTCGACGTGGAACAAGTTCTGCCTGACTTACACCCCCACACATCAGTATTGGCTTCTGTGAGCTTTAAGGGCTTAAATTCTTATCCTATCGGAGTAAACCGTAAACCTTTCAGGGAGTAGGGCAGGATCAAGGCTGAGATCGGGAGGAAATCCGACCTCAGGTGCGGGTCCCGAAGCGCTGGGCGGGAGGTGGCCGTGTTAAGGCGGTGACACCGCTGTGCTCACCCCCTGCCCGACGCCGCCTCAGTGGAGGCACATGGAGGAGAGAGCTCTCGACCCTATCAGCGATCTCCTATCGGAATCACATCTCCCAGGTGTTGCCGCTTCCAAGAGTGGGGCGATGGGGAGCCCTGGGGTCTGGTGGGACTGGGGAGAACGGCGTCTGCCCGCGGCCGCTCGGAACTGCCGTCTCCGAGCCTCCCTACAAACCATATTTATAGATTTCCCTGCACGGCGAGCAATCTCTGTCACTTCAGCGCAGAAGTTCTCCCCGCCAATTATTCTGCAAGCTAATCTCTCTGGATAGACTTCTTTCCTTCCTTCATTACCTCATTCCCTCCTTCCCCTGACGTCAACTCACGTTCATTAGCGAAGGGGGCTTCTGGAAGTGACAGAATTTTGTTGTCTCACGTCCAGTGTTGATTAATCAGAGATGATATAACCGGCCTACAAGAGGAGCCGCTCGCGGCTTCCTTCTCAGAGGCACATTGTTTTGTGTGCGAGAGTTACTTAGCAACTCCAAGATACGGGACTGGCTCCAAGTTCACAAAAAGTTGAAGAATAAATTTTGGGAAACTTCTTTTACTCACTAAACACATTGTAAAACTCCAACGCCCAGCCCTCATGTCAGACCGAAAAAAAAAAAAAAAATAAAAACGGGAAGCCGCGCTTGCCACAGGCCCATCTGTTGGCAAAGAGATTTCGTTGCTTGCAGCAAAGCTCCAGACGCACCTTTCTCCCAGCAAGGAAATCCGATAGGTTTATTGCCCCGATTTCAATAAATAACCTCCCTGCAGGCCAGTTCCCATCACTTCTGGGAGCCATCGGAAGGGCTCTTGGTCTGCAAGACGAAGCCCTCAGACGGACCTGAGTTTTAATTGCGTGCATCACGCTCTGCCTATCACTGCTGCTCACCAACCAGTGCTCCCACACCTTCCCGGCCTCGAGGAAGAGCTCCGGGGCTGCGGGAAGAAGGCGTAGGGGCCGGGCCGGCAGCGGGTCCCTGTAGCCCCAGGGTCAGCTGGGCTGTCCCGAGTAAATCCCACCGGCATGGTTAAGGGCAAATCCCAAAGTTTTTGCACCAGCGGGCTACCGGGCAGGAGTGTTCCAAGGAGAACAGGCAGCCCGGCTCCCTTCTCCCAGAGGCGGCCGGCACCTGCCGCTGGAGAGCGGCTCTCCCGAGCCCGCCCGGGATGCTCTGCCAGGGCCGCCGTCCCCCGTGAACTCCGGCCCGGGAGGGCGAGGCGGCCCGGGAAATCTCCGGGACACATCGGAGCCCGGGGTGGAAGGCGCGGAGTCTTTTCTTTCGTTTCGTGGGGTTTGGGGTGCTGTTTTTTGGGGGGGTTAGTTTGTTTGTTTGGGTTGGGTTTTGGTTTGGCTTCGAGGTTTTGGTTTGGTTTGGGTTTGTTTGGTACGGTTTGGTTTTTACGTGCGAATCTTCTTTTTTTTTTCTTTTGAGAAGGGTAAAAATAAACCTGTTTCCTTGCGTAAAGGAGAAGCTGTTTGAACGGCATGCGGGGGAGAGAGATCGCGTCCCAGCAACAACCCGCGCGAAAGGAGGGAAGGCAAAGCTCCCCTGCCGGCGGAGGTACCTGTTGTAGGGGGTCCGGAGGAGCAGGGCCTGGCTGCCCGTGCAGCTGTCGGTGGGGGTGTGACAGCCGTACACCGGGGGAGGCACCGAGTATTGCTGGTCCCCTGCGGAGAAAGCGGGAAAGAGTTAACCCCTGCGGCCACCGGCCGCCCCTCCACTCGCCCTGCGCTGCAGAGCGGGCTCCAGGGCCCCGTCCTCCAGCATCGGGGCATCTGTGCCAGGCCTGCAGGGGGTTGGGGCAGCCGTGCGACTCCGGAGCCACCCCGGATTGCCAGCCGGGCGGCAAAGCCCTTCGAGACGGGCTCCCGCGGAGGCTGAAATTACCTAGGGAGGGCTGCTGGCTGATGGGGTCCTCGTGTTTGAAGGAGTGGTTCGTGAACTGAGCGGCGGGGTGAGACGGCGTGTGGCCATAGCTGGGGGTCCCGTCAAACGCCACGGTGCTGTAACCTGCCGAAGAGACCACAGCGGGGTTAGCAGGCGCCCCCCGACAAGCCCCTCCGAGCAGGCGTCGAGAGAGAGGAGCCCACGCCCGGTCGAGCGCCGCGGGCTCCCAAATACTTCGCGATTATCGCACCCGCGGGGCTGCTGCCGGCGCTGAGGAAAAGGACAGGGGCAGAGCGTGCCCGCTTCGTTCACTCTCCCACCGCCCCTCTCTCAGCACACGCACTTCGCAAGGCTGCGGGCGAGGGGACCCCCGCGGGACCCCCCCGCTGCGGGCAGAGCCGAGCCGGGCTGCCCGCTCCGAGGGGCGGAAAGTCGGAAGTCTCGTTCGTGCTTAAAGAGAACAGATCGGCTTCGGTAATAAAAAGGATGTTTTCATTAATTGTTGCTCATATTAAAGAGGAAGATTCCCATCTGCTTAGTGTACTCATCTGGCGTTTCCAATTTAGAAGTTACCCTTTAATCTTGCTCTTTTTTTTTCTTTATTTTTTTTTAAGAGCCGCTTTCTGAAGAGTCTGCAATAAAGAGGCGGAATGTTACATGCAAAAATAAAACTCCTCCTTTCAGTGAAAATTGCTCTCCAAAATAATAAACAGCCTATTTTGTTTCCTACACCGAGCAGATTCAGATGGAAAGAGACCACCTCTGCTGACCCCGGGCCGACACGGAATCGTAAATCAGGTGCTTGGACACCAACTTTCATTAATGACTTGGAGCTGGCTAAACAACTTCAGCTAAAAAAGTAATTACAAAGTAATATTATCTCGGAGGCTTCTCGGCTCATCAGCATTTACCCCGAGAACCAAGCTCCTCCGAGAGTCACTAAAAAAAAAAACCAAACCAACAACCAAAAACAAACCAAAAACCAAAACAAAAAAACCACAAAACAAAACAAAAAAGTCCGACGCGGGCTGGGAAAAGAAACCAAAGGGACTACGATCGCTTCCTCCCTCACACTCCTCTCCCTTAACCTGCTTATTCCAGCACGGTCATCCTCCACAGACCCGTCTGGATGGGCTGTGTGGCTAGAGAGGGATTTTATTAGTAGAGTGGGAGCACTCGGGATTGTTTTCAGACGCTTCTCTCAGTTCCCCTTCGATGCCGGGTGCTCGGCGCAGGGCAGGTCTCTGTTTCACCGCCGCCGGTCGGTGATCACAGCGGGTTTCAGGGAGAATAAAATGCAGAGGCAGCAAAGGGATCCGAATGTTGCTTCTCCATTTTATTCTCTCTGCAGACAGGCTGGATCCAGCGACATCACAGGATGTCATTAACCTGCGCGGCTGAGCGGGAGAAACGAAGGGAGCAACGGGGAGGGGAAAAAAAAATATAAGCCAGAAGACTTTGAAACCTTCACCTTCTCGATGATTTTTAGGTCGGCCCTGAGACTGCGGGGCTGGGATAGGAGTGGGACTGGCTTGTTCCCAGCCACATGTCTCTCACATCGCCCTGACCCTAAGAGCAGAGCTCCTGTCGCGGCGACTCGAGCAGCGTTGACAAGCCGGTACCTTACGGGCTCCCATCCTACAGCTGTTTCTCGCTCGTTATCTCCTCCCTCGGCCCTCAGGGTGGAGGTTCAACCTTCAACTCCCTTTCCCCCATTTCCCTGTGCCTCTTTTTTAACTTTCAGAAAACACTGACACTTTCTACGTTACTTTTGGCCCGCCACACAGTTTCGGTGACCTTCAAAACTCAGCTCAGAGCAGAACGAGGTTTTGGCCGCATTTTCCGGTGTTGCCTGACCCAAAGCTTCAGGAATGTGATAAGAAAGTTGAGTTCTGAACCGAGCTGCCGATAGTGAGGTCTCTTTAATTAGGGCATTATCAGAACCAGTCCTGATTAAAATGTGCTGAAAATAATTGAAAGTTGTACATCTGTTGAAGAACGGGGCCCGCTGGAAGCATCCAGTTGTTGGAGGAGCCCAGCTGGATGAAAGGCGAAGGAGAAGAAGAAAACTGGGCAGAGGTTTCAAAGCCTTAGTTTCCTAACCCCCACCCCATCCCAGACTTGGCAGAAATGTCATCGCAGAGCCAAGGTAGCGTCTTTCCCACGGTCGGAGGAACCGTCTAAAAAAAAAAAAAGAGGAGTTCAACCTTGAGGAGAGCCAAAGCAAGAACATTTTATCCACCCACAAAAAGAAAAAAAAAGGAAAAAAAAAAAAAAGCAAACACCCTTTGCCGAATTCCTCCTTGCCGAAGTAGGAGTACCCTCTCTGCGTGCCGCCGAAAATAATTGTGGCTAAGCCGCAGTGCTGCACGTGCGGGGAGGGAAATCCGAGCCGAGGGGATCCCCCAAGGCCTGCATCGAAGCAGCTCGGCCTGGCAGAGCCCGGCAAGGAGCCGGAACACCGTCCCTGCTCCCAGCCACGGAGCCTTCCCCAGGCTCCTGCGGGGCCTCGCTGCCCAGGGCCGGGGAGGTGCAGAGGTGTCAGCCCCTCTGCCCCGGCTCTCCGGGCACGCACAGGTGCGGGGGTGTGCGGGGCTGGTAGTGCCGCGGGCCGAGCACCGCCCGCAGGGCGCCGAGCCCGAGTAAAGCCCAACGTGGTTTAACCCAGCTTTGGTGGGTTAAAGGCTCCGTTTCTCCTCGGGGTGGTTAAACCCGGACGATGGTGGTTAAGCAGGATGGCGCGGGGGCGCAGCTGTTTTGTCCCTGGCTAACGCAGGGCCGAATTTATTTCCCTCACCCATCCCTCCATCTTCTCGTCGCTATTTCGGCCCAGCGATTACAAATCCTCTCCGATGTCTAAAATCCTTTCAGATATCTTTTAAAACTCCCCGGCAGAGCCCTTGTCCCGGCGGGCTCTGTGCCGCTCCCCTCCCGTCCCGCAGCCGGAGCCTGGGACCCCGCGGGACACGGAGCTGCTCCGGGACCTCGGCGAGGCCGCGCCTCTCCCCAGCTCCAGGGATGCTGCCGAGCCGGGACCGGCAGCAGGGCTCTGCGGTTTCCGACGTTGGATCCCGGCGCCGGGCGGACCCCGGGGGCAGGGGCGGGGGGTCGAGTGCAGCAGAGCGGTGGCATCGGGACTGCGACCCGGCACTGCCCGGGGGGGGCCCGTGCGCGGCCGCGCTGCCGAACAACCCCTTCCCCTCCACCGCCACTGCCTCTCCTCGCTGCAAACATCGCTCCGGAGCGCCTCGGCGGCCTCGGGCCGCCCCTCGGCGGCCAGCATCGAGCGCGTCCGTCCGGCCTGGGCCTCTGCTCTGCCCCGTGCCCTGCCGCCAGCGAGCGCGGACAGCCCGAACGAGGGATAGTCGGCCCCAGCCCCTCTCCGTGGGTACGTGGTTGACCCCGCGGCGCACAGCAAGCCCGAGCTGCGAGCTGCCAAAAGCAGCGAGACGCCGGCGACTCATCCCGCTCTAGCCGAGCCACTCACCCCCTCCCGGACCCCTGTCCCTCGGGTTTCGAGGCCGCCACAGCCCCACTCCCCTCGGTCAGACTCTCCCGGCGCCTCGCCCGGGGCCGGGGAGTGCAGGGTAACTCACGGCATCCCGCGGCTCCGGGGCCAGCTGAAGGAGAGGGAACAAGACCCGAAAAGTCTCGGGCTAGCTCCCCTGAGGCTGTCTGTCCCCTTTTCCCTTCTTCATCGCGTTTGCACCCACAGATATTTATACTGCAGCCACTGGAAGAAAAACGATTAGCTGCTGATCGCGGTACCACAGGCTGATGACCTGTCGCCCGGCCGTTCAGCCCACGGGAGTTTCTCAGGGCGGTGCAAACACCGGGGACCGCACAGAGCTACCGCACAGCCCGTCCTAGAGATGCTGACAAGAAACGACGAGGCGGCCCTGTTTGTGCACTCCGGCCTTCCCGAGGTCAATTCGACAAGGGGCTTGAAAACACCAACGTGTGGACGGCGCTTTTCGGATTCAGGAGGAGGTTTGGAGGTACACCCCACACACACCCCCACCCCATCACCCCCAAGATATGTAGAGGGAATTCTCTCGGGCCACCGGCCCCACCTCCATTCCAGGACTTGCGCTGTCTCCGGCCCGAACAAACCTTTGCGAAGGCGAGAGACTGCTCCAGCCCGGGCAGGGGGCCTGGGGGCTCCAGCCGCCTGGCAGAGCCATCCGCTGCCCCACGGGAGGGGTGGGGGGGAGCAAATCGTGGCTCCTAAAGCTCCCCGGAGCGACGTGGCTGCCGCACACAGGGAGGGAAGGGAGGCAGGGGGAGGCTGGCTCGCCTGACCCGGCTCGGCTGCCGCGGAGACTGGGCTTGCTGTTTACATCAGGCGCGGCCCGGCCCGGCCCGGCTGAGCGGGAGCCTCCGGGGGCCGCCCCCCGAGCCCGGGGCGCCCGGCAGCGCGGCCCTTACCCTGGTTGCGGATCGCTTGCTGGCTCTCCAAGCAGTTGGGCAGGTAGGGCCCGTTGGGGAACATCCGAGCCTGGCCCGAGGGCGGCTGGCTGGGCGGCGGGGCGCCGAAGGGCCCGTAGCGGCAGGCGCCGGCCGTGCCCGTGAACTGGCCGGAGAAGTGGACGGTGAAGGCGCTCAGGTATTGCTCCTCGTGCGGGTCCGACCCGTTCCAGGTCGGCTCCTGCTTGATGAAGGAGTGCGGCCCCAGCGAGCCGTAGGAGGCCCCCGGGGGGAAGTCCAGGACGGGCGCCCACTGCGCCGCGCTGCTCACCGGCATGGTGCAGTTGCTGTTGCCCGGCAGGGAGGGCACGGAGGGCAGCAGCGCGTTGAGGTCTCGGACGTCGGAGCCCATCTGCTCGCAGACCTTCTGCCTGCCGCCGGGCAGCCAGTCTCCCCCCGGGCCGCACTTGTTCCAGGACACCTGGCCCCTGCCCGCCAAGCCGGAGGCCGGCTCCGGCTGCAGGCACCAGGCCGAAGAGCTCAGCCCTTTGGGGGAAGTTTGCTCCGCGACGCAGCTCCCCGGGTCCAGCCCTGCGGGAGCCGGCAGCAGCGACAGGGAAAGGTTGTTCTCCAGGATCGCCTCCGGGGTTGCACCCGCTCGCAGCGCAGGGCAGGGTGGGGTGTGCCCGTGTCTGTGTGTCCGCGTGTGTGGCGCGTCTGTCTGCGCGTGTGTCCGCCTGTCCGTGCTAGGGGGGCACAGCCGCCTCGCACGCCTCACCTCGGATGCCTGCTCACCCTCAACTTTGCAAAGCTCAAATAGAGGCGCTTGCAGGGGAGGAGGAGTCAGCACGGCGATCCTCCATTCACACAACCTCCGCCGAGGGGCTGCCCACAGCCCGCTCTGCTGAACCCAGCCGGACCAGACACGCGGGGGGGAGGGGGGAGACGAGGAGAGCCGGGGATGGAGGGGGAGAGGTGACTGTGGGAGAATATATCTCCCCTACGCATCACTCCCACCCTTCTTCTGGTGCAAGCGCCACTAAATCTCACCCTAACGTCCCTTCGCTTTGGGAGAGACTTGCAAGACTGTTAGAAGGATCCAGGTGGCCAGTAAGTACGTGCTGGATGACTTCCCCCACTAGCTCCGTGCGTGTCCGTGGGGACTCCGGAGGGCAGTGGGGTCGCAGGCCCCGGGGGCGGCCCGGGGAAGCCTCCGCCCTTGCGGGAGCCAGGGGAAGTGACACAGCCCTTTGCGGGCGGACCCTGTTCCTGCGAGGGGAAAGTGTCTTTCCAGGTGCCTCTCTCCCGCTACGGGAGGAACCTGCGTCTCCACGAGCTCCTGTGGGGTTCGGGCTGCCTGCCCGTGGTCCCGCCCCGCACACTGGGTGTTCCCTGTCCCTGGAGGCGCAGGGCCGGCCGTGCCAGGGCACCGAGGGCTCCGCCGGCGAGGGGAGGGATGGGCGCCCTTTGCAAGGGGACCGGGATCGGCGTGTGCCCAGTCCTGTCCCTGACCCTCCGACCTATCTGTACGTGAGAGGGAAGGAAGGGCTGGGCAGGTGGGGGAGGATGGCAGCGCTGTGAGCAATCTGCTTTTGAGAGATTCACCTGGCACTGCTCCTGGGAAGCCCCGGAGTCTCTCTTTCCTCCCCAGCCTCCTGGACAGCAGCTCCTCAGCGCGCATTCCTGGGCAGCGGCGGCGGCGGGAAGGCCCCCGAGGGCACCTTACACGTTATCCTCGGACGGTCCTTCCTCCCAGGAGACACGGCGGGTTTCGGGCCGGCCCTGGCAGCGAGGGGTGTCATGATTCTGGCGGTGCGGGAGCCCACCTAGACAGACTGTCCCGGCAGGAAGCCCCTGGGGAGGGCGGCAGAGCCTGCCGGGATCCGGGGCAGAGGCGAGCCCACAGCCCCTCTCGCCCCCGCGGGACACAGTCTCACTAAAGGCAAGAAGAGGGATCCTGCCGCCTTCCTTTGGAACTACTAATTAAAAATCAGCCGGGGAGGGGGATGTTGCTTCTACGAGCACACGTGGGACAGCTCCCGAGGGCTGGCCCCGGCGCAGGGTACTCGCCAAGTACCAGACCCGCCGCTCTGTCCCTTGCGCATCGTCCTCGGCCGCTTTTAAACCGCGGCACCGCAGATGCCTCCGGGTCCGTCCCCGTCCCCGTCCCCCCCCCGCAGAGCCGCGTCCTGCCCGCACCTCACCCCCCTCTGCAGCGAAAGCAGTGACAGAGACGCCGTGAACGCTTACCTGCCGCAGGACAGACCGATCCTCTTGTCTTCCCCGTGATAATGTGCACTTTCGGTGTTTCCTTCCCGCCGCGGCACCAAAGGTTACCGCCAGCATCTCCAATTTTGAATCGGTGCTTTAAGATTCAAAGGGTAAATTCTACAGCAAAATAAATCAAAATAGGTCGTTATTGGTGTAGCCAAGTATAAATTCATATTCTCTTAAAACTAATTAACCGTAACAGTCGGATTTTGTTATTAGTGAAGTTATTTTTTCACAAACTATCTGCAGATAATTTCCCTTAAAAATCTCTCTTTTGGTGTATAAATCTACTTATTACAGAAATCTACGTGTAACGTAAGTGCAAAAGATTCGTTGACTATCTCTGCCGATAGTAAATATCCCCTAAGCTTAGAGGATCTGCCGCTTCTTGAGAGTCTTCAGCAAACTAAAGCACCCCCGGATGGCGCTTGTGAAGGCAGCCCATGCCCGTGCGGGGGGACTGCGCTGCCCTCGCTGACACTGCCGGCCTCGGCGCTTGCTCCCGCTCTGCCTCCCGCTCTGGCCGCACCGGGGCTCCCGCACACCGCGTTCACCCCCTGCCCGGTACCCGCAGGGGCCTTGTGGGGCTGTGGGAAGGTGCCGGGAGCGGGAGCGGGATCGGGAGCGGGGCTGCTGCTGGGTTTGCTCGTTTCGGTGGCGCACGGAGACAGGAGGTTGGTTGGACTCGATAGCTTAAAGGTCTTTTACAGCCTAAACGATTCTATGTTCGATTCTATGATCTTCGGCTCTACGATGCACAACGCACACACAGAAAAAGAAGTCTTAGGCCAGCCTAAGCAGAGTATTTAATTTCCCATGAAAACTAGACCTCTCTTGGTTAAAACAGAAAAAGCCTTTCCCACAGCGGGCTGTTTTTCGAACTAGTGTGAGGTTTTTCTCTTTTCTTGAAATAAACTAACTTGATAAATCTTCTTGAAAGGAAAAAAAATGTTTTCTCGATCGCTTAGGTCTGCCGTTATTCCACCTGGGAGGAAGAACTGCCAAAGCCTTTCCGAATCTTCGCCTCTCTCGCATATCCCAGCGGTGAAACAAGACAACCCCTTGTCCATCAGCGCATCCTCCCTCCCCGCGGCTGCCAGCAGCCCCAGCGAGGATGGGGAAAGCAGCGCTCGGCCGGGGGATTCCTGGGCTGCCAGCTCAGCTCAGCTCAGCTCAGCCCTGCCCCGGCACCCAGTGCTGCTCAGCCGCGCGGGGAAAGGAGAGAGCCCGGCAGGCGCGTCCCGGGATGTCCTGGGAGAAACCCTCAGCGGTGGAGCCTGAGGAGGGGGAGGAAAGCCCGGACCGTTCTACCCCGGGACGGGCTGGGGACTTTTGGGAAACGGCCAGCGCCACTTCCCGCAGGCGTTCCGTTCTAGCCAGCACCAGGGAGAGTGAAAAATCTCCTCTAGCCCAGGCCGGGAGCACTGGCGGCAGGTGCCCTCGGGGGCGCCCCGGCAGCCGAGAGGAGCTGCTCCCCCCGTGCAGGGGACGCTTGCCTGCCTCTTCCCCAGAGATCCCGACCCCGATTCCAATCACATGCGGCGTAAATCTCTCCAAGTCCCGCACGCCGGGAAAACCCAGTTGAAAACAATGGCCGGGGAGAGGTGGCAGTTCTGGGACAGCATCTCCTTTGTCCGTGTCCAGACCCAGGCGGCCCGGAACGTTTTGCCCTCTTTCCTCCAAACACGGCCCTATCCAAATCTGTGACAGGCAGCAAATTAGGCTTCATTGTGCTGCCCGTTGTTCCATAGCTATGGTAATTCCTGATAATGCTTAATCTTCGATTGTGCTCGAAGGCATACTCGACAAGATTAAACAACAGATGTTTACCGGAGTAGGAGTATTCTACTGAGAGTCCCACTTGATCCTGGGAAAAACAGGATCGGGAACTTGCTCCAACCTGAGCAGCGCTGAAGCACCTCCCCAGCCGATGTTTTCCCGTTCCGCTTCCCTCCGCCATGCTAACCAATTATGGGATCGGTAATTCTTACTACACTTTTACTAAACTCATAAATGATCCCCGCGCGGCTCGGGGGTGGGGGAGACTGACTTAAACAGAGATAAATCCCCAGCCCCTCCACGCCTGCTCACGCCGCTCCCAGCACGCTGGGGGATCTGTCTGCTTTCACTCAGGGAGATGATCAGAGTTTGATTATTTAAGCGCCAAGAGCAGCAGAAACAAGGCTGCGAAGCATCTCCAGGAGCGCAGGGCGCGGAGGGGCAGGAACTCATCACCGCGGGCCCGATCCCGCGTTCCTCACTGCCGAGCACTGCGGGAACCGGGATCCGCGGGCAAGGCGGGACCGGCCTTCCCCGTTCGGGCTGACGGGGGCACTGGAACGCTTTCGAGCTGGATAGAGGACATTTTGTTCATCCGGTGAGGGGAAATGAGTTTTGGGGTTTTTTGTTTTGGTTTGTTTCGATGCACAAAGAAGGGAAGATGCGCGACCCCTCCCCGTCCCTCTGCTGACAGGAGCGGGGCACAGGCGGGTCCCTCCGAGGCGGGACCCCGGCCCAGCGCGGGGCGGGGCGGGAGGGCAGCGGCGGGGATGGGGAACAGCCCGAGGGGTGCTGAGCATCTCCCTTCGCCCCGGCTCCTTCCCCCGCTGGCCGCGGCGAGGGCCGCCCGCCCCTCCAGTGCCGAGCCCGCCGTGCAGCGGCGGCGGGCCGGGCTCGGGCCACTGCCGTCCCGTAAATCTTGGGAGCGCTGGAACTAATTACGGAGAGGATATGTCTCAATTTGTTCCGCATTAGTGCCGCGCCGGGACGCAGGCACCGAGCACGGGAAATTGATGGGTCCGGCCCGGCCCGGCCCCGCCGGGACCGCGGCCCTGACCCCGCGTTCAACCCGCGGGGCGGCCCCGCTCCGCCTCCCGCACCTGCCCCCGGGCGGTGCCCGCAGGGCTGCGAGGTGGGGCTTCAGCCAGCGGCGAGGTACCACTCCGACAAATTTATTAGCGTGCTGCTAAGACGAGGCTCAGTGTAAATCACGGGGCTGTATAGGGCCATAAAGCATCCCCGTGTATCCTGCCCCTCGCCGGGGTTCTGGTGAATAGGAGTTCATGGAAAGCCGGGTATCGGTAACATCTCTCAGATCTGGCGTGTATGACGTTTTTAGAGTCTTAGATATACAATGGGATATACTAAAACTATTACATAGAATTTTTATAGGTATTTGGTACTTACATACAAAAGAAATTTGGGGGGAAATGGTTCCTAGGTAATATGCTCAGTTCTTCACAATACCTCTAATGGCTTTGAAAGTAATAAAATTATTGTTTTGGCAGGGGAAAATAATAATATTCTAAAACTTAGTACATTATAAACGGATGTAAGGTAAATGAGATCTAAGGAATTAATTTCTCCCTGGTTGCAGAATGCAGATCCCACTATAAAGGCACACTGAACTCGAAATGTAATAATATAGAAACAAATCAGTGACAATACCTTGCAGGGACACCAATTCAAAGAATTATATGAGCCATCTGAGCACCACCTTTGAATGTGGGTACACATTGCAAACATAAATGAAACATTTATACATTCAAAAGAGAAAGGCTCCAGCTAAAGTGTTACCTGTTGTCCCCAGCCACACACTGCAGTATCCCTGATACCTCATGGGTAAGGAAAGGCAGCAGCAGCCTCAGGTCTCACTGACTGTTGGGTATTACAGGATAGGGACAGAAGATGAATTATCCTTTACCAGTTTCTCCAGCAGACTGTCCATGAACATGTTTTCCTAAACACTAACCATCCATGCCTTTATTTTTCAACTTCATTCTTGAACAAACACACTTTAACAATGCAAGCAACATCCAAATCTCACTTTGCTCTTGCAAAGTCCTTTTGCAGCCCTATGCAAAGATACTCTCTTGACCAGTCCTCCTCAGAGGGAAACCAGGGGCTCCAGCAAGCTGGTCTGTCTTAGGTGAGGATCTAAACCCCTTTCCACTGGGTTTTGTTCTCATCCTACACACCTGAGAGGAATTCTTCCCTGTAAGCCCTTGACTAAGGGTACCGTACAGCAAGAGTGGTCCCACTGAAATCATTGCTGAAGGATGTCAGTCCACCAGGACTTGGCCCAGGCAGTGGGGAAAGCCAAGCATGTCCTCTGCCTACAGATGTTTGGTGAGTGTAGAAGACAAGCAGTGGGGACAATGTGCCTACTGCCTAAAGCAGAAGCGAAACAAAAGCTCCCAAGTTCTGTTTAATATGTCCTGCATGCTCCAGAGAAATGGAAGAGGTGACAGTAATTTTGCCAGAACAATGGGGGACTCCAGCAGTATTTGTGGAGTGCTTGGAGACCTTGGGTAAGCAAAGAAATGCAGAAGGCTGCATCATACAGCACAGCTCTGTGCGATGTGTCTGTGATGTGACCCGTGAGGGGGTGGCAGGGCTCGAGCTGGAGACGTGTTGCAACACAGCGAGTCCCTCCTCCCAGCCCCATCAGCACAGACCCGCCAACACCCACGGCCCCTTCACAGCCTGGGCAGAGATTCCACTGCCCCCAGTCCTCCAGCACAGCCCTGTAGCTTCCTTAGCAACTGAGCAAACCCAGTCCTTCGTTATCACAGCTACATGAAGGTGCGTGTCTCTTCTCTGTCTCTGGACTACATGTACTGATACGTGTGCATTGCAGCGAAAAGCAAAGGTCATTTTTCTCATCTAGTTGGCTGGAAGCAACGGGCGGCAAAAAATGTAGCTCCAACCGAAACAAAAGTTTTCCCAGTTCTTAATTGTGAGCCTTCCAACTCAATATGTTTTTTTTTTTTTTCTTCAAAACTGAAGCTTTACAGCCAGTCTCTCTCCCTTGTGTAGGTATCACATGCTGTTGTATGGGATGCCTGGTCTGGCCACGAGCGTGAACAGCCATCTGAAAACTCCATGGCTCCAGGCCATCAGCCCAGCAGAGACCTGCTACAAGCAGAGAAAGAAGCCCTGGTGTCCTCCACAGAATCAAATACAATCCCACCAGGCTATGGAGGTGCCTGCACGGTTCTCATCAGCCTGTCACTGCAGGGCTGGGCTGTTTTCACATTTGTGTCTGTCACTGTCCAGCTGCAGCCTCTGCTGACTCCACTGGCACCAACAGACCTGTCTCACAGGGCTCGTGCTGAGAGTGGGACGTGCAGGGACAGTCAGTGACTGAGCTTGCAGGGAGAGGTGAGGGAAGAAAGGAGAGGAGGGAGGGAGCCCACGTGTTGAACTTGCCTTAGAAGTCAAATTTCTTCGTCATGAGACACAGGACATTCAGATTTTATGTACATTTGATTCCACTAAATTCATCTGAGTACTGCTCTGACACAGGAATTAAAAGCACTGAGAGTCTGCTGTAGCCATTGAGTCATGGGCGCAGACTGATCAAATCTACCGCTTGTTTTTCCTTCCTGTTACATGAAAGCAGAGTTCAATAAAGTTCAGATCAGAACTGAGACCTACTTTTGTGATGTCTTGACAAACCTTTCTTGAAATATTTAACATGTTAGCTGGAAGGAAAGAAGCACAAAGAAACCCTGTCAACTTGTTATTTATGTTTTTTAAATGAAATAGTGAAAGGAACAAGTAAGTAAGTGTGATTCCTTTCTTTAGATTGCAGTATCATAGATTAATAGCACTATGAACAGATTTGCAAGTAGCACTATCATGCTAGTCAAGATATTAAAAAAGTTTATGAGCAGTTGCTTAGGAAAAACAAGATAAAGCCTATGGAAATCTGATACTGGTCAATGGTGCATTTATTCAAAACATAATACTCACTTCAAGTCCCCATAAATCCTTTGCAAATGAAACTTCCATTGTGATCACTGTTCCAGATCTAAATGATTTATTTTTTTCCTTTGGTAGACATTAGATATATCTCAGAATGTACAAGTTATGTACCTACTGATACGGAGTTAATCATGCACCCATGAGATAATAAATATTAGATTCAAATAAGAAGATATTTCAAAGAAGGAGTATCTTTGTAAGAAGATTTTTTCAAAAAAATTATTTACTAGTGTATTAATTTACAGGAAAAATCTTACATTTCTGTGTGATTTGTTTCAAAATTAAGGGCTTCCAACAGTTCCAAACAATTAGTTCTTGGGAGCAGAGCAGACATTGGGTTGTGTGCAGTTTCAAAACTGAGTTCTCAGCACTATTTAGAACCATAGAATGCTTTGGGTTGGAAATTACCACAAAGATTACTTAGTTCCAACCCCCCTCATGGGCAGAGGCACCTTCTATTAGACCAGGATGCTCAAAGCCCTATCCAAGCTGGCCTTGAACACTTCCAGGGATGGGGCAGCCACAAATTTTCTGGTTCCAGGTCTCATCACCCTCACAGTAAAGAATTTCTTCCTGATATCTAATCTAAACCTGTCCTCTGTCAGATTAAAGCCACTCTCCTGTCCTATCACTGCCTGATTTTATAAAAAGTCCCTCTCCAGCTGTCACATAACCCCCTTTAGGTGCTGGAAGGCTGTGGGAAGGTCTCCCCAGAGCCTTCTCTTTTCCAGGCTGAACAACCCCAGCACTCCCAGCCCGTCTCCATAGCAGAGGTGCTCCAGCCCTCTGAGCACCTTTGTGACCTTCTCTGGACTCGATCCAGCAGGTCTGTGCCCTTTTTATGTTGGGGACCCCAGAGCTGGATGCAGTGCTCCAGGTGGAGCAGAGCACAGGGGCAGAATCCCCTCCCTTGACCTGCTGCCCACAGTGCTTTGGATGCAGCCCAGGGCACGTTTGGCTTTCTGGGCTGTGAGTGCACACTGATGGCTCCTGTTGAGCTTCTTGTCAACCAAAACCCCCAAGTCCTTTTCCTCAGGGCTGCTCTCAATCCATTCTCCACCCAGGCTCTATCTCTGCTTGGGATTGCCCCAACCCAGGTGCAGGACCTTGCTCTTGGCCCATTGAACTTCCTGAGGTTCCCATAAGCCCACCTCTCCAGCCTGTCCGTGTCCCTCTGGATGGCCTCCCTTCCCTCCAGCAAGTGACTGCACCACACAGCTTGGTGTTGTCAGCCAGCTGAGGCTGCACTCCATCCCACTGTCCATGTCACTGACAAAGATGTTAAACAGTGCTGTTCCCAATTTATCTCATTGTTTCACCCTGAGGAGCAGCAGCCTTTGCAATATTCTACGTGCATTTGAGGAAACAGGTTCTATTGCTTCGAGCAGCTGCTAGGAAACAAAAAATACACTGAAAGGCCAAGCAGAAGAGACCCACCAGGAAAACAGCCTGACAACCCATTTTTCTAACTCCATGATCTGAGCTCCCCAGTTTATGGAAGCCTCGTGGTCTTCACTACCTCTGGGATTTTGCATGCTTCTCTCCTAATAGTTCAAATCCAAATGGACTCTCAGTTATCCATTTACTCTCAGAACCTCTAGGCAGAAGTCAAAATAAGTTCAGCAAATTGGTTGGATATCAGCTAAAAACACACTTAATTTTTCATCAGATAAACTTCTCTCAGAGGAACTACTGGAGTCAGCTTTAGCCAGACACCAGATCTATAACGAAATAATTCTATGATTGGGTAACATGAACACCTCATAATAGCTACATATGCTTTATCATGGAATGAAAGTTCTTGAATTAGTTCTCTGGCCAAATAAGGATTTCAGAGTATTTAACACTTGAAATATGCTCCACTCCAACATCATCTATCAGTGATATCCATACAGATACTGTGAAGGGCTGGGCCCAGGTTCATGAGGACATGTACAAAGGCATTTGCAATTGCCACCTAATGCATCTTCAGAGATCCTGTCGCCTTGGACAGCTGAATCCAACCTTGCAGTCTCCTGCCCTCAGCATCAAAGAACCAGGATCAGTCTCACAACCACAATAAACACATTTGCATGCACAAGCTCAGAGGAGGTAGGTTTTCTTCAAGATCTGTCATATTATTTAGCAATCCTACCTAAACAAGAAGCCAGAGGCCAGCACACCAGGGATGCTCTGGGCTGCCCAGCAAATCCAAGGAATTCAAAGAACCTCAAACACAGCTGAAAGGTGGGAAGCACTATCCACTCTTGGATGCCAAGTTATTAGGTGACTACAGAGCTATGCATTGTGGAGCACTGTGAGGCTCTGAACAGCCTTGTACAACTTTTCCCAAATCACAGAAGTCCCCTGGGAAACTTCAGTAATCAAACAAGATCTCGCGGTCAGGAAGCTTTTCTTCATCCAGCCCATTTTATTTCCTCTTCATCTTTCCATCTATTACTCATTACATCCTCCTGCCAAACTCTAAATAATTCTTCTCTCTCTCTCTCATGCTTATATGTTTCAGTTACATATAGACCCATCACGTTCTTTCATCCCAGCTTTTCCTATCCTTTATACAGGCTGCACATATTTAGTCCTTTTCATTTTTCCCACTCCTCTGAGCTCCCTCTAACAGCATCTCTCCTGAACAGAAACACTCCAAATTGAACAAATATTCTGCAAACAATTACATTTGGCAGTCTCTGAATGTAAAGACACACAAACCAATGATTAAATCACCTTGAACAACTGAGTGAGAGTTCAAAGCCATAAAATTGTCAAATCAGGACAGGGAACTTTGGATGACACTGCAAGATCAACTTCACAGGAAGCCCTCAAGTAATGATATATTAAAAAAATGCCCTGGTTTGCTTTACAATCCTTGTCTCAAAGAATGTGTCGTTAGGTACATATTTGCAGGGATTTTTATGTACAAAATATTTTATAAGTGTTCTGCCACTGTGACATCAGGCAGATACTGCTAAGTGCATGTTACCCTTACAATCTCATAATATATTCTTGAAATACAACATAATGATTATTCCAAGACACTGAAGTTCACGTAAAGGCAATTTTTTTACCCAATTCAATCACTTATTGTTGAGCAAGTTGTGTTTAAAACATTATAACACCACTGTGTTCCACATTTAGAGTGACTTTTTTCTATCATCATATCCCACTCAAAGATCCAGCTTTCACAGTCTGCTAAAAACGTGTGAGTTTTATCCATAAACAAGGCAAAGTCATTACACAAACCAGAGCATATTGAAAAACATACTTTATCTACGTAACTTATGTTTTTTTAAGCTTAGCTTGAAAGACTTCAAGTTTAGCCCTCTGAAGATGTTGAACATGGTAATTTATCTCTTTCAAGCCTGGGACCACTATATATTTGAAATCAGATTTACATCTAGTTAGCAAATACAATTATCTAGATGCCCATTTTTGCTAAATTTTGTCAGCTTTAAGATGAGCCATTGATAATGGTGCATGCCTGTGTAAGGTAACAAAACTGGCACAGAGCCTTGAGCTCAAGAGTCAGATCTTCTTTTTAAAGCAGAAAAGACAGGTAAATTCACTGGAACTAGCAACAGCAATAACTTCTTTTTTAACCCATGCAAGGTTTCAGGTTTAGAGTAAGCCCTGAGGCGTTCTGGGCCCTTGTCCAAAGCGTGTGCCAGGACCACTTTAGCAGCACAGCCCATTTGGGGCCACTGAAAGCTTTGCCATACCTGGGAGAAGGGTGATGGCTGTAGAATTAAGACAGCTCCTATGTGGGAGCTCTCAATGCCTGAGCAAGCAGTATTTGAGCACCTTTCAAAATGGAACGGGCAACAGGCAGATTTTAAGGATTATGAATACACAATAGGAAGGAGACATCCCAGCAAAGCCCCTGCATCTACCTGATAAGGCTGCACCTCTGTGGAGCTAAAATAGCACATAATGTGCATTCGCCAAGCCAAGCCCAAATATTTGTACTAAAATTACATTTCTGCAGGATGGTTTCTGTCTTTCCATAAAGCTACTCTTTCCCTCTCCCCTCAACTTCTGTGCTTGTTCTCCTCCCCCTGAAGGCACTCTTGTTATAACAGGGAAGGATGCCCACCATTCCAGTCCTTCCTAGATAACTGAAAGGAGCTACACAGCGCGCAGAACGTTTGCCGATCGTTTTTATTCCAAAGACACAGAGGTGCTCCGATTACCTGGCGTGCATTTACCAAGGGAAAGGGGGTGGAAGGGAGTCTTAGCCTTCCCCCTCTCCCCCCTGCCCTTACCACTGGCTGCTGCAGCACATGGCTCTGCCCCATTTCATGCGGGACTCCTGGCTGTTCTCTGACTTTTCCCACTGTGAACTGGGGTCACGTTCTTTCCTGACTCTGGCCAGAAAATAAAATAGATGGCACAAGGTATGTGAGGTATCAGGCCCATGACCACTGACAAATCTCTGAGTACTGATGTGGATTATGTTGGGAGCATATTCCTGGAGATACTGTTCGTGTTTATAAAGTCTTTTGGGGTGAGCATTGCTCAATGGAAAAGCAGCGCAGAAATTTAACAAAAGCTACGCTGCAAAATGCAAAAAAAGTAATTCTCCCACAGGAACTGAAAGGCATTTCATACATGTCCAATGAGACATTAAAAATAATTATGTGGAAGAGTAATAGCTCCCTTGGTTGTTTTAATATATTTTTGTCTACAAACAAGAAACGTTCTCTAAACTGCTGCCTTGGCTTGGCTTGAAAGGTCTCTCAAACAAAAGCCCTTCAAGTGACCCTTAGATTATTAAAGCTTAGTAACAATGAATGTGGATCTCAGTTCAAACAAAGACTGTAAAAATAAAAAGACAGCAGTTTTGCTCTTGGAATTGAGTATGCCTCAATAAACTGGAAACACACAGAATGTATTTTTGATCAGTAGTCATATCTCTGCTGAACAAACCCAAACCCTTTTGTCTGAAGTTTTCAGTGCTGGTTTTCTCTCAAACAGTATCTGCAAATAGTCTCACTTCTAGTACAAATGGAAAGGTTGGATGCCGTGCCTGAATCTAAACTTCCCAGAGCTCATTCAGAGAGCACTTCAGATCAACAAGGTGGTTTTTTTTATTCCATTCTTAATGATTTTTTTCCCCCAAAACTTGATGAAAAGTCATTAGGATCATCAGAAACATTTGTGGTGAACAAAAATGCCAGCAATGCCAAATTACAAAGCTTAAACACTCTGATCTGTGTCTCCCATGAGAAAGATACAGAGGTTGAGATGTTCAGTGACAGACATTAATGTCAGATGCCAAAGCAGGAAAAGCAAACATAGGAGTGGGGAGAGATATATAGACCCCACAGAATATCTTGTTTTGAAAGTCATATGTCATTTAAATGGCCTTTATAACTGAAGAAGTTAATTAAAAATATATTTTTGTGTAGTTTGCTGGCAGAACATAACACGGCTGCCAATTGACAGAGTCGGTTTTGCACTTGTGAACTGGAGGTACAACTCTTTTGTGTCTGCTGCACTGCTGTGAGCACCAGCGGCTCTGCACAGCACTCCCTCTGAGCACAGGCCAGAAAGGATGTTGCCAAAGCAAGTGAGCCATACAAAACGTCCAAATTATCATACTTTCATCTCCTTTCCATCTCCCAAACTTGCAGAAGAACTGCAGAAGTAGGGGCTGTAGCTACAGCTGGAGGCTAAAGCACAATGGTCCTCTGTCCTTTCAGACCAACTTGTCAGGCACCTCACCAGCCCCTCACCAGCTGCTTTGGTTTTCCATGTGTGCCCCAGTCCTTATTTTTCCTCTCACTCTCCCACCTCTAGAAGAAACAGCTTAGCTCTTTCTCATCTCTGCAGTACATCCATCAGATTTGCATCACGAGCTCCACTTGTTATTATCAACAGAGTGGCATCAAACAGACACAAGTGTTTAGCCATGCCTTAGCTGGGTAGACCATGACATACTAAAACTCTCTCTGATGTTTTCATTATGGAAGCTCACAATTACTGGGAGTAAAGGCAGAGCTGAGTGGGTGGATAAAAACGTAACACATTTTCACATAAACCAACACCCTCTATCCATTAACAAAAGCAGATAATGGAGGTGCAGAAATGATTCCTCTCCTTTGCCATGGCCAAACAGCTTTGTCAGATTTCAGAACCGAAAGCACAAATGGGCTCGCTATTTGTAATAGAGAAAATAGAAACCTGTGCATCTGCTTTAACAGCTTGTAAGCCCTAAGATCACTTCTCTACACGGGATGCTTAATGACTGGAACTGGATTAGAATCCCTCACTGACCAAAGCTTTGTGTTCAACCTATTTCTATTCAGAGCAGTAAATTAGCTACCTTTGTGCTATGCCTGATTCCTGCCCAGGGGGTTAGGGAGATGTTTGTTCTGCATAACCATGGCAACAAAGTTGGCAATTAGCATCAAGTTTGGCTATTCCTGTGAGCAGGAACTACTCTGTGAACTCCATTTATCAGACACCAAGCAGCTAGCAGTGTGACAATGATGCATTTCCTACAGTCAAGACTGGATTTGAATACAGTAATAATAAAAGACCCTATAACCTACCAATGTACATTTGTATTTCCATCTAACCTGCCTCAATAATCACCTCTTTGCTCTGGCAATGCAAAGACTAATGTGCTAAAGCTCACCTGCAGCATGGAGTGATCAGATAGTTCTCTCAACGTATAACTTCTTTTAGTACATTTACACAAAGCATTAAATGAAATACAGGACAAAAATCAATAAACATAGGCAAGAGAAAAATGTTTCTGAATGGGATCTAGAAATGAAGACGTGAAAAGACAACACATAATTTACTGTATAGATTAATAGTTGATAATGTCATCCCTGATGTTCTTCAAAGCACTGATATATTTTATGAGAATTTACAACCCTTAAATGCAGGACTCCTGCTCCCTGTTCTGTGTTTATACAGTGCCTAGAACAGTATGGCACTGGTCTGTCACCACAGCTCCCAGCTGCTTCAGTGGTATAAATAAAGAACAGCAGCAGATGAAAACTGATTATTAGAAAATCTTAATTCTTAACAGTTTAGCTTAACATCTGGTACTGTGCAACTAGGGCCTGGATTTCAACACAATTCTGAGTTACTGCTTGATTTTGCCAGTTGCATCCTTTTTATAGTTCTTATGACTCTTCTTACTCAGAAGTTAGATGATGATAGTGTTGATGGCCTCCTGAGGTTATCTTTTTATTATTGTTCTTTCTATATAATAGTACGGCAATAGCAATCAGCTCCTTGCTCGGAAAAGAAACCCTGATTATGTTGTGTTGTCTCTATAAACACCAAGATCACATAATGCCCTGCAGTGCAGTACAAAATGCTGGTCATAATCGTGGAACGAGTTAAGAAAAGGAAGATAAACATTTGAGATGAACTGGGTCTAGCGAATGAGATATTTATGAATTTAAGTCATCTTTCCTTTTTCATGAGGATGATCAAGCCATTAAGGTTGATGGTTGCTATGTTCACAAAGAGGAAACCTAAACACCTTTATCATTAAATATGATGTGGCGATAGATGCCAGGAGACTCCATCCCAGTATTCATTTCTGTCTGTCCAAACAGAGTGATTGGACATGATGCCTGTTCAAGGAAATGGCAAACCAGGGCTTGTCATTCCAAAAGGCTGCAGTTTACGAATACTTTCGGTGTATTTAGCCATTTCTATACAATTTTTGATCTTCTGCATTAAGTAAAGCTAAAACACCCAGAACCATGCTAAGGACTAGTACCATAACCTTTTAAGAAGGCAGCAAATGCTCAAAGACATTGTGTATTTCTCCCACAAAGACAGTAACATTTGGGTGATGCATCAAAAGCAGAGGGAAAGAGGAGGGATATAAAAGAAATAACATCATGACAGCAAAAATTCTGCGAAGCCAACATAAACTAGGCAGGATTGGCTGTGCCATGCTTTGCTTGTAAAATATGCAAAGAAATAAATTCACTGCTACTTTTTTTCAAAGAATATGTGCATAAACTGACAGAAAAGTACTAACATGCTTGCAGTGTCATTTAATACACATATTTAGTTTAATCCAAGCAGTTAACAAGTCTTGGAAAACAAAGCAAAAATACTTCATCTTAGCTCAAGCAAAGCATTTGAAGGCAGGTTCCCTCAGGAAACAAGGCTTGTGTGATTGCACTGCCAGTCCATCTGTCTCTCCAATAACTTCTCAACCTCAGACCTGTTTCAGCCAGATTCTGTCCAGACGTGACATTCCCAGCAATGCTGAGTGAGCACAAAGTTCAAGAAACTGGCAGCTCAACAGAAACAAAGGGACCTACACCAGTGCCCCCAATGGTGCAGGAAGGAAGCTCTGCCGAGTGAGCTCAGCAGTTCTTCGCACAGTTTGGCTCCCCCCGGCCAGTTACTCACCAGAACAAACTACAGCACATGCTACCATTGCCCAGCTGTCATCTGGGGAGAAGTAAGGGAAGCAAGGATAGTGGGAGGGGAGGGAATCATGGGGGACATGTAGGGAGCAGGGGTTGAGGGGTGGGCAGAGAGCTCAGAGGCAAGGATTCGAATCCAGGCAGCTAGGATTCATTAGTTCCACTGTCACAGAACAACTTGTTTCTCAGCGTTTCAGTTCAGCCAGGAAATAAGTAAGAGGAGTTATTTGCACAGCTCAGTCGACACTGGGTTTTCAAAACCTTTATTTGCTGGTGTTTCAGATCCTGTCTCCAATCATGGAGGCCTGTAGGAGATTTGATCAATCCTCAGCAAGCTGAACCGAACATTTGCATTGATGGGGGGAAGGAACAGATGTATAATAACATTGATCTAGAGGTGCAAACACCAAGTTGCTCTAAATACTCCAGAGAAGAACCTGTATCTTTCCAAAGGAGGATATTTTCTGTTTCTTTTCATCTGCACCACTGTCTCCTATAAATCAACATTTTGCTCTGCTTGGGAACAGTAGAATGTGTGAGTAAGGACAGAGTTTACTAAATGTTGAATTAGTTGGGACTGATTTAACCATTTAGGCTTTTACTTGTGCTTAGGGAAATGTGCTGAACTTTGAAGAAGTTGTTTGATGCCATTTTTTCTAAGTGGGATGTAAACCGATTCTCCTTCGTTTCCTATAAAGGACCCCATAAAAAGTCATCCCGTGACATCCACAAAAGGACACCACAAAAGAAAAAGCCCACTCGGCAGAAACCACCCCAGGGAGATGTATTTATGAGCTATATATCAATTCCCTGCTCTGTCAAAAACTGACTACATGACATAAAAGTGCCCAGGTCAGTCTAGAATGCAGAGTCTTACAAGGAATATCTCAACCTTCTCATTCCCAGTCTTCAGTTCTTCCCATGTGACAAGACCTGTGACACCATCTCCATTGTTTTGGTACTCTTCATTCCTGAATGTCATTGAGCATGACTGATATTCAAAATCAGCTTCAGTTTTGCTCTAGATAGGGCACAGACCCAGCCATTAACAGGGGGCTTTACAAAGGCAGAAGCAGAATTATCAGCAGCGTGTTCTAATGTATATCACATCAGTAGCTGTCACTTCAAACTCCAGGTGTTATTTCTAACCACACCATCCCCAAAGGAATGGTACAAACCCTTGGAAAGCCTCTTCTGCTTACCATTTTATTCTTTTTCCTTTAAGTGTAGAGATTTAACTCCTCCATAGTTTGTTCTCAATACCATATTAGCTGAGGTTCCCAATGAGCAAGTTCAAAACCCTCAGGAGGGAGAAGTTTGGACAGTTCTTCAATGCCTTGCTAGCTACAGGGTGGAACTAGGAGCAGCTGGGGCTAAACCTTGATAAATTTTCCTATCCCAGTGACTATGTCTGTCTAAACCACTGGAGGTATCTGCTACAGCTTGTCCTGAAGACCCAGCCCTGAGTCACCCATGTGGCTTCCACTGGACCTCTGAGAGTTTCTTCTTCATTGCAATTGAGATGTGGGAACAGAAAAGAATTAAAAAGACATGTATGTGCCCAGGTCTCACTCAGAATAAGTGGTCAAAGCACACTGCAGAGAGGAAAAGGGTCTTGATCATGCAGTTCAGGTGTAACATGCGGCACGTTTGCAGAAAGAAGAGTAGCAGAATTTGCCCATGAGCAGTTTTAGAGGTGGTTTCATCACCTGGGTTGCAGCACTGCAGAGGTAAGAGGAAAGATAAGATGCAGGAGCCAGAAAGGACCACACAAACTTACTTGTGGAGCAGAACCGGGTGTGTCACAGTGCAGACAAAAGTCTTTGCTGAGGAGAAGCAGAGTTGTTTCAGGAGAATAAGGTGGTCATAGTGGTGAGGAGTGACCTTTCACACCAAAGAATCCCCAGATGCTTCTTTGTAGTCAAAGCTGGAGGCAATTCTTTCCCATTGCTAACCTTCCATCTGAACAGACACGGAGCTATGATTGTACCTGAGAGAGCTGTATGCCCAAGAAAGCCCAGATCATTTTCTGGTGGCTCCATTCATCTGGCACTTGTGTTCTTAGATTTCCTGTTGCCCAGACAAGGACTTTGACAGGGCTAAAAAACTCCACAGCCAGCAAACAAATCCAGAGCTTATCAGTGTCTCATATAATGCACCACCGACTTCCCATACCTTCAAAACAGATCCAAGAAGAGACACCAGCTATGAAAATGCCCCATATAAGTTAAAGAATCCCTTGCTCAGGAAGCAAGCAGGATTACACAGGCATGTGCTTCAGCAGCACCTAGGGCTTCATAAAAGAAAGAGGGGGATTACAAGGCATTCGAAACATTACCTTATTTCTGCTGAACAAGGCTTGCAGGAATCCTAACTCAGAATTGCTCAGAACTGAAGTGCATTTGATGTTTACCTTCTTTTCATCAGATGACAAGGAGAGGCCAGATTTTGCTGTGCTTCCCAAAGGGAATGCTGTCATGGCTCCCTGCACAGTAACCAGAACCAAAAATTCCTGAAACCCAAACTGGTTCTGACACAAATCCTTCCATGAATCTGTCACCGGCCTTCAGTACCTTGGTTTTCCTACTGATTCTAATGAGGATGTGAGTGACAGGGCTGGGACTGGCACACAGCAAAGCAGAGATCACCCTGCAGCTCCTTGGATCATCAGGTATCTTCCTCAGAAATTAAGCTTTAATCAAACTTGAGTGACTAATATGTTCAAACCAGAAACTTTCCTGTGGGTTTTAAAAATTTCATTATATTCCATCCCCAAATTTTCCTAGTGCTACTCATTGAAAATACACAGCTGCACTGGTGAAGCTGTCAGTGAAAGGAAGCAAGAGGTTTTGGCAGCTGCACAGAGGGGAAGAGGTGAGGCCCTGGACTCATGAGAAGGCGTTGGAGACAGTTTAGGTTTGGAGATCTGATGTCTGATGACATTTTTGGCGATCTGAAGAAAACTCATTTCATCCCCACCCTTCTGTGGACAAGGCAGAGGTGACGAGGTTACAAGGCAGAAGGTCTTGGTCCCAGCTCCTGCAGGGACATATCGTATGACCATAGTCAAGGAGTGCTTGGTTCCCACCTCCATCTGTAAAAAGGAGGAGGTGCACTTTCTAAGATGAACATCAAGATCTGAGGCAATTTGGGAGGAGAGTTCTTAGCTCTCTGGAACAGATGTGTGTGAGCCCCAAAGTGCTGAAGGCATGTGCTGATATTTCCAGCACGGATTTTAGCTCAGGAGCATTGCATATACAATCCTGAGCTAGAGGATCTTCACAGGAAAGAACATGTTCATCCACACAAAGTCACTCTGAAAGAGCTACACTGAGTAAAAGAACAGCCTTTCTGTTTTGTTTTTTTTTCCTTTGCATGTCACAGAAATATTTTATCTGTCTCTGAAGCAAAGTTCACCTTTTCCTACATTCATACAGCCCTTACCACTGGGGAGGGAGCAGCAGCACAGCTCCAAGGCACCGGCACAGAATAAAACAATAATAAGTATTTAGGGAATTTATTTTCAACCTATAGTCACTCAGAATGTAACAGAGAAAAGTAAAACCCAAAAGGCATAACAATATTCTCTAAATAAGCCCTTGGAGTTGTGAAATACCATGGAGGAAAAATAAATCACCACCTGCAGAACAAGTCTGCCTAAATAAAATGGGACTTTGCTGTGTAAGAGATGCTATTTCACTACAGTGGGAGAATAAGTACATATATAATTAGTATTGATTCTTACTGCTGTTGTTTGAGCTGCCTACATTACATACTGGAGAAATATCTCCTTCCCAGACATGCAGTAGAGCAAGACATTTTTAACATAAAAATCCAGCTTCCAAAGCCTAACTTTACAGGAAGGGGCTCAATACCAAAGCCACAGAGCATTACACTGCCACTGACATTAGTATCAGCCTTGCAGGGCATTGCAGTTGACATGCTGTTTTCTTCCTGAACTAGGCTTAATTTTAAATAAGTGAGCAATGTATACTCAGGGAGTTTCCCTTATTCAGGGCTTCTCTCCTACTCCATCCTCAGAGACTGTTGTACAATTCGCATTGCAGTAGGCAGCAATATAAGTATTACAAGATATTGTACAATCCAAATTAAATAATGAGACAAAATAAAGACACATGGAGAGGCAGAGGACTCATGGCATCTCCAAGACTAAAAGAGAGAATGGCTCTCACTAAGGAATGTTTATGGAAGTAGGGAGCAGCTGTGTGCACAGACTCTCCAGAGGCAGGAAATTTCCACAGTTCACAAACCTGAGCTACCAACTGCTCAGTAGTACAGGGGTGACAATGTACCTCTTGTGACAGAAGGTCCACCTAGGAAAAAGTCTTTTCTCTAAGAGCTCACCACTCCCCCTTGCAGTTTCTGCAGTAAAGTCTTACTGATGCTGTTCCTGGAGCTCTCTGCCTTCCACACACCTTACAGGTGCAGATGAACTGGTGATACTTAAGGTGCTGTTAAGTTGAACCTGCTTCTTCAGTGGACATGAAGGAAAAATAGTATATGTGCACTCAGTGACATGTGAAATCCCCTCTTTCCTCTTCTGCAGAACTCAGAGCCCCTCAAGCTCTCCTTGATGTGGTAATGCAATACCAGACCAAAAAGAAACGTGCAGCTCTCAGCTGTGCACATCAATGAGGGAACCAAAATAGGTTTATCAAAGAAAAATGTTACTCCGACCCATCCCTGGAACCAAATCAAAGAGTATCTAAGGGCAGCAGTAGGTCTCTAAGAAGAAAACAAATCTAAACTAGTTTAAAATAGATCCAAACAAGAATACACGGGGTTTTTTGTTGTGGTCACTGCCAGCCAGATTATGATTGGATACAAATGTTAAGGGCCCTTGAGTTGCTTGAGGCCTTAATCCATCAAACTGGTCATCACCATGTGCCAAGCAATGACCTCAGTGAAAAGCCATAAATCATTGCTCAGTTAAAGAGGGAGCCTGTAAGCTCCCTCAAGTATCACTTCCCTCAGCACTTGTGCGTGGGGAAGGCAGCCTGCCCGGGATTCTGCATTAGCTGATTTACAGGGAGGAAGGCAAAAGACCCCTCAGCTCCGAGGACCAAATTCCGCATTAAGGCAAACTGGCATAGAGAGCATTGAATAAAAAAAAAATTAAGAAATAAAAGCCAGAGTGTGTGCTTTGCATGTGGGTTAAGAGCTGAAAGATCTGCTTCCTTACAGTGTGGTCCCAGTAAAAGATTAAAAGCAGTATGTAAGAAGTTAAAGTTTCTAACCTGCTAATCCCTCTAATTGCTAATCCTCTTCAGGGCATCGTGAGCCACCTCTCAGTTACTACACTTTGTAAAGAGTGCCTTAGACACGTGCTGTTTATCAAATATTACTGTAAATACTCAGAAAGTTCATTCTCCATTCTGAAGCAGAGGAATCACTTGCTGTATTCTCTCTGGCATAAACACCAAAGATGATGAAGCCTTTTTTTTTTTTTTTTTTTTAAAGCATGGAAGTTAGCTCATCTTTGTGTAAATAAAGCAGGTGTTCACCTACAAAGCATTTTTCAGTAGGAACTGTGGGATGAAAGTGACCTTAAAAAAACCCTGTTGTTATAAGGATTTTGAAGAGCCAGGAGAATGTTGGGGGAGGAGGGGGAAAGGAATATTTCAAACAGTAGAGAGTAAGTGTGGTCACATTTTTCACCACTGAACACTTTACAGCAAACTGTGTTTCCTGTGGTAGGACAGTTTTCATGAAGCCTTTCACCATCTCTCTCTATTCCAGAGATTGCTAGTCTTTTTTCAAACATTTCTCTGTTGTGTTTCTGTATATACACCTATGAAACATCGGTATTTAAGAGACATTAACTAACAAAACTATAAGTTACAGTAAAAACACACATTGAGGCGCTGTACCATTAAATACAAGTATTTCCAAGGCAGTTTGAAGCTGAAGACTGTGTCTGCATTAACAATAACCTCCAAAAAGTTTTAATCTCACAAGCTTTCTGCACATCCCAAATTAGATTGTAGCAATTACAGCAGAGGCCATTCATATTATTAATTCAAATTTAAATACAAGAGTCAGTCTTTGTAGGAACGGCAATGAAATCTTGGCAATGAAATCTTACCTCTCACAGTCCAAAGTAGTATCTTAAATGATAATTCATCAGAATGAAAAGCACTGGCAAAGTAAGTATTTTGGGCTTTGCATACAACCTTATTTTTAAATGCTTTTGGCCGGTAACTCCTTCATCTTTAAATCACATTACACTTATGTGAAATTGCCTTCTATGCTGAAAGGACATAAAGCAATGGGAATAGATTTACCTCCTTTCTGTTTCCATTTCAAGGACTCCTGAGGAACAGAACCTGACAGAGTGGGGATGAAGTGACTTGGCTTTCACAGCAGGACACTCCCTCTCACACACCACGGGAGGACAGAACCACTCTGCGCCCACTGCAGCCCCTCAGACCACAAGATCCTTGTTCCATTAAGGTCAGGGAACTTTGCCACTGTGCCAAACCTAGTCATGACTGCACCTTCCTTTGCTGCAAAAGGCATCAGGACTGGAAATAGCTTTTTACCACAGGCTCACATGCTTTCCTCCATACACCTGCCCCAGCAGCTCTTTTTCAAACTTGTGTGCCTCCTGACATTAGGAAACCGAGAAGTGCAGTCCTGCTGTGTGTGGGAACCCAGTACCCTGAGATTCATGGTGGAGCCACAACGTGCTGGACATCCATTGGTTCTAGAAAGGCTTGGGTTTGACCCGAGAAGCTCAACAGAGAAGGCAATTTAAAATACACAACTGCCAATGCAACATGGTGTCTTTTTTGGCAGAGAAGATAAAAATAGCAAAGAAACGACAGCTCTGTTCTTTTTATGAAAGCCTGGCAGTTTTCCAGTAGAGACTTAAGTACTTTTTGTACTTTGGGGGGAAAAAAAATGATGGGAAGTGGTCCAAGAATGGTCATACGAACCTGAGAAATATGGAATAAGAGGCTGGGCTGAAGCAGCCAAAGTGGTACCACCAGCTGCAGCCCCATTAATTAACTCTCTGCGGTATGTGGCTGTAAGAATGACCCTGATAATTGCTGAATATGAGCAGATAACTTTTACAGAGCAGCTATGCTTTTCTTACTGTGGTATACTTATCCAAGAAGTACCTTGCGCATTTCCCCCGTCTCACAGGGCAGTAAATTAGTTCTAATTGCAAAGGTATGTAGTTAAAGGCTGTGCTCAGCCTTGTGCAGCATTTGAAGTTTTATTTTACAGTTTGGGGTTTTCTCTGAATGCCTAAAACTGAGGAGAGAGGAACACGAGAGAAAATGCAGATTTTACAGATCCATTAAATTACATTAGTTTAGATAAATAAGTGTTTCTCTGCAACTTAAGCAATGTAACTGAAAACTACAGTTCTGTGGGTAACAGCACACTGCACTAGAATACAGATTTCCTCTTTTTGCTGTTCTTCTTTTAAACTGAAAAGAATGGCAACTTTATCTGCTTAAAGGGGAAAGTATGACAGCTACAATAAACTATGTTAACATACCCTAACTCTAGTTTTATGAATCATTTTGAATAAAGTACCGATAGCGGCTACAGAGCAAAATTCTACAGCTCCACTGACAGCACTGACTTGTGTAAACAGCAGCAATTCACTGAACGTGAGCTCAGAGAGTCACTGGGTGCAATCCTCCAGCAGAAAGAGCCCCAGGGTTTTAGATCCTTATGCTGGATGTAGCCTTTAGTCATGGAGTAGCATTCAGTCATGCTCTACATCCTCTTTTACAAATATTAATTTTCTTTGTCCCTTTGGTGGCCTATACCTTGCTGTCCCACTGTCCCCTCTACAAGGGAGCCTCCACACCGACATCAGTCAGGGAACAGCAGCTACACACATCAGCTACTCACTCCTTCCAGAACCAGATTGTTCTGGTAGTTGTGAACTTGACAAACAGCCTGAGCATTTAATCCTGAATCAAAGTTATTGTACTGGTCCAAGAGAACAATGTTTACCTCCAACAGAATACAACTTGACTGTGTTGTGCAGACGGTGGACACTTAACATGCACTGCATTTAGCAGTTTCTGTTTTCTTGTTTCTCAGTAAGGGCCAGAAAGGAACCACTTCTCTGACCAAAACCCAGCACCCACCTGCATAGATAGGTAGTCCTGAAAATGAAATCAACAGACAAACAAAAAGTAGTCACCTAACTCAAGGCCAAACAAAAGAAGAAAAGACAGGAGAAGGTTTTTGGACTGGCTGGTTCTTCCGGGAATGCAGCTGTGCATTCCAGCAGGCAGCAAGAATGCGGGTTTTTCCTTTTACGCTGATCACAAGCTTCGCTACATTCTAGGCAAAAGCATTCACCCCCCATGCATGTGGTTCAGCTGGACAGCTTGACAAAATAAACACCACTCTTTATGAAAGAATGGAAATGAAACGAAGATTCTTTAAAAGGCAGCCAGCACTGCCTTTTAAAGAAAAATTAAAAGTCACAGTTAGGAACACGCATTTCTTTTTCTGGCTGTGCAAGCCTGAATATACTGGGCATATCTGATATGCAACTTAATGGTGTCTGACAATCTCTCCTACCACAGCCTGGTGTAACAGAATCCAGCAGTTTTGTCAAATTTATCATGTGCATTTGTGTTTTCTGTAACTATTTATACCAATTTAGCATGACCGGTAATGATCAGCCAAAAAGCCTCCTCAAGTCTTTGTGTTACTGTGTGTTTTTCTGTCTCTCCAAAAAGTCACAAAGCATTGACTTTTCCAGTGCCCCCACCTGTGGCTAAAACCTGCTTGTACTGATGCCAATGTGAACAAAGGGATGCCAGGGAACTTCTGAGGAAAACTCCCCGAGCTGCTACCAGTGGTGATTGCTAGGGAGACAACTATTCCTACAGCTAATAACTAAACTAGTGCAAAAGATCCTTGGAACTCATTCCCACTGCCAAACAGCACGAAGCTTAAATAGCATCGCTATCTTTCTCAAGTATGCTGCATTAAAAACAGATCCTCCCATCGCTTTCTGAGGCAGCATTGTAGAAAAAGAAGCCAAACAACAACAACAAAAAAAAGAACTTTTGTAGTAGCCAGCTCGTAATGACATGACAAAAACGACTAGTGAGATAAGAAGATTCACAAGACAATGCGTGACCTTCAAAATATGTGGTTTGCTGAATTCAAAAGCGAGTTCATCACTATGAAAATTCACTACCTGTCTTCAGTGGCATTCAGTACAAACCTTTGCCATATTTTCCAACATGTTCAAATGTGGAAGCAGGTAGAAATTGCGATGAATGTCGTGACAGGACCGTCACTTACTGATGTTTGCTTAAAGCTCTACCTCCCTCAGAGCAAATGCCTACCTGTTGCACCAGCAGACAGCTCCTAACTCCCCTTAGCAGGACACATTTCAAAGTTACAGCTCTGTCACCTCTCAAAAGAAAGAGTGTTTCACCTTTTAAATATCTACAAAAGTCCCTCTGGACTTGGTCTGGCTCTCATTAATTTCAAGGGGAGTTGGAAAAAGCACTAGTAGAGCTTATAAAAATAACAAACAACGAGAAAGAATAGGATATAAAAATAAAATTCATTGCCTCCAAATCTGCCCCATTCTCTTTTTTACCTTTTAATAGTGGTTACGTGTGTCTTCTGCACATTCAAGCATCAGAAAAACATATAAACCATTTTTATTGCATACAGCAAAAATTTATCTACGTATTTCAGCTTAGATCTGCAAGAATACACTTATATTTTAGAACTGGAGCAAAGACAATCAGTTTTATCCCATGCACAGCAATTACTCCAGCTGTCAGCACAAGTCACTTTTACTGCTAAAGCAAAAGTGTGAAGCATCAAGTGGATACCACAAAAACAACACAAGTTTATTTCACAAGACCACACCTTCTGTTCTGTAGGCCTTTAACACTGCTAGGCACAAGTAAGAGCAAATTACCAAGCAGGATTAAAAGGCATGAAAATGCTATGCATTCAAGGCAGAAAACTGTTTTTTTCCCTCAGTACTGAGGAGAAGCAAAGTTAGTACTGAGTTTCAAAAACATTTACAGATCTTCTGCAACTCTCCCACGCTTTGCTGTACAGAGAGAAATCCTGCTGCTGGTGTAGACAATGGAAGCTTTGCTATCAACTCCAGTGGAAGCCTGGACTGTACCCTGTTTTTATTATCTAAGCCCACAAGCCCAAAATTTAGCCTTTTGTGGTTTGTTTTCAACAACAAAGAGGGATGTCAACACTTGCTGTAAGGCAGTGAGTTTATCCTACTTGCTACTGGTTGGGATAAACACCATTCAAACTGTGATCTCTCTCAGTCATGAAGTTGTGCACACTTTAGATAATTCATCAGTATAGAAATGGTAATACTAATTTAGTCCTGACAGCTCTAAAAGTCTCGTTTTCTTTAAAACAAAACACAAGTCTAAAATCAAAGTCTAAAGTAGATGTTAAAGGTGTTATCAAAAATTCTCTCCTGGATTCTTCTCCAGGTCACACTGATATAAATACTGTATATTTCTAAAGTTTCTCTTGACTTCCCCAGCATTTACACTTGAAAGGGAATAAATCCTAGAACAACAATATGAAATCTGTCTGAACAATTTAATTAGTACTGGCTGCAAAAGTGTAGATCATATGTGTGATGTATAAAACTAGCAGATTATAGAAAGAAGAAAAAAAAAAAAAAGCAAACCTCTAATTAAATTCTGTGTCTTCCAAACCCAGGATGAACACTTATACCTCATCTCCCATAGAAGCTATTGTATGTGAAACATGGTAATGTATAAACAAAGTGCTTTATCTGGAGTATGACTGGAAGCTCCAGGATTGTAACGTCCTTTAAGATAACATTCCAAACCTATCCTTTTAAGTTTTCGGCCAAGAATTTGTTTTTATAATTTCTTTGCTCTTGGCAAAAGGAAAGTATACTTCAGGCTAAGTTCTCCCTCTCATTCAATGCCGCTTCCACTCCCCCATTTTTTTGCCAAAGAAACAAAACAAGTGTTTTGAAAACCAAAACTAAAAGGAACAGGTCGTGGCCACTCTTTGTCGTGTTTTCTTTCTTAATCATATTTACCACGAGATATCGTAAGACAGCTCATTAACAACACAAATAATAATACTGTTTTATCTACAACTGGATCTCACCCTGCAGTTCCCACTGGGGTATCCCAGACACCATGAGCTGATGTGGGAGAAGCCAACACTGGTGCAGGACAGGCCTGGCTCCTACCCCAGGGTGACAGGCACAGCCAGGATCCCTTCTCTCTGCACAGGTAACGCTCAGGATTTAGTGCTGGTGTGACTCTGCTGCTGCAATACCTCTTGAAAACACAATACTCCTTTGCCCACACGAGTAACAGATTTATTTTTTTCACTCCAAGGTTGTGGCTGTTTTGTCACACAGACTGGTGCTTGACACAGGTTTAGGAATCCTAAGGGCTTAACTCGCTTCTGTCTCCCCAAACCAGCTACAGGCCACTAAGAGCACCTCTACTTCCCACCAAACCCTCTCACTTCCAACATGCACTGTGTGATGAGGTCAGTTATTGAGCATGACCATTAATAAAACCTCAGAAGGGAGATTTTTAGGGAGTGTCTGCTTCCTTCTCTACCAGCTGCAGGGATTTTCCAATCACTTTACACTGCCATAGCACTACACTGAGATTCAGCTGTGCTCCTCAGGGAAAGAAAAAGCCACTGCAGCGTAAATATGAAGCTAATAATGAGTAGCTTTGGAAAAAAATCTCTGTCCAAATTAATTACAAATAATATCACTCTCAATTACACTTTGTAAAACAAAAATATGTTGCAATGATTTTCCCTGATAGCCACACCTACATATGACACTAAGTAAATACTACATATCACTACAGAGGCTAAGTCCTCGTTTCACTTTGTTGAGCAATACCAGAGTGAGACTATGTCCTTGTAGAAAAACATTTTCTTGTTCAATTTTGCCTGAATTTAAGCACCCACCGTTCACAAAAGCTCTCTTTCACAGAAGTCCTACAGGCTGCACGGGAATGTCCTCAGAAACGTTCAAGAAACCAGCAGATAATTGAATTGAAAGTTTTGCAGCACATTTTAGGTGTGGGGAGGTAAGCACAGAGTGTGTGAGCAAGTGTGTGTGATTGTTTCTGTAAGCCTCGTGCTGTTGCTCGTAGACTCCTGACTGATGAAGCCGAGATCGGGAGCCAGAGTTTGTTTTTTGCAGAAAGAATTGTTATATTTTATCTCCCTGCTCAGCAGGAAAAACCTTCAGTGCCATAGGGACAACTTTTTTTTTTTTCCCACCTTCATCCCTGAAAACCATTTGGAATTTTAAGAGAGAAAAAAAGGCATTTCTTAAATTAAAAAAAAAAAAAAAAAATCCCCCTCAAACGAGGCAAAGGGAAGGAATGTATTATCTAACCAGGACTGACAGTTCAATAGAATTTTACCTTTATTCCCCCAACAAACAAAAACTGAGGCAAAGGGAGAGCTTGTCCCAGAGTACTTACTCCAGGAGGCTCTGAGGCAGCAAGGAGCAACAGAGGCAGGTTCATGACCAACTGGATTCCTCCCCTGCTCCAGTTAATTCAGGGAAGTATTTAAATTCTCAGCCTTTGCTGAGTCTTCCACCACCAGATTTACAGCTTGTGCAGACGCTGCTTTAGAAGCTGTGCTTGTTATACTGTTCATGTTGCCATCCCAGGGTAAGCACGTTTTAAATGCTCCCTTCCCCTGTTGAAAGGTTAAATTCTGGTTTCTTACTCAGTCCCTGAATTCAAAGGCCTTTCTCAGGGCTTAAGTAATTTCACCTGGTACCAGCAGTGATACCAGGAACTCAGGAATTTAAGCACCTGTAGTGCAAAAACTTGAATCTCTCTAAAAACAGTTAACTAAATTATGATGCGTTTGTTAGATTTTACACTCCAAAATCATAATAAATCCTTGCCTTAGAAGAGCCAGCCAGCCTAAACTGGAATCTCCATGGAAAAAAAAATCATGCGAGCCTTTTAATGAGAATATGGAAGGTTAGACAGTTTGCATTTCAAAATACTACAGAAAAAAGAACTTTACCTTATGTGTGTATTAATGAGCAAACAAAGACTGATGTGTGTAAATAATAGTAATATCCAAGGTGATGGGCTAGAATCAAAGAATGAAAGGTTTTTCTTCTGGAACTAATAATTAGCACAAACAAGGTCAGACAATTTCCTGAAAATAAATGTATAAATCTTTCTCTGCTGTTTTCCCCCTTTGTTTTTCGATCAGTATTTGTTAAAAGCTCATAGTGCTCAGCACACAACTGTTTGGTCTACAGCTCAGAGCTGGAGAGGCACAGACACAGCATTCTGTGGCACTCAGAACACCCTGGGCCAGTGGCTTTTTTATGTTTTGTGGCCTTTTATAAAAGGATTTTTAAAAACAAACAAACGCGGTCCCTTTGTTTTCAGTAAGTTTCCACTACGTGATCAAATATAAAATGATAGTACAGGTTTATTGGGCAGGTGAATACAACAATAATAATAAAAATTAAAAAAAAAAAAGAATAAATTCTACTGGCTGTTTTTATATACAGAACATTTCAACTCACATCCCAGTAATATTCTGCTCTTCACAGTATCACGGGATGGTTGAGGTTGGAAGGGACATCTGGAGGTCATCTGGTCCTCCTGCCACAAGCAGGTTGATCCAGAGCTGGTGTTAGCTGGGACTGACCATTTTACTAAACTCAGGCTGAAATAACAAGAGAGATTTTGGGCAGAATTTTGTTTCATTTTGTTTTGTTTTTGTTTTTTTTTTAATAATTGATGTCAGCACTCCCAGAAATGTGGGAATTATAGAGCTGGTCTTTATGCTGATTTCTTTGTATGTGGTTTGTGCAGCTCTTTGGAAGTACTGTGCAGCCAGCCATATCACCTGAGCTTTCATTTCTATCAGTGATCTCTGCTAGAATTTCCTTCTGGATTATATCAGAATTTGGATTACTTGTTTGCTACCAAATACCACTTCACATTGGTAGCATAGAAAAAGAGAAACAAACAAAGAAAATATGGACACTGCCAGATCTGAAGGGATTTCTAACTTGGTTATGGTTTCAAAGCTGTAGATTTTAACAACTTCTTCCTCCAACCTACTACTTAAAAAATCTCTGAAATTCAGAGCACACATCCTTGCTGGTTAAAGGTTTACATTTAAAAAAAATAGATTTAAAAATCAGTATGTTTATGCAAACTGTTTCTCATTGACTGAAATTTTGTCACTTAACATCCATTATTCAAAAAACATATGGCAGAACAACTCATTTACTACGTCCTCAACATTTCTACAGGAGAATATAAAACTTTTTAAGCCAAGGTGTGCAAGGCCAACTTAATCTTGCAAATAATCTTTGCAGTGTGCAAGAAATTCTCCAGCATCCTTAGCTGTGGAGCTCAAAAGAGTTATCAAAGTTAAAAAGCAGGATTACAGTTATCAGCCCAGTATTCCAGTTTTAAGAGATGAACTATTGATCAACAGAGAGATAAAGCTGATCTGAGTGAGCATCACATGAAAGATTTCTAGTCCAACCAATAATAAACTAAAGTCCTATTTCACTGAAGATGTTCTTTTGAACATTTAATCACACTGTCCACCGAACAGCAAATACATAAAAGCTCTATGCAAAAAGTTGATTTTTAAGAAATATGCACAATTTTCTCCTCTCCTCACAGGAAGGAATCAAAATTTATCTTAGCTCACATGATAAAATATTAACAAACTAGCCATCTCAAATATTAGCCCTATTCAGGGCTTGGAAAAGGGAATTTTAAACAAAACTAAACAGAAAGATTCAGATGGGAACAGTATTTTCACTTGGATCCAAGTCAAAGTAATCTGTAAGCGATAAATCATTTGTATCTGTGTATAATTCTTTTATATGAATGTTCATCTGATATTAGATTTGTTTGCTCTTTTACTTGTTCTATACTTACCTGTTTGTTTTAATTGTTGAATGGTTTTACCCCTCCAGCTAAGCATAGCTATTTGCATGCAGTCAGGAGCAGTGTATAAATGTGCATCTGGTGCCACTTTCTGTGTTAATATAACAAAATCACACTTTAGAGAGGGATGCTAATCAGTTTTAGGCCTTCAAAATGCAGGGAAAAGGCGTGATCCCTGACCTGGCACAGGTGCACAGAACCCAGCACACGGTAAATCAAGCACAGCGAGTACTCAGAAATAAGTTGCATTCCAGCTCTCCAACAACACTGTCCATTCCTCACCAAGAGAATCACCTGCCATGCATTTTCCTACAGCTGTCCTTGGAAGGATGTGGGAAGAGCGGGAAAGGAGCAGAGCAGGCTTGCAAAGCAAACACTGGCACAGAGGAGCCGTTTAAACTGAAGCAACATGTGGCAGGCACGGTGCCCCTACTGTGCATCACAGAGGGTGTGAGCCCCCAGATTTACTTAGGTCAGGAGCTGCTTCCTGGGAGTCTCAGGAGCTCTGGGGACTGGGTCTATCATCTCCTTGGTGGAATCACAGGGTTTATGTATCAACAACATGCACCTTTTAGCAAAACTGTATTAGTACGTCCTGGTCTGAAGAAAACCAAGCAGTTAAACAAACACACCCTGTGGGACTTGGGCAGATGCTCTTCCTTTCCACACCATGTCCAGGATTTTCATGTCGGTAGGAGGAATGTCCTGGTCTCCTGGGATTCAGGGAAGATCACAGCTACATCTCCTGTGGAAACTGTATGTGTTCTTGCTCTGTTAGTGTCTTCTAAAACAAAAGTTGTTTCGGTAGAAAGTTTGCAATTACATAGATTGAAAGCAGAGGAAGTGCCAATTATAACAAATTGTAACAGGGTACTTGACTAAAAAGATGTATTTTCAAATCAGTCTGACCACATTCCCAATTCACTTGAAGGGTGCAGTATTGCAGAGAAAGGATTTTGTATCATCACACCAAGGGCTGACTGCAGTTATGCCATTTTGAAAATCTCTCCACTGATAAATGGCTCCACTTGTTTTTAAAGTTCTGCTTACTTATGTCTTTGTGGAACTGGCCCAATATCTCCTAAGTTGATATCTCCCAATATCTCCTAAAGTATACTTTAAGCTATTTTTGTTATTTTCACCTCCCAGGAATTTTTTTTCGGGGCACATCTTTTGTTTCCACAGAAATAGCACAGACTGCTTGTGTAGTCCCAGCGTTTTCCAGGGAGACCAAAGGCAGCTGTTATCTGCCATTCCATGCTCCTGTGCCTCTGCTGGAGGCACTACTGGACATAGTGTGCTGCAGGACAAATATATTTTCTAAATTAAGCTCATAATCTCTCTGGTTTAGGTAGTATTATTTAGTAAATATTAACATGAATAACTCATCTGCAGCGATCATGTATGGCTGCTTCTGCTGCACTGTCTGCTGTAAATAAACTCTGAAAGGCTGTCTAGACAGTTTATAGTCTGGAACTGTGCAAGTGTTGAGGAAAACACCTCAAAATGTGCTTCAAGGGAATCTACACCTTTTATTCTTAGCCCAAATACAACTGGGAGGGGGGATGTACAACACACTGCATTCCCAAACATCTAATTTTAACTTAAATATACCATGCTTTGAACAACAGAGATAGAAATTGATCCTTTGAAGTGAACTCAGGTAACTCCTGAATGGATCAAGATCATCTGTCTAGGAATAGTTTGGATTTTAAAATATGTTGAAGTCATAGGTATGAGTCGCTTCCCAGTTTTTAATTAAAACATGACTTCTCAAGGTGTTTGAAGAAGTTTCTAAAAGAATAGGCCAAATCCTTCCACATGCTATAACAACTGCTACTGGGATTAATTCAGAAACACACATTCAGCTCCACATCTTCTGAATTCGGGAGTAGCCACAGGAGAAAAGAAGAATTGCATTAAAAAGAAATGTATAACTCTGCAACCTGAAGTCTCAAGTACTTATCTTTACATATTGTTTTATGCCATTGTCACCAGCACCACATACGAAGATATGGCTTACAGATGTTGTTCTAATTCATGTGAACTATTCTTACACCTGTGAGTATTCCTATTGGCTTCTGTATTAAACCAAATCATAAGAAAAAATCCCTATAAGACAAAACCATGACTCTGAATGTAGCACTACTATTCCAGCTTTATGGCCCATGATTACTTTCTCCATTTGCCAGTTGTAGATCGACCACTGCGGATTAAAATAACTTTTTGATAACAATTCATCACAGTTCTAGCTTAGGTAGACTTAACCTTTCCTTTACATACGAAGCTGCTCATTTTTAATCTAAAAAAAAAATAAATCAGAGGGAGGGATTGAAAATTGTACTTGTTTTTGACTTTTTTTTTTTTTTTGTAATCTGCAGTAAACTAAACACAGATGTCTCCGAAAGTGTTGGGCTGGTGATGAGACATCACCATTTTCTTACTTGGAGAAATCTAAACGTGAGTAGAGGCATCCTCTTCCGAAAGAGCTCATAGATTTACAGCTTTGAAATCATGGACTCTGACTTGGGTTTCCCCCTCTCCCACCCTGCATCCTGACAAATCACCCTTCCCTGCTGTGACTGATAATCCCACTGGCACTGGCCTGATGAACTGCAGGCCCTGCTGCCGAGCTGAGCTCCCATCACTGCCAGTGGAGTGTTCAACACCACAGTCCTGTCCCAGGCAGAGCTCCCTCCCGCTCCAGCTCTCTTCCCGACTATTTGGATCTCAGCTACCCCTATGAAGCAATTTCCTGCCTCTTCCAGGCTCATTTCTCAACTCCCAGGTAACAAATTTTCAACCTGATTACTCAGTTTAGTCCAGACTCTTCTAAGGCAGTTGCATAATCTGAGCCTCTCCGCTGCAGCTGTTGTTGAACGAAAGTTATTTATAAACTGTAGACAAAATCCTTCGGTATTTACAAAAGCTACTATGCAAAATAGCAAGATATACTGCATCACACCAGGGTTATTGTTTTCACTGGGACCTCACTGTTTGTTCAGTCTTCGCTGTGAGAAACCCCCAGCTGCATTTTGGATTTGACGGGGGAAAGAATGTAAAACTTCAAAGTTCTGATCACAAGTTTCCCGTTGCTAAATAAATGCCATCATGATTTTAACTAATAAAAATTCTTTCTTCTTAGAATTGAAACGGACTATGTGACCAGCAACATCAGGAATTTTATCAACATTTATCAACGTTTTATCAACAGCTGGGGGAAGAGCTGCCACTGTAGTTGTGTACAATTAATCACTTCTGGTTGCCCATCATACAGAAAAAGGAAGAAACAGAAAGTTTTCAGAATACAGCATTTGCAAGACTATTAGCCAACCTTTTTCACTGTTGCACACACACACAGCCAAATCAGGTGAAATTAAGTTGGCAATGGGATGAAAATTAATCTAATCTTTGCTTAGACTGCATTTGCTTTTACAGATATTGCAGTAAGGAAAAAGGCTGGGACTCAGTATGGTATCCACCACTCCTCCACCAGTGGAGGCCCAATGGGATTCCAGGCTCTAGAATGGATTTTTTTGGATCTACCAAAGGTCACAAGGTTTGGAAAGACTCTTGAGCCATATGTGGTGGTCAGGGACCACCAGGTGGGCTGTGGAAAACTTAGAAGAAGAAGAAAATACTGACACGAACCCGAGCCTCTCTTGTGAGTTCTTCCTTTCAATGGTAAAATAAATGAACAGGGATCCAAATTAGAAATACATTACCCAAGTTTATTAGAAGATTAATCGTACAGTAAAAGACAGAGAATCTTGGATGAACTTCTCTGCAATTCCAGTTCTAGCATTCAGCAGAGGAAATAAAAACATAACAGAGTAATGAAACACTAAGTTAGAATCACCCACCCACCAGCTGAGTAAAATACTCACTTTAAAAGTTCTTGAAAACAGAAACAGTAAAAAAGAAATGTACCCTGTTTGGGAGAGGTATGTTCTGATCATGAATATAAACCGAGAATCCTGTCTAGAATCAAGTTAAATTCTCAACATCTAAAAGAAGAGGAATTCGGTAGTTTTAATGATATATGTAAATAAGAGATATTTATTATAGGCCACCTGAGCAGGATGACCTGTGACAGCTAAGAAAAACAGGAAAAAATTTCTTAGCCAAGAAAAGAAGGTGAAACTAAAACCATTTACAGGCTGGGGAAGAAAACATACAGAATACTGTCAATTGATATTTTCAAACATGTTAAAACATAAATAAATATGTATATATATATTTGCTACACACATCCTTATCAGTAGCACGTTACAGAGCTATTTCAATTATCTCCACATCACACCAGGCATGATAAAACAATGACATTGTGGAACATATCACATGCTGTACACACTCTGCTTGGGAAGAATAAACTCTGGATTCAAAACTACCTGTGATCTCTAAATTTTCTTCAAAACCATTTGCCTTTCAGGATAGTTGAAAATGTTCGTAGAGTTCCTCTAACATAATTTCCAAGAGCTTTTCAACATCTAAACTTCAGAAAGGCAGCCCCAGTCTGTGGCTTGACCCAAAAACTCAAAAGAAGGGTGCAAAATAAACAAACCTCAACCAGACAGAAGGTGTGTATGAGAGGAAGATTAGTTTTGTAACTCATCTCACTGGCACTTTAATCAAATCCTATGTATGTTAAATTATCAATTTGAAGCTGGCACCTCTGTAAATAAGCTCTTCAAAAAGCATTAGAAACACATAAATAAGGAATGATCAATCAACTTTTTTTTGTTTGCTCTGGAGTCAACACAGAACAACTAACAAACTTGCATGCTTGAAGTGAAAGAATGAGAAGTTCCAGGCTGCACCAGCCTCCTGCTTCCTCTGCACTGACAATTAGAGAAGAAGGAGGAAGCTGTCCCAACTTCCAGTGCTGGCCATAAGAGACAGGACCCTTCTGGAAGTGGAAGGAAAGAGTTTCATGTCTCACTGGATGCAAAACTCCTTTGCTCTTTCAAGAAAATTTTATTTCTAGCTTTTTTGCCTTCAATCCATTCCCTTAAAGGTGGACAGTCCTTATCATGGTGCTTAATATGTATGTGTTGTACAAGGAGGCCTGGGGGCAGTGAGCAGTAAAAGTAGTACTCAAGCAGTCAAAATTGTCTCCATAAATACACTTGAAGCCAAGCAAGGGGATTCATCACAAATAACATTTACTATAAACTCAGCAGAGCTGACACAAGTCAAGCAAGAACAGAAAATGAAATATGGTGACAACAACCTCTAAGTTTCTTTTATACCAAGCCATCAATTCAGAAAAGCCTCAAGAGGCTCTGCAAACACATGCAGGCTGGGCTGTTATATCCAGTCACACCACAATAAAAGAATGATCCTGATTTGGTGGCAGTACCTTGATTCAGACCCACCAATCACCAAAGAAGTTTAAGGTTTTCCTTTTTTTCTGGTAAAAAAACTTATTGGGCCAAAGATTCAAAGTAGCCATTGTCATTACCTAGTCTGAACCCCCACATAACACAGATCATTAAATTACACCAAACTATTCCTGAATTAGTCTCAAATATTTTGGACATCAAGCACAAAAGAAGTGTTAGCACATAGGAACCATCCCCGTTGGATTCCCATTTTTGGTGAACAATAACAAGATTCAATACCATAGTTTTCAGGCCAAGGACAACTCATGGCAACTGAGAAATTTTTGACAGCTTTATCATCTCTCTGCCATTTGACAAATATGGAAACTGAAACTCAAAGGCATCAAAGTTAGGCACAGAGAAATTAAACTGTCATTAAACCAGAGCAAATTTATATGCACTTATGAAAGTTTGGAAAGTGGGGTCTAAATGAGATTTCTGCGCCCAGGATTGCTGCCTGGGCCTTCACCTTACCCAACCCAGTACAGAGTCAACATAAAGTAAAGAATTTCCAAGTCTCGGCACTGTTATTTCTTTTACAGGGGAAAGCTACTGCTTATTTTTATTTACATTAATTTGTTTTGTATTCCTGTAGAGGAACAGCACAGTGATGGGAAAGTGAAAGGTATATTTTTTTATAGAAGAAACTACAGAAGTTACAGGAAGCAAATGTTCTGTTCCATAGAAGGCTCCACATGCCTGTCTAACCCAGCCATATTTCTGAGGTTAAATGATGCAAAGATAAAAAGCTGACTTTGTGAAACAAAGGTAAATAGCAACCCAGATGCTCTCGTTCATATTCTGAAGTTATTGCCATCAGCTCTGTGACCAGCACATTTCACAGCCTGTGAATTCCCACCAATCATAAATTAGAACAGTAAGAGAGGACCAAGTACAGTCCTATAAACCTTTGCAAGGGTTTGCTTTATTTATATTCCAGTTGGGGATCCTACCAATGCTCTAAAGTTTATAGAGTATTGGAATCCAGTAGAATCCAGTCCTCGGATAATTTATTTTATATTTCTCATGGCCTGGATTATTATAACTACGTATTTGCAGTGCTCCACAGGTCCACATACAAGGTAAAGAACTATGATTTATTCTCTGTCCTTCTTCCAAGCAGAACTAGGTCCACCAGGTGCAAAAAAAGCTTCACAGAAAACAAGATCATGTCTCCAAGGAAGTGGAATAACCCTTCCTTTTGAGAGGCTTCGTTTAGCCCTCTTGGCTCTCTCACAAAAGCAAAGTAATTAAAATATTAATAATAATAATAAAAATTACGGAAAAAATTCCTAAGGTCACTGAGTTTGGTTCTGAGGGCACAACCAACTAAACATAACAGCTAAACCCTAAATTAATAAACAGGTTCCCTTCTAAAGGAGCTTGTCCTTCTAGGTGAGATGTACTGATGACACACAAGAGGGAGAACCTTGTAATTTTGCCCTGAAAACATTATTCCCTATCATCTATTTTGTGTTCTAAGTAATACGCAACACCCACAACTTTCCATAATCCAGCATTTGCACTTACTGTACGTTCATTTCATAGAATTTTTTTTTCTAGGTAAGGTTATATTTAATTATGTTAAACTGCATTGAAAATATTTGTGACATCTGTCAAGTTAATTTTAAAAAATTCATTAGGGTCAGTGTAACTGCAATAAATACAAAATTAATAGCAAGGGGTTTCTTTTAAGGTTACATAAAAAATAACATTTGGGATCTGTCTGAATCTGACAAAATCCAGGGAACTGGCTAGAGCCACAATTTTTCCTTAAATTCTTTGTGCCTACATAAAAAAAGGTGCCAAACAATCCATATTTTTTATCCACAGTGCTCCATGTGCTGGACTAGAGAAAGGGATTTAGGCAGTTCAGCTTCACTTGGCTTCCAGCTCTCCTTGTTACTATTTTGATCCATTTTTGTAAATTCTGGGAAACTACATTTAAGTCTTCCCACAGTTGTTTTGAGGAAGAGTTGTCATCCACTGATGGTGTAAAATGCTCTGATCCTTCTGCATGGAAGGTGATATATCCTGGCAAAACACTTTTGCCCTCTGTACTGCTGGCAGTGCCCACAGGGGCATGGCCAAAACAAGGTTTTAAATACAACCACCACTTTCCTGACTTCACTCCTTCTTTCCCTTTCTGCATTCCCTATTTTCCCCTCATGACACCGTGTCTTAGAAATACACCTTCTCTTGGTTCAGAGAAAAGAAGGTGACAAAATTTGGACCTCTGCACTGCAACAACTGGGATCACTGGAGAACGGTATTTTCCCTTCTGTATGTTCAGCTCAAAGTATAAAAATCCAGAGGCAAATTAAATCACATTAAATCTAGGATAGTTTTGAAATGTGTCAAGTAAATTACTTAATCTAAAAAAAAGCTCTGATGCAGAGTTTTAATTTGGAATGTATGTGACAAATACTGCTCAGAGCTCAGTATTTTGAAAACAACACAGCAGTGGCTTCAAGGATATATGGCTGAATCCTGCAACTTTTAGCTAAATTGAAAACAGGCAGACAGGTAAAATCCTCTTTTCCCAATTTACATCTGAATCTTTTCCCAATCACACAGAAGAAGCCATTCTCACAAGCCTTTTAAGTACATCTTAAAATTGCATTTTTGTTACTTAGATCTGAGTGACAAGAAAGATGAATCACGTCTCTGAATTTATTCAGCATTGCTAATTAAACTCATTCCTTGAGGCCTGGGAAGCACTAAACCACTGAAGTGTAACAGTGAAAATTAGTGATTTGAATAGAAGAATCATGAACTTTGGAAAAGAAAACATTACCCATCGGTGGAGCTCACAAAATAGCCCCTTACAGAAACTAAATAAGATTAATGAAGGTGAAGTCAAGAAAAACAACAGCTTTTAAAAGTCTTCATGTCTTATTTTTTTAAAGAGCACATAAAATAGACTCAGTGCCACTAAAAAACCTTTAACATATACATTTAACACAGAAAATAGGGAAGCAAGTTTTATAGGCCTCACCTTACTATATTGCACAGAAAAAAAAATTCTTCAACAACAACTATTTTAAAAGCAATTAAAGAGAAAATAACCCTCAAGTATCTCCAAGCATTTAGGTCCAAATTCTGTCCCTTCACATTTTGTCACTTTTCAGTTAAAACTGTTAACCAAGGTGTTTCAGTGGTACCAGCAGTGTTTTCTCTGAGGGAAAGAACATCCTTCCTGATTTCCTGCTGAAGAGCCTGGAGATTGGCACTCCCAGAACTCCCAGCCCTTGGGGGCTCAGCTCCTCCACTTTGCAACAAACAAAGCACAGATGTGACCATAAAAACAGCATCACCTGTCAGAGTAATGTGGCTACTGCATCTGGAAATCCATGCTAAAGACAGCAAAGAGGAAGCCTTCAAAGTCAAAAGTCCCTGGTGAAACGCTGGATTTAATTCAAGGGTTATTTTCCTGGTAGGAATATCACTGCTGCCAGTTGTAAGCACATCTGACCAGGGCTTCTGGCAGTGGCAGTTAAGCTTGGATCTCCAGGGATCCCTGTGGACCAGGGAACCACAGAACAGGAGCTGCCACAGATGCCTCTCCCAGATTGCCAGGACTCCCTGCCTGCCCTGTACAAATCCAAATCTGGCACTTGCCTCTGGCACTTGTGGCCTGACCTTCCAGGGCAATAACTTTCTAGGGCAACACTGGAATTCCAAAACAGCCCAGCTCCTCCCATAAGCTGGCCATGGGAGACTGTGATTACTTAGTGCAGTGCCGTGCTGTGACCCCTGCTGTCACTCCCAAATCATGCTGGAACAGTCATGCAGATGTAAATCCCACAGATGTCAAAAGGTACTTATGAGAAAACCTGAATCATCACTGGTGAGTCTGGAATTGAACCACCATAACTGTAAGAGTGAGGTTAGTCAAGCCCTCTGCTTCATTAAATAATTAATAGAGAAATGTGTACATAAATAACAGTAGCACAGACATCTAATAAAACACCCATTTCAGGACTTTATAACTTGCCTGTAAACATGTGCTTCAATGAAGATGGGATATAAAATCCCAGTCTTCCATTGCATTCCTTTTAAAAAAAGGAAGGAAAATAACTACGTGAGTTTTTAGAGTAATAAACAGATGTCCTAAGTGATTTCATCCTAAATTGGCTGGGTTATTCTGGTTTTTTATAATGCTATATTGAGGCTACAGTGCTCTGAGACCCAGCCCATCCAGCAAGCACTTGCAGCTTGCCTAGTTCTAAGGGTAAAACACAGCAAACACAGCGCTTACGATGTACCTTCAGAGCTAAACTTTGCCAACAGCAGTTGGCCCAGGGTTGTGGATGGTTGTTGGTGTCACTCTCTCGGCCAAATTCATGTAATCTGTGATTGAGCCATGCCCTGATAAATTTTTTGATGCTTCTCACAGGAGTTTCTGATATCTGGAGACCTCAGTAACAGCAGAGCCTCCCTTCCATTGCCAGTGTTGGAGTCCAGCTGTTCTGCATATACAGGCATCTACCCTTTTCACTATAGCATATACGAATCTGTACACTCAGAAACCTATTACTTAGAAGCAATTCATCTCTAAGAACAGAAGAAAAACCTTTTTTTTTAAAAAAAAAAAAAAGAAGATTAATCCAGCTTACCAACAGGGCTCAGCTTTCAGACGTAAACCCACACTGATACATGAAACCACAATACAAACCCCGTCACCTTCGTGACAAGAATATTGTAGCAATAAAAGTGCACCAGCTCTTGAAATCCTGCACTGTTTGGTGACCTGCTCCAGCAAAGTTCTGCAGAGATCCATTACCTCTAGAGGCCACGGGCTGGACCAAGCAGCAAAACACAGAAATGTGATCTCTGTCAGCCTTCACACGACACTTACAAAACTAACACACGCCGCGACATAACTGATTACTTTTGCTCAGAGCCATCGGGTGACTGAACATGCACAGCCAGGTAATTGCTCTTTAAGCAGATAGTTTTCTTGGTGATTTGGAAAGCAGGAGACCAAATGTAAAGCTCCACCAATACACACCAGGCAACTGACACAAAATCCAGCCAAATGCTAACAGGAGTAAAAACAACAAACCCGGCTATTTCTGTTAAGGCTCTCTTTGAGTGCAGAATTCTGAGCTGGTAAGAACATCCCTTCTCATGCTGTTCACATTCAAAGCTACTCACCAGTGCAAATTACCTCTGACCATGGTTATCCAGTGAAAAAAGCTCACTTTCCAGAATCACACAGAGTCACAGAATATGCTGAGTTGGAAGGGACCCACAAGAATCATCGAGTCCAACCCTAATGCTAAGTTAATGTCAGGAATATGAGATTTAAAAGGAAAACATCAGTTGGAACTAAACTTCTGAAACTGTGCACTCTATTTAGTAGCCTTGCTAGGAACAATATCAAGTTTGGCAGCAGCAACAAGTAAGCAAAGCTTCCTTGAAGATGCTTCTGTAAATGTCTGATTCTATGAGTCACGTGGTTCCCTGAAGATATTTCTCATGGAAGAAGCACAAGAAGATGTAGTGAACTTAAAAAAATATAATAACATGAAGGGTAGTGCCTATGCCTAAGTTATGGAAGCAAGATACAATTCTTTAAAAAAATGAGATTGATCATAAAAATTTACAGAAAATAAAGGAAAAACATAATTATATATTACTTATTTGAAATACATAGCTTATGTAATTATGTACACTGTAACTTGAAAAAAAAAAGTTAAATTACAAAAACTCACAGTGCATTTAAATAGTTAAGAAGTTTCTGAAGTGTTCTTTTCCCCAAGAAAAGATATTCTCAGGTTGCAGCTCTCCTGAAAAAAATTGCTTTCCAGCATTTGAGTACTTTTAAAGAAAGTATTTCTAGCCCAGCAGCACATTAGTATGTCCTTGAGGACAGAGCAAGAGAAGCACATATCACGTATCACTGTGCTTTTAGAATTAAAGAGCAAGGGAGAATAACAATGGCAGTGTAACTCCTAGAGAGAGATGGATTCTTCAGCAATGGAAATCTGCCCTGTTTTAGAGATATCTCTGCTCTCTTGTGAGAGTTTCATACAATAGTAGCTCGTTGTACTTCTGGTGCCTCAGAGAGGGGTATATCCTTCAAAACCTTTGCTTCAAGACAACTTATGGGACCTCTTGCACAAAGAGAGTCAGAGCCACAGACAAATGAATAGAAGTCTGAAAAGATTTCTTCTTGAGCAGAAACAGCCATGAAGAGGACCATTGTTGGCTAAGGGGGTATTCAGCAAAGGCATATTAAATAATGAAAGATACAGAGAAAACGGGCACTTGGTATTTAGTCTGTATCATAAATGACTTCTAATGAAACTAAAGTGTAAGAGCACATCACTAACTAGAGAAACCCCTGGCTTTACTAGGGCTGGAAGTGGAATTTAAAACACTGCAAAGACAAGCTTCCCACTCCTTTTGGAATGGATATTTCTCAACACTCCTCACAGAACATCTTTCACTCTTTAATAAAATTGTAATTGAAAACACTATAAAAATGGTGTGATTCAATGGATCAGCTACAGAGCTCTTACCATTGCGATTTGGTAATCAATGACAGATTATAAAAACATTCAGTATTTTACTGGAGAGGGAAATTATGTTTACATTCTGTGGCATGTCAAACAGTGGCTGTAAAGAGACAAGGAAGAACCTTTCCACTCTTTTTTTCCCCTGCCTTCCTTGGACAACTTGTTCTGACAGGCTGCTTTGGAGCTCCATCTATCATCCTCCAAACCATCCCCCAAAGCCACGCTCAGATGCAGCATACCAAACTACATGACACATTATGACACACTCCTATGTGACCATCCTAACACACTTGCAAAAGTGCATTCATTTACAGAACACATTAATAAAGTTTTCTTTAGAGAAAACTTCTTCAAATTTAAGATTACACACGCTGTTTACAGTGTAGACGGTCACCAGAATGGAATTTAACTATCTTAGCCATTTGAAAAATATTGTTATATCTTGGGCTTTTAATAAGGTTTCCACAGATTTTATATGGGCCAAAGGGAGGGAAAGTGTTCCTAAGATACTTTTAAGATAACACTTCCATTTCCCTTAGAATGGAAACTGCCTTTCTCACACCTAAAGCTGCCGAGTTCTTGATCTGCTTTTCCTCAGGTAGAGAATCCATTAAGCTGATGAAAAACTTCTCAAAAAGGGTTATGAGCTCTTTACACTTTATGCACACGGCCTCAGCTTCTTCCAGCTGCTTTGAATGTTTTTGATGTGTGAATCAGCCATGGGCTGCAAGAACCACAGAGAACTGTACTGAGATGTGAAGGCAAAGCACACTGAACTCCACGACTCGGTTTGTGGATTTGGGAGCATTATTCTTGTATCTGAGGGAGCTGTTACAGAATTCTGTGAATTTTTTCAGGATACTTTGAGGAGCACATGGAACAAAAGCTCTCAGATTTCCTGTAAGTACCATTCTTCTGAGATTCATTTTAAGAAAATTTAAAACCCAGAACTTCCTATCTTGCCTGCTCTAACAGCAACATTTTCTCTAAGGTCCTCACCAGACAAACAGGATATTTTGTTTACCTTTCAGTCTAATCAGACAAGACAGATTTCGTTTGGGGAAGATGTTTGGTTTGTAATGTAAAGTGCTCATTGAAAAATGTTTATGTTTTCTCTGTATGTAAGGTTTTCCAGAGTCTTTGGTGGTGGCATGAGCTGTATTTCACAGCAGGCTGTGAAATGACTGTGTGAGACCCTGTCACCACCATAAGGCTGCAGGAGAGCAGTGCCAGCCATGGTGCAGCAAGGTTTGTGTCCTGACAGTGCTGACTCGGCATCAAACACTCTTGTGTGTGACTTGGCAAAAGGTTCTTCCCAAAAGAATTGCATTAATTACAACTAAATTCCATTATTTACAACTAAACTCCATTCTTTTAATGCTTTTGTCTTTTTTTTTTTTCCCCCCTAGGAGGGACTAGAGGAGGTTGATAGGGATAATATATGATGCATTATTTGACTAAAAGTCTAACTTCTCAGTTAATAAGGAAGCACAGAACATTCCTTAACTTTGCATTTTCATCACCGAATCAAAAATAGATAAAAAAGATAATTCCTAAATAAGCTTAAAAAAAAGTAAAATTCCTAAAAAAGATGTGCAAGAATGACAAGTTTTTTTCCAAAATGAACTCCTCAGCAAATGGAGCAAAATGCCCCTCTTAAAAACCCAAGCACCAAGTTCTTTCTCAGAAGTTCAGATCCACCTCCCCATACAGTCTTCTTCTTATGAGACTGATACTTAATAAATCGTATTAATTTGTTTGTCTCTGTTTTCACTGGAGACCCAGAAAGGCCAAGCTCATTTTCTCTGTGCAAACCCAAGGGGAGAGCACACCATTTACCAGGACAGAAATCACTTTTCCCTATTCCAGTGCAGCAGGCTGGTTGTTGTATTGGTTGTCATTATCAGATGAGAAATAAAGTAGGTTTTTATATTATTCCTGCCCCAAACCCAGTAGTTCTACAATATCTGAGGCATAAATATACAGTACTGTTTTCAAGTGTCTTAAATTGTCCAGTTTTGGTCAAGGAGTTTGGTGATTCCCAGAGGAAGCCTGGCAATGGTAAGGAAAGATCAGAAGGATAATGAAAAATCTGTAATTAATATGATGTTTTTAATAGATGTTTTGTAGAGCGTGTGACAGAAATCACACAAAAATCATTCCACAAAAATGCTAAAAACCTTTGAGAAATAAGTAAGTCATTTAGATGCAGTTTTAGTTTAACTGTGAACTTGCATATGATAGATGTGATTTTATACATATCTATGTATAACCCAGAAAATCTGTAGACAATGTACAGAAATGATAACGATCACTGGATAAAAACCACCATAGATTAATGAAAAAATCTGAACAAATCCTGAACTGCCCAGGGAAGGGTACACAGTTCTGACAGATCCCTTAGTACAAATGGTGGGAGTAAAACGTATCCACATGATAATCACATCCTTCCCAAAATTGAAAACGTATGTGAAAGTCATGGTGGTCTTGCAAAAATATAAACTCATAAACGATTTTTTGATTTGGTGTCATCATTCATTTCTTTCATTTGAGAAATCAGTTTTAGTAGGCCATACAAAGATTGATGGCTTTTTCATAAAAGGATATTTTATGAAATAGTGAAATGTAGCATATTTCTACCTGATAAATGCAGAGACCTGTAAACTTTGAACCCACACTGGCCTTTGTTGCTCATGACCCTGTTTAAGTGATTTATTTTCTTTTAACAACTACAGTCTGCAGGAGGTAGAATATACTGTGTAGATCCTGAATTCTGTTGAAAATTGAACAGTTTAAACAGAATGGCTGACATTAGAAGACCTATTACAGAAAAGTCATATTATCTTCATTTCAGGAGCAATATTTATGGTTGGAGAAAACGCATAATTTGTAAAAGCAACTTGGTAGGCTGCTGCAGAGCAATGGAGGAGTTGGCATCCTTGGCCCCACATCAGGGTGTCTAGTGGACTGCATCAGAGCTAGAGCCTCTGGAAACCTGGCATGTGTAAAAGCATAAAATCAGAAAACTTGCCTGTTGCCTAGAAGAACGTCTTGAGGGAGCTGAACAATCCCCCACCCTTGTGAAACATTCGGATTTCAAAGATTTAGCAAATTCCAAGGAAATAATACTCTGCTAGAATTTTTCTGCCAGGCTCTCAATACAATGGCAGATTTATCTTTGACCGAAGAGAATTCAGTTTCTCTTTTTGCCCTCCCTTTGCTGCTTTTTATTTGTATTTTGTTACTGTGCAACGAAATCAAACAGCACCATAAGCATATTTCCTACCCTTTGGTGTGAATGTCACCATGGAAGTTAAGCAGATCTGTCTTCTTCTACACGTAGGGAGAAACCACCTCAAATCCAAAATATTTTTCCATATAGTCCCACTGTGTTTCACAACAGTGGGGACTGATGTCAGGTAGTTTCCCCAGTAGCAACACGTCACAATACTGCTCTAATAATCTTCATCAGATGACAGGCCTGCAGAATCTCAGCAGGCTTTTAATGTGTATCTCAGCATTATCACATAGTGCCTAAGGCTCCATCTTACACAATTAAAGGGCTATGATCAGAGAAATGAATAATGCTTTTTAAAAATTCTGTTTTGAAGTTGCTCATTCATGAAACAAGCTTCAAATTCCGTGTTTATGAAACATCTCGTGAATATATGGCGCTTTAATAAAAACAATAAATGTTTAAAGCTCCCCTACTTTTCTCTGCTCTTCATTATTAGAAATAAATCTTATGAAGCAGATAAAAGTATTACAATTAATCCCTCCTGAATGGAGACAGTATGTACTATTATTTTCAATATGAGAGAAACTGGCTTTGACTAGAGTGGCAACAACTGGTAAACCGATTTTATAGTTTTGATTTATTGAATATTAGGAAATAGACTTTTTTAATAATAACTCCATTTAAGTATTCATTAAAATGGAATTAGTACACAGAGGGCCAGATTCTGATATCCATATTCTTGTCAGACAGCATTTTATTACAGAAAAGTCTCGCTGACATCAGTGGGATTACTTGTAAAAGACCATTCAGCATGAGTGAGAACACAGAACTAGACCCTAACGGGGTACAGATGACTACAGAGGTTTTTGGTTCTCCTCCCTGACCCCCAGGTGCCCCACACACCCTTTGGGAATGGCTGGACCAGTATGGAATTGTGTGCCTGAGGCACCTCATCTCCACTGGTCTCCCAAAAACCTGACTCACCTTGTCCCTGTCCCAGGTACATGGGACGTGAAATATATTTCCTCATCCTCACAAGGGAAATAATTCCCAAGTGCTGATTATTTTGCTTTAGACCTTATGCTAAAGATACTGATCTTCATAGGTCTTTCAGTCTGAGTAAGCTTGACCTGAAGAATGCAGAGCACATGTTGCCATAAAAAAGCACTATGAAGATGAATTTTAATTTATGAGAAAAGTCTCTCAGAGGGGAGAAAAATAGGGGGCTATTAAGGGATCATGGCTGCACATCCATTTCTCTAAATTACCCAGCAGAAGAGAAGGCCATCTTGTGTTTTTGTTCTGTACACTCCTGATTTAAACATGCAAATAAACAAATTCCAGTAACCTCTTGTGATGGCACCGGGTAAAGAGAACTGGCTTAGTTATAAATGCTATTGATAGTCAGAAAAAGAATATGGATTTTTTCCACATATAACCTAAAATATCTCTCAAACTCTAGCACGTGTACTATGTTTCTTTATTCAGGAATCTCTCTAACAGGGGAGGAGGCTGAGAAATTTGACCTTTATGCATAAAGAAATGACAGATCAGCAAATAGTGAATGCCCTAACTTATCTTTCATTCAAAATTATTTGGTAAATTATTTTGAAAAATAATCTTTAGCATATATGCTGTAACTTCACATTTTCATGACATACCTGGAATATGCTTCTACTCCTTGACTGGATGAGCATAGTTGGAATCCAGTCCTGACAGCAAACACTTCACAGTCTATTCAGTGTACATTGAACCTTTCCTTCTCTAAAGGGCTGCTGTTTCTGCAGAATCCCTTAGCAGAAAACTCATTTGCTGACAGAAAAACAAGTATGGTCAAAACCAATTTGTTTGATACTCTTTTAAAATATAAAAAGGTATAATTTTTGGTTTATTGTAATATAATATAACGTGTTGTAGCATAATATAATATAACATAACATAGTATAATCAGGAAACAGAGTACTTACTATTTTTTAACTTTGGTTTAAAAACTGTCCAACACTAAAGGTTTCTATTGTATAGTTCTCAAAGGTCAGACTTGAAAGCTTAAACTTCAGGTTCTACTGAGATAAAGGCACTGTGCTTTGCAAAGTTATGCCATTATCCCTGGTTATAATCTTCACTGACTTCAGAAATAATTGCTTTCCTTAAACAAAAAGGAAGTCTGATTCTAATTTGCTATCTAGATCTACATTCTTATATTCTTTTTATAGATTTTTGAACAAGTTATCACGGGAATCTTCCTTCACTCAAACGTAAGTGAAAGTTTTATCTTACCTCAGATATCACAAAAATAATTTATGACTAAGGAAACAAAACCTTTTGTCTCACAATATATTTCTTTGCGACAGCTGTGGTATTTCACTGAAAGCACAAAAGCTGTGATGGTCTGGACTGCAATCAACCATTTTTAATAGGAAATTTTTACAGACTTTTAATAAGATCTCCTAACATAATTTATGGGGAGAGGTTTTGAAGTGAAGAGGCATTGTTTGGCAAAGTGTTCTTCCTCTAATCTCAGGAAATTTAAATAATTGAGTGCTCATTTCCTCTAAACTTAGGATTTCTCCTTAAAAATGGTTAACAAAAACACCTGCTACACTAGCAGCAAAATAAGCGTATTAAGAGTCCAAAAAAAAAAATATTGCTAAATACTTTTCAAAGGCAAAACTCCATGGCAAAACCCAATATTATTAATAATAATGCAATATTGAAGTTTGCTTCTTCAACTCAGAAATTTTACTACATATTTTGAATGAAGAGAGCACGTTGGTCAAGATGAGTGCAGGGGTTTTTTTTAACTCTACAGTTAGGGGAACTGGAGTAAGTGGACAAAAGTAGAGAATTTACAAATTACAAGAAAATCAGATAAAACCTCAAAAGTTACTGTACTTACAGAAGTTATCCAGAGTTCCTCTGACTATGGAACTTGGCTGGAAGAAGAAGGACAACAAGCTTCCCCTGAGATCTCTGATATGTCTTGCAAGAAGAGGCTCAAAGGGTATTTTAGCAGTTTCCCTTTAGCCCCAGAGAGATCTAGGGAAAAACCAGAAACATAAGTAAGAAGCACATTTCTATGCATTGATAAAGCTAATCAAAGCTCCTAAATATGAAACAGATTTAGTTTGCCTGAGTGGGAATTTGGACAAAGTTTTGAATTATTTTTTACCTTTTCTAAGTAACTCATAGGCCATAATTCTGACTTTAGCTAACAGCTGACTTAACTGTGCTCCCCCCCGTCTAGGTTGGCTAGGAAAACTCTCCCAAAGGAGGAAAAAAGAGAGGGAAAACCTTTGAAGGAAGGAGGCACGAACAGCCCAGGTACAGTCGCGGTACCCGGGATTCGTCCGGGTCACTGCGTGCCCAAGACCTCCAGAGGGCACTCAGCACAAAACGGACTGCGCTGAGGAAAGGGGGCTGCAATTCCACTTATCCTTACACAGCTTCCCAGAGAGACAACTCAGCTCTCAGCTCTGCCTACAGAGAGAAAACTGTAAGGAAAAAAAAAAAATCCGAAGAGGAAAAATTATGCCATCGTAGAGCCTGCATTTCTTTTCTGTGCTGGAGATCTGTTTCATCGATGCTTTTAACAAAAGAGGCTCAGTTTCTTGAGTCAGCCTTCAACCCTTTCTTTTCAAAAGCTGTCTGCTGATTTCAAAGAGCCTCCATTAAAAATGCTTTTAAAGATGTGTCACCTGAAGGACTTTGTTTTCTTCGGTCACCACGTTCAAAACACGCAGGGCGGAATATCACTTCTTTAGGCTCCATCTCTCTCTGTGGTTTGCCTACAGAAAAGAAACCAAACAATTTACAGTGGGTGCCAGCCAAAATTCATCTTTTGCCTTCCGCAGTTAAGTCCTACCCGGGTTTTAAGACTTTCTCCATGTGTTTACAGACACACACAGACATACACACATTAGCCAGTTGTGGTGACCTCCTTTGGGTTCCTGCTCCGGGGTGTCCCCGAGGTGCTGCTCCCGGCAGACCTGCCTGTCCCGGGGCTCCCCATCCCGGGAGCACTGGGAGCACCAGTCCCGGCAGCCTCCGCAGGGACCTCTGGCTCCCTCGGCAGCGCTTTAACCCCATCCACGCCCCGTTCCAGAACTGGCTTCACGAACTGCAGACAGGACTATAAACAACTGCCTCGTTTCCACAGAAATGTCATAATTCCAATAAAACTGAAACCCATTCCCCCACTACATCCTCTTTCCATCGGTAGTTTCACAAAACACATACTGCCCCCTTTATATTCAAAGTGGCCTTCCTGATGCACAAGTTCAAACCCCAGCTATCATCTATCATCTTAATTCTTCTGGGACAAATAAAGTATCATGCAACAGACCATATGTGGATATTTCAGCAGAGCTCTTTAGAGTCATGTCCTGTCTACCCAGTGTGATCAATGGTTATTTTATTTTTGTACATTCAGAATAATACATGACAAACCTCCGCCTGGGTGCACTACCTAAACACAAAAGAGGCACTGGGGTTGGGAGGTCCCCGTGTGACTTGGGACATTTATATGCCCTGGGGTGTCTGAGGCATCTGCAGAGGAATCTCAAGACACAGTACAGGATCTCTAGGAGATTCATGGCAGCTTGAAGGCATGTAGGCATATTCCAGAATGTAAACTGGCGTTAGGAATGTACTTCAGCACCTGAAATGTCTCCTAAAGATGTGTAGAAATAAATTATATAACATATCCCTATCACCCCTGGGGTGCTGGATCCCAAATTACCTTTATTCTCACAGGACCATGTTAAGCACTACTAGATGAAAGTCACCTGCACTTTAAAAATGCTCAAGCTCTCATTCTCTGAAAATCAGATCCCCTTCCAGATCAGATAAAGATGAGATCTATCTCTACGTCTATCTATAACTTTCAGAATGCTGACCTGTGAAATACTTGTAAGTCTATCAATCAGACAGTATTAAAATATTCTGTTTTCAACCACTCTTAGTAAAGATAATTAATCAGTTACAGTAAGGATAATATTTTTAAACTACTGCCCGAAGTAGAATAAATTAATTAGGCAGGATTTGGATGATAGAAAAATTAAAAGTTGAACTATTATTCAAAAGTCACACAACCACGTAGATGATCAAAACTAATTTGAGCCATGACATTTAATAAAGGCAGCGTGGGCCTTTATAAGGTTCAGTGTGCTCAATGCTGTGGAAACTCAGAAGCAGGTGTTACCCCTGCTCTGGTATTAGACTCAATAAAGAAGTTTAGTCATGATTTGGTCAAGTTTATATTAAAAAAAGAAAGAGGTTTTGCACAGCTGTCTTACTAACTTAGGAAACATAGGAAGCTTTTAAAAGACACTTTTATCTCTGCAAACTATGGTGGATGTAATGATAATAAGGTGATGGGACTAAAACTTAATTCAGCCTTTGTTGATAAAAGGTTGAAACTGCTCATGCTTTCAGTATCTTCTACATATTTTATACAAAACCAGTATTAGAAACATTCCCCCAAATGTCTGATGATCCAAAACAAAGACAGGCTATGGATAGAATCACACTCTGCATGTCAACGTTGATACAAACGTGAAAAGGTCAGAGTACAGAGCCAAGAGATGCAAAGGCTGTCCTTTGCATATTCCCCCCAACCTCAATGTGGCTTTTATATCCCTCAGAGTAGGGATTTTATATCCCTACAAATTGCCCGTCAACTCCACAGCAGAATTAATTCTTTTCAGCTTTTGCAGAAGGGATGGAACTCCCACCCACCAGCAGTGGGATGAAGATTTTCATAGGGAATTTCCAGGACCACAAAAATACTTTTCAAGCACAGCAGTGGAATCCTTTTAAATACATACCTTGTTTTCATTATCAGTTGCTAGTTCTTTCTAGTTACCTTCCAATATATTGGCAAACCTCTCTGAAAAGTCCAAGGCTGTCATTGATACTCGATGAGTCTCTGAAGTTCTAAATATAAACCACTGAGAACACCAAGTATTGTGCTTAAGGTCCCTTTTTAGTTGTGTTTCCATATTTATATCTCAAATCTCACTGGTAAAACTGGGGCTGAGTGTTTCATTGACAGCAGAGCAATCTCTGTTTGCTAAATAGAGGCAACACACCAGGAAGGCACTGAGAGGTGTGACCAACAACCTGGAAGGAGGTGGCAGTGAGGTGGATGTCTGCCTCTTCTCCCAGGTAACAGGGGGCAGGACAAGAGGAATCAGCCTCAAGTTGCACCAGGGCAGGTTTAGATTGGATATTAGGAAACACTTCTTCACTGAAAGGGCGGTCAGGTACTGGAATGGGAAGTGGTGGAGTCACCATCACTGGAAATGTCCCAAAAAACACCTGCATGTGGCGCCTGGGGACACGGTTCAGCAGTAAACACGGCAGTGCTGGGTCACTGCTTGGTCATGGTGATCTTGGATCCGACCTTAGCGATTTTATAATTTTCTTTGTTTTCGTTTTAGCCTTTGCAACATGGAGAAAGTCAACCTATGTTCGTGGGGGTCTTCCTGAGCCGAACGGGAAATTTCTTTAGGGAGAACACACGTGCAACCACACCGGCAACACCGAACGACGACGGCTCGCCACTCTTAAACTGCAGTGCGAGCTCAGGGACTGAGACAAAGTAAGGATCAGGGGACCGGCAACTGGTCTGACCACCTTTCACTCCCGACACGCCTAAACGAAGTGTGTTATTCATCCCGTCCCAGAAAAAATCACTAGGAACGCACTTAAACTGTTAAAGGGGGAAGGGGGCAGTGGGTGCCGCGGCTGGGCCGCAGCAACCCGACGTTCAGACTCCGCCCGGGCCGGGCCGGGCTGTGGGACGGCGCTGGGATGGCGGCCCCGCCCGCCGGCGGCGGGAAGCGGAAGGGGAGCCGGGCGGGCGCGGCGGCGGAAGCCGATCCGCCTTTCCGGAGCGCGGCGTGCTCGGAGCCATGAGCGTCCCGGCCTTCATCGACATCACCGAGGAGGATCAGGTCAGCGCCCGCACCGCGGCAAAGGCTGCGCCGGGCCGGGGGGGCCGCGCCGGGCCGGGGGGCGGCGGCGGCGGCGGCGGCGGGAGCTGCCCCGCCGGGGCCGCGGGCGCCCCGTGGGCTCCTCCGGGCTCTTCCCCACCGAGATCAAACGGGTGATTTAGAGACACTGAACGTAATTGCTGTGTTTGCTGCTCCCTCTTCAGTGCTCGTCACGTCGCTTTCAGCCCTCCCACCCCTGCTTTTTATTTAGGAGAAGGCGGTTCGCGTATGGGCGTTACTTGCGCGCCTTGGTTTTGCGGGATTCTCGGTGCTACAGGCGTGGGAACCGGGAGTTTTGTCTTTGGGCTGCTGCTTTGTTGTGACCTTGGAGTTTCGGGTTTGTTGATGCCAGTGTCTTTGAGGTGGTGTATATACACACAGCTGGAAATCTGCAAGAAATGCACACACAGCCTTCATCCACTTTTCATAGAATCGTAGAATCAGCTGGGTTGGAAGGGACCTCCGAGATCAAGTCCAGCCCTTGATCCAACACTGCTGCAGTTACTAGACCATGGCACTAAGTACCACATCCAGTCTCTTTTTAAAAATCTCCAGAGATGGAGAATCCACCACTTCCCTGGGCAGCCCATTCCAATGTCTGACCACCCTCTCTGTAAAGAAATTCTTTCTAATATCTAACCTAAACTTCCCCTGGCACAACTTGAGACCACGCTCTCTTGTCTTGCTGATAGTTGCCTGGGAAAAGAGACCAACCCTCACCTGGCTCCAACCTCCTTTCAGGTAGTTGTAGAGAGTGATGAGGTCTCCCCTGAGCCTCCTCCAGGCTGAACAGCCCCAGCTCCCTCAGCCTCTCCTCATAATGGTACAGCTCTATCAAGTCATTGATTTGAAGCATCCTCGGTGCAGCAAAGGGTCCCAGAGCATTAATTTAGCTGTGCCTGATGGTTCTGTAATGGTTTGGCTTTGAACTGGATGTAAATGACACTTGTGGTCATCACAGCAGCATCCTGGTCAGAGGTGCCCTGTGCTAAAAGTTTGTGTGGCCTCACACAAAACAAACTGTTGTTTTTAAGGGTTATGGTTTTGCTGCTGAAACTGTGGATTGTGAAGTTAATGCGAAGGCATGTCGCTGAGGAAAAGGTGTTCTCTTAGTGCAGGTTTAAATCCTAACAGTGTAAGGCAGGTTGTAGCATTATAAGACCAGGTTGGAGGGGACTCTGAGCAACCTGGTCTGGTGGAAGGTTCCCTGTCCATGGCAGCGAGGTTGGAATGAGATGATCTTTAAGGCCCTTTCCAACCCAAACCATTCTGTGATAAATTGGAAACTGTCTTTAAAGTTGTGTGAAGACTGTAAGTTCTGCTCTCTCTAATATTTATACCCTTTTTCTGGTTTATACCTCCCATTTCTAGTGAAGAAGCAACTAAGGGGTTTTACTGTTTAAAGTTTTCAAAGGGAGTAAAAGATAACAAAAATTCGTAAGAAAGCATCTTTATCATAGAAATTTACTAGGCCTGCTGTGCAGGAACCAGTTGTACGTGGCATCTTCTCGCTGTAAGAAAGTCCAACAGTTGTGTGACCTATTCAGTCACTGACAAACCAGCTCTAGCAAGTGCTACAATCTGGCACCAAATTGTTCTGTGGGTTCTACCCTAAAGTGAAGGAGAGGGAGTGTTGTAGGGTACAGGGTGGCAGGGAGCAGTGAGAGGAAGTGTGAGTGAGTGCTGGGGGCAGAGGAGTAGTTGCATAACAAAAATCTGCATGAAATTTAATTGCTTCAACCTTGCTGTTCACAAAACAACTGTTTTGTTTTGTATTGTCTGTCTTTTTTTTTTTTTTAAGGCTGCAGAACTGCGAGCTTACCTGAAATCCAAAGGAGCAGAAATCTCTGAAGAAAACGCTGAAGGTGGACTCCACGTGGACTTGGCACAGATCATTGAAGTGTGTGATGTGTGCCTGAAAGAGGATGACAAAGGTTTGCACCTTTGAGGCTTGTTGGTTTTGCTGAACATCACCACAAACGCTTTCAAACACTAACAGCTGGCAGAGTTTAGAAGTGTGTAGCATGTGTTAATACACAAGCCATCTACCTTCATGAAACTGGAACTGCTTATTTCCATCATTACCATGGAAAATTTGCATGTACTCTGCCCCTCCCTTCTCCAAACATCCAGAGCCCTTTGAAGAAAGTCAGAAGTGGAGCTCAACTGTACCTTGTATGCCTGAGGGCATAGCAAGGTTTATGTAAAACAGGGTTTTCTCTCTGGAAAAGAAAAAGTATTGTAAAAATAAGACTCACTGTCAAATAGTGGCTGTGATGCTGCAGATCAAGAAAAATTAAAGTAACAACAAAAATTAGGCCTGGGTATCTGTAAATAGAAGTTTTAAGTCCTAAACATGAAATGATTATTATTGTCTGAAGCACTATGATTTTTCAATAGTCAGTAACTCTTTGAGTTGGGGCTGTAGATCCTTAGAAACTGCACTAATATTTCTTAATTACACTGATAATGCTGCAGTGGCCTTTGGTGATCTTCCTGTGCCTGCTGTGCTCTGTACCAATATGCAAATTCCATCTAAAACTTTTACATGTAAAAAATCAACGGCTAGTATGAGTAATATATGTTGTTTGAAAGAATGCTTGGTTTATCTAAGAAGGATAACTTGAGGTTATTTTTTTATGTTGCTTTTTACTGTAGGCAAATGAGTAGGAAATACTGGAGCAGCTTATTGCTCTGCTTTTTGATGCTCAGATATTTTGAGGAATAAATATTTTCCATGTGTAATGAATTTTGTTCTTAGCCTTTGTGTGACTGATATTTGGGCAGACTGAAAAGGAAACACAAGACTTATCTGGTTCTGTTTGGGAAGGATGGAACACTGCACCTAAAAAGGAGCCAGGGAGTATTTTGAATATGCTTCATTCTTCCTGTGGGCGTTTTCCCTGTGGTCTGGGAATCCCTTCTGCTGGTGGAATGTTTTACTGTAGTTGAGCACTAGGTGTTAGTATTTTCACTGTAGAGCTCTGGGCAGTTTTCTGGATGTGCAGGAGGAAGCCACTGTTTTTAAGACCAAAACCTGAAGCTCCTCTGATTTCTTTTATGTGTAAACAGAATTCAGAGCAAGTGTGATATCAAATACCACATTCAGTGTTGACCTTAGAGTGGTAATTCTTATATGGAGATGTGTTGGTCTAAGACCACCTGAGCCAAATCTCTGGTACATTCTAATGAATATCCAGGTTGGTTATCTTGGCATTTTCTCTCTTTTACAGTTCTTGCTGTTGGAAAATCATCATTCATAGCAGAAGTAACTCTCCAGCAGTAGGTAGCTACTGATGATAAAACTGTTGCTTGCAGTTTTCAGCAGCTCTCTGTTTTGGTTTATGCAGATGTTGAGAGTGTGATGAACAGTGTAGTCTCTTTGCTTCTTATCCTGGAACCTGACAAACAAGAGGCACTGATTGAAAACCTGTGTGAGAAGTTAGTAAAATTTCGAGAAGGAGAGCGCCCATCTCTTAGACTGCAGCTGTAAGTATTGTACAGAGGAAAGCGGGACAGTAGTACCTTGCAAAGCAATTGTGCTTCTAAAGAGGAAGGATTATCTTGTATATCTTTAAATCAAAGTGTGGGGTGGCTGTCTCTCTGTTGCAGGAAGCACTCTTTTTACCTTCTTTATCATAAAATAGAAGTACCAATGGATAGGTTTTTTCCCTTGGGTATTAGAAAATTAAAATGCATGTTTTTCACCTTCTTGGCTGAAAGCAATTACAAACCTGGAAGCTGTTACAATTCATCAGGATTGTAAGGTGCAGCCAGGTGTGCTTTGTCTGTACTAGCATGTGTCTTAATGGGACCATTTACCTGCAGTGCAGTGATGTTTTTTGAAACCTCTTTTAACTCCGTTTTTCCTTGTCTGCGGTGTAGCCTGAGCAACCTCTTCCATGGCATGGACAAGAACACTCCTGTGAGGTACACAGTGTACTGCAGCCTTCTGAAAGTGGCCTCGTCCTGTGGTGCCATCCAGTACATTCCAACTGAACTAGATCAGGTAATTCTTGTGGCACTTCGAGTTGAGGCCTTAACCGAGTTGCACCTCACTGAACGTTAGTCAGAGCTGATACAGACTGTCTCTGTTACACACTGCCAGAGCCAAGTGATGTTACCAGGAAGCTGATTAGGGGAAATGCAACGCCTCTCCTATGAGGAAAGAATGAGAGAATTGGGGTTGTTCAGCCTGGAGAAGAGAAGGCTGTGGGGTGCCCTTGTTGCGGCCTTCTGCTTTAAAGAGGGCTTATTAAAAAGAGGGAGGATGACTTTTGATGTGGGCAAATAGTGATGGTTTTAAACTAAAAGAGGAGAGATTAAGATTTTAGATGTTAAGAATAAATTCTCGACTGTGAGGGTAGTGAAGCACTGAACAGGTTGCCCAGAAAAGCTGTGGATACCCCATCCCTGGAGGTGTTCCAAGGCCAGGCTGGATGGGGCTCTGAGCAACATAATCTAGTGGGTGGCATTCCTGCCTGTGGCAGGGGTTTGGAATTGGATGATCTTTCAGGTTCTTTCCAACCCAAACCATTCTATGATTCTAAATAAGAAACACAGAATACAGAATTTATCTTTTAAAGGCCTGTCTACAGAATCGAAGTGAAGTTGCTGTTTATTCCTCATTTCTGGTGCTGATCGTAGTTAGGTGTGTCTGTTTGATTCCTGTGATACAAATCAAAGTGAGAAGCTTTGATCAGGAGTGAGCAATCAAGTTCTCGTCTCTTGCTCTGCAGTCAACGTGTATGAGAATCACTCATCCTTATTTAGGAAGTAACATGGAGAGCACAGACTTTTGGCCTCTCACAGGAAAACTTCCAGGTTCTGCATGAAGAGCCTGAGACTCAGAGAACCTAAAAGAGAAGTCTCTGTGCAAGATGTTTTCAATCCTTTTCTAGTAGGGAGAAAATTAAAAATATTAACAGTGTTATTTTAGTCTTTTCCCCAATGCTTCTTTTTCATTTGTATTCTACCTAGGTCCGAAAATGGATTTCTGACTGGAATCTGGCCACAGAGAAAAAGCATACTCTGCTGAGACTGCTCTATGATGTCCTAGTAGACTGCAAGAAAAGGTATAAAAGACAAATCATAGATACTAGATAACTGTGTATTATAAGTTGATGTACTATAGGTGATCTATAAGGGAAGTGTTTCTCACAGCACTTTTAAAATTAACCTTTACTGATAATTCAGTCCAAATATACTTGGGTGGGTTTTTTTTGGTGTTTTTAAGCAGTCTTAATTTAAACCAATATTCCCAAGAAAATTAAAGTTAGTAGGCAATTAGCTGCAATCTACAAACTCACGAAATAACACTATTCCTTGGGGGTTTTTGGGGGGGGTTTTTTTGGTGTTTTTAAGCAGTCCTTTATTAAACTAGTATTCCCAAGAAAATTAAAGTTAGTAGGCAATTAGCTGCAAACTACAGACTCACAAAATAACACTGTTCCCTTCTATAAATACTAATCTTAGAGCATTGTAGCATAATGCCAAGTTTATTATTTAATTGCACTTCTGACATTTTAGTGCATGGTAGTGCTATCTCTTACTTAATGATGTGGGGAGGCTTATCAATCACAGCAAACAGAATCAGTCTTTTTATGTAAACATTACCTTTAGGACAGAGCTTTCCACTAGTCATGGAAATTAATGTCCACAGAATACCTGCTTGGCCATTTTGAATTATTATCCTGGATCATCTTTGATCTAACAAACTTGGCAGACCACTGTCTTCTGGCATGTAAAGTAATCCTGTATGTATCATGCCTGTAAATTAATGCAAGCCTTAAGTGAGAGCTGTCATCAGTTTATCTTACAGATGTGATAAGTGTATTGACTGCTTTGGCCAGGGCTGCACACATGGGCTGGGATCCAGTAGTGTCAGCATGTAGTTCCACAACAGTTGGAGCCTATCTAAACTGTCCCTGTAGTTTGGGATGGGGATGTGGTGTGTGTGTTGCTCCCCCCTGCCCTTCCCTTTCAGTTTTCTGAGTTACTTTTCTGAGGTTATTTCGATGTTTGTAGTGAGGCAGCACCAGGACCTCTCCACTGCTGGCTCACACTGGTACCAGAACTGGGCTTGCATTTCCTACATTTGCATAACCTTGTGCTGCTGCAGAAGGAAGGGGTTCTGTCCTGTCCCCCTGTTCCTGCCTGTCCCCTCCTGCTGCCAGTAGCTGTGTTTGTGCTGGTGTAGCATCTGTGTGACCGCACAGCGGGTTGGGCTGGGGACATGACCTTGCTAGGGGTTAGAAAAGGCAAGTGTGAAGCTGTCACAGGTGGAGAAGGGTTCCTTCTGTCAGACAAGTTGGCTTATTCTGGCCTGCTGAAATTAGCCTGGAAATGCTGCATCAGCACAGCAGGATCATCTTTAACTAACCTCAGTTTAGGGGTGATTAATCCTCACGGAGTGGTTACACTGTCAGCTGCATTACTGTGAATTCCTGTTGGTAATGTTAAAATGCTCTTGCATGGATGGAACTGTATGGCAGATCTCAGATGGCCAAAATAAACTCAGAAATGTTAATCACAGATCTCAGCCACGGCTTGGTGCTTACTTTGTTTCAGAAATATTACACTGATAATGCTCCTACTCTTTTAAACACTTCTCATTCTGTTGATTTATTGTGAGGTTTTAACTGGTTTAACTCCCATAACCAAGAGCTAACTATTTTTAGCTAGTCTTGCTATCAAATCAGTGGATTAAACTTGTAGGTTTTGTTTCCACTGCTGCCTTGTAACCTTGCTACTAAATGGTTTTTGCTCACCAATCATAGGTGATATTTTTAAGTTAGGCATTAAAACCTTCCTCAAACCCTGTAAGATATTACTCCCTCACTCCATGTCCTTACCATCAGTTGCAGCAAGCTGTGCACTGAACAGAGCAGTGTTTCAGAGCGCTTGCTCTTCTCTCCAGAAAAGAAAACAAGAAGTGGCACCCTGGCACCTTTGACCTGGTTCACTCTCCTGGATCAGTGGGCAGTGTTTGCAATAGTATGGGAAACTCACAGCAGCATTCCAGCTGTAGCACTCAGGAATGTTGCTCTATCTAGCAGTATGGGAAGATAAGTGGGAACTGAAAAATAAGAAATAAAAATCATACCTCGGTTATCACCTTGATTTTATAATCAAGGGAAAATAACTGCGTTATTGAATACAAATGAATTTTTTTGTTTGTTTATGTTTAAACTTTGCTCAGTATGGCAAAGAGATGGTTTTTCATAGCTGATAAACTATCTCCCAGTGGATAAGTTGGTAGTTTATAGATGGGTATGTGGTATCCTTCTTCCTGTGGTGTCTAGTGAAAGCTTGTTGTATCAAATCTTTTCCAGCCAGCCTGATGCAGCTTCCAGCTGGTCTCTGCCTTTGACCTGGCAGGATTCAGAGCAGCATTAGTCCTGCCCAAGTAAAATTCAAACAGGTCTGGCAAGTCTGGTTATTCATACCTGTAGCAAAAAGCTCAGCATGTCAGGCACCTGCAAAGTAATTGTTTCATTTAATTTTAGTTCTGTTTAATATCAGGTAATGTAGTGGGACTCCAACATCCTACTACGTCTCTGAATGTTTTGTTGTGGGGTTTTTTTCCTTCCTTTTATCTCCCATCACTCTTTAATTCTCACTGGCTTTTTGTCAAGTTATGCATCTAGATGGCAAATGGAGCCAAGAGCACTTTTGTAAGTGCTAGAAAAAATGTTCACATTTGCATGTTAGGTGAAACACATTTAGCAATGAGCTTTTAGTAGAATAGTGATCTGTATTAGTCCTTATTTATGGTAGTAACCTGACACTGAATAGAATGAATAAGGCTAAAGGCCTGCCATATTTGCTGAGGCTCACAAAAATTTAGCACAGGAAGTTTGGGAGTGATTGTCTTGTAGCCTTCTGATGTTTCCTAGAGATGCAAGTGAAAGACTCCACTGCTTCCCCACTTCAAAAAAAAAAAAAAGGAGGGGGTTGCAAATATGATTTTAAATTAGTTAAGTGATAGTTTTCAATTTTTGCTCCTAAGGGGAAGATTAGGAGAGGAAAAGCTCCAGAAAACTGAAACATAGGCCTGAAGTGAACTAGAACGACTACTGGAAGCTTCTTTTAAATAAAGAGTTGTGGATTGTTAGGTTGAATAACACGTGAGCTGAGATTCTTTGTTTAAATATCTATACAATGTCTGTATTAGACTGGTCCTTTGTCTCCACTAGAACATCTAGGGTTGATTTCACCAGTGCTAAAATCATAGTCTGGCATAGGCTTACTTATATGGAAATGCTTCTCTCATATGTAAAGCTGTCTAAGTGATTTTTTTTTTTTCACTGATATAGAGCTGTCAATTCCTCTACATCAGTACTGGCTGCCACGACAAAACACAAGCTGACCTCTTGCTGGAGTTTTAAAACAAATGTTTCATTCAAGCTTACGTCTCTGAGCGTGGTTCTGGAATGTTCTGGGACCTATAGAAAATTCCCCTGCCTTGGGCACAAACTGTCGTCATTCAGTGGACATTCAGGTTTTATAGTGCTCATGATGTGTTAATATTTGTACTGTACATCTCTGAGACCTGGTAAATTCTCTAAGAGAACAAACCTCTCCCTAGAGAGTGGTTGTCAGACAGCAGTATGGTGAGATTTGAAATAAATACCCCTATAAAGATAATGTTATTGTACTGCAAAAACCATTCAGACCTGTGCTGCTGTATGGGTTAAACCTCTGTCACAGCACAGAACATATTGGGTGTGTTGTGTTTTTGTGCTCCTTCTCTTTGTAGTTTATGCCATTAACTTAAGTAATTAAAGTGAATTGAAAAACTTTACTCTTGCAGTTTGTTTTAAGGAAAACTGTGTATGCTTTTAGACCAGGTGGGAAAAATTTGCTGTGTCTGCAAATGGCTACTTTGAGGGGAAGAGCTTCACTTTACACTGCAACTCTAAGGAGTAATATCCAGCCTTCCCCCACTGAGAAAGTACCTCTTAGGAAGGCAGTCTGTCTGTGTGTCTGTGCATGGAGACTTCTGCAAAGAAGTTCTGAGTTGGGTTGTGCTCTCAAAACCAATGGAGTTTTGGTCGTATCCACGTCCACACCCTGTCTTGTTCAAAGGAGGTAGTGACACGGCATCAGCAAAATCTGTTCTCTCTAAGAAGAACTGACACAGCCTTCCATTGTAAGAGTTAACAAGAATTCCATGAGAAATAGGATATAGCTCTGTGTGTGTATACACACAGCCCGTAGATTGTGTACGTTTTTTGCTGAAAATTTTGTAAAAAGCATCAGCAATTGCTGACCTCGTTAGTGGTAAATAAATCAAACTCTGTTAAATGACACTATAACGGTCTCAGAGCTGGTTTGCAGTAACGTTGATGTTGTTTACCAAATAATCTGGGTAGACAAGGCTGAGAATGAGTTGTTTTTCCAAAGTCAGTCTGCCAGAGCAGTGTTGGAAGCTGTTTGCTTCCCAGCAGCCTGAACCAGTTTAATTGCTGGCTGTGTAATCGTGTCACTAAAATGAGCAGCTCCACTCTGAATACTTGAAGAGAGATTCTGTGAAAGAAGAAAGCAGCTCTTATACAGTCATTTTCCTGACCATAAATATTCCTTAAGATGTGCCATTTTACATTTGAAATAAACTTTGCAGCGCTACTTATTCTGCAATGATTAAATCCAGATGTGCATAAGAGGAGCATTCTAGTGAACCATATAAAGCTGTTCCTAGCTCAGAAAGCTTTTTCCATAACCAGCAGGTAATTTATCAATTTAAGAGAATGAAATGAAGGGTGAAGATAAACATTTTGTAGAACAAGAATTGAAAGAATACATCTAGTTAATTTGTTCTCTCCACTGGAATCAAAATGAATCATTACATCTTTTTCAAGTGTAATTTAATTTGACCTATAACATCATAATGGAATTATTTAAATATTTGAGTGTCTCGTTTGAACTATTTTTTCAGCAATCTTGAGGTAACTTTATTTTTTTTTTCCTATAGTGACACTGCAGCAAAAGTAATGGTGGAGCTACTGGGAAGTTACACAGAGGACAATGCTTCCCAGGCTAGAGTTGATGCTCACAGGTAATACTGACCTCCCAGTTTCCTTAAAAGTAGTTTTTTTCTCAACTGACAAACTATTTTGATTGCCTGAATAGCCTGGCAGGCAAAGGCCCTGCCCCAGCCTCTGTTCTGTAGCACTGCTGACTCAATTAAGAGTTTCCCTGTGCAGTCTGCAGCAGGTTTGGTTGGTTGTGGGCAGAGCCAGGTTTACTGCAGTGTCCAAGTGCACAGGAGCATTTCTGGTCACTGCTGAGAGAGATCAGCCTTGGGTAAGGACTTTGTTTACATCAACTGTGCAATCAAAATTTGAACTGGTATTGTTTATTTCATTTTTTTTTTTACTTACTGTGTGTTTTAGTATCTAAACTTGAGTTTTCTTTTCAAATAGAACTTTCTGTTGGAAAGACATTCTTGCTCTCTTCTCTGTGGGCAAGTACGAAGGATGTGATCTGCACAGAAATAAACTTACTTGTTGGACAAGCTGTACTAAATTGATTCAGAACTTTAATTTCCCCGCTGGCTAAAATGAGTAAAAGCTTGTATTTTGATGTTCTATCAATCATGATTTTTCTTAGGGATTAGTTTTTTAATAAGCTGTGTAGCTCTGCCAGGCGTGTACAACTAGTAGTTCTCAAGGGAGTTGTTTATCCTTAACCATGGAGGAAAATCAGGATGACTCCTTTTGAAAATTTGGGTGTCTGTGCATAAGTGAGAACTTCACTGGGTCCCCTACAGTGACCTGGGGCTGTCCCATCTGAAGGGACACGTGTGCCCAGAGCTGGTGTCGTAGATTCTCCTTGGGTTCTCCTGATGTTCCATGTGTGGAAGGGCTGTGGGCTGGGCCATCAGGAGTGGAGCACCGAGGCCTCTGATGTGCTGCTGACAAAAGCTTTCATCTGGCATCCTAGAAACACACAGGGCTGTTTGTAGGCTGGAGCTGCAACTAATAAATCATAGGCCTTGCACTGTGTGGTGTTGGGGTTTTCTCTGCTTTGTGTCACATATTCAAGTATAATTAATCTTCCTAAACAACTTAATTCTATGAAATTTTTGGAGGACAGTAAAAATACCTCTAGGAGTGAAAGCTGGGCTGGAAGTAAATGCATAGATGGAAGCAGTAGAGTGAATCTGTGGTGTTACCACCTGGCACATTTCATTTGTGGGCAAATTACTTAATGCTTTCTGTTCCTTGCTTTTTTCCTTCTATAAAACAAAGATTAAAATTGGTATGTGACATGTCTTACTTTAAGACCAATTGAAAACCCTTGGGTGTTTCCTAGAAAGCAAGGAACAACAAATTGAGTTGCACTTAGTCATAAGAATGTGTATTGCTGTAAAAGTAACCATTTTCCTTTTCTAATTAGATGTATTGTACGAGCATTGAAGGATCCAAATACCTTTCTCTTTGATCATCTTCTTGCCTTAAAACCAGTCAAATTTTTGGAAGGGGAACTCATTCACGATGTAAGTAACTTTGTTTTGAGCAAGATGGTTTTATACCTGTAGAGTGCTTTGTTTTATTAGTGTCTTTTGAAATCCATTGGGATAGTTATCTTTGTCAGTAACCCTGAGCTGCCATGTGCTATTTCTTTTAATGTCTTCAGAATTTAAAAAAATTGCATGTGAATGTTTCCTTTCAAAGTTTCAGAGACTCATTTACAAGTCCTGCCCTCACATGAGTTCTGTACAAAATCTGCCTTTCAAGTCTGAGAAAAGGAAGTAAGCTCAGCACAGGTTGTCCACAGCTACTGGAGACAGAATTTTAGCTCTAGACAGTTTATTCTTGTGTTCAATTACCAATAGTTTATATCTGTCCAGCCTGTAGGAAGGGAAACTAAGATAAATATTTAAACTGTTCTTCTATTTGTTTTCCATCTTCTAGCTTTTGACAATTTTTGTAAGTGCTAAACTAGCATCCTATGTCAAGTTTTATCAGAACAACAAAGACTTCATTGACTCCCTTGGTAAGTTTTCAGATCATTACATTTCTGACTATTTATGTGGCTTAAGATATGGAAGCCACAGAGTGCTTCACTTTGAGCCCATCTATTGAAGCCAAGGAAATGTAATAGGAATTTGTAAGAATGGATTAGAGTTTGTAGACTGTAATCTCTGCTAGATCATAATTGGACCATCTAACTGTGGTTTGTTCTACTAAACCAAGCTGGTTTATGGGTTTGGAAGAGAACTGTGCTTCTACCCACTGTTTTTTCTCTTAAAGCTTTCAGGAGGGGAGTTCTAATGCATTGATACTCTGTGCTAGGCCTGAGTTCACAACATTATTGAGTAAACCACCAGCTTGTTGTATAAATCCCCTAATTTTTTTTTTATGATGAATAACTTTATATAACAAGAAATACTTCTGCTGAACAGTGAGCTAAAACATGCAAATTGTGTGTGTGTGTGTGTGTGTGTGTCTGCATGTGCTGATGCATTAGACCTGGCAAGCCACAGTCTGTCCCAGTTAATTTGTTTCATCACATGAAGCAATGTGATGGAATGTTAATGTCAGCACCCTCTTTATTTACACACTGTGGAAAAAAGGAGTAGTAATTAACACTTTGACACTCCCCCGTTGATGTGTAATTGACTGTTTCAAAGGAGCACTGGTTCATAAGCTATTGCATGCATTAAAATTACGGTTTTTATATTCCAGCTTTTTAGGACAGGGGTCAGTGACAATGCAGAAATTGCTCAATGATGCAGATTTTTTTATTACTGCATTAAGGTTTTGACATATTGGTAATGAATAAATGTTTCCATAAAAATACGATTTTTTTTTTTTATAATTTTGATTTTGAAATGACACTTGAGCACTGGCTGAATGCATTTGAGGAAAGGCATAGTTTTGATAAAACAGAGTTTACTGCAGCCTTTTAACACATGCATTATTTTGTTTAATGGAGTGTGATACAATTTTGAGAATAATTACCCTCCAAGGCTTAAAATGGTGGTACTTTGGGTATTAAAATGATGGAAATATCAGTGGGATTTTTGGTGGATAAAATTAGCAGCAAATTTTTGGTAGCTTGTAAATATGTATATAGGGTAAGTGTACTTTCTGTCACGTGTACTTGAACATTAGTTGTGCAGATATGTTATGCTTTTTCTCTCTCAGGGGAAAGCAGGTTTTATATTGTCATTATTTTTGTGTATTGAGATGGCTTATCTGTTAGTTATTTGCCCACAGAAGTATTTGCTGAAAATGCTGTTACACTAACATTTGAATAAATTTATGGAAGATTAACTACAGACATATGTAGCATTAATTGTATCATACACAACAGTCATGATTTCTTTTGCTTTGCCTCCCTGTTTCTGTTTCCCTCTGTGAATTCACGGTGTGTGAATTCTAAATATATCTGCGATTCACAGTATCTCAGTAAAATCCTTAAATGTCTGGGTAACTGTCTTGAAAGACAGTCTTGTCTTCCACTTGCCTTGATTTCTTACCTGCTTTATATGGTGTACTCAGAAATTCTCTGTGTCTTTGAGCAGTGGACAAGCAGAGACTCGGGGGCAGCACAGATGGTACTGCTGGGAACTGAGCGGTTCAGCCAAGCCTTTGAAAAACAAGGGCAGTTTGGTACACACAACAACACTTATTAGACAAGGCATTCAAAAATTATCTGTTCCCAAATTTTTAACCATGCTTTACAGATTTTTTTTTCCTTTTTTTAAATTACTCGCCAAGATACCAGGCTTTAAAATAAAGGGTATTTAATGATAGGATTTCAGTGGTGTAGTTGTAACCTTTCCTGGATCAGGACCAGTTACAACTGGCCCACAAAAGCCCTGCAAGCAAAGGCTCCTACAGGTGGCATCAGTTTGTTACAATTTGTTGTTTTATTAATGCTGACAACTTGGGCCAGCAGTAGCATTATCTGTGTCAACTGAATCGCCCTAACATGGCCACAGTTAATCTGGTATTATCAGCAGTCTTTTTCGGAAAGTTAATCAGCATCTCATTTGCATTTGTTAATTAGGGTTAATGTGTGCTAATTGATTTTTTGATGCTTGTAGAGTTCCATTAAACCCAGTTAGGTATAGTTGCTGGTGCTCCTCGTTCGTATGAATTATGGTGATTTTTGTTGAATCGGTGCCAAACAGGGAACCTGCATCATAATTACAGCTAATTAACACAACATGATGCCCTGCACTAATGTGCTTTCCTGTTAGTGCATGGGTGTTATAAATTCCAAACTTAAATATTTACTGAAGCAATGTGGATGTTTATAAGGTCATTCTGGAACAAAATGAGTGACATTCATTTTAAAGAAACTTCCACTGAGTCTTAGTTGGTACCTCAAGGAACTCAGGATTAAGAAATGCCTTGTTTCATCTCAGTGTCTTTTGGCCAATCTAGACTTTTTTCCAAGAAAATGGTCTCTGATTTAGATGTGCAAGCCCTTGGTCAATTCCTTGTGTTGCCATTCATGCAGCATCATGTAAAAGATGTACCCTGACTTCAGTATCTGTTCTGCTGGTTTTGGAGAGCACTTTTCTTTGCCATAGTGGATGCTATAAGCACATATGAGGCTCATGATGTTTGCTTTGCTGTGGTATAGACAGTTAATTCAGTACCAAAACACATTCTTCTGGCACCACAATGTTATGTTCCTAAACCATTACTGTGAGAGGTTTATTTTCCAGAAACTACGTGAGAGTGAGTGGTGAGGCTGAAGGAAGGTTTTGACATTACCAGCCACGTACTCTCCATTTGTTGTTGCACTGTTGTTCTTCCAGGTGATGCAACTGAAAAATTCACTTGCATGCTCACCACCTAAAATTCTCTTAAGGTGATGTTTTTACTGCTCAAAAAACCCCCTATGTGCTTCACTTTTGTAGATAATACTTTTTTACTGAAAATGACTGAGTCTTGATGAATTCACAACTAAAACAGCTATTTTAGCAAAAGACAGGAAAACGCAGGATTTGATATTTTACCTCAAAAAACCTGTTGATAAGGAAAGGCAGAATATTTATTGATGGGAAATAAATTACTGGAAGCGTTTATAGTAAAAATAACAGGAAAAACAAATTATTGATATGAACTATAATTAATTAAACCATCAACACTTTTACTCAGGCTTGCTGCACGAACACAATATGGCAAAAATGAGGCTACTTACTTTCATGGGGATGGCTGTAGAGAATAAAGAAATCTCGTTTGACACAATGCAACAGGAACTTCAGATCGGAGCTGATGATGTCGAAGCGTTCGTTATCGACGGTAAGAACTGCAGTACCACCCTTTACACACTGCTCCTGCACAACACCTCCTAGGGTCTCCTAAGCTAATGTGAAATATTCAGAAAAAATATTAATTGTTCTGTCTTTTTTACAAGATAGAGCTGCACAGCTTCCTGCTTAAAGACATGCCTAACTGCTGGGTCTTAAACAGTGTTTTTTTCTTCTCGGTGACGGGAACCGCATCTCATGTGATTCTTTACAGAACTAATAAATTGTTTGCAGGTTTAATTTGTCATCTGGTTTTGTTTGCTGTCATTAAAACAGGATGTGTTTGTAGGGGAGAGAAGTTCATAAAAACTGTACAGGATATTGCTTTAATAGACTGGCACAAAACAATGGGATTCGTGCATGACCTTCATCTTGTTACATCATTTTGCTTTTCTGCCCTACTAGGCTGTTAAAACCAACAGCAAAACATATTAAGGGAACTGCCCTCTTCTTATGCTTGTATTGATCTAATTTTGAACAGTTTTTATGAAGTTTAATACCTTTGCACTATCATGAAAACATTTCTCAAAACAGCACTGGTTTTTTGCAGCTGTAAAGACAAAGATGGTGTACTGCAAAATAGATCAGACACAGAGGAAAGTAGTTGTCAGGTAAGACTTAATTCTTCACAGCATTTTGCAGAACTTAGTGTGTTCTAATTATTTCACTTACATTTGTAGAATATTTTAACTAGGAGCCAGGTATTGTTCCTATCAGTTGCTTGTAGTTAAATAGTTGCTATTTATCATAATTTTATTAAAGCTCACACTGAATGTGATTAGCTTATTTAATGAAAGAGTCCTACTTTCCAGCACATTTCATTTAATGACCTAATAGTGACAAGAATACTAATGACTGTTGTTGCTTTAAATATTTGGGAAGGCTACAGAATTCTCTTAACTGGTAAAGGGAAGCCTTTGCTGTAGAGAAAATAAAAATTTTCCCATTTGCTTGTGAGAGTGAAGTAATGCTGTAAAAGAATTATGAGGTGAGTGTGACATCTTGTAATCATCTTCCAATTTTGTTTTACTTCTCTAGTCACAGCACACATCGGACTTTTGGAAAGCAGCAGTGGCAGCAATTGTATGACACTCTAAACACCTGGAAACAAAATTTGAATCAAGTGAAAAACAGTCTCCTCAGTCTCTCAGACACCTAAGAATTTTTTTTGACCTAGTAATAGCAGTATAGAGAAATTTTATTCAAAACTTTGACAATTTGTGAAATGTTTCTAAAAAATGTATGCAATTGGTTTAAACAAGTTAAATATTCTAAACTGCAACAGAAAAAGAAAAAGGCAATAAAACTACCATGGGAAAATATCTTCTGTTCATTTTCTTACATAATTAGCAGCAACAAACTGGCAATATTGGTTCTTTTGTTCATGTTTAGGTTTCCAGTATGAGGATCTTTCTTTGCAAGAGTTGTGGGGAGGAAGGGAGGGAGGTCCAAAAAATGGTAGTGCAAGTAATTGTAAAGTAAGAGAAAATTTCCCTTCCAAGGGAGGAGAAACCCACTACAGTGACCCAGTTAGAAGTGAAGTTTTATGAAGCCAGATCTGGTGCCTTATCTCTGTAATCATACTTGGTGCTTCAGTGTTGAAAGAAACCTTATTGATACAGAATCTACTAGGACAGATATGTTTAAATAATTTGGCAGTAAAGGTAAGCAGAAAAGTTTTCTGTTCTTCTGCCACTCAGAACTGCTGGAATTAGTTGTAAGTAGAAACCATTGTATTCTGAAACAGTTGTATGTGATCTTGCTTGAAAACTGAGCAGTCTGGCAGAGAAAATGAATTGAACTATTTCAGCCAAAACTTCTGATCAACAGGAAAAGGGTACAGTTAAGTAGTCGTTTAATTTTACTTAATATATATTAAAACATTAACTTAGGAACTTGTTAACTTTGGGCAAAGCCAACAGTAACTTGAATTTGATTGCAGAAACAGAGCTAACATTATTAGTAGGAACTGTATCCATTTTTGAACATAAGAAATGTTTATATGCTGTATTAAACATGAAAGTACACATATATACCATATTCTAAAGGAAAACCTCTACAAATGTGGTTTAGGTAAGTGATCTGGCTATGCCTAAAAGACATGCTTATCTCCTGACACTCATTTTCACTGGCCTTCTTCATATTTTCTTTTTCTTGCTGAATGAAGTATCTCCAAATTCAGGAATTTCTCAATATCTACTTGGTTTTGTATAATGGAGTTCTGAAGAGCAGAGCTGTCCTCATCTCTGGGTGCTTTTTCACTTCTTGCTGGAGTTACAGTCATGGGAGAAGACTTCTGCTTCTGCTGTAAAGCAGTAAATCCTTCTTTCACCTGACAGAATACAAAAGTAGCAGTTGATAATCCAGTGAAATTCAGGGGCAAAGGGTTTAGATCACTGAATTTTGTTAAGCACTAAGCAAGCAAGGAAACGTGAACAGGACAATAAATTAGTTGGAAAAAACCAAACATTTCATTTGAAGTGTTTGCTTCATATAGAAAACTTGATAATGACAAATACACTTTTATGAACCAAACCTTAACGTAAGACTTAGTACAGGAGTATGATCTAAAAAAGGACAACCTTGTATTAGAATGCAGATTAGCAAAATAAATAGCTTAATTAAAGAGTTTAATGTTGCAATTGACATTTCTATGGCTATGCAAGCATTTGATTAACAAAACCCAAAACCATGAGGTTTATAGTGTTAACTCCCTCTCCGCTTCGCTGTATAGATTAGAAAGCAAAAATCATTAATGCAAGGTCTGTAATAGGTTGGCTTTTTACGTTAAAGATCTTTTTGTTCCTTTAATAGTTTTAATTACTGTTTGATAGATACTTCATATCTATGCAAATCAAAGACAGATGGCAACACAGTGGGGAAACAAGTTTTTTGCTCGATGAGCAAAAAAAACTTGGGTTTGAACGATGAGTTCTCCACTTGCAATCTGAGACCCTGTGGCTTTTGTGGAGGCCAACACAGCACCAGCCACCTGCTTCATTTTAGCACATGAATTTTATGCTAAAACCTTCCCTCCCCCGGTGCACAAGCATTTCTGAAAGTTTGAAATGTGAACAATGGAATTCGTGCAAATTGTTCGCTTGGCCTGTTGCATTTGTAACAGTGTTACTGCCATGCAGCTGAAGTTACTGATACTTCAGGTCAGTAATGACTGTCATCTCCATTTCCATGAGGAAGCAGCTTCTTCACTGGAGCACTAGAATTTTCCTAAGGCCTCAGCAAGAAATAGATCATATTTCATTGCAAGCCACTAGTCAAAATCTCTATGGAATACCATGTGGGGCTGAACCTGGTCTGATAATCCAAGGTCATTTTGGTCTTCCACATGTGGAAGTGAAATTTTCTAGTGATATACAGCCATGCCACGTTACTTGGATTTTACTGAAGACAAGTGTTTGGACCTCTTTGGACAAGTAATTGCAGTTAGGATACACACACACACACACGTATTATATATATATATAATACGTGTGTGTGTGTGTATATGTGTGTATATATATGTATACATGTATATATATGTGTATATATATGTATATATATGTGTATATATATGTATACATGTATATATATGTGTATATATGTGTATATATATGTATACATGTATATATATGTGTATATATATGTATATATATGTATACATGTATATATATGTGTATATATATGTATATATATATGTATACATGTATATATATGTGTATATATATGTATATATATGTATATATATGTATATATATATGTAAAATTTTAATATAATTCTGTGACAGTGGGTTTAGAATAAAAACATAATCTCAGCTGTCAAAACTAAAAGGCCTCAGCATTTTCATAATAAAATACAAATAAAATGTGTCTTAGTGCCAGCACTGAGTAATATGGCAACATATGGGACACATGTAAAAGCCATTGATTGCTGCACACTGAGGGACTTGTGTTTAAACTGAGCTGAGGGTTCTTACCTTGGTATTTAGGCAAGGACAGACTAATGTTTAAAACAGTTCTTAATATTTTTACTAGAATTCTGAGTGCACCTGTAGCATTTGTTTACAGTTTTTATCCCTTTTCAGAGCACTGTGCTGTGGTTGAATGAGATTACCCAAACTGTAGAAGGCTTAAGTCTGCTCTAATTACAGTCATACATATTAGTCAAAACAAACTGCTCAGCCCATTTTTAATCTCCCAGCAGCTTTTTCATATCCATCACAAAAATGATGGATTTGAGGACAGAAGGTATTACATTGACACCAACACAGAAGGGAGGGAGTGGCCTGCAATATCCCAGGCTGAGATTTCATAGATATTTTCATAGTATTTGGAAAATACTCTGTTCTTGTCCATCTCCACTTTTACTTAGCTACTGGATAAGGAGCTTTAGTTTGGAGGTGACAAAGCAGACATGACCACAATCAGTGAAATACAGCTTTGCTTCAGCTGTAGGTTATGTAGTGTAGTTCACTCAGTAAAATAAAAGAGACAGAGTAAATACCACCACTATGGTGAAAAATCCACCCCAGTGTCATTCACAAATCGAGTCAGACTAGGAAAGGTGAGTAGTTTAAAACAGTCTTCCAAATTTCAGAGAATGTGAATGTTGATGGCATTGAGCTGATTGAGTCTTCAGAAGTCAGGCAGTGTTGTCACTGAAAACACTGTACACCCTGACCTCAGACCTCAGCCAGACACAGCCTTAACTACCTGAGAAACAGCTCTAGAACCTCTTCTAAAAAGAAAGGTCAACTGCAGCTGTAAATAATTGTATCACTTTTGAATAATATGTTTACCATTAGGTCAAATTCTCATACAGCAGTTACAGCTGTTCAAGCTCCAGTCTTGCACAGATCTGAAAATACCCTTGCTAGTGCCATCCTGGATAAAGTTGTCTTAGAGGGAGGGAAACATTTAATTTTCTGCTTTTACACATTTGTGTAATGTCATCCTACTAAATAGTAAGAAATAACTAAATAGGGCATCCCAGAACTGCAGCATAAGATAAACAGATAAACTAATTCATAGATGTTCTGAATTTTTGTTCTTTTACATATTCTTTTAAATAACATAGTCTTATCAAGTAATAAATGAAACAATGTTTTTATACTTTTGCATTATACTATTTATTTTTTTTTAGCTCCTACTTTTGCTGTAGGTGATGATTTTTATTAGGGTCTACAATGAACTACCCTCTTCCTCCCCTCCCCAACAGACTGGTTAGCATCTGTTTGATTCATATGCTGTGACTTTTTCCTGCTGCTTTCTATCAACCTTAATTGTGAAAAATGGTGTCTTGTTGCCCTTCTGATATTATTTTGGAGATTGACTCAGCCTTAAAGTATCCAGATGGGTACAGTTGTACAAATATCTGTGGAATTAGCTCACTGAGGTCTGGTCTGCAATATTTTTAATTGACTTACATGTTCTGTGGGAAAAGAGGAATCATAAAAAGTCTTTGCTATAGCATTCCATTCTTCACTAGGGGCTCCCTGGGGGTCTTGGTGGATATTAGAGGTATTCAAAGTGTTGGTAGCTCTGTTAGAACTGGTAGAACCTGATTGACAAAAAGGAAATGGTAACAACTGCAATTTAGTCTCCAGGCACTAACTGTAAAGTAACTAAACTGGTTTAACTCTGATCTTAAAAAATCAAATATTTTTGGTTTAAATCACTGGATCTCTGTTGTAGGCTTTTCCCCTTCATTTTTTTTTTCTTTCACATAGTTCTGCATCTATTTTTTCTCTAAAGATGTGGTATGTTTCTACTTTGACTAAAAATGTTTCCTGTCATTTTCACATATTAAGCTAATGACAAAATAGTGATTTAGAGAAAATGTATTCTAAATATTCTAAGTGAATACATTTTTTTCAAATACTTATTTTAAACTCACCTTCTGATAATTATAGTAAAATACATGAGTACTGCCATCCTTACCTGATATTCCAGGGCGACTTGTAATAAAAAAAGACATTCTTAACACAAAGTTTACACAATCAAAAAGCATTTTAAAAATTAAGGAGGTTTTTTGGTAGTGCCTGTATCTAATGTTTCAAGAGGTCAGGCTATAACCATCTACCAAAGGTAGGAAGGACAGATAAGTAGATTAATCATGGCAAAGTATAACCCTCCAGTCCTGCAGAGGTTTTATGCACTGTAATAGACTGTTGAAAGCAATATCAAGTTCCTTGCAGGATGAAAACAGAAGCATACTTTCACAATTCCAGTGCAAACAGGAGCTGATTTGTCACTACACAGATGCCTGTGATCACTGCATCAGTAGTAAAAATCTGGTTTGCTACAAAAATACATGTTACCTCATGGGTATGTAATAGTTATTTAAGAATACTGTCATTTTATCTCGGCAGAAAAATGGTTATGTGTTTGTTTTCTTCTTTAAGCACTCTCCAGGAAGATCTATCCCATTCCCAGTTCATTACTCTGTTTACTGATGTGGAGTGGCTGCTCTCTGGGAACCAGAGTGGTATAAACAGCAAACTGCATTGTGGTTAGGCAGTAAAAGGAATTCCCTCAGATTGGTTTACTCAGCTCGTTCACCAAGGCTCTTCACCTCCAGATCTCTCATATGGCAAAATTTAAAAAAATATAGGGATCCACATGGAATCTACTCCAGGTTTGCCTTTTGGGAAAAGATCTGGAAACAAAACAACACAAAGCCTAACCACAATAAATGTTGGGAGCTGCAGTGACTCACAGGTGCCCTGACAGGCAGGTTCTCCAGTCTCCAAAAGAGGTGCAGGATTTGGAGAGGTGAGCAGGCTCAAGAAGGGGCCTATCTAAATTAAGCAGAATGAGGCACATCTGGGATGCAGACCAAGATCCTCACTGGAGTCCAAGAAGTGTGGTCACTAGGCAGCTCATTTGGGAATAAGAGTTAGATTAAAATCCCTACCAACTCCTTAGGATAAACTTTGAGTCACGAGTAACTTCTTGGAATTGCAGTGTTTTGCATACAGAAAGGTTTCTGACAAGGAGAGGAGGAGGAACACATGGAAGAACTTCAGATAGTTCTGTCTGTTCTTCCAGAAAAGATCCATGCAGAACATAACTATGCATTCATTTGATTGAAAGAATGATAACAATCAAAATTCACATTATTACAAGAATTAATGTACCATGTGAGATTGGGATCCTGCTGCCTTGCTACCACCACTATTGTTTTAGGGACAAAGATACTTCTGAAACTGAGCTTCAAAAAATGGTGCATCTGAACACAAATATGCACAGGCAGGACACAAGTACACAAACAAATTTGCCTGCAAAGCTAAATTCATAACACCAGAACAATGTAAAGAAACCAGACTGCTGGTTTTCTGTCTCGTTGCCACTGGCTGCAAAAGTAAGGGATGGGAGTCCATCCTTCTCTTGGTTTGTTCAAGGGGCAAAGCTGAAAACAGTACACCAACAAAAAGACATAAACACCCTGTACTGTGGATCCTGCTCTTCTGAAAAACATCTCAGCACTCAAGGCTCCATTTTTGTATAAAATCAGGGGCTTTCTGTTCAAGAGCTCAAAAGACCTGCCTTTTTAAGCTTACAGCAGGCATTAAGAATAGAATCTGCATGCAAGCTCTGCTGTGAGAAAGGAAGGCACCACTTGTACTGTCTTTTGCTCTGTCCAGTTACTGAAGTAGAGGAACATCTACAGTTGCACTGGAGTCAGATTACTGTGGAAATAAAAATGATGCTTTTGTTACTTTGCTCAAAGATTGAGTTTAGAAATGGCTCTTTTGGTAAATAAACCTAGGGGTAATCTAGAAGTTAATGTTATTGCAAAACACACCTAAAATACAGTTTTTCCACATTTCAGTAATGATTTAGAAACACGTGGAATAAAGTTCATATTTGCTGTTTTTCATATGCAAAATATTGCTCAACAAATAATAGCCAAGTGCCAACTGTAGGAGATAAAAAACCTCTTTGAACACTCCTGAAGCTCGGTGTGTTTTCCAGAGCTTGAAAGAATATAAAGTCTTTTCACACATTCAATACACTGATGGTTTGAAGTGTCCATCCAAACTAGAGATGCACAATAAAATAAAAAGTAAACCACCTCTAAACCCCATTCAAAGAAGCATATACTGGTTCAGAAGCTACCCTAACTTTGATGCAAAATGAGAGCACTGAATAAATTCCAAAAGGTGCTCAGTGTTTTTTAGATCCATGCAGAGAACTGATAGAATATGCTCTATATTAGGGTTAGAAATCCCCGTCAAAATTCAGTTTGTCATTGCACTGATGTTCTTTTAGAAAGGGAAACATGAGAAAAAAATTATTTAATCAACTAATTAAACCAACAAAAGCTGGTTAGTTGCATTCATACTATAAACAGAGAAATAGCACATTTCAATTTTTTTGCCATATAACTAAAAAATTAGGGTTACATTTTTCTACACTAAGATACAGAAATTTCACATTTTCATAATTTTTCAGTATGTGGTTCAAAGCATAAATGCTTATTATTTTCTCACCTTGTCCTGTTTCTCCCGTGTCCACATTTTCACTGAGATTTTGACACTGTGTTTTTGAAATAACCTTTGTGTTTTCCACCAACCATGGTAGTTTCAAAAGGGAAGGTTCCTTGGAGGCTGAAGTCCATGTAGCTTGACCTCTCATTTGATTTACTCTTGAACAAGAACCGAGGTCTAAAAAATTGAAGTATAGTGGAGTTTTCTCAGCTTTTTTATCTGAGGTTGAAAGATCAAAGGATGACCTTCCAGTTATGTTTGCTAAATTTCCAGATGTTCTCATGGGTAAAGAGCATGATTCTTTCAGGTGACCCTCAGCAAACTTCCTTCCTGGAACTGTACTGTTCAGCAAGTCTTTTTTCTCTTTTAACAATGTGTTATTTGTTGAATTATTAGTCTCCAGGGAATGTCCACTTTTGATGGAGTGTATCTGAGTATCATCGTTAACTTTTTTGCATGGAATTAGTTTATCTGTACCAGCTCTATCTGTTGGGGGGGTTTTATGAGCAATTTCAAGACCATCAGCCTTTACTGGAGGTGTGGTTTCAGCATTGAATGTGCTTATATTTGTAGCATTCCCTGTCTGTTTAGTGGTGTCTTGTTCAGGCTGCTTGCTGGGCGTGTCACCTGCATTTACTCCTCGTTCAGTTTTTGGGGGGCACAAATTGAAAGTAGCTAAGGCAGACACACTGGCACTGTGTTCTTTCACAGCGTCATCACCACTTGCATTATCACCATACACAGTTGGTAGATTTTGAGCATCAGTTGCTGGAACTCCACTGCTCCCCAGTGCACCATTTGTGTTTATGTTTCTGGCATCATTTCTATCTTCAGCATCTGCATGTATCTGTTTAAGAGGAAGTTTATGGAAACCACTCCAATTTAAGTTTTTTTCTGTTCTATGTAATCTGTTGCCCACATAATTGTCACTGGTCAGCAAGCTACATTTTTTGTATTCTGTTTGAGAACTTTCTTTAGTGTAAAGCAGGATGCCAAAACTTAACTCCTTGGCTTGATGGTCACCAGTACCTCTCTCACACAGAGAGTTCTTCTCAGTGCAAAGAACCACTTCAGCCTCAGGATTGAGTGCTTCAGGTGTAAGGACACTTTTGCTGTGTTGTATGGTATCTGATTTTGTGTCTGCCTTAGCAGAAGTTGATTCAGCTGTAGCACTGCACAGTTCTTGCTTGCTGGAGTTGGTCTCCTGATTCCCATTTTTCTTGTCAGCACCTACAGGCTCAGTACTGTCCAAAAAGGCCTTTCTTTGCGTGTGGCCTCCTGCCAATGGCTCAGTGCTGGCCTGTGGCTTTTGTTCTAAATTTGTGTTGTTTTCATCCAGTAACATTCTCTGTGTTGCTCCTGGATTTTCTGCCTCTTTGCTCCCAGTGACATGCATTTCCGAGCTCTGTCCTTGGGTAATTAAATCAGTATCTGTGCAGAGGGTATTCCTGGGAGAAGCCTCCCTTTGCTTTTCTTCACAAGCACTAGCAACATTAATTTCATCCTTAGAACTGTTTTCAAGACCTTGTAAATCTGTAGGGTTGGTAAATGATAACCCAGAGGTTATGTAATGCTTTATTTTTACAGTTTTACAGTTTACAATTTCCAAAGAGATGGACTCAAGATTAATATTGATACTAATTTTTCTTATCTTATATTACACATACAAGCCTAACAAAAAGTTATTGAAGATAAGTATTGCACTATGGTAGCTTGCAAAATATTTATAAACTGATAAAACAGAAAACATATTAACATTCTGTATATTTTAGATATGGCTTATAGTTGAAATAGTTCTCAACTGGTATCTGTCAGCCTTATTATTGAAAGGGGTCTTCATAATGAAATTGTAACATTATTTCATAATAATGTGAGTCTATATAAAGTTTAAGCCACTCATTACTACTGCAACTGTATTTGTCTTTATTTTTGAAAGTGGCATTTTTAACTAAATGGAAAACAAAGCCAAAATAGCTGTTTAAGGGACACACCAAAAGGAACTTGATAGTAGTGGGCCATTTCAATACCAGAAGGGTGTTTTCCAAAAGATGCATTGAAGGCTGTGAGCACTGATCCTTTAAACCAGTCACTTTGCAGTTAATAAGCTCTTAAACTTCTGCTTATCTTTGCTACGTTTTAGAGACTGAGCATTAGAGACTAAGTACATTTCCTTTAGGTGGCTTCAAAAAATTACTTACTGGAGTTACAAAGTGCTTTGTATAGACAGGTATTGTGATTATCCACATGAGCAGACCTTCCCTGCCCTATGCAGCACAACCACTCTCAGCCTTTTTCATTGTCTTGTGGGAAAGGGAAGGTCATTGGTTTTGCTTTCAAACATTTCTATACACGTTACAGTTCTTCCTAAGCCCTGTTCCCTTCTGAACAAAGCACACAGAACATTGCAACAGCCTGAGGGCTTAGAGCACACAGACCCTTCTCAATGCCCCAGGGCAGCCACTGGAAGTACTGGTGAATTTATCATAGATGAGCACTACTCACACCAAGAATTTTCCTGTTGTTAGTACAAAATCGCTTCACTCAGGATTCGATCATTCTCATCATGCACTGTACCTGCAAACATTTATCCTTCCTTCAACAATACTACTTATCTCTGCTATCCATGTGAGGTTATTACTTTGTTCTGTCTGTAATTCCTCAGTGTTTGAAGAGTGGTCTCTTGTGTTTTTTACTTCAGTTTCTTCTTCATGTCCACAATTACCATATTTTCTTATTACAGATTGTATAAACTCATTTTCTTTCTGAATAGCCTCTATTTCACTGTCTTTTGTTTGTTCTTGACCACTCTGGCATAAGAAGGAACAAATGATTATACTATTTTAATAATTTAATACACTCACTGATTAGATCTAAAGTTCAGGACTTTGACTTAAAATTAATTTTACAATTCTGCTGGAAAACAAAGACCACTCACCTGAAGTATAAAAAGTTAATGTTAATAAGAGGGAAATAAAAAAGCAGACTAATACCTTAGAAGAGTAGGAAAGAAATTAGGTCCTGCTATTACAGTCCACAAAGTTACAAAGACTGACAGAATTTCTCAGTGGAAGGAATATGTGTTGTGCACGTGCTGACTGGATCATTCCCTTTCTCTGATGGCCAAATCAGTGACCTGCTCAGTAATTCCATGCAGGAAAAGCCTGCAGGATTGCTGTTGACACCCAACACATGTGCATACACACACCTATTAACACCATTTTTTCTAACAAACCACCTAGGACTTTTCACTTAATTTCACAAGCAAATAAGGCTCATGAATTTGCAATTCTTGTAATGCAGTTCCTCATTCCCTCCCAGGTGGCTTTTTAACCCAAATTTGAGTCAAATTCAACAGGAGTAGAAGCCTGCAGGATGCATCTACATCACTGTCTAAATCCACTACTGCACCTGTATTTGTGTACTTTTGAAAGCTACAGTCAATAAAGCTCTGTGAAAACTAGGAGCTGAATAGTGAAGAAACAACTTAATAAAACCCCACCAAAATAAAAGGAAAAGGAGATGCATCTTTTATCATCAACAACTGTTCAGCAGCTGAAGACAGGAGCACGTGCTGGCTCCTGCCCTAAAGACAGGATATAAAAGTAGGCACGTGTGGGAGGGAGCTTAGTCACAAAAGATGTGAGAAAAAGCTGAGGATACCTGGGTGAGTGGAGGTGTTGCAGAGGGAAGGCTGGGATGTGGGAGGGGGTTACAAGTCCTGTGCTTGGGCACTGGATGTGTGGGGAGGACAGAGTGTACTGCAAAATGGAGGGAGGCACGTGGACAGCACTGGTAAAAATGGGACTACTGCAGTGGTGGCAGAGTAGGTGATGCAAAACACAAATCTGCAAGAAACAGCTTTATGCAGGTCACAGAAACATCCTGATGCTCCCAGCTTTGCTGATGTGGGGGAAGGAGACATCATGGTGAATAGAGGAAGGTCCTAATATAGTTCTCCTCTACCAAATACTCCAGCTTCAAATTGAAGTTTCAGTTGAAATTTCTTCCTCTTTTTCTCATCTTTTATTATCAGCTTCCCTGTCATTCTGATTGGGAAATTGTGTGTACTACATCTTTTTGTTTTCTAAGTTTTTCTTCTTTGCTCTGTATAGCCTTGGCACCACATTTTCAAGCTTTCTGAACACACATACTAGAAATTTCGTTTTTATTTCAGGAAAGCTGTAACTCTTTTATAATCTTTTGCTTCTAGGAGCTGTTTCCTTAGACAGAAACACCAAACACCACAGTATAACTCTTTTGTACAGTTATAAAACAGCTACTGCAGTGGAACTTACCACATTTGTTGGTATGGGCTGAACTGCTGAATGCATCTGAAATAAACAGGATAAAGAAAGGCATAAAGGTTACATGATTCCTTTCCAGATTTTCAGATGGGTTGAATAAACATAGTTTTCAATAACTTCAAATGGCCGTTCAGCCCTGCAAAAACAGGTCCAAGATGCACAAACTAAAATACCTAAATATCAAAACTATTAAACCTGGATTTTAACTTTTTGCCTGTGATTTAGTAAAATCTAAATAAGTAACATACATATACCTCAGATGACCTTTCCCTCAACAGATTATTTCATACTAGGAAATTCAAAACCTGCTCAAAACCAGATCCCTCTGTACATATACACACAAAAGAATTACAGTAACCCATTAGTAGGTGTAACCCTGTTCTCTGTTGGTGCACAGCTGCATTACAAGTCATATTAAACTAAATGTGAAGCAGGGTAAGGTTAAATTAAATTGCAATCCAAGTCTGTAATGAGGTCTGATATTGTATCTTTCTTTTAAAAAGGCCCTTTGCTTAATTACTATTCCAGAGGTGATAGGTATGAAGAAGTTTACGTACATTCTAAGTTTCGTGCTCCACAAATAATTGCAGGGATTTCAGATTGCACTAGGTGTAAAAATAAATATATGCATATTTCCTTACGACACTTGGAACCACAGTCAAGATCTAAATCACAGGCAACCCCTTTCCCTTTTATGTTTCACTACACACTGACTCATCACTGATACCAGGTGGAATTCCACAAGTCAGTACAATCAATATGATCTGCTGCAGCTCCTGTAATTTCTTGGCAGTGTCCCACTGGAGATTTGACTCAGTCCAACCTGCCTAGCTTTGGAAATCTAATGATTGTACAACACAAAGTGGTGTGGTAATTTGCCATAAGGTAGTGTAAGATGTATATTTAGAAGACATCTGAGACTTTTTTTCCATTTATGAGCATAGCTTTAAGCTTTTCTGCTTTCAAACCCACAGTGTTATCTTAGTAAGCACAAGCACTGCTTATCATGAACGACTGATTGCATTGATTCTGCATCCTAAACAGAACTGATATTTTGTTTTCATTCAAGGAATCAATGATTTTTAAAAGTTACACCCTTTGCATTATACCTCATAGAGTTCATACAGCTTTGGCACAATGAGTAAGTCTAACTTCCCTTGCATTATTAAGCACAAAACAGCAGATATGCTTCTGTGTGTGCTTGAGTATGAGCTATAAACATACATTGTGAAGAAATTTATTTTAAAGTTCTTCCAAATTCTAAAATATTTTTGCAGTTTGCAGTTTTACTGACAATTAATAGACTAATTCTAAAAAAAATAATCTTTCTTTTCAGTCCTAGTGTCCTCCTATTTTCCTCAATACTGAAAGCAAAATTGTATACATGAAAATGAGTTTTCTCTTCTTTGAAGGGTAAATCATTATTTGGATGGAAAAGTTAATGAAAAAAAGGATATAACCAATACTAAACAGAACAGTTTAGTACAGTTTAAATACACTCATTGCACAGGGAAAGGTTCTTATGGCTTCTGACTCTTCCCATTTTTTCAATTTTATAAAAGGCTGGAATACAAATTTGCAATCCAGTTTAATCATGGGATAACACAGAGCTGCAGGGCTCTTCTTTTTGTCCCAAAAGACCATCCTCATGTGCTTAACCACTTGCTGACTTCTCATATGTGCTCTGAGTCCAGAGCTGAACATGGACTTGGTTCACCCAGCAATGCAAGCTCAATTCTAGTTGAACCTGCACCACATAAAACAGTCTTTCACCTCCTATACTCATCACCTGTTGAGTTTGCTGTGCCTTTTAAAGGCTCTAAGTGACATAAAGGTTGGAGTTTTTAAACTAAAATTAGAACTTCTATAACCTGTATATTGATTAAAAAGAATCTTCTGATTTGAGAAACATGCATGCAAAATATGTCTGTGAAATTGGATTTAGTGGGTTGTTTAAGGTAACTGTATGAATAAATTTATTAATGAAGTAATATCTCAGGTTTTTATGATATAAACACCCCTCTGCATGAAAGGGGAACATTCTCTGGGTACAGTAAATTTTAATGGTATTTTGGATCATTGATAAATATCACAGATAAATTTTTAGGTTTACCAATGTCAAAGGAAAATCAGTGGACAAGACAGACAAGATCAGAAAAACTGTCATATCTCTTATTCTCTCAAATTTTTAGAGACATGGATGGTACTGCAGCTGGTAGAGACACTTACCTGCAGATTTTCCACTTGCTCAGAATGCTGATTTCCCTGAGGAGGATGATAATCTCCAAGATGTCCATGAAGTCCTTTAAGGGAATTCAGCTCATTTTTAATAGCATCTATTTCTCTTCTCATGTTTTCCTCCTGTAATAATTGAGAGTACACAGAGCACACAAACACTTTACTGCATGTGCAGATATGTAAACCAGCATTTAACAAGGGTATCAACAGCTTAGAAAATTAAAGTAAATCCTTAAAAGAAAGTATAGATGCTGAGGAATTTCTCTGTACAAAGTAATTGAGCTCTTTAATTCAAACCAAATTTTTAAGCACGTTTCCATTACAGATTATACCTTTTATGAATTGGGTTTGGGTTTTTCCCCCACCATTTATTGCAAGTAGCAACACTCAAAATAAGTGAGATTTGTATTTGTAGCTTTCTTCCTTTTTTGGCTCAAAGATAAACATGATTCTCTACCTACACTGTCAGGAAACTACAACAGCAAATAATTTGCCTGGCACTTTACTTCTGTAAATAGCCTCAAGTATCCAATGCTTCTTCAGTGAATAGGTCACAATTAAATTTTTGTATTTAGGACAAGCAGGATGGTCCAAACCACAAGTTTTGAGAAGGGCAATTTTACAGAAATACCTTCACTTCATTTACAAAGATCTCCAGAGCAGTGTATAATGTTAACTTTACCAGTGATGCTGCTATACTTTAAGAGATCAAATTTCTAGTTAGCCATAGCAGAAATATGAAAAGGGGAAAAAAAAATCTTATAAAGAATAATTGCAAACATTCCTGAGAAATAAGCAGAGCAGATCCCATGTCTATACATGAAACTATGGTATAAAACTCTCCAAGGAATCAGGGACATCAAATTCTCTCAGGGAACTGAGCATCAGAACAGTTTAGTTATTTTGTAGCCTCATGGTTGCAGTCATCTCCATAGTGGCTGCACTCAAATGGGTTAGCCCTAGACAACAGGATTACAAGGACAACTTTGCATTATTTCCCCACAGCTTCCCTGGAAATCCATCTACCAAAATCAAAACCTTTCTGGCAGAAGGTGCCAAATACATAGAAATAAAAAAGACAGACTATTAAACAAATGCTGCTTAGAGTCTGGTTTCCACACACTAAGCAGATCTTGTCTTATTGAAGAGGTATTAATCTTTCCTACTTGTAAACATGCATTTATTATTGCAGACAATTTTTACAGCTACAGTGTTTTGCTAATTGTTTTGGATTAAATAATTACAGAAGTACTCTTTAGAAGTAATGAAGTTGTAGAAAGAATGTCAAATTGAAGACAAATTATTGTTTAGGTGTAGACAGAAGTGAATTCACTGAGAGGACATACAAGACATACACCTTTTCTTATCCCCTTTCACCCTCAGTCCACACTGAAGAATTCCTGTCAAATCAGAACTGCAGGAAGAGCACTGACCTTTTAGAGCACAGAAGTCAACCTAAATCTACCTTTAAAAAATACTCATCTCTAGAAGAATCTGTGTTACTGGAAAAGAAATTGGTTTATTGTGTTATTTCTGCAATATTTTCTTGGCTTTTAGGAATTGCCTGAAATGCTTGATGACTATTTCAAAAACCTTTTAATACTCTAACATTTAATTTAATAAACCTACATCTTTTTTCCAAGTTCTTAGTGCTTTCTCATGCTCATTCTGAAGATTAAGGAACTTTTCTTCATTTTCCTTTGCCTTCTCCCTTTGCAGCTCATTATCTCTTGCAAGGGCCTGCAATAAAATTAATTATCCAAAAAATAATCAATACCACATTAATGAATTTTGATGTGTTTTATGTTGCTTGGACCTTTGCTTCTAACATGCTGGAAGTGCCATACAGATCAGTGATAATGTGCTATCTCAACAATAATTTTCATAAATTAACAGAAAGGTGCTTATAGTTTAGCTAACAGGAAACAGGGGGAGGTTATGAAAAAAGAAATGGCTATAAAAGGGTATAAAAACACTTGCCATTATTCAGTTTCACTGCATAAGTTTTAATGTTCTGAAAAAGTAATATAAAGTCAGGAGATGAGAAATATGAAATGTAGCATATCTAGACCTGCTGTACCTAAAGGAAAAAAACTACTGTATACTGAAAGAAAAAAATTATTTTTCTGAACAGTTTTTCTGTCCTAAATTGTTTATTAGCCTCTCTTATAAACCGTATAGTCTTTATATTCTAAAACATACCTACTGGAACATGAAGTATACATCTGATTATCCTTTAATTTATTTTTATTAGGTCACTGACATAGGAGTGCACTGAAATAACAGTAATACTAAGTTTTATACAATCATAACTGTACTGGCAACATTTTGGGGTTAACTCTTTCAGCTTTACCGTGATAAATCAAAGCGAGCTTGTGTAAACCAACAGTGTCTTCACACGCATTTCAGGTACTCTTGGAATTTTTATCCTATCACATTTTTCTAGCAAACAATATGGAAGATAAAAGACTCACTGCATCCATGACCTACCATATACTTGATAATGTAAACACAACTTTAATGCATGCAGCTATATGGCCAGCTACATATTTATGACTCTGCTGAGTCTCTTCTTTGAAAGTCCACTTGAAAAATGTTAAGTTACAGAGGCAAGACTCCAAAGCAATTCGTTTTTACTAAATCTTTTACCTAAAAATGAGTCTACTTGCTTCACTTAGCATCAGTTTTAAAATGCCTGCGTTAATTTAGCTACAGTATTTATAAAAATATGTCTTACAGATATTAACGCTGGGAAAATTCAAGCTACCTTGCACTTTTGTACACTTGGGAGATGTTCTGTGTAAGAACATAATGGACCTTCTTTGATAGATTATACAATTAAAAAGATGAGATAATTCAACAATACATAGCCTGAATAAGCACACTGTGATGTAGCATCTTTCATCCTGTTGTATAAACAAGGAATCCAAGACCTCCTCTCTTGGATAAACCCTGCTCTTAACTCCAAGGATGCTTTTACTTGCATCTCAAATGCACCCTCCTCAAAGATGGAATATCATGGTTATTCACAACAAAGCTCTTAGGGCAAAATACCTGAACTGATCATATGTTAAAAATCCACTTGTACAGAGAGGGGGGGACACCTGAATTCCTGGCATTCTCAAGTATTCTGTCATCTGGTAAAGAGTTGTAACTTGTTTTTCTGAAGTCATAATGGCATTGGCATCCTAGCACTAGGTATGCATAGGCAGAATGAGAAAGGATCCTTTGGAACATGACCTGGTAAGTGTTCTGTCATCTTAAGCCTAAAAATAAATGGTCATTTCTTGTGAGTATAAGAATAAAAATATTTCCATGGGACTGTACAATCACTCCTTTCGTTTTTGGGTTATTCTGAAGAAATTTTTTTGCTCGATGAGCAAGGCCCACAAATTTGACAGGGAAGTGGAACAGAGCACAAGAATAGTACATAAGCTTTAGATCCCATTTATCATATTGAGGCTCTAGAATCAATACAGATGAAATCAACAGTTCCCAAATTGGCATGAAAGTGCATAGACATTCAAGTCATATATTCCTATTACATATATATATATATATATATATCTCCCTATTTTTTAAGTTCCATTTGATGTTTTAAAAAAGTGACAATGCAAAATAAGATGCTAACTTTGTCTCATTCCCTGGAATATCCTGGTAATTGTATAATACTGTCAGCCAAACAAGTAGCTGTAAAAAAGCAGCAATATTTTATGACCACTGTTTTAACTGAAAGGCAGACACTTCTGATAAATCCAAACAATCCCATGAGTTCATCTGGAAGGAACAAGAACCTGTCACATTCACTTTTAATATCACACTGGATTTACATCATGCTGTTTAAGGGAATCACTGCATTTTATGCATGTATTTATCAGGTTCACAAAAAAATACATCTATTAAAACATCTAGCCACTTCTATGTCTCCAGATGTGATCTCATGAAAGCTTATCACTCATATGTGCTTTTATAAATGTTCTGAATCCTTTAATTCCCATTCTCAAGTGAGAACATCTTGGTTTTGAGATTGCACAGAATCATCTCACAAAACCCAACTGGGACCAAATCTTGGCTGAACTTAAGTGGCACAGTGGAGCCTAAGAAGGAATATTTACATCAAACTAAGCATCAAACCAAGAGCCTCTTATTAGTTATCCATGTCTTGTAACACCAATTTCATCTAAAGTACTTATGCCTGCAAGAAATTACCTTTGAAGGCTGCACTGTAGCTTTGGTGATTAGCAATGGTTTGTGCTGTAGTTGGAACAGCAGGAAACAGTAATAACTCCCCAATCTAAAATAAACAGACCCAAACCAAAGCAGGGTCTCTAATCAGAATTAGTATAATCACAGTCAGATATCAATTTTTGGCCTGAACAGGCTGCACAACAGAGACTTGCACTCAATTCATACCTTAACAAGAAGAAAACAAGCTATACTTGTAGACATTTATGTGCAGTCTTCAAAGGGAAGATTCACAGATACCACTTACAGTTTTAGCTGGAGATTTAAGGCACACTATAAACTTTATCTGAGATGGGAAACAATAGCTCAGAAATACTATTAGAAAAAAGCACTTTTAGAATACACCTGCTATTGAGTAATGCTGACACAAAGATTCTAAAGGGCTCCCATATTATGTAAGTTATCATCAGTAAGGTTATATACCAATTAAATTATCTTGAGCTGCTGGTTTCATTTACAAAGTAATTTCAATGATCTTAAAAAATAAAAAGCACATTACCTTCTTACTCTAACAGAAAACAGTATTGTATGAACAGCAAGGAATCCAGCTGTTTCTCTGGACCCAACATATAAATAAGAGAAGTTACAGAAAATCCTGCTGCTTTAGGCAATTCTACAGCCAAGGGACTGTTCAATTAATCTTTTAATTCCTAGAGAAATTTTAGCTAGTTTCTGATGGAGAACATAGCTCACCTTTAACCTTACTTGTTTAATCAAAATGCAAAAGTGCTATATTTGTGGCATAAGGCAAAATACTTACAACTATTAAAAATCAAAGTAAGACTTATGGGAAGTTAATCTTATTTAAGATTAGCATAGAAGCATTTACTTAGACACAAAAGTATACATGCAGACTGGAAGTTTAATTTGAAATTAACTGTCTTAGTTCAAAACCTTGGCCTCACAGGCCAAAGAATGGAACAGTTGTGGTCATGCATGGACAAATACTAGATAATAATTATGAACAGACCAATTAATGGTTGTACTTGAACTCTGCATGGCACATCTGGTGGGAACAGATATGACCTTAATCTTTAGTGCACCGTGGGCCAATCTGCTGCTGAAATGTGGAATCCAAACTGTTCTGAGCTACTTTTACATGCTGAAAGAGGAACTAAGGAGTGCTGGAACTCCACACTCTCCATGTGACCATTTACCACCTCTAGAATAAATATGACACCAGACAGCACAGCAAGAAAGGGCCAAGGATATGCTCTTCCTTAGGCCCTCTGCTCTAATAAAACTGAGGGCAAGCACTAGCTATGACTGAAAATCTGAAATTTGAAGTGTTTTCCAGAAATTTATACCAATATGCAAATTACAAGGAAAAAAAAAGTCATAAAATAATTTGATTTCAAAATACTTGAAAGTAAGCCCAAAGATGCTTTGGTTTTACCCTCCAGAAATGGCTGCTAGGAATGGCAACCATGATTTACTTTTGGGAGAGAAGTAAAAGAGGGAAACCACAGCCTGTGCTTCAAGGTTCATGCTGACAGTTAAGGAGCTGAGGGAGCAATGGAAGTGAGGTCAAAAGTTCTGAAAAGCACACAGATGTCTTTAACAGCCCTGAACTTAAAAATTACATAAAGGATAGTAGCAGCTTGTCTAATCAAGAAAAATCTGACCTGATATTCCTCCTTCAGTGCATTTAATTCACTTTCCATTCTGACATTCGTTTGGGTTATTCGCTGAAGGAGCTCCTGCACACACTGGAGAGAGCTGAGAATTTCCTTGTTAATACAAACAGAAGAGGATATATTAAGATTTTTGTTTCTACAGTTTAAACATTAACGTGTCTTTTAGATTATTTTTTGTTTCTGTCAGTGTTTCCAAAATCAGGCATATAAAAAAATACTCCAAAATCAGCATTGGGGAAGAGTTTGTAGGGAGAAATCAGAACAACACCCAGTTTTTCTGGTCTTTTGCCTTGGAGAAGACAACATTATCACGACTTACTATGACTTACTCTTTTTCAGAGGATTTTCTTATATTTAAAATGAAATCCACTAATACTTTAAACACACTTCAGTGAAAATCTGAATAAAATATATCCAATCAAACCCCACTATGAGTTCAATTCAGGACAGAGTAATTTTATGTTACCATATCGCAGTTGTGAAAAATATGGAAAATCCCAAAGAAGTTACTCCAGTAATGGATTACCCTTATGTGACATTATTCTGTATCTCCTGAATTAAACCCTAATAGATGTGAACTATCACATATTAGCCTTGCCATCACATGGTGCAAGTATATCAGATTTTGCTGTCACTGTGTGATGGTACCTTCATCAAGAAGGTATATTGTTACTTTATGAAGAGTGAATTCTAAAAAAGAGCCACCTACAATAAGTTGATTAAAGTGCCATGCATTTACAAACCCATGGGTGCTGCTGTTAAGTTTGTTGCAGTTACTTGAAAACTGAGAGGGGGAGTCATTTTGTATCAAACACTACAGAACACATTCCCAGAGTTTCAAAGACAGAGTGAATGATCCAGACAAGGCAACCTCTACTCCCTAAAGAACAGTTACAGCAGTTGCTAAAAGAAGACCTGCCCAGGAAAAAACACTGAGTTTCAGACAGAAGGCAGTCTTGAATGTGCTCAGAGGCTTCAAAATACATTGAGAACAAGATATTATTAAAACAAACACTTTCACATACTTGCCAAGTGCTTTCAAATTACTCTATTTTTGGTTCTATTGGATACATAGAAACAGTTGTCTACTAAAAAAAAAAAAAATCATTATTTTGAGTGTGCTCATTGTTTTTCATGCATGTATACTCTTATGCAGAAATAAATATTTTTGCACTGAGCCTTACCTAATGTTTGCTTTAATTTTACAGCTAGAAAACTGAACTGCAGAGCTGTTGAGTGTCATCTGACAGGTCAGTGGCAGAGTTGGCCATGATTTTTAAATCTAGTACAGCGTTCACCCAACTAGACCAGATTGCTTCTCTGTACACAGTTCAGTTGAAATCAGCTACAATTTTAGACAGCATTTCTCAGCCTCAGCCCAAGAACCACTGAAGCCAACGTTTCAGCTGATCCAGATGGTGAATTATTAGTGCTCCATAACACAGAAATCCCTGTCTTCTAACCCAAGCTCTTGGAGAAAACACAAAGTGTATCTCTACACCAGAGCCCTCCCCAGACTCATAGCAAACTCCTCCATATGTTAAAAGTAACCTACCAAACCAACCCCAGCAATTCACACCAAACAAAACAGAGACACAAAGCAGAGTCCTCCTCTTAGATAACACATATCAAATATGCATGTGAATTATGCTACATGCATCTCCACAGAAATGCTTTTAGTGCATTCAGGGCTGTGAGAGTAATGAGGCCTGAATTTGTCTCCCTTTTTTTTTTCCCCCTGTGTTTATTGGCAAGTGTTTTTTTTAAAAAAACAGGGTTTTACAGACTGGAAGAGTGCTGCTGGATGAGCCTCCAGTGTGTACACAAGCAAGCTACTGCTTTTGTCCTTCCCTGAGAACAAGAATGAGACACTTCCCTGACATGTTCCCTGTAGACTGAAAACTCTACAGCTGCTCAAGAAAAGTAAAAAAAACAACCACCCTTTTTAGGCTTAATATTCTGCAAAGCAGTGTATTATGCTGTTATTGCAGGGAACAAAGGTTTTTTTGCTGTGTTTGATACTTGACTCCATATACCTTGGTTTGAATACCAGCATTTGCTCTGGAACATACCTGAGTTAGCAACAGAAGGGAGTCTTAACTCTGTTCAGGCAAGTGTAGATGGCATTTTACAGTCAAAATGTTTATGTTCTGTATGAAAGGAACATTATTTCCTTTGCATACAATTGACAAATTATTCCAGTTTTACCTGGTTTCAACACCAATTTCAACCATTATTATAATAAATAATAAGGTAAATAATGAACTGTTGGCCACCAGAAAGCAGAACAACAAGCATGTTACACCAGCCTTTCTGCTTATCTGTACTGAGCTGACATGGAGACAACTGTTTCATGGGAATACCAAGTTTCTCCCAGCTGAACTAAAAAACAAAAATTTAAGACTTGAAATGAAATAAAGTGTCAAACAAATAGACTTTGTTCTGGTAATACTCTTTCTAAAATCTGAGCAGTAAAATCCCACTTATGCTACTATTAAAATATTCCTGTTGAGTAAACAACTGAATTTAACTAATTTTTGTAGCTTAGTATAATAATTTAAGAAACTTAAACACGAAATATAGCACTCAGAGTTCTTAAGTTATTTAAAGTAGCAAAGCTGTATTAACTCACCAGCTTTTCTTCTTTAATGTGAGTGTTTTCTTCTTGAATTTTTTTACTAACTGCAGTCTCCTTAAAAAAAAAAAAAAGGAGCATGAAGAACAGTAAAAGGCATTTAAAATTCGTGTCAATTTTCCTTAGTAATATTGTATTAATGTGAAATAGAGAATCATCATGAGGCTATTTAAAGAAACTGAATTATATTGAAATGTGTCTTCTTACCCATTTTTTTTAACTATGAAATGATACTGATATTCACAGAATATTTACTTCCCTAGAAAAGGTTGTGCTGGAAGTAGTTTCATTGTATTGTATATGAAGTTAATAGAAAGGAGTCACTGATCTGTACATCAGAGATAACTTCCAGAAAATAATCACCAAAAATTTAACTTGTTTAAATTCCAAAATACCATTCTGATTTTTTGCTGCAGTTCTTGAAACTGTTTTTCCTTCGCTGCAAGATTGATGTTTTCTTCTCCCACCCTGTACTGAGATGTGACCTTGGACCTTATCAAGTCTGTAGTTACTTTCTTCAGTTCCTTAACACAGGAAACACATATAAATAGTTCATCCAGTATAGGCATTGCAGTTCAAAACACAGACAAATCTTTTAAACTATCCTGAGTTCAAGCTCTACTTTTAAAAAATGCGTGGAAACAACAGAATAAGTTAGAGGTACCGAAATTTGTAAGACTGACTTGCTAAACTTCAAACTTGTCACAGGTGACTAAAAGTTTATTTTCAGAGGTAAAATGTTATTGTGCTGATTTTACTCTGTTTGAAGTATTTACTTCGTCATTTTGTTATTTTCTCTTCCAAGAAGTATATCAGAGGTGGACATGAAGTTGGTATTGGTAAAATTTCCTACACTGAGATATATAATAGGAATAAAGTACTATTATAACTACTGTGTATGTTCCTGGGAATGAGGAGGGGAAAAGGAAGAACAGTGATTATCTGGTAAAAACAGGAACTGGCTATAAATTTGAAGGATCTTTGCTTTTCCTGTAACATTAATTACTTACTCTCAGGAGAATGCTAAATTAATTTTATATTAGAAGCTTCTATAACATGATGCCTTTGATTTTATAGTCTTTGTGCTCTTTTAAATATCCTTTTTTTCGTTCTTGGTATCTGTTTCGTAACCAGTTTATTCCAAGCTCCTAGTGCAGCAAATAAACAGCAAATGCTTTGATCTCATTAAATTACAACTTATAGTTCCTGGAGCCATAAATATTGTGCCCTGTTCTCCCCCACCCCTCCCATTCTGGTACAAGGTAGTCTGTTTAATATCTCTCTCTCCTTGAGTGCTCTGACGTTTACTCAGACAAACAGCAGAGGTTATGAATGCTGCTCACAGATAGTATCAAGAATTCTTCATGATGCCACAGTGGTGAACCAAGCATTCAGAATGGCAATAGTTTTATCTAACAACCAAAGTTTGGTCTGTTTAACTTTTCTTCACAAAACTGGAATTCCAGTTATCACAGACAGAATTATCACACACCAATGGTCTTGACTGTTCTGGACAAAATCATAGAACAGCACAAAAGAAGAAGGAAAGATTATGTTGTAGCTGAAATTCACAAAGTTTTATGGAAAATATAAGTATAGGTACTACTTTTAAATCAATCAATTCTTTTTCTTTTTTTTTTTTTTTGCTAGAGGCTTTATTTTTCAGGTATTTTAGCCATAAATAAATCTAAAATTATCTAGTAAGCACTAAGTGCAATTGCAGAATCAATTACAAAACCCAAAGACAGCAACGCTTTAAAATGACAATATTCTGTAAGCTAGTAAGGCTCTTTCCCATTTTTTACAATAAAAACATGCATTAGTTGCACTGTTCTTACTAGAAGGCTCTGTAAAGAAGTGTGCAAGGAGAGTTCCTGCAGTTAAGTGGCAGAAGGTGCGAGCAGTTTTAACTTTGTACAAGTGAAAATGTGCCCTGTGCCAATCTGCACAGAGAACTGGAATAATGGGATAGAGAACACACCTGACAGGCTGTGGCCACACAAGCAGGTGCAAAAGCCTGCCATGGATATGGTACCATGTATTTTCCAAAACTCAGTGTGGAGAAAAAAATCTTACTACTTATTTTGTCGTGGGGAAAAAGTCACACAAAGTAAATCATGCCCTTGAGGTAGAAAAGATGACTGGATTTTCTCCTTTGTAATTAGCAGGTGGATGTGTACAATCCATCTGGAACCGAACCCAGATTTGCTAATACAAAGCTGTAGGCAGGAAAAGCCAAAACCAACTAACAATCAAAACCCAACACAAACTCCCAAAAAACCAACACAAATCAGACCACCAAAAACAATGGCAGAGTTTTCCAGAGTGAGTTAAATCACAAGCTGTGTAGCTGTAAAAATAATATAAAATAATTTTATACGTACATACTTACGTATATATTTTCTTAAAATTTCACCCTCAGAGTTTCTGCTTTATTCTAGTAGATTTCTCTTATTATTAAAGTTACTAGTAGTGTTCAAAAACATATAAATTAAATTGACCATGGAAGATATTTTATCAGTTTTTGAGGTGTGCCAAGAAAGAATGACAAGGCTTTAAGCCCATTCCTTTGATGTGTTCCCAGAAGCACACGCTGAGGGACGTGGCTTCAAAAACACTTCATGCCAGCCTAAGTCAAGAGTGTCACAAAAACCCTGTCTGCACCTTAAACCTGTTTTCCTACTGCATGTTGATCTAAGCTAAAACTTCCACCTTTTTTTTTTTTTTTTTTGGTCAAATGTAGTTTTGATCGATACGAAATTTTAATTCTGCGCTACCTCAAGGCTCATAAATTCATTTTCCAGATGTAACCACTTCCCAAGACTATGCTAATACTTTATGCAAACTTTAACTGTCCCAAAATTATAACTACATCTTTTTTGCTCTCTTCCTAGATTGGTGCTGCTCTTTTGTCATCTTTTGGGTCTTGAGCAGCATTAGTTGGGTTTTTTTAAGCAGCAGAATGAAAGAAACCTTTTTCTTGGCCAGATTTCAGTGCAAGCGTTTTCACAGTGGTTGAAAAGAATCCTACCACATTGAATATCAAAATGTTCAGATCCAAAAGCAGCTGTTACCTAAAAGGAAATTTTGCCACAGCCCATTACATTAAAATTTAGGAACTGGAATTGAAGCTGGCAATGTCAAGAGACAAATACAACCTCTCCAAATAACATTTCTTTCCTGACATCCCAGAAGACTAAACCTGTGCAAAGTAGACTGCAGCTTAACCCAAGTTTACTGTTGTACATATTTAACACCACCCAGAACATACATTATATTGGAGATTAGGGGTTTTTTATCCATAAATGTTGAATTGCATTCACTAACTTCATGTTCCCATCAAGAACAAACCTGTGAGATCATCCTGGTCTGAGTCAAAGTAATGGCTGTGATAAGAGCTGACAACCAAATTAAGATTTTAGTACTATGGGTAGTCATTCCTGCTGCAGCACTGAGGGTACAGAGGAAAGAAGTTTGAACCCATAAGTTGTCAGAGCTGTTAGAGTTCAGTCAAGTCTCCCAAGGCAGATAAAAACAGCTTTAGAAGTTGTCCCAACTTGTGCTGTAGATATCAGGACTTCTTTCAGCTATGTAGCAAGTGAAAATAGCCTGCTAATCCCTTTTCCAAACTTTTCTAAACAGTCCAGTTCAGATTGTTCAGAATAGGATGATCAAACACTAAAAAAACAATAAGAAATTCAGAAATAACAGAAATAAAGGCATTTCCTGGTGAACTGAAGCAGCCAGATTAAGTTTCAGTTGGCCCCTTCTTCTGCTTATCTAACAGTATTTTATTTAAAATTCATCACCCATGACCTTAAGAATCAAGAGTACAGTTGAAAAAAGAGTGGATCAAGCAATATGTTTAATTGTTGGAGTACATAAATCACTATCAGTTTCTCACACCTATGCTTACTCACAAATTTCACTACGTAAAATTTCCTTAAACATTTCTGTTTTCTTATCTCTCAAATTACTTCCCCTCAGAGAATGCTAAGTAATTCATTAGTCTTGGTTTCTTACCAAAAGCAACAAATCCAATTTACTGTGATGCTTAAATATTTCTAAAATGCCTACATTTTTTTATATACAATATATTACAATAAAGATATGCTGCATTTTAGATGAATGTCCCTCTTTTTGTCACGTACAAATTATTCACCCTTCTTTAAAGGAATTGCACAGTTGAAGTGTACCCCATGCACATGAAGTTGTGCCATTGACACCTTCCAATATTTTTCTGTTGCTCTTTCACCCATCAAATATTTCATATTTTTATATATAACCTATCATTTGAATTATGTGGCTAAATAAACGTTTTTAAATTCCACAAAGCCTAACTGTGATTTAGACATTAATCTGAGAATTTTTCCAGTGTTTTGCTTTACTATTATTGTGTTTCTCAGTCTGCTTTTATGATGGTAAGAGTTCTGAAATTTTGAGATCCAACAGTCACTTCAAAACTTGATCTTTTTGATACTGAGATCTGGCATGTTATATTCTAGTATGTAACCAAGCAAATTTAGATTGAGTCCCTCACTAATTTTTAGTGTAGCTATGTAATAAATATAAGAATTAAGTAAAGCACTAGAGAAGTTAGGAATGAAACAAATGAAAAAAAATCTCAAACTGTTTATATTTAAAGATAAAAGTTAAAATTTAAGTCAGGCTTTAAATGGCATCAAACTCCAAAGAACCTTAACAAGAGGCTGCATGCTCTTAAGAACAAAAAAACCCACAACACTAGATTCAGGGAGACTGTTCAAGTACTTCTGTACCTTTAAACCCCATTTTTCAGGGAAAGACAGGTAATGGCAGGTAAACATCCACTTTTGATCAATATAGACATAAACATAAATATAAAATGTATATAGTCTCTGTTCCTCATGTACAAATTATCTTCTTCCCGACCCTTTTTGTTTTCCAAAATAATCACAATCTTTACAAATATTCCATGGTAGTTCAAAGCATTCATCTGGAAACTGGGAATTAACATGAGGCCAAGAAGCCAAGACAATCATGTTCCCTATCTAAAATCATTAGAGAATCTAAGGGAGGAAAAAAAAATTTAAAAGAAGAGGGAAATAGAAAGATAAGGAGATATAAAAAAGATGTGTTGGGGTAAGATACTGAGTGTACAGAGTAAGTCTGACTTAAGAGGGTCCTTTGGTTCTTCTCCTGTCAGCCCTTAAGAAACAGCTCAAAGGGAAAAGAGAACTTTATCCTTCCCACTGTCACATATGTTCAACAGTGTAACTCAAAAATGTACCTGACAAATAGTACCTTCTGAAGAGATGCAGAGAGAAAAGAGCTCAGTGGCCAGACAACTTCTTTGTAAATAAAATTATTACAATCCAATGTCTCAGCTGCCTGTCACAAAACTCTCCCACTTCTGTCAGAGATTCACTTACACAGTTTATATCATCTCTGACTAGACTGGAAACACCTTTCCACATCAGATGGGAGGAGCAATGACAACACAGCACAGGAAGAAGAGAGGTCATTAATAATTAGCAAGAAACAAGCAGGATGCTGTAGAGGTAAATAAAAATTCCCAAGTTACAGAAATTATTCAGAGCTGCTCCAATTTTAACTGAAGTATCTGTGGAAGCATGAGACTAATTTAGCCATGTCACAGAATGAAAAACTGTTCTGCTGCTTGTCCACTACTCCCATTAATACTGCAGAGGCTTTTGGAAGTCCCAGAGAATCCTGTTCCTACTTTCAGAAATGCATCCCATACTTACTTCCTTCAGATTACTTATTTCAGTCTCTTGTCTTTTGTTCACTGCTGTCAGTTTCTTATTGTGCTGTATGGCTTCCTGCACTTCAAACAAAAGGGAAAGCATGTTAATAAAGACTTCTTTCAATATTTGATTTACAGTTGCAATGTATTCATATATAATTCATAAAATAACTAAACATCTTTGTGGAAAGGAGACTAAAACTGAAAATATGATTCATTTACTTTTTCTGTGTAGTGTGATACAATACTGGAGGATTACACCAGGTGGTACCAGTTGTTCTGTACCTCAAACAATGAGAGAAGACTCTTCTCTGTGTTGGTTTGGGTTTTTTGTTTTTAATTGGAATTTAATTTTTAGTGTAATTTGATGACATTTTTTTAGGATCACTTGTCCATAAACTTTGAATCCTAGTTTTGTTTTTTAACTAAGGCTTTGCTTGTAATTTTCAGAGGAACATAGAACACAATGGACCATAATGGACAGAACACACAAATAATTGAGTGAACAGATGTACAGAGTTATATGCATGTAGGCCATGGAAGACAGCAAACAGCAGGGGATAATGCAGCAGAAAACTCTAAGAGTAACCTCTGTCTCTTCTGAAAGGGAAAGGACTTTTCTCTTAGACTTTATACAAGCCAAGATATCACTGGGAAATTGCTTGAAATTCCACAATGAAAAACTGAAGATATTCACTGGCCCCTGGACTTTTTCAGTCACTTCTATTCAATCTTAGTATTTTCATCCTCTGAGGTGTCTCTTTAGCATTTTCTATTTTCTGATTCCCTTCATTCACTCCTAATCTTTTTTCTTCTGGCACCACACTTGAATACAGGAGCTCTGCACACTCCATCACACCCAGAAAGTCCTTCCCTTTTCTGCTAAAGATGCTCCATCATGGGGGAAGATGGACATCAGCCTTGCAACACAAGAAGAAATTTTGCAGTTTTGTGTGAGAATATGTGCTTAAAAAAATTAAAATACTGAAGAATGTAACAGCTATCTTCTGATCCAGCTTAGGAAAAGCCCCCACAAATACAAGCCAGCAAAAATTGGTAAAACTCTCTCCTATCCTTCAACAAGAGTCATGTGCTCACTCTCTGGCTTTAAAGTACTAATAGTGGGACATTAGTTAGCCAATAAAGTTCTGGATTTATTACCAATTCTGGTATTTTCCCTCTACAGCACTATAACACATCGATTTCCACTTCCTTGTGTCCCTACATATTGCTTTAATACGGCAGATAAAGAGCAAGCAGTTTATAAATTTAAACCATTTGCACAAAATGGTTCCTACCCTTCCTGCCTGACCTTCCCCCTGAGAGCAGCTCCTTGCTCAGAATTTACAGGTCACCTCCATGCCTACTGCACACCTCACACACTGCCATGCAAATTGAATTCTCTGCAGTAAAGACACACCAGAGTCAAACTGGTGAAGATATGGGCTCCTCGAATTAGGAACCCACTTCATCTTTTCTAGAGGTTCATTTTGCAATTATTGATAAATGTAAGTAGAAACGTGGCAAAAAAAAAAAAAAGAGGCTTTTTATCATTCAAATGTAATAAGTACTGAGAGTAACTGTTATTTTTCCAAGAAACTGCAAAAAGATTTTTGTATTTGATATAACAGTAAACCCCTGTCCAATGTAAATAAAAGCAAAACACAGCAATATTTTATCTTTGTATGTTTTTAGTATTAAAAATTAACCTCATAAAAAATTGAATACAAAAAATAACTGGAGGTACTGAAATATCACAAATATACACAGAATATGTCACCAGTTTATTCCAACTAGATCTGAAAATAAAATTTTTGGTTTCAGGCAGAAACTAAAAATTTAGTAAGATTCAGTATTTGAAAAGTTTTATGGTGTTCTGGATGCTTTTTTGTTTGTTTGATTGATTGGGTTTGTTGTTTTTGTTGGTGGTTGGTTTTGTTTTCAGTGATACAACTACTTCTTCTTTTCCTTAATAACACTTATTTTTATTTATGTCCTGTGTATGTGTTTACATGGATGAAAAGTTCAGGTACATGAAACAATACAAAAGTCTATATTCTAAACATACACTGTGATGTTTGCATGGAAATTTATCACTTTGCTATGAGAAACAAGGATCTCTCTCTCAAATTAACACGTACAAAACTTCATTTCAATGAGGTATTTTTATTACCTGGTTATCCAAGTAGTTATTTGACAGATAAAAATTAAATATTTACAAAAAATAAAAGTGTGTGGAATAGTATTTTTGTCTGTTAGTAGTTTCACAAATAATTTTGTTATGTGTCAGCACACGAATGGAGATGTGGTACAGATTTATAAAGCTTGAATAGACATATAGCAAGAATCTACATAACAATGACAACTGCACAAAATTATTCACAACACCCTGTTTATTTATTGAACTGGTTTAAGATTTTACATTTCTGTACAAGAAAATAATTTTTATTATTTCATTAATGGTTTTCATCCATTTTCCAACACTAAACCTACATTTAAAAAGCATTCATTTTCCCCTATTTGCTAATTCCTTTGCTTTCACCCCCTCATTTTCGCTGGTACAACTGCTTTAAGCTGATTATGCTGAATGGCAACAGGAAATTGGTCCAAATTAAGCTGCTTTTTTGAGTGGTTTTTGATTGGGTTTATTCTGGGGTTTTTTTTTTGGAAAGGGATGGATCTACTGCTGGATTGTTCTGATCACAAATCAGTTCCTCAGTATAATTTCCTGTGTGGTCACACACAGCTGTAGTGGTGCATCAGCAAAGAGCAGCACTTGGCCCAGAGCAACTGCTGTTTTTTTGAGTTGTCAGGTGTCTCCAACTCAGTGCTGTCAAAACACAGAAAAATCAAATTCAGGAGGACATTTAAGACATACATACCACTGTGCTCTAGTTTTCCATGGACCCCCTTTATGATTCCAAACTGAGATGCAATAGTAGCATAACACCTCTCGACTTCGTTCAGCTTCTTGTGATGCTCCTCTTTCGCTGTCAAGTGCATCTGTAATTTCTGATCCTGCCAGGAACATAAATGAAGCACACATTTACTGACAGTAAGTAGCTCTCCAAATGCTTTTGAATGGAACAGCACAAATGCAAAATCATTCCCAGAATATCTTGGTTGTTTATTTCATACCTAGTGATCAGTTCCCATTTTCAGACAGCAGGAAGACCTTCACCTGAGTGCTAGATTATCAAAAATGCACTTCTACATTTTTTCATATGTCATCCCTTATCTTTAGAAGAACCTTTATGTAAATGCCTGCAGAACTGTACAAACTGCTTTCAAATCCTGATCTCAAGTTTTCCCCACAACCCACTGTCTCAGCAACTTCACAGAGGAGCCCAGGGGCTGGAGACAGGTAAGAAAAGAAGCTCCTTGAACTTTGGCATCAGTGCCAGTGTACTCATCGTGAAAATAAGGCCTATGGACATTTATTGTCTCCTCTTACACAACAGAAGCAAGCCATTCTTCAAAGCCACATTTGCAAAGCCATTAGTAAAAGCAGTCTTCCTTCTATGCTCTGAAACGCTCTCCAGCATAACATGCTTTTAATCAACAATGACAACTTTTTAGGCTGTATTAAAATAAACACTCAAACAGGTTTTTTTACCGACAAAAGCACTGTTCAAAGTACAGGGTACTTTGTAATATGGTGCTTGTAAATGTGGCAATCAAGGGCTTTGAGCACCTGACACGTGAGGAGAGGCTGAGGGAGTTGTGAGGGGACTCGGGGGGGGTGGATCTGGTGAATGTGTATGTAGGGGAGGGGGGTGTGTGTGTGTGTGTGTGTGTGTGTGTGTGTGTGTGTGTGTGTGTGCAAGGAATGAAGAAATCACAGCCGACCCCCCCACGCACACTCATCACTGCCCAGACTCCTCCCCATCTTCTTTCTTTCCTCAAAAGCAGTTCTCCTCAGCCACAGGAATGCCAAGCCATTCTTTCAGGTAGCTCAGCCTCACAACCTATCCTTTCACATGTCAGGATGTGTCATTCAACAGAGCTTTGTAGGTACATGTTGGGAGGGTTTTTTCAGGATCAGTACCAGGAGTGCACACAAATGGTTTAACAACAAAACGGGAGATCTCTGTACCAGGTCCCCACAGACCATCTTATCACTTTTACACCAAAATTTTTCTCTTATGCTCTCTTTTTATCATTCACTCCTTTCACATCACTGACTCCTTTCAGTGGTGCTCACTGACACAAAGTGAAAGACAGAAAATTGCACTTAAACTCGAGGTGAAAAACATCTATTGTGAGGGTGGTCAAACACTGGTGCAGGTTGCAGAGGCAGCCTCTCTCTGTGGACATACTGACACCCAACTGGACAGGGCCCTGTGCCACCTGACCCTGCTTTGAGCCACCTCCAGAGACACCTGAGAGCCTCATCCATCCCAGTTCTGGGACTGCCAGAGATGACACAGCCCAAGAACAATTAGCAGACAGTTTGTGTACCTGACACACCTAAATAAAAGAATTTCAACACACTTGCTAAAAATTAGAAGTGCATCAAGCACTTTGATTTAGACTAGTGAAACTAATGCAGCCCATGCTTCCTAGGAAAATATAAGTAACATTTTAATGAGCAATCATTAATTCCTCGGTGTCAATTAGCAGTTCTAGTATCTTGAAATATGATTAATTCGCTTCTACTTTAAGATTATGTATCTGTAGGGAAGTTTCTACTTCATAACTTTCATAAATATCTAACACTTTATTTTTACTTCTATTGACATGTTGGCCTAAGTAATATTTTACCACAATGGAACCCACAGGGTAATTCATTAAAATGTATTTACTGACTTTAACCAATCTCTCATTTTGTAAGGAGCAATTGAAAATACATATTCACAGCAAACTACTCAGTGACACATGCCACTGATTTTTTTAAAGCTATTTGTTATCCTTTCTTTCACATGTACTAAATTTTTTGTGTTCCTCTTTGTATTGCTTTGTTGTTAATAGCTGTGTAGGTACTATTTGGTCAGTTTTAAAACTAATTTTTTTTCTGAGGAGAATAGGTTAAATTAATTTCTCAGAAAGGATAACCATTTATTTAGATATCTAATCCATTTCTAATCTACATTAAAGCAACACAGCAATTAAAATGACTTGGGCCAAATTCATCCCTGTGTGTAAATTCAGGTTACACAAGGATGCATCTGGCCCAGCCTGGTTGGGTTATGCAAGGCTCCATTTCCACACAGTAACAAATGCAATACATGTCCAAGCATCAGAGGATAATAAAAGCTGAGAGTAATCAAAAGAAATGACCACCATAAGGCCAGCAAAACAGGATATACAATACAAATTTCTCATGTTTTATAAGGTATGAAATTAAACACACTACAGCAAATGGAAAGTCATAATGGAAGCACTGGTAAAGAAACACCACCACTTACAGAATCACTGCAAGGAATGTAGGTTGAGAATGTTCATATACTTTCTCTTTTCCCTAATCAGAAGTTAACTGTTGAAGAACTGTGCTTAAGTAATGCCAGGAGGGGGATTTTATAACAGAAAAATTAAAAGGAAAAATTTTCTTTGTTTTTCCTGATAGTCCCTCAGGTGTATTTATTCTAAGAGACTGAGGAACAGGAGGCATCACTGATTTGAGACTTGTGGCAAGATCTGAGGGGGTTTGCACTTTTTTAATATGGATTTTTTTTCTTAGTGTTATCCCAATATATTTCTTAAGTCAGCAAGACAGTGTTAATGCTCCCTTCTCCTCTCTCAAAAAGTAGAAATATGCTTTGCTATTTCACAGGGTTCTTTCCAGGGAAAAAAAAAAAAAAAAAAAGGAACTGGTCTGCTCTCTCTGCAACAGCTTTATTAAGAGCTCACCACTAGCCTAAATATGATTTTTGATGGCAAGCTGCTCTCTAGGCTTAGTGCACTATAAAATAAAAGCCTGAGTATATGATTCCTCTGCTCACAGTGAAAAGGTCATAAAATATTTTCCATAGAAGACAAGCAAGAAACATCAGGAGACACTGCAGGATAGGGAGGGGATGACCCTGGAGCTGGAGTAAGACCCACAGAATCTTGGTTCCTCTTCCTAACGTCTGATACTGCAAGAACAGGAATTATTGCCCTGCCCTCCACTAGTAATAAAGATAAGCTGGGATGGGGAGTGGAATTGATTGTGGCCATATGGTTTGTTGAGGCACAATGATTTCTTGGTGGAACTAGACCAGAGAAATAGCTCAGGGTCAAGTAGGTGACTGGAGGAACACAAAGAGGGAATTGCTCATATCTCAAAGATATTCTGGAAATTGAGTCACTAGTCAGAGGTACTCAGTGAAGCAGAAGGTGGTAATTGGGAGGTGAAAGTGTCAGAGAAACAAAGGAGATGTAGTGGCACGGAGACCTAAGGCAAGATCATGTGAAAATTATGCAAAGGGTTACCAATTGTAAATCTTCGAAATAGGGATTTTTTTCCACAATAGATCCTTTAGTTCCCACCATTTTTCTACTTAAAAATAATTTATCCTATATCACTGCCTTCTCATTGTGTTTTAAAACAACACATTATGATTACAGGTAAACTCCTAAAAATGCAGGAAGGAAATAAAAATAACGTTCCTACCATAGATTATTAAGAACAAACCAACTTTTAAAGTTTCATATACTTAATACGTTCATATATTCATATATTTTACACATTTTGCAGTAATTACTTTATCATTCATTTGGCAACTACATCTGTATCAGAAAACTAAATGGAGGCAGGGAAGCTCTCAGGAAATGCCAGTATTGTTGTTAAAATATCCCTGACACACGTTGGCCTACGCCAGGTAGGACTCATGCAAGGAGATCCTGGGCAGAGTTGAGGGACTGTCTGCTGGGAACAATGTGGGTTATTTAGATCCAGCTTCCCTCTTTTCTGAAGAGTAATAGAGACCATTTCATGGCAGCTTCACAAAGTGGTTTCACACACATTTAGTTTTACCAGGACAAATACAGTCAGCAAGTGAAACTGGACTAGTTACCAGTCTTGCACAGAGGCACTCACCCCATTTACTGTATTCACTAGTATTGATTGCACTGTCCCCCACTGACTACATAGAGATCTTGCACTCCAAATTTGCTCTTCTGAATGGCACAGATTTGGTTTCTAAAGCAGTCAACACCAGCCTCAATCTCTTTCTTAAGGTTTTTTTACATTTTAGCACTACAACATATATATATATATATATATATATATATATATATTTAAGATTTAGGTACTGCAGAAGACAAACAACTCCAAATGCTCACTCTCTCAGACACACCCAGGATCAGCCAACGTGAGTTTGTAGGGGAAGAAAGAAACAGATGCTACACACAGAGAGTTCTGGCATTCTACAGTGAATCACCTGCCAGGTAACCAAAACCTGACCACAGCCATTTCTGGGCAGTTATGTCCTTATTTCAGCAGCAATTAAAGAATGCAATACAGAGCTCACACTCAAGTGTACTCTGCCAAGAAAACTGGCTTTCCAGTAACCACCCTGTAGCCTCCTGAGTGCACGAGCACTACTGTCCATATGCAGTGAGGTGCAAAGCCACTACACAGCATGCAATAATGAACACTTTTATTGTGGAAACAACAAAATAAAGATGGATGAAAAAGAAATCTTTTATTTCTTTGTCTCTATGCAGTCTTTCAATATGAAACAAAAGCTTCCACTATCTCAAAATTATAGCAGGTATTGTAAAATTTATACCAGCACTAAATTTTCACATAAACTTGGTGGATAGCACGCTAAAATATGGTGTATATGTGAAGTATTAACATTGCATATATTAGACTAGAAGAACAGAATTAAAGGAACAAAACCAGAGTGAAATGCTCCATCAGTAAGGCATGCTCAGTCCCTGGCATGCACAGAAGCTCCTTCACTGCCTGGCAGGGTTTCTAAGGTGCCAGATATAAACTGAACAGCACATCTGCTTACTCTCAAAACACAAGCCAGGCCATGATCCAATCTGTCTTTACCAAAGCTAAAATTGAATTAGAAATGGACCTCAAATAACTAAATGGTTTGGAGTTTCAACCAATTTTGCTTTTAAACACCCTGCCATGTGCAACGACCAAGAGTCCACGTGGGCACCTACTCCTCGGACGCCTTGAACGCATCATCTTTTTCAGTGCAACTACTCAAGGAGTAAAGTTGGTAGAATTTGACCTGGTCTAAAACCATATTAGCACACTACTGCATAAGGCTGCAGGGAAGAATTCACTTCTGTCTACCTTGTGGGTTTTTTGTTTGCATCATTTCACATCAGGGCATCTTCCCATAAATAAGTCCAAAGTGTACATGTTACATTTAATGCTACACGTAAAACAGGATTTCTAGAATCTTGTGCCCCACTCAATAGTGTTTTTAATTTCCATACTCTGTATCAAAGGTACAGCACCCCAATGTTTTCAAAATATTCAAGTAATCAATTATTGAAAAGTTTCCAAACGCAAGAAAGGATGATATTTGCTTAAGCAACGCAGATGCATTTCCAGCTTATAGAAAAGGTGTTGCCATTTAAATATTCTCACTCACATGGAAGACTGAGCTTGTCAGTTATGAAAGAAAGAGAATATGTGAAATGACCTAAATGTAAGTCCAATAATTTCGTACATTCTTAAACACGTTTTTAGATCAGATGCATTTTAAGAATAAATACAAGTTAAAAGTGAAGTAAGACAAACCACATTTGATGTTGCCTTTGATCTTTAACTTGTAGCCTTATCTCCCAGGTCAGAGGGCACATTATTCAATTTCACCATATTTTGTGTAAAACCACTGTAGCGTTGCAGATGACTTTCAGTACAAATGTCATGGTACTTAAAGCTAAACTGGACTCTAGTTTTTTGAGCTTCTTAATTAAAATCACAGTTTGTAATGGTCTGACAATATTATCTTTATCCTTTCCAGTTGAGCAGCAGCAGAATTTTCACAGCATTTATCCAATCAAGCCTAGCAGTGTTCCTGCAGCTCACTCTTTCGCTTCCTAAAACAGACAACAGGGTTCAGAGCAACTGTGCTGTCACTCTGTATAAATTTATTCTCTGTGTCAAAGGGAGTGAGCTGGACTGGGTGAAATCTAAACTGTTCAGGGGAACTGATGTCAAGAAGTAATTCTGAGGAGTAAAAAAGAGTGAGAGGAAAAACAGCATTTTTTCTTAAAAACAAAACTAAAAACTTCTTGGAATTACCTATTACTTTTTGAGATGAATAGGCTAGATCTCATCAGAAATATAATTATATTATTCAAAACACAGTTTATAAAAGATCTTTAATCTATAAAGAGAACAAATGTACCTATTCTACTTTAATTCAATGAGAAAAAATGCCACATGCTAAACAGTAGCTATCACGCTATAAAAACCTAAAAACATTGCATTTGTAAGTTTTTCACATTCGAAGCTGAGGCACTTCCTTGCATTATTTGTAATAATTATCACACATCATTCAAGTATTAAAAGTTGGTTAGCACTGATTTATGCTCTAAGCAGACATTCTCTTTACATAAAAATTCTTCCTTATTTTCTTACTTTTATTCATTTCTTACCATTTCATTCAGTTTCTTTTGTAAAGTGTATTTTGAAACCTGTAAAACAAGAGAGTTATTCAATGAGTTGTACTCACATTTTTTCTGACAACAACCTGCATATTTAGGTATTGTTATACCTAACATTCAGTTGCATTTGTTGCCAATCCATCCAACACAGTAATACTAGTTTTGAATTAATGATGACACTATTGTTAGATTCATTTTACATCATTTCACTTCAATATTTAAATTATGTAAAACCACTTTACACTGATTTCTCACTAGAGGAGTTTTGAAAAAATGCATAAAACCTTGTGTTTTCTGACAGGTATAAAAATAAAGTGTAAATGGACTCTTAGAAAGAAGAAAACAGAGACAGTAACTAAAGTATTCCCTCAACTCCTACAGGAATATATGTCTGTTCCTTGCTGGAAAAAAAAAACCAAAAAACCATCTATTTAGATATTCTGAATGGTAGCCTATCAAGAGATATTGTATCAATCTCACATGCTTTAATAATATTCAGCTGACATTAGAAGCCATTAACACTATTTTAATACACCATTGACAGAGTATTTTGATTTGAACAATACGTCAAAGAACCCAGTGTGTGCAAATCTTATACAGAAAACATTATTTCCAGGAAAAACCAAGAGAATCATCATTTTAAGGTAGAATTCTGACTCTCTGGATAGAGAGGAATACAGAATCAAATTTAAAATTCCTCCAAACAATTTTTCCTGGGATCACACGTTCATTGTGACCTCCTGCTTCCTCAAGCCACAGCAGAATTTCCTAGATATGAACTAAACTGTAACACAAATGTTTGATCTGTGAACACTAAATATTTCAGTTAAGCTTCTTTTAAATTTGTTTTATCCTACAAGAGAAAGGCCATTAGAATCTTTTATTCCTCCTGGTGTCCACATATTATGTTCAGCAGACCATGGAGGGATATTCCACATCATCTGTGCTATGCCAAGGTTTGAACAAGGCAACAAAATCCTTATAGACACTGCACAGAAGGCCAAACATGGGAATTACTTTCTTTTGCTCCCAAGATACATTCAGTGATTAAATAAACAATCTGATACCATGTAAATGCATTCCATCACAACAGAATGTTGGTAAGAACCAAAGCAAGTTGCAAAATCACCGTAATAATCCATTATAACTAATTCGTTTTCAAAAGAATTAATTATTATCCCACTCAGTTTTGAGTAGAAAAATAATTAGTTCCTGGTAATACCTGAAATCTGGCAATGAATTACAATGCTTATAATCCATTTTCAATATATCTGCTTTGGTCTTAAACCATGGATTAAGTGGTAAATACAGACACCTCCCAGTGAAACAAAGGAAAACACCCAAACCCACAGGTAGCACTGCAAGCTGGAGGCCCAGAGCGAGTGCTTATTTCTGTTTAGGAGTCCAAACCAGAGATTCCAGACAGGTGAGAAGTAAGATGACAAGAACAGAAAGAAACAGGAAGATTGTGGAAGTGAAACGAAAGCCCATTTCACACACTGTTTGAACATTTGGGCCTGCAGCTCTTCTGGAGGAAGAGAACATTAGTTGGAAGGGGTTACCTTAGAGTAGTCTTGGCACTGAAGATTAGAACAGAAACTCAGTGTTAGTCAGGTGTCACATGTCTACATGTCCTCGAAAGATTAGATGACAAGGCCTTAAAGACCCTCTTAAAAATAACTATTCTCTTCCTAGCAAGAAAACTAACCCAAAAACACTTGCAACACCAAAAAAAAAGTTATTTAACAAAAATAATAGCTTACCTGTAATGCTTTTAATGTTTCTTTCAGTCCATCGATTTCTTTTTCTTTTGTTTCGACAGCAAGTTGGTATTTCCCTTTCAACAAAACTGTACTTCAGGATTTGGGTGGGATAAGTGCATTTACATTAAGAATTCATCAAAAGAATGTTACAAAAATGAATTTGGACTCTGCTATGACAGAACAAGTCATTGGTGAAAAAGTCAGCTAAATAATCTTAAACTGCAGAAATATATTGGTATACAAAGTAAAGTGAAAACACAATAGCATATTTTCACCACTTATGACCATACTCAGCAAGTCTTAAAATTTTCTGTTCTTGGAGAGACAAGCCTGACAAAGGTTAGAATTAATAAGTTATTTTAATTTAGAACAAACTACACTAAATACGAAAAAAAAAAAGTTTCAGGTAAATCCATTTTCTTATCTCCTGTAGAAGGGTCTTCACAGAAACAACTCCCTCAGTTTTTCCAAACCACAAAGACTGAACTGTAAGCTGCTATCAACAGAATTACTAAGTACAGTTTGTATTTTTCTATATATAAATATAAAAATATATGTGTGTTCATACACACACACACACATATGTATAAAATGAGCACGTGAACAAAGTCAAAGGACTTCAGGAGAATTAAATCAGATAAGAATCTTAGGCAGCAATCAGTGGAGAGCAGAATCAAACATCAGAGAACACACCAGGGAACACAAATGCATCCATTCAACCACCCCTGCATGTTCCAGACACTTCTAACATAGTGCTGGCTGGGCAATCTCCTGAAACCATCCTGATGATTAATAGTACACCTAATCTCAATTGGAGCAAATATTGGTCTTTCAACTCTGTCTTGAAACATGAAAGCTTCATTTATTCTTTCAGTTACTTTGGTATAAAAGTACTGAAAGTACAATTCAATTCAATGGAAGTATTTAGAAGGAAAAATTAATCAGCATACAATTTAATTCTGAAACAGTAGCTGCCACTGAACACACAAATCAGAGACTAATAAGTGGGTATGTGTGGGCAAACAGAAAGTCTCAGCAAGAAGAAACTCCAAATACAACCAAGAAAATAACTCAACCAGAAAATATAAACACAGCAAACAATAAAGTTTACTTTGATGCACTTTCCAACCATTTGACCAGTTTGAAAATTTCTGTGCCAGTTGCTATGGAATGTGCAGATACTCATCTGCTCTTAACTATTGGGAAATTTGAGCGAAACAATAGAATCCACACACATACATTCATTGACTCCACTCTTTGAAACAGGCTCCTGGTACACTAAATGCAAATCCTTCATTCAGAGGAGGAAACAGGCACTCAACTTGGTATAAAAACTCATATAGTTAAGAAAAATCACGTAAATTCAGGGTTAAGAATATCTTGCTTCAGTTTAGTTCAGGTTTCTTATGAAACCGGCTCAGCTAAATCAAGAAAAGCCCTATTAAAAATCTGGTTTCCCTAAACCAGTTAGAAATGTTATTTTTCACTAGTGCTTGGAAGACAGTTTGTCCCAACCCCAACCCCTAATAAAGTAAATTTTGTACAGCTTCAATACAGAAATATCAAAGAACACTCCCCCACTGATTTTTAGCATAAACCAATTTTAAAGTGACAATTCAGGAGTAAAGTTCCATAGGCTATAAACAAACAAAAAAAAACCCCAGAAGTAAATTCCTTTTGCAAAGGCCATAGCAAGAAAAATAACTTAATTGCAATTTACTTAGTTTATACTTGTTTGGTAAGTTATATGGCATTATCATTTGCTTATACACTTCTCTGGATGACAAATAACAAATAGTTACAGAGTACCTTTTCTTCTTCCATGGCAAACATCCTTGCCTGTAGCTTGATTATCAGTGGCATGAGAAAAAAACCCAAGAACACAAACAAAAAAGTCAATACAACACATGACATCAATTTTATTCATGCAACTTGACAAGGCAATATAGTTATATTACCCTGCATAGTGTAATTCCTGATTTTTTTAAAAAACTATAGTCACAAACAGAGATCTGTGAATCTCAAATTATTTTTTTCAAGACAAAAAATTAATTGCTTGCCAAATTCTTTTTTTGTGTGACAGGATTGAGATGCAGCATTGGTGATAAATTCTTCATCACCACGTGCAACAGTTTTCAGTTCCTACGACTGTTCTCTGCAAGGTCTTTCAGCATTTAATATTACTCATTATATATTATGGAGAGTGAAATGCAAGATTGACACATGTTGGCCAGAGTAAGTTCTGTGGCAGATCTTTTACCATGGTTTATGAATTACCCTTGCAGAGGTCATGCCACCTCAGAGGGGAAAACAAAAAAAAAAAAACAAAACAGAACAAGAAAGCATTATAAGAAGCGTTTTCTTCTTTAGGAGTTTGTTGGGGGGAAAAAAAAAAGAAAGAAAAATCCAGGAGGAGTGGCTTATTGGGAAGACCTGTCAAAATACAAGCATTATACTGTGTCCAGAAAAAAGAATAGGACATGATTTCTCTGAGCCGTATATTCTAACATTTTCTATGCAACAGAAAAATATTTTCACACCAACTGGTAACTTACTATGTTGCCATCCTATTAGAAAAATCTCACAGTCAAACCTAGAAGGCCTTATTTTGCTACCTGTTTTTGAAAGCTGCCATAGCTTCTTTGTTCTGTTGCTGCACGTGTCCGTCTGATGCTGCAGAGTTTCCTGCTCACGAGAAATAACAACAGTGTTATTTAAATATTATCTTACAGCAAAGCATATATGTAATATTTCCAGAAAAAAACCTGATCCTGGCCTAAGAAAGACATGATTGATTAAAAAACCCTGAAGACTAAAAAGAGGCATTTGTTAACTGATAACCATCTCTTTGGTAGCACGCTTCTCTTTTAATCTTTAACAGGTAACAATTCTCGCCTCTGGAATACAGACCTGTTGCTAAGACCTTCTGCAAGCAACTCCTTACCCATCCCCGACCAACCTGCAGATGTAATCTACATCCACTGCCATCTTGAACACAGGCATCTGGACACTGTTCCAGGTACTTACAATAGAATTTTAATACCCATTTAAAAGTATAATCCCATTAAAATAACAATTTCGTTATTCTGCTTTAGTTAAACTTTAGTCACTTAAGAAGCTACAAGAGCGTGAGGGAAGGCAGAAAAGACGAAGTGTAAGGCCATAGTATAAAATTTTTATCATCCTCCTGCCTGGCTTTACTCTTACCTATAAAAAAAAGAAAATAACTTAGGATGTACTTTTTTTGTTATATTTCATGTCATGATTAATACTACACTGCAAGTTAGAAATCGAAAACATCTTTAAGCATCATGCTCCTGTTCAAGATACTTCACCTTTACCAAGGAAGGCACACATGGAAGATCAGGTTTTTAAGTTCTATACACTAAAATATATTAGGTAAAGGTAGTCAAAGGCTCTGTCCTTGAACAGCTATCTCAAAATATAGATGAGTTTAGGTAAGAGTATTAGTGTGAAATAGGAAACAAACCAGAAATGGCTGCACAGAAACAAATATAAATTGAGACTACTAAAAAGAATGAATGGGAGAAAATAATTGATCATTTGTTTCACACACAAGAAGCCTAATTTATTCTTCTGCCTTAATTGAGAAAGTGAGAGTTTTTTTAAATATGAAGCCCATTCCAAAATTGCTTTTCTGCAGCAAATTGGTGTTGCTTTCATATTCAAGTGAGAGCTGTTGCCCTTTGATACAAGAGTAGAATCTATGGTGGTTTGCAGTCATGTACTTACTCATTAACTCATTGCAAGATAAGCAGGGAAAGTTTTGATCTGCATCTAACAAACAACACATAGTACACAAATGAATATTCCAAAACATGAAACCAGAAGTCTTGAGAAAGGTTTTGCTCAGGTTGGCCCTTAGACTGTGTTCAAAGATGGGTTCTCCAGTGGGTAACAGGCAAGCCAAGGACAGTAAGGAGCCAGAAGCAGGGACAGCAAATTGACTGCTCTCAGTGGACTCTTCCTACTCACCACAGGAATAAAATTTTATATCCACAGTATTGTCAAATTAAGATCACACTCCTTTAAATAATAGGTATTCAAATCGAAATCATATAGTAATTTATGGAGATATAGGTTTGGTTTCATAAACCAGTCATCCTTTATACAATTTTGGCACAGATGTAATGAAAAAAAAAAAAGAATTCCTGAAGTCTTCATAGCATACCACTTCCTTGTACTGTATGTTCAAAGTGATGCATTTTAGTCTTAAAAAGAGACAGGGGAGCGTCTACAAATATTCCTTTCCTAAAAAGCCTCACAGGTAAGACTATCGAAGAAAATGATTATACATAACTCTCCCAGAAATTCAGTTTTGGAATATATTTTCCATATATATGGCATGTATGCGTGGTGCAGGGAGACTGAAGAACAAAGTTATTTTTAAAAAATAAAGGCAAAATCAGCTTTGAAATAGTGATGTTACAGCAAGTACAATGAGTATGCTCATTATATGTAAAGCAGTATTTTCTCCAGTTATTCTGTTTTCCCTACTCTAGCATATTTTTCTCAAGAGCAGCAACAGTATTCATACAATGTAGACAAATACTTGCTTTAAAATTGTAATATTAAACCAGAAACTTAGCTGAAGTCATGTCTTTATTTTAAACTAGTTTGTTAAATTTAAGGTAAAATAAAATGAATGCCAGAAACGTTGACTGAAGGGGAAATCTCTGAAGGAAAAAACATAATGGAATCTTTGAGAAGCCAGGGGAAGTTGTCTGTGTACTGAACTACTACTGAGGTCAATGTGAGCCTGCATTCAGAAACCATCAGGACACTAATTCAATTTAAATGCCACACTTAGAATTTTCATCTTACTGGAATCTCCAGGAAAGTTGTATGAACTTGTTCTTTGAAGTTCCAGAACATGTGCTCACATGAAGTTCCCTAAATCTACACCTTGTTGTTTTACATTAACTCTGCCATGGGCCAATGTTCAGGAAAAAAAAGAGAGTTTACCTAACTACCTGTAAGTCCCACCTTTTTATTAATGGTAAATTACTGTTTAAGGTCTCAGAATGGGTGGAAATCACCTCTTTTCAACCCAGATTATTAAGAACTGCAGTGCTGGGTTAAGAAAAGCAAAGAAGGGTTACAAACTGAAAGCACTGTTGCTTTTACAAATATAAAATGTTTCCTGTTTCTGTGTGCACATATATATCTTCCAGGAAAGAAAAGCACATAGTTAGGATTATTAATTTAAGATTGTTAGGATGAACTCCAAGATGAAATAGTCTTCCTTTACTACTAAGATGTTAAAAATCCCAAGATCAAGGATAGAGCTGAAATTATTGTTTTTTCTGTGATCATAAAATATACAGAGTGAAGCCTTTTATCCTGTGACCCACTGACAGGGGTCATAAGTTTGATTGTATTAGAGAAGGGAATGGATTTCCTATGAAAGCATAACCTCAGGAGCCCTAACTCCAAGAAGAATGTTAGACTTCTGTTACCCAAAACTTCATTCTGAATGTTTAAAAGCTGACAAACTGCTTTTGAGTATGTCTAACATGCAAGTTGTCATTTAAAAGAATTCTTTTTGGAAAAATTGTCACTTCCAGAACATTGCAAGGGAAGTTGTTTGTTGTATTTGCACTTGCCAAAGTCAAGCATAATACAGAGAAGCTGCTGCACAGCTTTCCCCACACTAATATGTCAACATGCCTCACATTAAGCTAAATATCTTATTGTTTTAATACTTCCCTCCATCTGGACTGGAGATTTCCAGTCAGGCCAAATATTTTGATAGTTTTTTGTTAAACACAGTTCTAGGCCAGGCACAACCCAAATCAATATAAATGCTACACATGTTCCTGACTAAACAATAAACTCCTGGCTAGCACATTCTACTACTAGAAATAACAACAGCCTTCAAAGAGGAATGGTAGCAAATCACAATTTATCTTAATATATTAAAATTAAATCTCTGCAGGTAAAACGCTAAGAGCATGTAGGAAAGTTACCTTCTGCCATTCAAGTTCCTGTTTCTCTACAACAATTTTATTTATTTGATCTTCATAATTAGTCTCCGTTTCCTGGTTAAAAAAAAACAAAGAAACAAATATAAGGCAGTACCTGCAAATCAAACACCAACGAGTGTATTCATATTTCTTCTTCCTTTACAGTCCAGTACACACAACAGTTGTGTCTGCACACCACACAGATAAAAAGGAAACAGAAGCTCTCTGGATGTGGCAAATAGCAGATGAGTTCAGCTGGTTTGGTCAGAAAATTTGCAGAATAAATAACATTGATTGAAATGCATAGCAGAAGATTAGGAGCTGGGATTACAGCTCTCTTAATTAGCAGGAATAGTTCCCTCTTCACACATATTATCTTCTGCATCTTACAACAAAAAACAGACTCAAGGGGAATAAACCAGACTTGACTTCACCATTGAAAAATGATTCTGATGAAGAGAGTCAAAACAAGGAGATGAAGAGAAATTCAGCAAGCTGCAAAATGCTTTATGGATCCACTGTAGTCAATGATACAGATAATCATGGTTATGACTCAGAATCTTTAGGACTTCTTAAATGTTCCACTCACAGCATTTGAATCTTTATGCTTTTTGACATCTCCTAGGACAAGTGAAAAGTTTGTGTCAGCAATTACTTCTGTTATTATGGAAAAAGCTAAATGTTTATCATAACCTTCTGTGCTGAGAAGCCTCCAGACCTATCAAATAAAAGAAGTTAAACAGAATCATGGATAATAAACACATTTTTGATAAGATAAGCTATCAGAAAATCTGAGAAGACCATAACTGAAGTCTGAAGTTTCCTTCACAATCCAGAAGAGGTACTAGCAACAGGAAGGTGTGTTCTCCTCTTTCCCTGTTCTTTCAGAATCACCTTATCAAGAATCAAACTATTACTGTGATAATAAATGAGCCTTATCTGCTGATAATTACAGATGGCAAAAAATTATGAGAATTTCCCTGAAACATTCTGGTATTAAAGTCAAATTTTCCCGACAGGAATCAGCTTCCCTTTTGAATCAAATTTTTATGAGCATTGGCCTTCCTTTATAAATATAATACTCAAAAAAAAAAAAAAAAGGAAGAACAGGTTCCCCTGTGGAACAGTCATGACTTCTTGCAAGAACAGTATTCAGGCTTTGATACATGTCATAAGCAATCCACCACTGTCCTTTTATTGCATGTAGTCAAAATAATGAATATCCCTTAAAGACCTAGGGAGTTACACTAATGTGTCACTCTGAGCCTCAAAAGGCAGATTTCCTGCCTTTTCTCTGCACACTGATGATCAGCTTGAAAAGGGGACCACATTAAGGTAAGACAGACTTCTCTTTGATGAATTGTTGCACTAATAGCATTTGCTGAGGTCTTGTGTTGGACACCCTCCAACAAGGGCCAAACTGACTGTATGAGGGTAAAAGAGTATTCTCAAAACTTGAACGGTGTATTTTGATATATTATGTGCACATTTATGCTCTTTTGAGTTCAACTTCCCCACTAGAGTTTAAAACCTGCAATGTAAATTCATGAATAAATTAGTGCTCTTGAAATGACTCACACGTCGAGAAGTGATTATAATCCTTAGGAAAACAATGACATCTCAGTAAAAAAAAAACAACACATGCATTTTGCTAGTAAAAAATTAAAAGCAGGCCTCGAAAAAATTATTGCCTTTAAACTGGGGTTTAAGTAAAATTCTACCGAATTGCAGTCCCATAAACAACTATTACTTACCATGAGGAAAAAAAAAATCCCCTCTGGATGAAGTAATACATTTCCTGACACACTGAAAGAACGAACTGAGGCTCTTTCTCCTTCCACAGTGAAGCAAACAACACAAATGCTTTGGTTATCAAGTATGCTGCATCTTTAAGAAGGGCAATTCTTTCCTAAACTCAGTACAAATGAGGGTTCCAAGTTTTTGATACAAGGATATTTATGACACTTCAACAACTGGTGCAAAACAGTCCTAAAGAAGATTTTGCAACCCTTTCCACTTAGCATAATATTTGATTCGTGGTCCCACTGTATCATCAATAGAAAATAAAATGGCAAAATACATCCCAAGGTGATTTAAAATAGGTTTTTGACATCTTTTATAGGGTTTGGGGTCAAAACTGACTTCCTTGATTAACAGACAGTTTACAGGTACACGTGTGGATGGAAACACACTTCTATCCACAGGAGGCTACTCCTGAGCATTTCAAGAGATGCTTGCAGGGCCTAAAAATATACCTCAACACTCATGTGAATTTTACATTTTAAAAAACACTAAACATAAATATAAAATTAAAATCTGGCTTACAGAAAACTAGAGAAAAGTTCTTCAGCTTTTGCTTCTCTGGTAAGTACCAGCAGAATATAGATGGAGAAGAGACCTAAAGATTTCATGCTTTAAGGCAAAAAAAATTAAAATTAAGAGAACTTGAAAGATTATCAATGCTTCCCAGTTCTACCCTAACAAATAGTACTTCAGAGTTGCAATGACTTTGTTTTCTGATACTAATCTATAAGTACTGAAGGAAAATACATCCCCTTCATTTCCCTGGAGTGTTAAAACCAAACAAGTTTGACTTAGAGTTCCTTATAAAGGTGTAATCTTAAACCATTTATGTCATCAAGCAACAAATGCTATTAAAATGATATTATTAGGAAAAGTGTTGCTCAAAATTGTAAGAAAATGGCACTAAATTCCATTTTGAGCAAGTCCTTTGCTGGGAGTACTAAACAGGATAAGAACCAAAGTTCTAAGTGAACAACACTCCTCCAACCTACTCCCAGATTATAAAGGAAAATCTGGAAACTATCAAAAATGTGAATGTATGTAACTACTGTTGAAAAAAATAAACCTCATAAATACTTAAACTGAGAATGACAATTACATGACAAAAATGTTCTCATGTGAAATCGCCAACAGTTATAAGCCTTATCCATCATTTTTACATCTTTCAAAGGACATTTACAGTTTACCCACTTTGAATGGAAAGCTTTTAAAACTTGTGTGAAGCACTTTTTTTTTTTTTTTTAGAAGTTCTATCTAGCTGTTTAATAAGACAAAACCACCTTTGTTATACTTAGGAGAACGATACTGTATAAACTCTGATGAGGTATCGAAAACCCACAAAACCTTAGAAGTGTTCATTTTTTATTAGACGCCTTAGGACTACATGGATTTAAGTGTTTTTAGAAAAAAGACTACCATAACAATAAAAAAGGAGTAATTTGATGGTTTATTTACTCGTTATAACCTTTAGAAAGTGTCAAGCCTTCTTTAAAGTGCTTGCTTCGGGCTGTGGTTTTACAAGATGGGCTGTGGATTGGTCAAGCCCCCTCGATTCCTGACCCTGAACAGATTTAGGAACAGAGTACAGCTGGCTCATGTCCAAGCAGCCAAAACTGCTGCTAGGTACTTTTATTATCTTTTTCAAACTCACAATCTACCTCCTACAAAATTGCACATCCAATTCTCATGCAGGTCAATCAAATATTACTCACTGAAACTACAGTTTCCCATTGTTCCATACTATAATTAGAATTCCTTTCATGAACTAAACAGAGCAGTATAACTTTTAGTGGACTTCATGGATATCACTTTTAAGTTTGGTTTCCAGCACAGATTTTAAAGGGAGAGAAAATATTTATAGCAGAGTTATTCTAACTTTAGTTCCCGATAAAACACTTTTGGATCTTAATAGTTATGATAGCTAACAAAAAACTGTAGCAACCATATGTTTGGAACCTGTTCTCAAAACTTTCAGAAGCAGAGACACAGAAATGTATCCCAACCACCTTTTTCCTTTGGAAATCTCTCATTGCTCTGTCCTTGACTCCACTGCACAGGCTGCAATTGTTCTATATTTAAATAAACCTCTTCTATTGAAATATATTCCTAGATATGCATTGCATTGATACTTCTAGTGCTCTTCTCTCCAACTGCAAGCATTGTTTCTCCCCCCTTTAATTTCTTTTTTTTCCTCTAGCCACGAAGAAAATGAAATCAAACTCTTCACCATTCCTATTGTTTGTTAGCAGTTAGAATTGTTCCTTGCAATAAACCTCACTAAAATCTTGCTTTTTCATAGCAGCCTCTTTATTTCCAGAAAATGTTTCTCCTTTACTTTCTAAAATATTAATTGTCCTTCTCATGAACAAGTATTAAAACACACAGTATTAAAACATTTCTTTCTTTCATGATTCTATACTTATCCTATGCAGTAGCCTGAAAATAACTTAAAACCAAGCTCTGATTAATTAAAAAAAAAAAGTAAATCTGTATTTATGCAATAATTTCATTCAATCTCATGGGTTTGGTCACTGTAGATGGTTGCCACAGAGCTGCCTACAGAGCTACAGGTGCCTCTGGTGCCCTTTTTAACTTTTCTGCTGTTCTACACCTCTGAAGGGGGTTCTTCTTCTGCAGAACATGCCTCCAACAAGATTTAGCACTTGGTATATTGCAATGTTCCTAGGAATTTTTTTTAGGTCTAGATATAGGCCAACAAATATGACCATTATGATCATAACTGGCATGTTCACCAATATTGTAATGCCACTGATAACTCAAGTTCAGTCCCTCTGCTTTGCTCATTCTGAGAAGTTTATGGTTTCATCAACTTTCTTCACTTAATATCTCAAAAAGCAACTTGTCTTTTGGGCCCAAGTGACATTTCCAGTCCTATTTTGCAGTGCAAAGCAGAAGCACATTTTAGGAAAGGGAGAGAGTAGTCAAGGGTGAGCAAAGCTCCTTCATATCCTGCCTCTAAGAAGAACTAAAAAGAGGCCTCTGTGCTGAAGGATACAGGTCAGGAGAGCCAAAGCCACAGCAAAGTCAGAGTAGGAGGAATTTGAGATAAATTGCTCAAAACTCTCTGAAAAGAAGAGCACATTTAGCTCTGCAGCACCAGGATGAACTGTGGCTTCTGAGAACAGCAACCAGGAAAAAAAAAATCCAGGAGAGGTGTTGTGAGAGCCATAATGTCTGTCTGCAGCATGGCAAGAGATGTGAGTCAGGATTTGGCTCTTTTAGCAAATAAGTAAATATCCTTCTTGTGTTTTCTTGCTCAGTGGCTCCTCACTGGTGTCAGCATGGAAGTGGGTAAGCACCAAAAGGTCTCACATATCAAAACAGCAGAAGGCAGAAGACAGAAAGCAACAGAAACTCAGAAAAACAGGGGAAAGAAAGAGGGGAAAAGAGCAATAGGGGCAGGGAAAGTGAGTGAACAGCAAAATGATAGCACCAACCAGCTTTTAAAGAATATTCCTGTCCACAACATGGAACTGATTCCAGAATGAATTCCGAGAATCCACATTTCTGTGCTGTGATCACAGATATGAAACTCCTGTGAGCACAGGTAGAAAATCTGTAGCCAATCAGACATCTCATCCCCCCTTCTGGTGGCTGGTTCTAATGCCACCTGCTACATCAACACACTCCTTTGGCTCAAGCAAGGGCAAAGTTTTATGCAGTGCTTGATGTTAAATAGCAGGGTGATAAGTACCAGTAACAGCAAGTCAATATGGCTTCAATTTACAAAGGGTCGTGGGTTTTTTGGGGTGGGAGGTGAGGGTTTGTCCAGGATTCTAAAGAATCCTGTATTAAAATCTTTATTTGAACACAGAAAACGTTTTTTTATGGGTAAAATCAATGCTCTTTGGAAATCCAATGTTCTTTGATGCAACACAGTTTTCTTTTATGGCAAATATTACCCTTGTGAGAAACACAAGAAAATCTGAGAGCTGGAAAAAATTATTAAGCATTTTAGTTAAAAGAGAAGCACTACCAAGTTATACCTATATCATAACTGCTCAAAGAGAAAAGAGTAAAATTCATTGTTTGTCACTTGGACTAAACAGAAGAGTATCAAAGTTAATAAATTCAAGGCACAAAGGACAGACTCTATAGTATCACTCAGGCTTTGTGAGGTCTCAGTTAACACCAGAAAGAGCCTCGACAGCTGCTTGTTTTCAGGTATGGAAACAGGTCACTGACTCTTATCCTTTGCACAAAATAAAACATTACTAAAATTTTACAAATTGTCACTAACATTTATCTTCCTTGTGTTCAGCTAATCAACATCTACGGTGCTTCAACTGCTACTTAAAAGCATCCATACCCCCAGGGTGTTAGAATTCCCTTGATTTCTTCTATGTACATGCTTTTCTGCCTAAGGATGTTTTTTTGGTATCCAGGAGAAGGAAGAAAATAACACAATATATCTGCTTTCTTGTCCTTGTAAACATTTTTCTTAGACCTAATGCCAGTTGTCCTACATGTATTATACTTCAGAAAGCATTAAAGACTTCCAATTTGACCTACTACTCCACAACTTTATGCTGCCAAAATTGATTATATTTGTCCCTTAAGACAAGGATCATCTCTTGTATCCCAATAAGGTGCACTCAGTTGACTGTGGAGCAAGGCTGACAGACCTGGAACAAAGTGAATGGGATATCCAACACAAAAGAATCCCTGATCAGTGTCTGATGAGTGGGAAAGCTAAACTGGAAAAAAAATAGGACATTCAAACTACTGGAGTGTGAAGTAATCCCTGGGGGGGAAGAAGAAAGAGAAATGTAATTTTTGGTAGGTTTTAATTACATAAATATTCATATTATGTCAATTCATATTGAGAACAAAGACTCTATGGAACAGGCAAAAGAATAAAGTGAAGCTGTATCAAGTATTAGCATTTAAGCAATTTATTCTTTAGAACAAACATGCCCAGCTATCAGTGACTGGGATTTCATCTGCCTGGGATTTCATCTATCTTACTATGAGAAAATCCTCAAACTTATTTTTGAGAGTTTAATACAACTATACATTTAACCAAGAAAAACTGACAGATGCTATGAAGTAATTCCATGAATTTATTTGAATAAGCATATTCAGAAAAAAAAAAAGATATTTCTACTTTCAAATAGTATCTGATGGCATCAAGTAAGGACTGCATCAAGTGTCTCAAAATACTTTCATATTTAAGAGTTTGATTTTCATCTGTCTAGCTTCACACTGCTAATTTCATCTCCAAATTTATTTTTATTAATCTGAATTTATACTGCAGCTTAACCAACCATCCAAGGCAGTTTATTAAACTCAAAATACACAAAAGTTCCCGTCCTGAAGAGTCTCCCAAGTGACAAGCAAGACCAACAACGGGAAGAAAAACAGAAGCAAACAGATGTAAAGTAATCTCATCTAAGGTCAAGCCACAGGTCAAAGACAAAATTGAGAGTAAAATGCACCGTGCTGGCTCTGCTGCCTCCCTCAGGCTGTCAAGTCTACTGAACCTCACTAGAACCTGGAAAAGAAGTGGCAAAAGCAGCAAGAAACCTGCAGAACTGCAACTTTTCCTTCGCTTTCTTATGGAGCAGATGACACAGTTTCGTTCTTGTCCGTGTTAAAATGAGCACGGTGCAAGACAAGCACAGTTATCCTCTGAGTTATCCCTGCACTTTGGTCTGTGCACCACCTTCTTCTCAGGGCTGGTTGAATTTGTAAAAAACTCATACCTAAAATCAGGAGAAGATTTTGTAGATGTTTTTTTGGGGGCAAAAAACATCCATACGAAGTTCTACTTAAAAAGATGACACCGGGCATAGCCATATTATCCTATAACCCTTGCTTGTTCAAAATATTAATGCCTTATATTCCAAATTTCAAACATACTAAGCAAGCAGCCCTGAAATGATTGTTAAATCAAAACAAAACAAAATGCATCCAGGGATACGTGAAGATTTCAAACTGGCTGCCTGTAAAACGCTCAATTTTTTTTTACCTAAATTTCCACCTAAACAGGTAAATATAAAAAATATATGTATTTTTAGGGTAAAGGTAAAGCACAGCTATTTTAGAAACTTAGGGCCACGTCTTAACTGTGGAACTGACTCTTGGCATTTGCATCAATTTTGAAACTAAAAATACCTTTAAGGCAAAAAATTACTCACCTTCACAGGACGACTTTTTAAAATCACAGAATCTTGTAGTATAGCAGACAAACAAAAACAGATAAAAAAAAACAACCAAAAATCCCCAAAGATGAAACTCCAGAGCACTCCATAAAGACTGCAGGCTCTGACCAAGTGCATCAAAAATGCAAGGTTAAGTTAACAATGTAAATGGAATTCAGCTAACAGATCTCATAAGGAAAAGCATACTGCAATTATGAGAATAAAAGTTAAATTATTCAGTCTTTATTTTTTAATAGAAAAATAGTTAGGCTGGACTAAACACTACCATTGTAACACAGGTCTGGGGATCAGACCATGCTGGATTTCAACAATACTGCACCAAGAAGGCAGCATCATGCAGCCTTTTTCTACTTTTTTTTATGGCAGTCATTCTTTTGTTTATGGCAGTCATTCTTTTGTTTATGGCTTTTAAAGAGAGGATTATAGCATTTAACTTAAATCAAAATAAGCATAAATCAAGCATGTCATCAATACTAATATTTTAAAAGTAATAATATAGATATTTTGAACAGGTCAAATTCATAAATGAAGCAAGATACACTTTGGGTCTTTCAATATACACAATATACAGTTCAGGAACACCGAGGGGGGAAATAGAACCAAATGTTCACACACACCACAGCTGAAAAAGGAACCAGAGAAAATACAACTGAAAAATTAACTACAGGAAAACACAGCTGCCTTCACCAGTGCAGAATCAATTTTACCTTGGCACTACAGGATGATTCAACTCACAGTGAAAAAACAAAACACCCCCACCCCAAATACTCAATGCACTGTTATTGCAGGGATCTAGCTTAATAGTCTAGCAACTCAAAAATGGTGAAATAAAGTTATCACAGTAGCTGTTTGCCCTCTTATGTAATTCTGGAAAGCACAAATAAATGGACAAAAATAAGTCAAAATCATTGCTCTTCTGCCAAATGCCAAATCAATTATGAAAAGAGAAAGACTTAGGGACTTGGCAATTACTTGGATTCTTTCTTTTCTGTCAAAGTCTGTTCTTAAAGAGAAGAACTACAACGAAATACAAAAATTTAATGTAGATAATTTTGTCAATAGCCTGGTCATCAACTATCAGTTTTGCACACCAGCACGGGAAAACCAAATTCATTCCCCTACAACCCTGTCGTCTTTGTGGTGTCTACAGAGAAATTTGTAATACAGACACTACCTAAGCCTGTGATATTTTTAAACAAAACCCTGGCTGGTGAATTACTTAAAATACAGGCAGGCTTCTGCAGCATTTTCTCTGATTACACACAGGGAGACAGAAACAAGACAAAGACACTAAAACCAATACAAACAAATTTACCCTTCTGATCCGCAGTTCTTCTATTGCCTCCAACAAACTCGTTTTGAAGTCCAACAGTCGAATGGAAAGTAACGTCTCTGATGGACTCTGGAGAGTGGAGTCAAGTGCCTGTGCTTTGAAGTCTTCATCCATTCTTCCAACTTGTTTCTGCAAAATTAAGATGTGCATTTCCTCTCCAGTTTATCTTTAGGAGAACATTCAAACTGCAAAACTTGCAAATATGGAAGCTAACTCATTTTTGAAAAGAGTAAAACTACCAACTGCAGCCATTGTGCAATTAGCAATATTTCCATTTCAAATTCGTGTGCAATATTGTAAAAGAAAACAAACAGTTTTATCAGTAATCCACAGTATTCCTCCTTCTCCCTTTACCTTTTTGGTTTGGTTTTAGTTTTAAACAAAGACTGATGAGCAGAAAGAAGTAGCACAGGGTGTTTTCTAGATCTGCTGCCCTGCACTGGCATGAAGGTGCTGCAATTAATGCATCAGGCCACGAAAAAGTAACTGCCTACCTGCAAGATTTCAAAAATCACAACATGGGCTCACTTTTAAAGGAAACCTTCAGATTGGCCTGAAATTAGGAACTCAAGGTAATACTCACAGTCCCTGCTTCTGAATTTTAACAAGAAAACTTTCTGATTCTGCTACTACTAGATCAAGTAACAAAATGTTGTACTCTAAGCCAGCTGCATCAACTGTTGTCAAGCAAGGAGTTGTGCTAACATGAGCCCTGGGTGCCTCTGTTAGGACAAAGGGTGTTTGTCAGTGACATCAGAGGTGATTTATTCATAAAATTTTATTTTACTTTTTTTTTCACAAAATGTACAGAACAACTGTACATACTTCATGTGCATTTCCAGGATTATAATTTTTAATTCTTGAGCCTGAATTTTCACCAGTCCACTAGAATACAGGACACCATCCCTCCCAGAGACACCCCGTGTGTGCCTCTGCACTAAGAATTACAGAGGTAGGGTTAGAGCACAGGAGTTATGACTGACCTGGCTGCTCCAAAGAACCTCTAGGAAAGAATTCCTGCAGGAAGAACAGAGACCTGGTCTGTATCATGGGGCCATAACAACTACAAATCAGGGCTCACCACTTTTTCTGCTGTTGTCTAAATAAACCCCTCACATAGATCACGTTTAAGCTGCTTGGTCATGGATAATAGATTGACTCCTTGCTCAGCTGCCCCACCACCAAAGTTATTTTGTTAGTGAAACAATGGGTTTGCTAAAAAAAAAAAAAAAAAGACAAATCAGGCTCATTTTTGCCTTTCATTTTCAAACATATGACCAACACTGAACTGCTCAGTATGAAATATATAAATTCTTTTGTCGGTGTCAAAATGTGTGTGTTTGAAGGACTTCTGAAGAGGCAGCAAATCAAGTCTGAATAAGAACCGTGTATAAAAATGCACCACTTCAGGCAGCAAATCTGTTGTGCCAACGTGCCAACATGAATCAGGCACTGTGCAGGCAATCTGCATACATTTTAGACACAGTTCAGGATGAGGCTGTTTGGGGGATTTTTTAAAGAAAAACATTAGGATAAAAAAGCCACTCCTTATATTTTAGCCAAAGAATTTAGAATTGGCGAAGTCACACTCCCCCAAAAACACATTGAAAATTTTGTTTGATTCACCCAGGTTTTCAAAACTGTTTCCTTACTGAGAGATGTTGCACCGATAACTCATGAAGAACTACCACAAACAAACTTTTGATAGCAAGTATTGGGAGACGATCATAGCTACAAATCTAATAAAAATGCTCATATTATGCCCAATAGATTAGGCAGAGAGCCATTTGATTTCACTTTCAGTCATCCTATATTCTGATCTGAAGGGGACACTTTGGCAAATATGACACATGCTCTAATTCCATTGCTGTCAGGTGACATTACAGGTTTGGAGTTGGGCAATCCTAAAGTGATGGATTTCTACAAGACAGTGCTGGTACCACATGGAGAATCCCGGTAGCCTGTGTTAATAAAGGGGAAAAAAATAAAAGTGCCTGTGAAAAACCTGGCTCAGAAAAAGGATCCATCCCACAAAGGCAGGTGCACTTGAAGAAGTGAACTTCAGCTATGAAATAATCTCTATTCAGGTCAGCCAACAGAAGAATGTACATTAACTGATACACACCGGGGCTTCTGATTTTTCCTTCCCATCACAGAAGCAATCTGAGAATTATTTTCTCAAGGGGATGTTTTCAAACCAAGGCTATACTCTAAGGGACAGAAGAAAAAGGGCCTCAGGCATCCATGGGCTTTCTCTCAGCTCAGTGATCTCAGCAGGAGCACTTGACAAACAAGGCTTCCCCTCCCTAAGGCCGTGAGTGAGGATAAACGCCTTCCCTCTTTCCTGAGCGTCTTCCCCCATCCCTTCATCCTGGCAGTACTGTTTTCCCACGGGCAATTTGTACTCGGGCAGCTTTTCCAAAACTGCAGCAAAAATGCTTCCCAGCCTATTGCTGGAATCTGCAAGGAACAGTGTGTGTTAGACACACTGCCTCCTGCCCTCCTCGGAATTCAGCGCCAGACACCTCCGTGGTCTCTTCCCCCACTGAGAGATCAAAGAACTCAAGTTACCTGCACACGAGTTTGCTTGAGTAGAAACTAAAATACACAAAATATAACAATAAGGTTACAAAATACTTTAAACTACCTACCAGACTGATAAAACGCCTACTTTCGATATCACACATCAATACAATCCTCCAGAGCCACTGCAGAGGTACGTGACAAATAATAAATGCCCCTCATCACAGAAAATTTAAAAAAATTCTTGTGTAATCTAAGATATTTCCAAAGAGATGCATTTTTACTTTAGCAATTGGTATTTGTCAGAATACCTGTAACATAATTTAAAAAAAAAATCTAAAAAAAAAATCTAAAAAATCTAAATCTAAGTGTCTGAAAGTGAAAGATTGAAGTTCCTATTTTGAAGCATTTACTATATTTGCTTTCCTATTATTTGCTTGACGTTTAAAAATAAGGACAAAATTACTTTTTAAAAAGCACATTAAAAAAAATCCATTTTAACACATTTTTAAGTGTTATAAAGGGCTCTATATCTTTGAAAAGCACTTATTAAAAATTACATCTTAAATACCCTACACTAGAAAGTAAGTTAGCCTATAAGCCTGATAGGGGTCAGGGTAATAACACAGAATGAACAAATTACACTGTCATTCCACTTAAATTATTTAAGTTATTTAATTTGACCTGTAGATAGTCTCTTGTCTTCTCATCATGCCTGACTTTTAAGTGGGAGGTCTTCATTCATGATGATCCTTTAATGGAAGCAAAGCTTTCTCCATTTAACCCATGGTGTTATCAATCATGTACAGGGATAAATGAGGCTGTAAGATTTTGCCAGTATCACAAATGACACTGTGACCCGAGGCCAACATCTTTATTTGCTTCTCCAGTGATTCACTTCAGCAGATATTAACCAATTTTATAATCCATGAAAGGCAAAATTAAAGGACACCATCCATAAAACAGAATAATTCCTATCAAACAAAGTGATGTCTGTATTATCTTATAAATTATATGGCCATACAGTGTGGTAATGTAATGAAGTAAAGATGGTAATAATCAAATGCCTAGGGCAAATGCTAATATGCATTTAATCACACAGCATGAAGCCATTTGTCACTACAGTTGAATGCATGTGTACATAAAATACATGAGTCACGTCCTTATTGTTATAGTATAACAGCAGCAATTTCACACTATCATTTTACCACAATAACAACTGCAGGCCTGGATATGAACTAAAGGCATTCGGACGCCCCAAGTGCAACTGAGAGCAATATCTTAAAAAAAAAAACAAACTATTTGGAAATATGGTCCCCCTACTGTTTCACTTCACACATTCCAATATTGCACGTGTGCAGAATCCCATAATATTTCTCTACAACTGACCCCCCTCAGGTAAATTGTTGCAACACCCCGAGTTTCTTGTTAGAAACGGGGTAGTTTATGGCATTTCAGCATAGGCTGGGTCAATTTTTAAGCACGTATCAGCCTTGGTAAGTAATTATTGATTTTCATTTGTTTGTTTATCAGTACTTACATACACACAAGAAGGAGGCAAAGCATCTGCCCTAAAATAATCCCAGGTGTTTGCAAATGCTGCCTCCAGAAAAATTACACCGAAGCAGAAGGATTAAATCTGTGCTTGGTGAAGCTCAGGAAAGAAAATATTATTGGACAAACTTTACCTGCTTCAGTTCAGGAACTTCTGATCAAAGGGATGGCCATAAAAATATGTCTGTCCCCATAAGATGCAGAATGGGGAATAAGAATGAACTCCATCACCTCTGTGTTTCAGGTGCAGCCCACTAAAACTGACTTCTTACCTGTAAGAAACATTCCTACAGCTGTTTGGGGGAAAAAAAGGACAAAAGTACTGCAGTACAACAGCACAAAACTGCAATAAATTCATCCAGGTACACAGGGCACCTAATACACCCACAGACATAGCTGTGTCCAGTCAAGAGCTGGAATTTAAATCTAAATATGATGAGTTACTGTATTTTCAAGATGTTAGAACCATCAAGTGGAACCATCAAGTCAGATTGCAGTTTAACAATTATGCTTCAATTTTTGTCATGTTAAACTGAAAGCACAGAACACTGTTTGCTTTTAAATAAAATTATTTTGAAAAATATTTACACACAGAAATGGCATAGCATGACTGAGTTTTATACGAGATGTCATAAGTATTATAAATAAATAAATCACCCTACCCAGGAGAAGGTTACCTCTATGACCATTAAAGACCAAAATACATTTAGAGGCACTGTGTGGTTCATAAAAACAAGACAGTAAGTCTCACACACATTTTCACTTTCCAAGGAAATGTCTTTTTATACTGTTCAAACATCTTCCTTTATTGGAAAGAACTAAAACCAGATTTTACAACAACCCAATGTTATCTTCAAAAAAATAAAGACGAGATAAATTTAAATTCAGTTACAAGTTTCTGAAGTTACAGCTTACACAATAAGTTTAGGAATCAGAAAGCAAGCAGCCAGTTGTACCAAAGGCATCTAAAAGCCCAGACTCCAGGATTCTGCCAGGAAAAGCTCACCAGAAAGAACTGTGAAAGCAAAAGCAGGTGTGCATCCTTTTCCAGATTCCACACATCGTGTCTGTCTCACACCTTGGCTGCAAAAGCCAGGTGGGATTCCTGGTAAGATTCCTGGGTAAGAAAAATCTCCTGGCCATAAAACGTGGACTGTAAGACAACCTGGTACGTTGCCCATGTAAAGGCAACTGCAGAAAAGAAATCCAGAATAACCTGCATTTTTTAAGAACCATCGACTTGCCAAGAACCCAAATGTAAAGGTGGCCTTTAGGTGGCCTAACACCTATTTACTGATCTTAATTTCTTGGGATCACTTTGAATAAAAAATACTTTTTGAAGACAGCACTCTCCCTATCACAATTGGGGGTTTTTTTTTATATATATACTTCAGATTCAGACATTCTTCTGTAGTAGGTTTATTTATTTCAAACTTTTACAGGCTGAAAAATATTGTATGCAGTTAGGTTCAATCGTGCCTTAATTAATTTTTCAATTTAGGGATTTATAGATAAATGTTATTTTTCATTTTCTCCTACATCTTCCACAAGAATTATACATCTTTTCACAGGAAAACAGCTATTTGTGTACACCAGACATCACCCAAACCCAACCAACACACTGAATTTTCCCACCCAGGATCCATTTGTACAGGTCCAGAAGTGCAACTCTTTAATAAATTTCAAAAAATCCCAAATTTTTCAGTTTTCAAAAAGTATTGCCAACTCATAAGACAATTTCTTTCTAAAAGCTAAGATTAATACACAAATATATTGGTTTTCATTTACAAACAGTTATGTTCTCCCTCAAAAGAGAATATCGAGACAGAGACTCTTTTTAAAGACTCAAAACCATAAGACAACAACAATCTAATATTTGCATTTTTGCAGTGGTGATATTAAATCAAAAAGCATTTGGAGGAGGGATGAGGCAAGCTTGTGGTTTTGAATGCAGAAAATTATATGACTTACTGAAATTTTACAGCAAATCAAGTAGTACTGCCAATGCAAGGTACTAATTTTAAAGGACCACATTATACTAATTTTCATTCTAAATAAATATTGATTTTTACTAAAGTTCCATGGGATTCCTCTTATTCATACATACATAAGCACACACAATGTAAGAATAGCTGTCCTAGGTTGGGTAAAAGGTCCTTCTACCTCTCTGTTCATCTATAACGAACAAAAAACCAGTTATAATTCTCTTCTACTGAATTAAAGTGAACAGGAATTCTTCTCCTCGACTTTGCAACTACAGGGTTTTTAAATTAGCCAGAGCACAGATTTGGATCGTGTGTTGCTTTTTAGACTGTGGGAGTCAAGTACAACATTCCCATTGGTGTGCAGTTTCTGTTTGGGCAATACACTGGTGGAACCAGACTGTTTCTTCCAGGCTTTTCTGGAGAACATTCCCCATCCTTTACCTAATGGATTAATAATACTTGCTGTACCTACTCTCTCAATAAGTGGCTCTATCTACCCTTTTTCATGCTCTTTCCCAAAGTTTGAGGTTACACTTTTTTTTTTAGCTCACCTTAGCAACACAGGGCAGAACTGCCTAGAGGACTCGTGGCAGGAATTCTGAAACAGGGCATAAAACATAAAGCCTGTTACAAAGAAAGCAAAGATGTTGTTCTTTACCACTCTTAACAGCTGAATACTTAAAATAACAGACTTATTCCTGACAGTACATATCCTACACTTCAGCACACCTTAGCCAAGGAAGAGATTTGTGAATGTGCAAGTGTTTCTTATTTTCAAAAGACAGAACAGTCACAGTCACGTCCAACGGTCCTTCTCTATGGACCAGCAGTTTCTGGCCTAAATCAATGGCATTTGTTTAACTTCTCAATAAGTGTAGAGATTTTAATTGTGGAAGCTCTGCACCTCTCTACAGTCACCTTGTCAAAGCCTGGGAAAGTATCATGTCCTGTCCAGGTGGAAACCAGTGTTACCTCCAGAGAGAGCACAAGAACTGTCCTTAAAAACGTTTAGAATCTTTGCTGACCAAATCATCATTAGTCACCACCAGTAATCTGAAACAACCTGGTTGGTGATATATCACCTTCCAAAGTTTCAGAGTTTAATAAAACTGTGGGGAAAGTACTGGATAAAGAACTGTTAGAACCCTCAGGTTTTCTTTGTCAAGAAGCAATCGGTCTTGTTTGGTTGTTTACTTTTACTAGTTGCCTAGAAGGTTTTTAGTTGCGTTTTTTCCTCTTTTTTCCTCTTTTTTTTTCCTCCACATTTCCAACTCTGTTTCAATATGTTAATGAAAGTACTGTGAGGGAGTGCAGGTAAGTTAATTATTATAAATACAGTGATATGGTTAACATCTTCATCTGTCTTTCATACCCAGTTAATAAACCAGCTAAGCTTGTTATATGGACACTTATCATATGATGCCAAAAAAAAAAAAAAAGAACAAAAAAGAAGGAAAGCTGAGAAGACCAAACTGATGACCCAGAAAGCATATGGGAAGTCCCTCTGAGAGTGTTTTTTATTCAATCAGCAATACTTCATGTTGATGTGATAGTAAGTGTTTCAAGCAATTATTGCGGTGCTCCAATTCAGGTTTTTTAGATCATAACCCAGTAAAGATCACTCCCATCAAATACAGAGGTCTAGGAAACACAACTTGAAGAGTTATGTTTGTCAGTTCTTCCAGAGTCTGTATTAGTTACCTGTTTGGATTCTGGATGAAATTTAGGAGATTGGAGTGCTTCTTCAAGTACTGCGTTGCTTGGAACATGGAATTTTCCTACCACTGAACAAGAGGTTGCCTTCAGTAATTTGTGAATTCTTTTGATGAAAATACCTAAGCTTTCACAAGCTAGCCAGCCAGGCACATCCCAAAATGGGTGATTTAAAATTTTCATATCATATAAGTTTGTTAGTAGGGCTAACACAGAAATACATTACCAGGATCCTTACTTTCTAATCAAAAATAGTTATTTATTATATTGCGTCTGTCTTTTATAGGACAATACTATGGTAAGACACAGATAAAACTGAAGGTGTTTTCAACCACAAGTAAAAATACTATTAAGAAACTAGGAAAAAAAAGGTAACTCATTTCAGTTCAAATTAAAAGAGGAAACTATATGAGCTGCACTCTAATTAAGACTGCAAAATTGTTCTCTACTTATAACATGTTTGTATGTGGGATTAAATTCTCCTTCTCCCTAACCTTTCAATCTAATATTTTTCTAATATTTAATCAGCATCCCGTTAGCTATTAGTATAGGGGCATTAGCTGTGAAGGTATTAACAGAACATGGAATTACCCAAATTTTAACAGGCACAGGAAAAAGCCAGAGGCGTTTTAGCGAGACGAAAAGCCGCTTCTGCCCGTTTTAAACACCATGCTGCCACCTAGTCGACAACCTACCGAACTGTGCCGTCCTCGGTGCACCGAAATCGCAGCTAAAGCCACGGAACAAAAATCGAAGCGTTTCCCAAAGGCACGTTTGTGCAAGGACTAAGGTTTCAGAAGCAATGAGAGCCCAATTGACCTCCCCGGCCAGCAGCAGCACTCCGCCAGCACAAAGCAGGCAGAACTGCAGCTTTCAGAGCTCATTCACATGCGATTCACTGCAGAAAAATATGGATTTGTTCAGGTAGCACTCCCATGTGGCAGCTGCTAATTGCTCGTGGTTGTAGTCGTGAAACATCTACACCAAGTGTAGAACAAGGAAATAAATAGACACGGTACCATCAATTAAGGATCAGTCCAAAAAATATAATAGAACGTTTAAAATATTCTTGCTGAGGAATGAGAAACCATGCCCATAGATGAGAAATATAAAGACCTGTGAAATTTAGTTTTATCAATTAGGGGAGGCTGACTGCATCACTCAGAACCACACTGAGCTGTGGAGAGTTTCTTACATGACAGTCTCATTAAGGGGAATAAATTGCTCTCTTGCCTAAATCTAATCCAAAAGATTAGGGACACAGAAGCAGAAGGAGTAATGATCTCCTATGTCAGCAAGTCACTCACTGCTGATATGTAACCTCTTTCCAACATTTTGGAAGTATCTATGTTATATCCAGAAAAATTATTTCCCTGAAGCTGGTTTGTTTCTTTTTATTTCTTCCCTCTTCCTTTAAAGGTGTCTGACAAGAAGTACCACTTTTTCCTCTACAAACCATTCCTCAACTAATTAAATATTAAATATTTTGGTATCTCTATGGCAAAGCTTCAAAAGGAACTCAATTATTATCTCAGTGGGCATACATATGAAAATCGTTTATTGCTGCCTGAGCATCATAGATAATGTTAATACTAGTGACCAAAAAAAATCCTCTCTCATCATAGGAACGACTCCCTAATTCTATATCTAGCTCTCGTTTAGAGTAAGGACATCTCTGCAGCACCGGGTTTGGAACAGCTCCCACAGGAGGTCAGAAACGGCAGGAGAAGGCAAGGAACAGCCTTGTAACCAGAACACAAAGTTTTATATCTCCTCCTCACGCCACAGCGCCCCCAAAACTCCAGAACAACAGAGACTGCAGAAAGCAGGCAGGGATTCTCCTCCCTCTTTGGGTACCCAAGCTAATACACCATCAAGGGGTACAGCACTTTTGCAGGACAGAATGCATGAGCTTTCTGTAAAGAGCATTAGAAGACCACAGTTACATGACATAGTGATAAAAAACTTGAATTCAAAAGACGTAGGAAACCAAAAAACAGTAACACTTTAAAGATGACATAAACATACTGAACACAGTACCTTTTTTCCTGTTAGCCTTTACCATGAACATGAGGCACACGACTGAGATCTTACTCAAAACACTCAGTAAATGTGGATGTTTTACATATTTGTAGAAATTCTTGAGTGAATGACAAATTTAAATTTTCCTACTGAGAAAAATTTTGCAGCTCGAAGCACTCTCCTGTTGGCTACACGCTATTTTTTCAGCTAAAAAAACACATTACCATGGTTATGGCAACTGGCACTGGGGCATCCAAGGAAACTAAACCAGAAAGGGCACCAGGGTTTCAAACCAGGGCTGGAACATGGGGGAAACCAGGCACAAGCAATGAATGGAATGAGCATCAAGTGAAAGAGAGGTTCGCAGGGAAAGCAGGAGAAACTTTTCCTTACTTTCTGGTCCGTCTGGATTCAGAACAGCCTTGGAACAGGTGCTGACAGAGATGTTAATGCAATTAACGCGCTAATGGAGTTTCCTCACAGACCTGTGGCAGCACAAAACTTTTCATATGCCACGAATCAAGCAGCCTGACTAGATCAAACAAGTATTTCCAGACTTTGGAATGGGCGCTGCATAAACAATCATACAAAAGCAAGAGGACTAAGCCCTACGTACTAAAAATAAGGAAAGAGACACCGCTCTCTCCAGGATGGGCCCAAGAGCGTGGCGGCTTCCTGTGCTCAGCTGGAAAACTGCCTTTTTAAAAAAACAAGCCAAACCACACACACACACACACACACCTTGTTTCGCCCAATTTCACCGGGGTAGAGGTTCCAGCAGGAACAGCACCGACACCTTACCCAGCTCTGCAGGGCAGCAGCCGCGGCTCCAGGGCAGAAACGGGGCCGCGCCCCCTTAGGGGGCCGGAGGAGCACGGGCAGAGGCAGCAACGCGCCCGTAACGCAGCTAATTTCACTTTGCTCCCACCACACAAGAACAGAACACTTCACCCTTTCCCCTCTGAAGTGTAAATCTCCCTGGAAACGAGCTGTTATTTCCAAGCACCCGCCCCCTTCCCAGGCCCGACCGCGGCCGCCCTCACGGCCAAGGTGCCCTGAGGGAGCGCAAGGGAGGTGGGACAGTGACAGGGCTGGAAGGCTTGGGGAGAACACCATGAGGGCAAAAAGGCTTTGGGGCTGACACCATGAGGGCAGAAGGGCTTTGGGGCTGACACCGTGAGGGCAGAAAGGCTTTGGGGCTGACACCGTGAGGGCAAAAAGGCTTTGGTGTGACACCATGAGGGCAAAAAGGCTTTGGGGCTGACACCATGAGGGCAGAAAGGCTTGGGACAGACACCGTGAGGGTAGAAAGGCTTTGGGGTGACACCATGAGGGCAAAAAGGCTTTGGGCTGACATCGTGAGGGTAGAAAGGCTTGGGACAGACACAGTGAGGGCAGAAAGGCTTTGGGCTGACACTGTGAGGGTGGAAAGGCTTTGGGGCAGACGTTGTGAGGGGAAAAGGGCTTGGGGCAGACACCCTCAGGGTAGAAGGGCTCTGTGCTGGGCACGCTCATAATGTAGTAAAGCACAGAAATACAGTTAATATACCCCAAATCCTTTGCTCTCTGCTGACACCATGTAAATTCACTTTAAAGTGAAAGGGTTTGTCTATCACAAATGGACTTTACAGATGTATTACAACAAAAATCTTCAGCTACCACACACAAGGCTTCAGCTGGTGGAGCAGCTGAGCAGTGGGTTGGTTGAGAATGTTTTTTCCCCATAGGTCATGGCTTTTTTGAGTATTACTGGATGACTACTGGAAATACACTACTGGAATATATTATCTGTTCAGGAAGATCTGCCAGTGAATCCTCACTTTTCAATGAAATTGATCTTTTATTACACAAATACTTAGTTGGACTGAAGAATCTAATCAACCCTCCTCTCTCACTGACTTCAAGATAAATAGAACCAAATAACACAAGCATAACGCATTAAATACAACTGACTTATTTAAAGATCAGATAATATAAAATCCTTATCCAACTCTGCTTTGTAATATTCATACAAAATGCTAAGAGAATTAAAACTGTAAATACTATGTCCAGCACTATATATGAAATACCACAACATTTTAAAGTTTTATTAAGAACAGTTTCAAAATTGTACACTGTTAGTTCTTACTTACGTGGCAACCATGGTGTCATCTTGTGAATTTATCAACTAAGCAGTTCTCTGCCCAACTTAACATTCATCTTTATAATTGTCTTCATGTCATTAATTAATCAATGCTGAACTGCTGCATGGAAGAAGGCCTAGATATAAGAGGAAGAAAGGGGATACAAAGTCATACAAGTCAGGCAAAGTATAATAGGAGTACAATGTGCTATAATGAAAAGGTATGCAGCAACTTCTTTATCAAGGGTTTACATTTACCATGGAATGCAAGCTGAAGTCATCCAATAACTGGCTATTAGGATTCATTGCTTTTGCTTGATCAAACATGAAAGAGGCAAAAATAAATGGGATTAAGAACATGAGAAATAAATGGGTTTCCAGTAACCATTCCATTTCCTGGACAATAGGGAATAAAACTAACTTGCAGAAATGTATGTCCTGTCTTCAAAGAAAACAAAAAGCAAATTTGAAGATCCTCTCTATGCTAAAATTCAAATATAAATGTACAAAAAAGTTACTTGTTTTTAACTCAAGATTGTTTGCATTTCACCTGGATTACTGCCTTCAACAACATCATGAACTTCCACGAAAGCATCATTTCTGTATATTGCATGCTGTGTTTTCAAGAAAGTTCATAGCAAATAGTTATGTATATTTAGTGTTACAAACAAATCACATCTTATGGAAAAATAACATAGTCACTGTGGAATGAGTTGCCTTTTCCCCCTCCGAAATCCAATGATTTACTTGGCAAATCCAAAGATATTTCTTTGAAACAACGATACCTGGAAATGTAATATTTTCCAAAGTGCAAGTCAGAAAGCATTCTTCCGCCGAAGTTGGGAAATGGGTCATCTAGATCTACTGGGCAGGGACATAATTTGGACTGTCACCAGTAACACGAGACTTATTCCTGCCAAGGCCACAGCTGGAAGCTGTGTAAGGAACAGAGCAGAGGGCTGACCTTCCTACTGGAGTTTGTAGACAGTGCTACAAATGAAAACAGATCAGCACATATTGGCCAGGGCTGCTGCTGGAAGTCACGATGTTTGTGATTCAGCACAGCGCTCCAGTCTTCCAAATACATTTGGCAGTCTCGGTAGATTGACATACTAAGTGAACCTTTATCACTGCTCTGATGGTTTTCACCAGGAATTCCAAATGTTAATCGTGCAAAGGTATACTTGAAAAAAAGAAAAAATCTCTTTCTGAAGGAAAAACAAGCTAATTTTGAAATCTTCAGTGTCATCTCAAATCTGCATCCATCTATTGTAAATACCTGCTTTAGGTCATGTGCCCATATTTTAAGCACGGTCTATACTTGATAAGGAAACATGCCAATCACATGCTATGTTTCAATAAATGCCTTTCCTTTCTCAGCAGATGCTATTGCTAGATTTAACCCAAATTCAGTGAATTTATGCTTAAAACTGACAGTATCATTGTTAACATGAGATATTTCATAAAATAGTAATGTGACATTCATTTGGCAATTTTGGAATCCATCAAGTCATATTTTTAGAAAGTGATATTTGCAGTTATATCCATTTGTGTTGCACTGTTTAATTAGTTTTATAGTTCCTTATGTACAAACTTATCCCTCTGAGGTAATTTGAACATAGTACACTAAAGGAAAACATTAACTTTGTGTTTTCACTTTAGGTTGTTTTAAAATTAGAGCATGGATCCACAAATTCTTACAGAAAATGCAGTTGGTGTATACAATTGGTCAAATGGTGAAAGATGCCCAAGAGAGAAAATGGGAACAGTTCTCCTATTTACAAAAGTTTTGTGTTTACAAAACTTTACTGTCCCATTCATAACAATTTTTCTCTAACTCCTTAACATGATCAGACCAATGTATCTGGAAGGAAAATTCCATTCCAGATGGACTGCAGCAAGTGGACTGTTCTCCAGACTTTCACCTTTTTTTGTGTCAAGCTTTCAGAACCACAACAGAACATTTGTCCCCAAACACTTTTGATTTGTTCTTCCACGTTATTAACTATTGCATTTAGACCTCTGCTTCTTAATTCAGCATCAGCCTTTCTGTGATGGTTTATAACTAAGACAAGTTTACAAAACATAAATCTATAGAAGAAAATAGCAGAACACGTAGAGACTGAAATACTGTGAACAAGATCTACCAGAGACGTTAGAAGAACTAACCACTGGGATTAATTTGTTTGAAAATAGTTAATACTGCTGCATACAAATATCAAAACAATAACAGAGCAAAACCAGGAATACAGTCCTGAAAGACACAGTGCTCTTCTCATAGAGCACTCCTGTTGGAATCAATGGTTCTTTACAGATGATAAGGGTAACTGCTGAGACATAATGTTGCCCATGTTATAGAGGGAAAATTAAAGAAAATATTCTCTTAACGGAGAGAATAAATACTTATCTTTGAAGAAGAAAGTAAGATTCAAAAAGCCTTGCCTTCCTTTGGTTTGGCATACAGGGAAGGAGTTGTTTGTTGAGAATTTACCAGAGGGGGTTGACTTCAGCCTCTCTTCTCATTTTGCCTCTGCAGAACAGATTGTGTCTGCAGGTACCACAGTTACTCCCCTGCACTATCCCCTCACATCCACGACAGCCCAGATGAATAAAATTCATGTATTACAGCCTAGGCACACCTTTGTCTGGTGCAATGGACATTTGTGTTGTTATTTTCCCTTTTCTGTACGTCTGTAGCTCTTCCTACACTGTTTTGGTTACTTTTGCTCAAACCAGCGAGTGGGAAAAGGGGGGAAAAAAGGAGGGAAACTAATTTCTTTCCATCATCTCTCCATACCAAAAAAATTGTCTATGGACTCCTGTCTTTAGTTTTTAAATCCTTGTTGTTTCTATAGTCTCAAGTCTTTCCAAAAACCTTTATGTGTTAGATGATCTCAGAGCAGCTGTATTTTCATTGCTCCTTGCTCTGGAAATCTCCCCATTCTCTGAATTATGCCACATTCACACCAACCAACCAACCAACCAGTGATGGGTAATAAAGCTCCATTGTTCTGGCTGTTGCAGCAGCAATTCTGATCAACAAATCAATTAAATGTATACTTACCCTGTAGCTTTTTGCTATCAGTGATGCCATTCACAAGTTGTGTACACAATGAACTGCTTCACTGAACACTCACCATCAAAAAAAGATTAACCCTCAAAAATGTCTGCTCCAAGTGACAAGTTTCAAAACAAGTGGGTTTTTTTTTTAGTGTAAACTGCCTCCTTAAAGGAACATGAACATAATCTCATAGCTTTCTTACATTAAGGACATAAACTGCACTCACACTGTCAGCTGGTGCCTCTCTTGTGCAGGGAGTGTCATTTAATAAACAAATAAACAAAGCTGCTTATGTGTGTAAAATACAGTCTGTCTTAGGAACATAATTTCTAGTACTGTAACTCTGAACATCTCTCAAATACTCACGTCCAGTACCTTACAATAACATGTTGACCTGTTTTTCAATAATAAAACTCTGCTCAAACATATTTCTAGCCTTAAAAAATGGCATCAGATTAAAATAAAATTAAATAAAGGTAAGAAAGTATATTTCCTCTGTAATCAGCTCAAAGAAAGAGGATGACTTTTTATCATATAAAACCCCCCAAAGGTATATAAAGTCAGTCACAACATTTTTCTAGCATTTTTTAAAAAATGGGTATGGGGTATTTATATTATTATTAGTAGTAATAGTATTAAATTTATTTACTTTTTTGTTAAAAGAAGACCAAAACTAATAAGTACCATAACATTCAGGTGGTGCTTTGGTTGGAAACAGCACCAGACCTCAAATTAGCACGGACTGAAATCTGAAAGACTTAAAAAGACTGAAGTCTCCTTCAGTTTTGTTTTCCATGCTTGTGTTGCACAAAATAAGCTGGTGCAAGAGGCTGGGGGGAGGGGAAGAATCAGAGGCTCTTTGGCTGACTGGATGCGTTACATTAATTTCTTAATATGTGAAGGAGTGGATTACCCCTCTAACAGCAATGGGAAATTAGTTTCTTTATTTCTTCATTAGGACCGTGGGAGGGAAATTAATTTTCTACTCTGGTTTTCAAAATTAATTGAATATATCTTTATTAAAGTGATAAATATATACACATACTTTTTGGTTGAAAGAATTCTCTAAATTAATCCTAAACAGGCATTTCCAAAGCAGTTTGGTAGTTGTACGTGGTTACTTTTTTGTTGTTTCGTGTTGTGATGTTATCAAAAAAAATGAAAAAAAAAAAGCAATCATATAAACCCAATGTAATAAAGTTATCTATAGAAAAAAGTATCTGAAAACAGTTTTATAGAGTAATTTTTGTACCATTAAATAGCATATTGTTTAGCCTTCCTTTCTTCCTACTCAGTATTATTTTAGTACCTCTGTTATTGCAGCTTGTACTGTGTAGCTAAGTGTCTGTGCTTTCATACATATGCATCAAAAATGTCTTTTGGTTGCTCTAAGAAGAAACCATAGCTTTAAAAACCATCATGGACTTAGCTTGAAGAATGAAGCAAAGCACCTTGAGGTGTCATCATGTGTATATTGGTACTTAGAGGAATTTACAAAGCACCCAAAAGTACTCACTTCACTTCCTATGCCTTCACAGTTTTTATATCTGTTTTTGCTGTAAATCTATTTTGTATGGGGCACTTCCACCACTGCATCACAATATTCTTTTATTTTTAATTCTTTAATACTCTCTTGTGCAAAGTCAACAAGCTCAAAGCGAGCTTATGCCAGTAGGATTTTTCTAATTTAGGCTTCTCTTGCATAAATAGTATAATCATTTTATGTAACATCTTTCTTATCTAAAAAAAAAAATAAGTCATAAGCCTTTTCCTGGAGAACTTGGACACTTCAGCATTGGAAAAAAAAAAAACTACTGATGGCAATAATGATTCCACCACAGTGGAATCCAAGAGCTTATAATACAAGGAAAGTCAGATTTGTCAGTCCTTTAGAACCAGCAAGCCCTTCGTGCACTTTTGGCCTAGAGGCTCAAAGGAATAAGAAGATTCATAACAGATTCATAACAGAATCCTACAACTTAAATTTCCATTTCAAATGGACTAAACAGGGAACAAAATTTCTCATGCCTTGTTCAATGACAATTAGAAGTCCATGCTATCTCATGGGGCCTCTGCCTCCCTGCACAAATCAGTAAACATGGCCCAAACTGTATCAATAGAGACACAGGTTATTATAATTTCATCTTTTTTTTTTATTTTTAAACTCAATTGGCCAACTTTTCGACTTCTAGCATCTGTCACGTGAGCTACTGTATTATTCTTTTCTTAAAGAAAATCTAATAAATAAATCAGAAGGCATTTATTTCTGAAATTGCACTGCAGCTGCTACAAAACCAAACTAATTGTAAGAGAATAAAAAAACTGGAAAACAGTAAGTAGTTAAACAATGAGGGGAAATTACAGCTGATCTCCTTAGTAGAAGTTAATAGGAAGTTCTTGTTTGTTTTACTAATCAAGCATCTTAATTGTAGACACAGAGAGCAGAGGAATTAAATATGCAAGATTTATGTTGAACAAAAGCAAGACTGTCTCAGAAGCATTCACACACCATGATTCAACCTACTTGCTTAATCCATTCCACTGACATAGCTCTGCTCTTTCAAAACTGCCGACAGTGAAGTTGCAAAATGCAGCTGAGAGGAAGAGGCAGAACAAGTTCTTCACTTGCTTATGTAATTTATTGCTTGATTAGTAACTTGTTAATTAAAAAAAAAAAATCTGAGTCCACACAGCATCATCGTTAATATGTTAGTAATAATTTACAAAGACAAAATAAGATGCATTCTTTGCCAAGGAAAGAATTTAACATTAATGCATAGAGACGTAAAAAGAAACTTCAACTCTAACTCTCTTTTAGGGGAACAGGAAGAAGCAGAACAAAGGGAAGTCTGTATAAAAATTAAGTAGCAGACAAGATCTCAACTACCTCAAGAAATGAGGTAACGGTGAAATAATCAAAGAAAGCATCCCCAAAGCCCCTCTTCCTTAGAGAAGAAAAATCTATGATCCACACCATAATTAAAATGGTTACTTTTATTGTGGAAGCCCTTTCCAATGGTTTAGCATTTATCAAAATTTGAAGTCTGATACAGCCTTTTACCAATATTGCTGTTTTAATTGCTTAATGCATTCATGGAGGAGATTGCTGAGGGCCCTGCAATCCTCCGTGTCACAAAAACTCCTTCTGTCACAGGTCTGACAGAACCCACCATATTATTTCCTTCTTCGGGTAATTTTTTTGTTAAATTTACAAAAAATTGCTCCCCGAGAACAAGAATCAAGGAAACTCCAGAAGACTTTTCATATCCAACTCTAATCTCCATATTAAAAAAAAAAAAAAAAAAAAAAGAATACAAAAGAAAAGAATTTAATAGAAAGCATCCTTGGTCCATCTTTTGCCAAGGCTCAGTAACCTTTTCCAATACACAACAATAGCTTTGCATGACTGGAACAACACGAGACTGTGGTTTTTTTTATCCTTGCCACTGTGCACATTGCCCACCCATAGGTCAGCTGAGAATGGCATCATAGGAATGCTGTGATGTTTAGAACACAAGACCAGTGACCAGACTTCTGATCCAAACTCATCTAGTCAAGGAATTGCCTACTTACCTGCCTAGAGAAACACAGATTATGTCCCCGAGAAGAAACACTCCCCAAGCATTAGTTTGCCATCCACTCTGAAATATTTTGCCTCTGATATAAATGTCAAGAGTTGTATACACACCTGAGATGCTGTCACTAAAACTATTCTGTTGGAAACGAAGTGGGATCCATACAGCAAAAAGAGGCAGAAGAATTTGTACCAGTACTTCTTGCTGGACTGGTCTTTGTAGGGAGATTGCTTACCTAAATTTTCTGCATATTTTCTTAGACAGAACGACTATTTACGCAGCTTGTCATCACTGATCTTAATAACATTTTTCAGAAAAACTTCTGTCTAGTCTTCAAGGGTGTTTAGAATCAGCTTTTGGACCACAACAAAGAATGACTGCGTCCTCAACAGAGCTTTACCTCGCACATGGGGCATTCTCTCATTTGGACTAAAACCACAAAAACTCTCACTGATTGTTTCCTCAAATTCAACAATATTCACTTTGCTCTTTATCTGGGTGTAAAATCCTAAACCATTTTCCAGTAACTATAATAAATACAAATCAATATAAAAAGAACAGCACAATATCACACTGTGCAGGAAAAAAAACCAAAACACCAAGTTAATGCCAATGTCTATTAAATTTGAAAAACAGTAAAAACATGATTTATTATCAACCCTAAAAATCATTCTATCTGCTTGGATTAAAGCACCTAAAATAAGCAGTTAAAGTTGGCTTCTACTCATCAATGAAAATAAGTTGAATTTTTAAGATGACATGTCTGAAGAAAACTTAAAAATCCCTTTCTCACCTTAAGCCTTCAAGCAACCCTCCCACAATCACAAACAAGTTCCTTGTGGATCAACCAAATACATACCAAATAGAAACTGCCTGTATCACAGCAACAAACACAAAGTTTACAAATACGTCTCCACAGCTACCAAAATAAGAGCCAAACATAACAGAAATATCAATATCTGCTGCATCAATGCACCTCAGAATCCTGCATCGCTGCTGCAGCTGAGCAAAATTAAAACACAGCCAAAGCTGTCAATCTGCTGTTACTTTACTTTACTTACAAACAACTCAAAAGCTCAGTTTTGTTAGAAAATTGAACCTTTTCAAGACATAGCTCTGTGTTCTCTACTTTGATAACAGATCCTCAGCAGGAACATTCAGAATTACAAATGAAAGTAGAGCTGCAGGAGAAAGCTGAAAGGCCACCACCGAGCTCCCTCTAGTGTGAGCAGGGACGGGAAATCGTTTAAGTTCAAGCTCTCAACTGTACAGAGAAATGGGCTACTGAGGCAAGAAAGCAACACAATAAAAATAGTTCAGGAGCTAAATAGGAGCCCCGGATCCCAGAAAGTTGGGGTGAGGTGGAAAAATCAGGGGTTTTGCTCTACTAGAAGTCAGTATCACAGAATCAGAGGATGGTTCAGGTTGGAAGGGACCTCTGGAGGTTGGTCATCTAGTCCCCAGGGCCCCCCATAGCAGGACCACCTACTGCCAGCTTTGACTATCTCCAAGGACAGAGACTCCACAACCTCCCTGGGCCGCTTGTGCCAGTCCTCATCAGTAAAGAAGTTTTCTTGTGTTCAGGAGGAACCTCCCATGTTTCAGTTTGTCCCTGTTGCCTCTGGTCCTGTCCCTGGGCACCACTGAGGAGAGCCTGGCTCCATCTGCTTTACATCCTCCCTTCATCAGTGACACTCCCACCTCTTGAGGCCAAGAACTTTTGTCCTTGCCCAGCGACCTTAAATACCAAACCCAAGGAGGCTCATTTCACTAATCAAAAAGCAGCTCGCCCAAACAAGACAAAACTGCGCCAAGAGAAGCCAGAAGCAGAGTTTCATCACACTGCTAGAAGGCTTTGACATGATATTTTTTTACCCTGTGCATATTTGGGGGCACATTGTTTCAAATGAACCGACTTACGCTGACAGTTTTCCAGAGACCATTTCCTGGAATTCTCACATCAGAATTCACGTTTGTACGAGTCTCACGACCTCTTAGTCTTTCCCATGGCAAAAAAAGTGTGGTTTAATTAAACTTGCTGCAACCTAAAAATATTTTGAGCAACTGACAATGCAGAACTTTTAATCCTGTTGGATGAGCAGAGTCGTCAGTGCCTGCAGTGGGACCTGACAGCACTGAAATCAGAGTGGGGGTTTGTGTCCCCTTCAGCATTGGTAACATTTCTATTTCCTTTCAAATAACTGAACACAAAAGCAATTACGTGTGAAACTGAGCCCTGCAAGGCTTTTACTGACCCTCTGTAAGCATTTCTAGCTGAAAAAGTTTCCCGTAAAGATTAGTATTATGATAATAACAAACGTTGTTAATTGCGTGTATAATTACTTTTGTTATTTAGGCGCTACTACGAGTTTCTGTGATTATTTCCAAGCAATAAAAGTTATCTTGACAGCTTGGTGGTTGATAATTAAATATTTAAATTTGTGTAAAGGCTTTTTTTGGTTTTACTGTTTTTGAAAAATCCTGCCTCATCCTGAAAGTTAACAACTGACATTTATCTATCAACCTGTCCCTAAAATCAGCTATTTTGCTACTAAACCCCTATTTTTTTCATGTTTCTTGCTTTTCCCCCTACAGTGCCATAGGATATTCGTGCCAACAATTTTTTTTCAATTAGAAAAATCACCAACAGTCCTCTGAAGGAGAGAAGCAATAACTTCAGCAAAAGTTAAACCAGCTAAATTCAACTTCTTAACTGCAAAGAATCTCATGACCAACGCTTAAAAGACTTCATCATGTCTTGTGGGGATGAAGTGACAACCTTAACTAAAACTGGTGTGTATCTGAAATCAAAGCACATTTACAATACACATAACATCATTACATCTATTATAACATTATTACAATAATAATGTCGATTCCAATTAAAGATTTAATCAATTATATGTTTGTCAAACAATATAACAATTTATCATGTCTTTTATTAGACCAACCAGTAAACAGGAAAACCAGGCGTTTCTACAGGAAGGTATAAGGGACACCAGGGAGTACCTGAAAAAGAAACTGCCTTTTTCAAATATGGCCTGGTCTAGAAAAACCCTTCCCTAGAACATGTTCAGTGTGGAATGGGGTAACAAGTTTGTCCAAGATATGGTTCACTTGCTTGTTGACATGTTTATTGCTGCATATGATAGTCAAAGCCCTTTGATGTTACCTGTACAAAATCAATAATTAAAATCTGTTATGTTCTCTAGTAAAAAAGCATTACTCCCAAATCAAGCTACCTGGACAAAAATTGATTTAATAAATGTAAGAACTTCAAATAGTTTTGAAAAAAGGACAAATCTGTACCACATGATTCAGGATGTCAAATAAACCATTACAAAGAATGAACCAGATATACTGAGTTCCAAATTTCCTGGATGAGAAGGGTTATTCTCAATTATATATTTGTGTTATTTCATTATCATATCAACTGATAAATAGTACATGAGAAACTGAACAATAAGAAATTTATTACTCAGATTATGGTAGGATATATTTGCATATTGGGGTGAGATAAAGGGTGTCAATTTTCATCATTCTATATCAAATATAAAAAAAAAATCCTGAATGGGATGATCTGAATGGGACACTGCTAGCAAGGAATTAGATGCATTCCTGATCCAAAGTTCTCCCAATCAAAAATCAGTAAAGCATATTGTTCTTTAATGTACTAAAAATAAAACATGAATACTAAAAATGAATGCACCACTATTCATTCACAGCAAAGTAATCAATATATGCAAAACCCAATAATTGGTGCATAGACATCTTAGATTGGCACCATCCTCCTCTAGTGAGGTGATACAACAGTTCTGGTTCAATTCAACAGCACCATATTTGGTTTCTCCAGTAATATTTTACCAAACTTCACTGTAACAAGTGAAGTTTTAAAATACAGGTAAACAAGCACACTAGCTAGTTTGGCAAATAAATTAGGGATATTTTTAGAAATATGAATTATATATTCTCTCAATGTTAAAATCAAGTTATATAAATTAATTTCCTATTTTTCATCTCTCAGAATGCCTCTAATTACACATCTACTATACTGTACGTTGGTATTTATCTGAAAGAGTTGGTGAAAATAACATCTTTAATGGTGGTTCCATCTTGCTGAGCTTCTTCATCCCATAGCTTGTTAATCAAGGCTCTTTTACCTGAAAAATTACTTCACGAGTAGGAAAGTAACATGCAGCAGATACTTATCTTTCTGCCATGCTAAAAACTGCATATACACAGGAAACACTCCATTTACCCTGAGCACTCACTCCACCCTTTTTTTACTTATATTTATCTTTTCTCTGATCTGTAAAACAAATGACAACTTCAGCACACTTTTAGTCATTACCTACAGCATAACCCTCAAATTTTAACATTTCCTTATGTAATAATTAACTTGAGCTGTGTTCACTGTTGCCTTTATTCCTGCTGTGGTGATGCTGCTTTCAACAGCAAACTTGAGTCTTAGGGTTGGGACAGCAAAAATTCAGGTATGGTTCTGAAACAAGGGTGGCTCCTACCTTGGGAATAACAGAATCAATCCACACTTGATGGGTGGTCAGGGATAAACCTTCCTGAGCCTTTCTTTGTTGTTGTGTCTCAATAAGTATGTGTAGTGATGGCCTAACACAAGATACAAGAAGAAGCTAGAGGACTCCTGCACACTTGTTACAGTGCTTGCTGTTACAAGCTTCTCACTCATTTTCCTGTAGAGACAAACACATAAACATGTTACAGAGTTTTCACACATCCATTTACCTGGACAGTCACCCTCAGTGAGGATTTCACTGACAAGTCCTCAAGATCACAGAGACTGCAACACAGCCTGAGCTCAGAGGGACACACAGGAGAAAGTTACAGTCTTTTCCAAAGCAGAGACTACCCTGTCCTGATTTCCACTGTATAACAACTTCATATTTTCTTGTTGCATCTCAATAATAAATAATTTATACCATTTATGTTTTGTGTGGTATGGTTTAAAAAGCCTCCACCACACCTGCACAAGCACTCATGCACACACACAGAGAGAAGACACAAATTTTCTGCTAAAAACTGCACAGACAAAAGCATTTGAGTAACCACTGGTGAGTGTTAGAGCTCTGAGGGCCTCTCCCACCAGTTCTACGGCAACACTCCTCAGTCTTCAGAGCAGGGATGAGGTCCAGCAGAGAGTTTTGGATGAGGCTGATCCATCTCTCAGTCCACACCTGTATCAGAGTCCACTCCTCTGATACAGGCAGGGCTGGGCTTAGGAGTGGGATCCACATCCACTCCCCACATGGCATATATAAGCAATTCCAAAATCTTTTTCCCTTCCTATTAATAGTTGTATGTAGTGGTGGCATCACACAATGGGGTTTACCGGCTGCTTGTACAACAAAAGTTCCACACACAAAAAGTTGTTATGCCACATTAAATGTTCCCACATGTGCTTGCAGGCATTTTACTTGTACTCAGATGCACCACAGAGTTCTTGTGCATTCATGCCCTTGCACTGTAGCTGCCAGCAGCTGTTTTGCAGGTTGAAACCACCCTCACTGAGACAGGTAGGAACTCAGGGTGAGGGCTGAGCAGAGGTGCATGGGAGAAGGTCCTTAACAAAGTTTCTCCTGTTTTCCAACATGTACCAACAAAATATCCTTGTCTACTCAGTATTATCTAGATAATAAACAATCCATACTACTCTTTTCTTATAAAATACCGTTATCTGAGTTCACCACTGTTGTAAGCACGTGCATAATCATACTACAGAATTTTCTGTTGAGATCTCCACCAGCTAAAAAGCTTGGCTTTTAAGTTACGTATTCATCAAGCACCTCTTAATTGCAGTGTGTTGATGTCATAAAGTAAATATTTAACTACAGTCATCATTCCTCCAAACAGTTCTCCTTATTTCACACATCAGAAGTTTCTGGTTTTCTCCAGAGAACATCTGATCACTTCCATTAGTGTTACCCAATACCCTCTCATTCTACTCTTTCCTGCTTCTGTATATACAAGTTACTCCAGCACTTAAATAAAAAATACAATCCACAGTCACTACTGGAGACATGCAAGCACAGACACAAATCACGGTCAGTCCCTGGGTTTCCTGGTAGCAAAATCATTCCAGTCGTGTGCATTGAGAGTTTCTTTGGTGTGCAGCTTTAAACCCAACCCAGCCTATCCCAAAATTTTTCAGATGTTTAATGTTCCCAGCACATAGTATTAAACAAATTCTTACAGCAAATGTGAAGTACTTAACTGCTTCTCCCTTGTCCTTTGGAGAAGCCGAAACAGTCACAGATCCATGTGCTGCTCTGCACTGGGAAGGAGAGTGAAGGGAGCCCCTGGAGCAGGTGCGTGCTGGTGCAGAACAACCTCACGCATTTCAGGGAACCACCTCTGCCACTCTCTAGCCTTTAAGGCTAAGGCTTACCTTCACTGATTAAAAAAAAAAACCCAACGAACCCATCAAAAGTTATTTTCACGTGTGTGAAAACTTATGCGGGTCCTCCCTCCGCCGTGGTTAGCTGCCGGGCTAGGAAAGCTTGGTGTAGCCCGGTGTGTTGGGTGAGCAGTCAGCCGAGGCTCGCTGGGGAGGCACACCCTGCGCGGCTCCTGCTCCGCTGGCCTCACACAGCGCTCGGCCTTGGGGGAGCAACAGCAAACCGGGTCCTCAGCGCCACGATTAACCCAGCGAACAAAAGGTCGGGTTCAGCAGTAAAAAGGCCTCGCAGAAGGCGGAAGGACCCGCTGCCTTCTCCGCAGGGGAGCCTGGGCGGGGGCTGAGGACGCAGACAGGTGTTTGCAAACAAAGCCCGGGATGGGGGCCGGCGAAAAGCCGCAGCACCGTCACCCCACGCTGCCTCTCCCTCACCGACCCTTCTCCCTCCAGGCTCCAGGGGCGTTCCCACCCCCGCCCCCGGGCGGCCCCATCCCGGCTCGGGCAGCGCGGGCGGGGGCAGCCCAGGTGCGGTCCCGTGACTGCGCCGCGCCCCTTCCAGGAAGCGCCGCCGCTGGAGCAGCCCCGGGAGACGCTGCCCCTCCAGCTGTTCCGCTCGGGCCGCCGCCGGAGCAGCCCCGGGACAGGTAAGGGCAATGCGGGGGGCAATGCGGGGGCAATGTGGGGTCCCCGCTCCCGGCTGCGGGATGGGGGTGCTTCCCGTGGCCACCTCCGGCTCCCCCGGAGTCTGCCCGGGCCAGGCCGCCTCCGGGGGGGGGGGGGGGTCTCTTCGAAAGGTTACGGGTTCATGTGACTTCTAATTTCTACAGCCCGAGGTGGGGGAGCGCAGGTTCTCCTCGGGGCGCAGGGAGCGAGGAAGGTCTCAGCGGCGGTCCCCTGACAAAAGGGGGGGGTTGTACCTGTTCCCGTCGGGAAGCTTTTACAACCTCCTCCGGCAGCAAAGGCGTAGGTAGCTCCCTGCAGTTTCAGAGCGCACCCGGGGGCACCTTGTGGGGGATCTTCCCCCGTTAGTTCGAGGCTGCCGCTCTGCTGAGCCGGGAGAGGAGGGCAGGAGGCGGCGAGAGCGGCCCCGGTGACATGTGCGGGTGTTACACAACGAGAACGCCGCAAGAGACAGGCAGGACCAGTTCGGGCCGGTGCCTTTCTTCCAGGGACCCATTACCCTCAGCTGCGTGTAGGTGCTTGCGCGAGATGACTTCACGTGTTAGGATTCATCCAGGGTTCATCAGGGACACTTCAGAAGTGTCATTCAGCGTTGTCATCACTTTTTAAACTCACACGAGTTTCTGTCTGACAGATCCCGGCCATGTTCGCGTTTTTGGTGGTGCTGTGTCAACTGCATGTGATGATGTTCGCGTTTCCTCACTGCCCAGGGAGATTAAGTAACTTGAAGCAACCTGAATGGAAAGACGGTAACTTCGTTTTAACATAACTTTATCCTTTCCAAAATTGTATCTAACTTTGCTTTGTTGGTTTGTTTGTTGCTGTTGTTTTTTTTTTTTTTTACTTTATTTTAAAAATTAAGCGGTTTTATGCTTAATTTTAGCATATTTGAATATCTTTTGCTGAAATGATTGTTAATTGACTTGGGTGTCAATATGAAGTATTTATCAGATCCAGTAGTAAGCACAGATTGGGACAATTGAGTTTTCTCTAGGTTTCCAGGATTATTGTCATTGGTATAACCAGAATCCTTTAAGTAACATCAACATTCAAAAAGTTTTAAATCTATATTAAGACCGTATTGTTTTGGTACTGCTTGAGCACATCACAGTTGTATTTCTCTGAAATGGCTTTGTATTTGAAAGGGTTTATTTGGTTGCTTTTTGAAATTGATGTTTTTTCTCAACACCCAATCCTCTTACAACACCTGGAAAGATGAGCATAGTGCTGCTATCGTGGTTCTTCACTTTGGAGGGAGAGCAGTGGAGAGGAACTGATGTACAAACAAATGTTAAGTTCCCTAGAAGGACTCAAGCACTACAATGCTGAACCATGTGATGCTTGACATTTTAAGCATCAGGGCCTCAAAAAGGAGTTTGTAACTTAGTTGTCCACTCTCCTCAGTGCATAAGGAGTGCTGAAACCTTAAGATGGACTTTAAAAAGTCATCACGTGGAGCATGAGGCTCCTTCAAGGCTGTGGAGCAGAAAACATGGCTAGCAGAAAAATGCTTCAGACAGGTTATTTGTTAAAATCCTTACTGCTCCAGGCATAAAAAGTCAGGCTGCCTCTCTCCTGTGAGTTCATAGCACAGAACCTTCTCCTGAAAACAGGCCCAGGCCACTCCTCCTTTAAAGAGGGAGTTTGAAAGAGAAAGGCCCTACTCTTTATTCAGTAATTTAGCAAGTAGAACAGTTGTCAAGGGTATGGGGATTGAGAGGTTCCCCCTTCAGCATTTTCTGAACATCTTTTACCAGCAGAGTTACTTTACTGAGCACATTGTGTGGGTGCATTTCTCGTTAAGTGCTGGGCATCCTAAAACTGCATGGATGATTTTTTCAAACCAAGGTCTGCAGAATGCATTCAGGTCCCTCATGTATGGGAGAGAGTTCAAATCCAGCTGTTTCATTCTCTACATACTTTCTTAATCACCAGGTTGCAAGTAAGTTGGAGATGGAGATAAGTGTATTTTGACTATGTGACAAAGGGGGGAAAGTGCAGATAAATGGATAAAAGAATCTTGAAAAGAGAAAAGGATCTATGTACCCCTGGGAATTGGGGGTCCTAGGCTCCAGGCAGCTTGCCTATGTATTCCATTTTAGTTAAAATGCACCAGTTATCTAAGTTAATTCAGAAGTTAAGTTAATTCAGAAGTATAGCTAATACCACTTGCATGGTAAGGAGTGAAACACCACTGAGCAAAACTGTAGGTCTCTGTTGCAGAAGACTGAACTTGTTTTCATGATTTGCACTGAACCAAGAATATTGATGATATGTTTTCCCATGTAATTCTTTTCCCTTTCCACTTGTGGGTTTGGGGTTGTTCTGGTTTTGTTTTGGATATATTAGGCCCCTCTTTTTAGGTATAGTGTAAATATTTTAAGCTCAGATTTTCTTGCAATTACTTTACACAAATGCATGTGCACACATGTGGCTCCTTCAATATACACTGCAATAGAATGTAAATTATATAAATATATGCTGTAATATTCCTTAAATATACTATAATATTAAATAAATAAACAACCAATATGTAAGTTACACTGCAGTTTTCTCAGTTTTCAGAGAGCAAACTGTTTTGAGATACCATTGCAAGATCTAACAGTAACAATTAGGGTAAAAATTCCTGAATGATGTGATAATCCAGCCAAACAGGCTAACAAGAACACAAAGCTAATTTGTAACTGAATAACTTTATACTGAATCTCATCTCCTTTTTTAGCTGTCTGGCTTGGCATGTAACAATGCTGTTTCTGCATTACACTTGCAAAAGTAATCCTCTAGTCATTTTGCTCAACCAAATAGTGTGAATTTCTTGGAAACAGATTAGGCTTTCACTGAAAACCAGTCCAGAAAACTAGTTTGGTCATATGAAGATGTTCTAAATTTTTTTTTTCCTAAGAAACTGTAGCAGGAGCAGGCTAAAACTTGACAATGGAAAATGCCTGGTGAGGAAATACATTCCTGTATTCCAAAGCCTTCTACAATTTCACTCACTGTTCTGGAATCTCACCTCACAACATACTCCATGAGGCCTCATGAAGCCTGTAATGTGAACAAAAGAAGAATTAAATGTCCTCAGAAATGCCTGCAGTCAGTAAAATTCATATTGTGGATTAACTGAAAACAAATAAACCTGGCAGTATGGCAACTGTTACGTTAAAACTTGATGCCAGAACTGTGAAAAGAGAACAAATGTAAAATGAATGGGAGTCTGCTGCCGTGATTTACAAACCAAATTCCATGAATAAAATTCGCTACTTACAGATACCCAAATATTGACAAATACATATTGAGGATTATTTAGAAGGAAGAGTTGTTTTGGCTTTTCCCTTCCCTCACCCCCTGTCCTCCCCCTTGTCTCCTTCCTCCAGGAGGTCAGTGTCGTGCTTGGTTCATATGTGACTGAATTTCTGCTTTATGTGACTGTTACTTTGCTCTTAAGAGCTCCAGTAAAAACCATCGCCCACACCCCAGAAGGGACAACACCAAAGCTTGACCAACAGCTCTCATGATAATCAAATTCTCTTGGCCACTATAAAGAATAGCTGAAAGGAAAACATGTTTATTTGAATTACATAGTTAGAAAATATAGCAGTGGAAAAGACATTTAGGAGGAGACCTGGATGTTTCTTTTTCTTGTATGTAGCTTGGGGAAGGAGTGATCTCAATGTGCTCCTTTGGGATCTTAACCATTCTTTAAAAATGTCAAGTTCAGCTTCCCTAACTTGATTTAAATCAACTTTATATTTTTTTAATTAGTGTTCACATCTGAAAAGGAGGCCAATTTATTCATTGGACGACACCTTCTGAACAACAGATTTGATTTTGAAGCATTCACAGCAGATAACCTGGAAAGAGAATGCTATGAAGAGATGTGCAATTATGAAGAAGCACGAGAAATTTTTGAAGACCACGATAAAACGGTAGCAGCTCAAACTGAATTTAATGTACTGAGGGAGGTTACTGACTAAATCATTGTTGTACACAAGTACTGCAGCCCCTCTGACACAGCACTTAAAGATGACAAAAAGTATCTAAAACTAGATATCACAATTAGATGGGGTTTTTACTCAAGATACACTTGAATATGTACTTGAATAAAGTTTTAAAGACTTTAGATAAGGGCTCCAATTCTGCAAACAAACAGAAATGAAGCTTCAGAAGTTCCACTTGTGGATATTCCAATATGTTTTCAGACTTTTTTTTTTTTTTAAGTAACTTCTCAGCATTATTACTGATTGGCAGATCCCATCCTTGTGTTTTGGAAGAGACCAGTAAGGAGCAAATCTGCAGTTCAGCTATTGCTGAGTCTTCCTAAAGCATTATCTTCTGAATCTCTACCTATATGGGAAGAAACCTGCTATAAAAAAAATGAGAAAAAGATAAGAAACCCTTCAGCCCAATAAGGGAATGTGATGATTGTCTGAAGGCTGGCCCTTGCCACATGCAGCAAGAATCTCTTAGTGATTGTAGCTGTGCTCTGCACAAAGCTGCAGAAAGAGCAAGGAATACACTCCTCTTCTGAATGTGGAAATGTTAGTTTGCCATTGCTAACATTTTCCTAAGAAAAAGGTGCAAGTGTTAAACTGGAATCTTGATGGGGTCTTGCTGGGTAGCAAAGGTGGAAATTATAGCTAAACACATTTAATGCCTGATGGTCACGCAACATAAAAGTTTTTCTCTTAAATAAATCTCATTCTTTTTCTTAGCTTCTATGAATTCAAATACTGTTCATGCAAAAGTAGGATTCTTAAGATCTTTGCCTCTTAAATACTCTTTTGTAGGGATTTACAAAGATTAACTGTAAGCATTTTTTTGATGTCAGAATATAAGCTGACTTCTACTGTAATCAGGCAGAAATACGATGTAACACTGGACAGTTTAATACACTTTTCTCTTTCACCAACTCGCAATTTTTTCTTTGTGAAATTTCAATGCAAACTTGAATGCATAAGAAAAATATTGTGGGACAAGCAAGTACAAATCCTTCAGCAGGGGCTGCTTCTGTTTATGCCACTGGTAAATTTTGCCCAACGTACCATATCAAAGACAAAGTCAATAGGCCTGTCAGTTATAAATCTGATTCTTTTTGGTTTTTTATAGATGGATTTTTGGAAAGACTATTCAACTAAAGGCCCTAAAATAAAAATAGGTAAGTTATCTTCTTATTTTTTCTTATATTGCAGTATTTTCTGTTTGTTATAATAGTACACTCAATACACTGTGCATTCAGTCAGCAAAATCACAATTCATTTTTTTACTGAAGATCACTGTGAATTGTACAAGCATATTTCATTATCTGATGCAATAAAATGTACTCACTGAAGCATCTTAGAAGGGGATCCATTATAACTCTGTAGGTAAAAACAATATAACTTTCTTGGCCATTGCTTTATTACACAATTGGTAAACTTTGCAATAATTCTGTGACTGCTTTCCGTACTTTTATTTTGCTTGTTCCCTCCCCCATTTCTTTAACAGCAATATAACAGTCTGAATTAGGCTCAGAGTAGTCTGATGCCAGATGTTTAATGAAAAACTGGTATCTACAGGCTGATCAAGGTCAAAAGTACATGCAGTGATACTTGGAAGGCATTAGAAGATGGACATCTCAAACAGCATTTTGCAGTGTAAACTGGGTGGATGGAAAGAATACATAATGAAAATAAACAATGTTTTATCTTCAGGAGATGAGACACTACAAAAGATCAATGTCACAGGACTTCTTGTCAGTCTGGTTGCTGCTGGAGTACTGTTGGTTATAATTGCACTGGTTATCTTCTACTGCTGCAAAAGTAGATGCAAATCAAGGCAACCACCAGGGTAAGGAATTTCACTGCTTTAAAACAACAACAACAAAAACCAAAACAAAAACCAAACACACACCAAAACAAACTCTTGCTTAAGAGTGGAATTTAAAAATCACTGTGGGTTGGTCTAACTGTGTTCTCAGAGAATCTAATGGGAGTTCTCGTTTGTACTTGCCTGGAAGCCAAGTTAGGTGAGCACTAGCAGTGGTTATGCTGAAGTTAATAACACAAAAACTTAAAACAACACTTGCACACCCAAACCTTTGGCTCTGCTCTGTGTGTGTGTGTTCTTGGTTCCAAAATATTCTTACTAAAAAGATGGAATCATTTTACTAGATTGGGGCCTGCAGTGGAAAGTCTAATGTGTTGTGTTTGCCCTTCAAAATAGGATGAATGCCTTTCGTGGCATGTAGTCAACCTCAGATGTGAGATGAAGTAGTTTGGAGGAAATGCTTCTTTACCCATTCTCTATTCCTGCTTGTTCCTTTATCCTAAACTTGAAAGGAATGTAAGAGGATTCTGTGGTTCCTCTTCCTTATAAATTTCACATTACTGAGCTATTCTTACCCTGTGGTTTGGAGAGAGTATTTGGCTTCTGGTCTTTATGATCATTGAAGGCATGTTTTTTCCTGTGTTGTGGGTTTTTGGTGGGGAGTTTTTTGGGTTGGTTTGTTTTCTGTTTATTTTATGATTAAGACTTTATATTCTTTCTTCCCTTTAAAACAGAAGTTGCCACTTATTATGCTGTTCCCTTTGTTCAGGTACTTGGATTATGTAAGAAGCAGAAGACGTGGTTCATCTAACATCTTCAGAAGGCATGAAGAGTTTTCTTTAAACCCACTTCCTCTCAGAACTGATGATTCAGGACTCCCCAGTTATGAGCAAGCAGTGACTTCAGATGGACAGCACAACATGCCACCACCCCCTTACCCAGGGCCCCCAAGAGGGACACGGGTGTTCCAAAAATCCATGTCTTTTCCTGCCCCCTAATCACAAACCTCCTTCTGGCCTGAGGGGGGATTGACTGAAGCATAACATACTTTTGAAAAAGTGTGTGCTACCTTGCATATTGCAAGATGACTTACAGAAATGTGAAAGATCTTTAGGACAACGAGGAACAAGTGAAGTTCCCATTTGGGAAAAGAGGTCACCTGTTGCAAAGGCCACAGGACTATTCTTTGCACAAAGCCACTGTGCTAAGAGGAGGCAGTGCATAAAGAGCAAGGCTGGTACTGCTGCCCTCTTCCAAATGCACTTTAAACCATCCCATCAAACTACTGATGTTTCATTAAGAGTTTCACCTTTTTTCTTCAGAAGGAACAGTATTTTAATTGCTCTTATTGACACTAACCATTTTTTGCGACTTAGTACTTTAAACCACCATAAGAAGTCTACTTTGTTGTTTGACACGTTCACTTCCTTGCTGTGTGAATTTTCTATTCATTCTAATAATTGATTTGAGTGTGAAAATTATTTCATGACTTGATCTTTCAAATATATATATATAGAGAGAGAGTACTGGTTCTGGATTATACTGGTTTATTTTAGACACTGCTGGTCACATGACTTAATTTGTTGTATTTTTGTGATTATAATTTTGGATGAAAAGGAACCATTAATTACATGGCACGCCACCAATTCAGACAAAGTATACTTTTGACAAATAGTTTTGATGTTCAACAGTAAATACCAGGTAAAAGAGAATTAAGTAGAGTACTGTGGGTCAGGGGATGTTAAGCAAAGAGCTAGAGATTTGTCCCTTGATTAAAAACTACTCAGGTTTCACAGTTAATGTTTCTTTTGTAGTTTAAAAACTAAAATGTTGAAAAAGACATTTAATTTTCAAATCAAAGGCAGTTCATAAGTGTCTGTTGCACTAATGGGATGACAAAATATCATTTAAGTAGAATGAAAGATTGTATTAGATGAATAACCAGTGTCCACAGAGCAATAGTCAAGGACTTCAGGGAATTACTGATTAACTGTATCAACACAGTTTCTGTATCTGTGGTTGTAGCTACCATTAATTTTACAACTTGCTAAAATATCAACCCCCAGCATTGTATGGCTTTCAGATCTTGCTGAGCAAGTTGCTGACCAACACTTGTGTCCCTTCACCTCCCTGCCCCAGGAAACCATATCCAAGGATCTCACAGGCCACATGTTGGGCTGGTGTTTTCCTGTTTGACAGTGGCTATACAGTTACACACACATGCAATGAAGTCTTTTAAAAAGAAACAAGTCCCCCTTTTTGCCCCTCATTGGATCAATGCTGTCAGCAGCAAATCCTAAAGGCACCTAATTGGGTGCCTAAAGTGTACTTTAATAAAGGCTGGATGTTTATATGTAGCATTTCACTTAATTTGATGGTTTTTAACATGCTAGAACCTACAGTGCTGGCAGAGGATTGGTCTGAGATTTTAAAACGCTTTTGTAATTAAGAAAATGCTCCAAATCTTGGAATATAAAGAGGGTGCATTGACAATGCTCCACAATGAAAAACACACAGAACACAGCTGATATCAGTGGACATTGGTGTTCTTATTCATGAAACTTCAGCATCAGATTTGGCTTTTGACAAGTCACAAATACCTTTTACCCGAGAGAGAATTCACTTTTACCCAGCTTGTAAAGTCATTTTGAAGTTCTTGGAGGTTACTGTTCTGTAAGACTGAAATCACTGAATTGTGTGAGGTATTTTGATAACTTAATACAAGGCTATGATGAAGCTATGGAATTACAAGCTTGCAAAAACATTCTCCCATAGTTCCTTTTCATTTAGGTAACAATTTTTAAATTCGTGAATGTGCATTTTCAGCTCTAGAGCACACTTATCTCTAGATTTTTCCTGGGACTCAAAAATTACAAATCTAATGGAACTGATAGGAAGACTTCAAGGAAAGGGATTTCACAGGGCTTGCAAGAGTTCAGAGAGTCTTTAATGATACCACAAGTACCATCTGGCAAAGTCATGTTTTCAACTACAGAAATTGTGCAGAATCCAATGTAATCACTGGAAATTTCATTTTTCTGCTATTCCTACAAATCATTTGCAAATGATTCCATGCAATACAAGCAAAAATCTCGTCCTCTTAATTAATCAAAAACCTTAAGATGGTATAACTATACATTAGCTGTAGTGCTCTGGGGAGTAAACTACCATCAGTAGAGTAAAACACTCAAATTTACTCAGAGTCTGCACTTTAGGCCCTGAATATACTGAAAAAATGCAGTGACTGACATTCAAATACTGGTTGCATGTAACATGACAATTTGCAAGACACATTCTGCCCATTATAAATAAGGAGCAAAGTTTAAAATTTAGTTGAATACAGTGTAAACTTACCTCTCCTTGCAGAGGGAGAAAATGCCTTTGAACAGCAGTTGTTTGAGTTTGGTTTTCTCCTTTCATACACTGACTGCTGGCCTGAGACACTCTTACCTTGTATCTTGTCTCTTTTTAGAACTTGTGATTCAACAGGGTTAGCAGAGGGAAAAAAATCAACAAGAGGTTGCTTTTTCCCTCTACGGTGACTTGTGAATTTAGAAGTGTTGCCACACTTTCAAATTTTACCTGCAGTTTCTTTTGGAAATGGAGTTGCTCTTAGAATATATGAACCAGCAAATAACTGTCCTTAAGTGGCCTTCACAAAGGCATGTAGATGGACCAGGGGGAATGGCTTTAAACTGACAGAGGGCAGGGTTAGATTAGGTATTGGGAGGAAGTTCTTTGCTGTGAGGGTGGTGAGGCACTGGAACAGGTTGCCCAGAAAAGTTGTGGATGCCCCATCCCTGGAAGAGTCTAAGGCCAGGTTGGACAGGGCTCTGAACAACCTGGTCTGGTGGAAGCTGTCCCTGCCTATGGCAGGGGGGTTGGAACTGGATGATCTTCAAGGTCCCTTCTAACCAACACCACTCTATGATTCAACAGGGAGAGAAGGACATGGACTTTTAGAATCAAAGCAATTGAATTTGTACAGAGATGTAGACCATTAGTGTTTTGATTTTGGACTTTCTTTCAAGGGCTGTTAGGAAAGACAGTGGATTTTAAGTGAATTAACGGACATCTGCTATGACAGTTGAAAAAAGAAATATCTAAACAAAACACTGGTTAACACTGGCATGCTGTTTCTCTCAGAGTAGGTTTAAACATTTCACACTAAATGCTGTTAGCCATTGCCTTGAACAGTTTTCTAAAACTTAGACATTTTAGCATCATACAAGATTACAGCATGCAACTTTTTATAAATCAGGACAGTTGAATAATTAGAGCAAATAACTGAGAGTCAGAAAAGTGATCTCTGGCTCTGTCAACTGAAAAGCAAATCCACTGAACCTGTTTATTGCTGCAATAGGAAGGCCTGCTATTTGATTTATCAAATCCTCTGATGAATAGTATTATAAGCATTATGCATGTATAGGTTTGGGGGGGGGGGTTGTTGGGTTTTTTGTGAATTCATTAGAACAGCAAAACCAAAGTACAACATGGAAGTGAACTTCCTCACCACAGTTCATGAAAATGTGAGTCATGAAGCATTTCATTCAGGTCCTGTCAAAGTCTATGAAGCTTTTTATTGGCTTCAGCTGAACTGGGATTGCAGCAAAAAATGAGATAACTGATCATTTCAGGTAATAAAAAGTATCATGCTCTGCCAAATTATTTACCACAATGTCGTTGCCAAACCCAGTTTAGAGCATTCTACTGTTACAACGATGCCTGCTTATATTAACTAGAATGTTTGAGGCTGATCAGCCCTTAGAAGTTATATTTCAAATTTGGAAAGCATAGGAAAATACCTTATCACTCCTCAGATTACCAGCTGTGAATAAGATGCCTTAATTATCAGGCTATTATCAACACTGTTTAAAGTTTAAATGAACCATCAAGATAATAGAAAGCAAAACACCACCAACTAAACAAACTTTTCTATCCACAGTCTCACCTGCCAACAAAAGTTTTACTGCTGATATCCTCACTCTTTTCATGGGGTGTAGAGAACAAGAAGGAAATTCAAGGTTTAAAAGCCATCTTTCAAACACTTCAAGCATGCTCTTTCTGTACTGTAAATGTCTTTCAGTTAATTCCAATCAGATACAAATTTATGACTATTGTTTCCACAATCAAGGACTTGGATGTATTTTCCTCTCAAAAATCTTAAGCGGATCTTCCCAAATACCCTGCTCTTTATTCAGGTGGTAATTTTTGACTGTTTCCAGTCATTTCTGAATTGTATAGACACTTGTTAATTAATCTTATGAACATATTTCCTTCTGCTTATCTGTCAGGACCTTTTGAATGCACTTGTCACTGCTTATATTTAATTCTCACTTTGATGTTAAGTGCTGTCATTTTGTTGGGTGAGGGGCAGCAACGTTTTGAACTCTGCTAGTCTCGATACTGTTTTGTAAAACAATTTCCAAATAAATATTTATACAAGTTAATCACAGCAAAAGAGAAAATGCTAATTAAAAAAAACCCTCTGACAACCTTCTTTTTTTTTTTTTTTAAATGGAGTTGGTAACAACATGCACTCTTCTTGAAGTACTTAAAGGGGGCTTACAAGAAAGATGAGGACAAACTTGTTAGCAGGGCTGTTGTGAGAGGAGAAGCAGTAATGGTTTTAAACTAAAAGAGGGTAGATGTAGACTAGATATTAGGAAGACTTTTTTTTACCATGAGGGTGGTGAAACATTGGCACAGGTTGCCCAGAGAGGTTGTAGGTACCCCACCCCTGGAAACATTCAAGGCCAGGCTGGATGGGGCTCTGAACAACCTGGTCCTGTTGAAGATGTCCCTGCCCATGGCAGGGGTTTGGAACTAGATGACCATTACAGGTCCCTTCCAACCCAAACCATTCTACTATTCTGTGATTCTTCATGCCATATAGCATTTAATCAGCAGAGAAAAAGGGCCATGGTTTGTTTTCTTTAACATCAGCAATTTCTACTCTGGACAGAAGCTTCCTGCTCCACTTCAGCATCTGAGGTTCTGAACCATGAACTGCAGCCACTGAAGATGAAGTCTTCAAGACAAAGAAGCCAACTTAAGCAGGTGTTGTACCCTTCCATCTTCCTTTTGTCATGCCTTTGGTGAGAAGATTGAACAGCAACAGTGTGGCTGAAAAATACCACTTTGCCAGGGTTAGTGAAGTGAGCAAAATCCTCCCAGAACAGGCATGCAAAAAAGGCAGGAAGCAGAAGTTCCTCGCTTGGTAATGGTGATTTCATTCTGAAGTGGAGGTATATGTGGTGAAGTGAGAATGAACTTCTACACAGAGGCAGGAGGGGTAGATGAGGGCAACTGGACAGAGTAAATACTGGAGCACAGCAAATTACACTAAACTAAGTCACTCCTGATTTGCCCTCTGGAAAATAATAGTCAGATTTATGCTTTTTCTCCCAGCCACACAAGATGAGCTGAGCTGAGCTAGCTGGTTAAAACTCCCCACAGAATACCAGAATTTCCTCTTATATTTGAACATTCAATGAATCTTTTTAATCAGTCAACTGAACTGATACTTGATGAGATGGATGCTTCGCTCCCATTAGAAGTCTTGGGAAAACAGTTCCTTCTTTCACTCCTACTTTTTTCCACAGCACCCAGGCTAATAAAACACTGAAACAAAAGGGGCCATCAGATGCAGGCATCTTGCTGCCTACATTCTGGGAGCCTCCAGAAGCTCACGCTTAAAAGGGAGCAGCCAGACTTCAAAAAAAGGTCAGGAAAAATATTCCAATGTACCAGAAACTGGTACAGTTAAACATGAGTTTTGAAACGGCCTTGTAACAGGTTTTAAATTTCTGATGCAGTGCTACTTCATTTAGGAAATAAGAAACACCTGTGATCACTCAGGTCGTTCAAGCAGCTTCAGTTTAATTTCTCTAAAGATCAGCAACTCCTAAGTACCAAACACATAAACATCCAGTACTTATTGTTAACTAACCAGCACGGACATGATACAAAGGAAAATATCTAGTAAGAGTAGTTAAAATAAAACACCCCCTGTTAAAACTATGAGTTTGCTCAAGAGCAGAAGTTTTACTTAAGTTTTCTTTTTCCTATACGCCACTGCACATTTCTCCCACTCACCTTATACCTGGTTCTGGTGCTTACTAGATCCCTTCATAAATCATCCAGCAAAAACAGATAGCTTTCTCAAGAGTGGGTGAGCTGAGACAACACAAGTGCCAGTGGTGGCACCTTGGAAGGTGTGAAACCACACAACCAGAAGGAGGATTAAGAATGCGAAGGAGAAAAGGCCTTCCAACTCATTGCTGCAGTGAGCTTTCTACCAGCTCAGTCATCTCTAGTCATGTCAGATATACCACAATTTCATAGATCAGTTTTAGTTCAACAGAATGAATGCTGAAGATTTTGCCTCATTTGTTTGTACATATACTTAAGTTATCAAATAAATGACCAGAGTAATAGAAGTGAAGAAATGCAAAGAAAGAGAGTATTTGCTGTGAGGCTCCAAGATCGAGTGTGTTCTTAGAAAGGCAGCACTTTCTTCCCTATTTACACATTCCTTAATGCCTAGCTTTATGTTTAAAGAGGCCACGTGCCAAATTAAATGCAAAATCTAATCTGTTAAGCAACTGCAATTTTATGCTTTGGTCAGAATCACAATTACAACAACAAACAACACAGTCAGTGATTAATAACAGGCCTAACCAAGACTGATGTTATTACTGCCTATCTGATTTACTTACCCATTCCTGCTCAAGTAGTCTGGCAGCACAGACAGAGCTTCCACAAAGGTGAAGCATCCAGGATCTGTAAGGGAATGTCTGCCATCCATCAGCATCCAACTGAGACAGGCACTGCAGAAATTTCATTTTGTGCACTTTTCAGAATTTGTTAATACATCAGACCCAGCTCAGTTTTGGTCTGAACTTCTCCAAACTTCACATGGACGCGTTCAAGTTATTTGAGAGTTTTATCTTTGAAACATTAGCTTTCAAAAAAAGAATGTCCTCAGGTCTCCGAAACACTGTTTCCAAACAATTGTGAAGATTCATTCTCTCAGCACACGGCTATTTGCTAAGCTTATTTCTAGAGCCCTTGTTGACAAATGGTTAGCCACTGAAAGCTAACCACCAAGATGCTTGAGTATGTTAGCAAACTATTTATGATACTGTGATAGTTCCAAAATAGAGTACTATTATGAACTGAAATACAATCCTTTTTGCCCACTTTCAACAACCAAGCTGTAATCTCAGACTTGCACCATTAACTGCATGCTCTGCCTTTTAACCACTCTCTTCCATCAACAGCAGCTGAAGCTGCTGAGCCAGCATGTGCCTCTGACTATTCTTCCATGATTCTTTTCAGCCCACTGAAACTTTCCCTGAAGTATTTTGCTAAGAATTTTGCTGCAAAGCCCAGTTTACTGATTTAGCCGAAAGCCTCTTAAAGCAAGAAAAAAACCCAACCACATTTAGCACTTAAACACAAAGAAAGAGTCAGAACAAGACCAAAACCAGGCATCACCCATTATGGAAAGGCAAAGGACGGGAGCAATGCTCTTCGTGAAAGAAGAGGGTGTAGGGGTGTATGAGTGACATTGGGAAAACCCATGGTACCATTAGAGCTGTAACACACCATGTGGCTTCCTGCCTGGCCAGTCTTGTACATCCTGTCTTTCAGTGGTGCTGTTGACACTCCTGAAGGACCTGGACAAGCTCAAGAAGTGGCCCATGAGAACCTCATGAGGTTTAATAAGACCAAGGTGCTGCAAGGTGCTGCACCTGGGTCAGGGCAACCCCTGGCATCGATCCAGGCTGGGGGATGAAGATGGGGAGCAGCCCTGCTGAGAAGGACTTGGGGGTGCTGGTGGATGAGAGGCTGGACGTGACCTGGCCTTGGGTGCAGAAAGCCAAATGTATCCTGAGCTGCATCCAAAGCAGGGTGGGCAGCAGGTGAGGGAGGGGATTCTGCCCCTCTGCTCTGATGAGACTCCACTTGTAGTGGTACATCCAGCTCTGGGGTCCACAGCACAAGAAGGACATGGACCTGTTGAAGCAAGTCTAGAGGAGGCCACCAAGGTAGTCAGAGGGATGGAGCACTTCTCCTATGAGGAAAGACTGAGAGAATTGGGATTGTTCAGCTTGGAGAAGAGAAGGCTTTGGGGTGACCTAATCGCAGCCTGAAGGAACACTACAGGAAAGACGGAGAGGGAATTTTTATAAGGGCCTGGAGTAACAGGATAAGGGGGAATGGATTCAAACTGAAAGAAAACAGGTTTATATTAGATATTATATTATATTCTCTGCAGTGACGGTGGTGAGGCAGAGAAGACGTGGATGCTCCATTCCTGGAAGTGTTCATGGCCAGGCTGGATGGGGCTCTGACCAGTGTGGTCTAATGGAAGGTATCCCTTCTCATGGTAGGGGGATTGGAACTGGATGATCTTTAAGGTCCCTTCCAACTCAAACTATTCTATGATTCTATGATACACAACATCCAAAACATTCAATCACACTCAACTCAAACACTGGCTGAAATTTTTCTGGTAACATGAGTAATAACTATAGCACATTATGAACCAAATAATTAATTAATTAACCAGATACAGATAAATAAATCCATGTCAATCATTAACTGGAGCATTATTCTGGGCCTGGATTTGCGACTGATATATTGCTTTAATTATGATCAAACCACGGAAAACTGCCAACTCCCCACTAATTTGATCCTGCATGTCATTTGGCATACGGTCACTTTAAACATAAAACCAGACCTCAGAAAGCAATATTGCCATTCTGCATTGTGTAACATTAAATAATTTAAACAGAAAGAGGAAAATAGGAAGGTTTCCCTAAGGGGCAGTGTATATTAGCTAACACAGTTCTACAAGAGAGCTGGCTTGATTCTGTGTGGCACACAGGCAGAGGAGCCAGTCACTGTCTGCAGAGGTATATCCTCCAGCACTCCTGGACTCTAGAGATTTCTGTATTGAATATACTATTAGCATAGACAACATCTCATCATCAAAAGTAAAAGTTCCCTGCTCATCCCTGACATCTCCTTCCAGCTGCACACCACAACTGCTCGCCCTGAGCCAGCTCTCATTTCTCATTTCATGCAAAGGCAAGCTGACTCAGCTCAGCAAAATTACAGAAAAATGACCGCCGGCAAAAAAAAGCAGTAAATGTGCTTTTGCCAGTGGGGTGAATTCATTGCTCACCTTGTGGCCAGACCTCATCACCAGGAGTGAGAGGAGGGAAGGAGGGAGAGTAAAGCCTTCTTCTTTGGCTGTCAGCAAGCAGCTGAGGCAGCCCAGCCCTGCTGCCACACCACACCTGGAGGAGACAATTCCTTGGACCTTAGGCAGATGATTCCCATTAAACTGTTACCTTAAGTACTTAAATCTGTCTCCTAACCATCACATGATATTTTTGACTCTATAAAGGATTTATTTTTTCCAAGTGGAGACTGTTCATTTAGAGAAAGAAATGAGTGATGCAAAATTCAGCACAGCTCCAGGCTGGTGTGCTGCACAGACTGTTACAGTGCTTCAATTTAAGATTTTGGTCTTAAATGGAGTGAAAAATTGTATTAGCTTATATTTCAGCAAAATATATGTATTATATTAAATTCCTGACTTGAGAGAGAAGCACATACAATATCATTACTGGCTCTAGGCACTCAGTTATGAATTACAGTTCAGAAGGCATTTAAGCCCACCAAAGCTCAGTTTCTAAACAGCAAGTAACAGCTGCATTTGAAACAAAAGCATTCCTTAGTAAGACAAGCATCAAAGTATTTTCAATATTCAGAATTATTAATATGTCTAATACAACTTCTAATTACATTTTAATACATACACTTTAATCTACACATTAAAGTAACATACGTAAGAAACAGGATCTACCAAAGGAATTTTTTTATCACTGAACAGATCTTTCAGAAAAGCTGTTTGTAAGTATTCTGGATACCAGGATTCTGCAAAAGCACTTACTCTAAGCAGACCTTTTCCTTGTCTCAGAGAACAGTGTTACAAAATATCACTAGGTTACAAAAAGATAAAATGCACAAACTTCGAGGAAGATTTCCTAGACAGTGGGTGGCAACAAACAGCAGGGATCCATTTAATGAGAAAACTGGCTGGTCTCAGGACGAGTAGATTTATCTCATACACAGGAAGAACAAACCACTGGATAAACCGACTTTATCTGATGGTCATGGACACTTCTATTAAAACCATGTAAAAGAAATTAAACTTAACAGCTGTCACAATTTCTATTTCGCTCAACTTCACTATTCGATTACCAGAAAAAGGATCTACTCCAGCAATGTTCAGGGAAACATTGTGTCTGTGGCATACTGACAATGAGTTCATCTAGTGACCTAAACGAATTGTCTGTGTTTCCCTGCTTGTTGTGATTTCTCACGAAACATGATTTTACAGCCACATACACACCCCTGCCTCCCCTTTAGAGAGATCCTGTAATGAAAATACACAACATTATGGTGCTCTTTAAAGTTCACGTTGCCATTACTTGAGAGAAAAAAAAGAAATCAAACAAGACACTAGCAGTTTTAAAATTTATTAATACATCATTCCAAATTTGGGGCAAGAAACTCCACAGCAACACGCTCACTCCAGATAACCAAGTACTGCAGCATTTTGTATCACTTAGGTCCATGTATCACCCTCCTCTCAGGCCTATTTGAGGAAAACAATGCACTCTGAGTATAATAATATAATGGAGATTAGTAGAGATCCTGCAGGGAAATAAAAAACTGTGGGTCCTTCCCCGCTGGAAATGGCACTTCCAATAGTATCAGCAGCGTAAACGCTTCACCATTAGCATACAACTGGAGTAATTTTCTGTCATCAGGCCTCGTTCATATGTAAAACAGCCATCCTCCCGTTTCCCAGGGAAAGAAGGTCTCCCACCCCCCACATGCGCTGCTCCAGCTGCAAGCAATACAGGTGCTAACTTATGCAAACACGAGGAAAACTCACTCTGCTGGTTTCTGGCTTTGGTGCGCTGCTGCTTCTCCCTCCACCCTCTGCCCTGGCCTCTGGGTGACTTCTCTCGTCTCCTCAGCGCTGATGACTTTCGCACTTACCCTTCCCTTCTCATCCGAGCCTGTGTTTCTTCCTGTAGTTTTCTTTGCTGCTTCTTGAAACCAGGCATGAGAAAAGCAGAATCTCAGCTTTTCCTCCCGACACCTCTTACCTTTCTGCTTTCTCATGTAACGTTGATCACTCCACCTTTTCATTCCAGTGTTGATATTTCTTGTAACTCTTTTTTTTTTTTTTTTAGCATCTAATCTGATTGACTGTAGCCAAGTTTCTAAATGCATTTCACTACAGAATTCATTTCACTCTGTGGTTCAGCATTGCCTGGAGTGCTACAAACTGAATCTTCAAAAGGCTTACTTACTCATTTGCATACACCTTCCTGTTCTGAGCAATGCCTTCAGGTGCAGTCACCCTCTTTTCCAGACCATATTCCTTATCTTTACCTCTGAGGCACATTCCTCCTGCTCATCTCGCCCCTGGTACCTTCAGTCTGCAGGGAAAGCAAGACACAGTTCATCCACCATCCCCCTGCCCGACGCCAATGTCCCCTTTGCTCCTACCCTGTTCTATGCAGCTGGTGCCCATTTCCCTTATGCTTTGTTTTAATGAGCACACAGCAGAAGATACAGGAATATATACTGTCTGCAAACCAGGTGGCTTAGACTGCTCTAAATAAAAATAAACTGCTTTAGCCAGTCCTGGCTAAAGTAGGCCTCTAGAACCTCTCTGGCATTTCACCATTTAAAGTTAGACCGCTCTAAATAAAAGTAAAGAAAGAATAAATAGATATTCTCACTGTTCTCTTGCTAGTTGACTTTTGGAGAGGGACATTTTGCAAGGGCATGCAGTGACAGGACAAGGGGGAACGGCTTTAAACCGAAAATAGGTTTAGATATTTAAGAAGAGATTCTTAACTGCGAGGGTGATGAGGCACTGGAATAGGTTGCCCAGAGACGCTGTGGATGCCTCCATCCCTGGAAGTGTTCGAGGCCAGGTTGGAGGAGGCTTTGAGCAACCTGGTCTAGTGGAATGTGTCCCTTCCCATGGCAAGGGGGTTGGAACGGGGTGATCTTTAAGGTCCCTTCCAACCCAGACCACTCTGTAATTCCATTATACGATTCTGTCCAGGCTCCAGGCCTGCAACGACTTACTGATGGGGGGAATGCTTGAGGCTTTCGGAAAGCTCTAACATACAGACAGATAAAAGCGGAGGCGGAGGGCGCTGGGTCGGCGGGCCCCGCCGCGGGAAGGGGGAGGCGGCCAGGCGGGGGGAGCGGCGTCCCCGCCCGGTGATGGTGGCGGTGACAGGGGCCGGGGCAGGGCGGCAGGGCCGCCCCACAACCCGCCGCACAATGGGGCGGCTGCCGGGCTCCATCTTGGCGGCGGCGGCCGCCCCGGAGCCCGCGGCTGGCGGCGCTTCCCCTCCGCGGGAACAACATGGCCCCGCCCCGGCTGCTCCAACAAAGCGCCGGCGCTTCGCTTCGCTCCGCCGAGGAACCGGCCTCCCCGACACCGCCACCCCGCCCGTCCCCGCCTTCAGCCCCCCCACCCCGCCCCGGTGGTGGCTACGCCGCCCCCCCGCCACGCTCCGCTCCCGCCGCCGCCGCGCTTCCCCCTCAGGGCCGCGAGTCACAGACCTCCAGCTCCTCCTCCTCCTCCTGCTCCCGCTCCCCCCGCCGGCGCTGCTGGCGGCGGCCCCGGCGGCCCCTCCGCCGCGGCCTCCCTGCCCCCGGACACGGAGCTCCGTGCGCCCCAGTGCGCTGGCGGGGGAGGAGCGTCCCGGGAACGCGCAGCCCGACATGGGGCCGGCGGCCGCGCAGCCCCCGCCGCCGCCCGCGGCTCCGCCCGCCGCCCGCCGCTGAGCGGAGCGGAGCGCAGGGGCCGCTCGGGGCCGCGGCGCTGCCCGCCCCGCATGAGGCACCGCTCCCCCGCCGCGCCCCGCTCGGTCCCCGCCGCCGCCCTCCTGCGCGCAGGGGCCCCCCCCGCGGAGCCCCGATGATGGACAGGAACTACCCCGCGACCCCCGGCTTCGCCGAGCCCCTGGCCCGGGCGCCGCGCCGCCCGCCGCCTCCTGGGCCTACGAGCGCGGCGCCGGCAGCCTCAAGCCCAGGTGAGGAGGGTCCGCGGCGGGCAAGGCCGGGGGGCCGCGCCGGGGCCTGGCCGAGGGCGGCCTGGCGGGGCAGGGCAGGGCGAGGGGCCAGCGGGGCCCGGGGCGGCCGGGCCGGCGTGGGGCGGGCGGGAGGCCGCGTCCCGGCGGGCGGGGGGCGGCGGCGGGGGCTCCGCGCTGTGCCCCCGCTGTCCCGGCGGGGCGGGCGGTCTCCCCGCCCCGGAGGCTCGCGTCGGGCTGCGGCGCGGGTTCAAGAGTTCACGCGTCCCTGCGCGGCTGCCGGAGGGCCGCGGGCACCGGCGCTGCCCGCCCGAACAAAGCTGCCCGCGGCCGGGGCACCGCGGCGGCCGCGCCGGCATCCCCCGCGCCCGCCCCTGGCCCCGCGGAGCCCGGGGAGCCTCTACCCTCCGGGGCGTGCGGAGCCTCCTCTCAGCTAAAACTTCAGTCCCGCGGAGACTTCTGCAAAGTTCCGGGAAGTGCGGGGGGAAAAATACGGGATATCTTATTGGCTTCGGGTTGCTTTTTGATTGTGTAACTCTGCCAGCTAAAAGGAGTGTTTTCTGGGCGATGAGGTTTTTCGTTGTCGCCTGCCTTTTTCGTGTCTTGTGGCTTGATTTATCCGCAGTTCCCGTCTCGGCGACGTTTAAAGGTAAAAGAGTCTCAGGAGCTAAAAATACCCCGTCAAAATAGATGCGCTTATAGATAGATGACTTTGCATTTGGTTCTGAAAGTGGTCGGACGTGTCTGATAAGATTAATAGATAATCAAGTCAGAAGGACTGGTGCAATCATCTAGCGTGACCTCTTCATAATGCAGGCCATAGGACTTATTTTTCCCCCCAGTCTGTGTTTGAAACAAGAGTTTACGTTTTAGAAGGTGCAGTTGAAAATTTCTAGTGAGGCAAAATTCAGCACAATTCTTGGTAAAGTATACAAATGTACTGATTTGTATTTTATTTCTGATCTGAAGAGGGCTACCTCTAGTTTCTGGCCACTGAATCTTACTTACAGCCCATTGACGCTGAAAATCCCATTAAATATCATATCTTCTTGACTATGAATTCTTATGAATTTTGCTTAACTTCTTGCTTTACTTACTTTTCTTAAGAACAAGAACATAATCTTTTGAAGTTTGTTACCAGATATTTTATTTTTTTTTTTGCTACTTTAGTTATTCTCCCAGTTTTCTCTTAGATTCCCTCCAATCTATTGTCACCCTTCCTGCATTGTGGACATTGCTTTTGAGAAGCAATGAAGTCAATATTAAGTAAGAAGATCATAAGACCTCCCTGAGGTGTGAGACTCTAGTTTCCCTATTTCCCACAGAATTGCAAGGATGGGTGGTTTTTTGGACAAACCCTTGCCCCATGAAGCTGTTTAGCCAGGTTCTCTGCAGAATTGACTACCTGGCAAAGTAAGGTCTCCTATCATCCTTTCCAGTTTTTCTTCTTAATTGTTAACTGCTTTTGATCATGTCACTCACTTCCACCAAAACCAACATAGCAACATGTCCTTTCTATGTTGCTTTTGCCAGTTCTCATCATCTGTTGAGGATCATGCCCTCTATTCCAGGAGGGAGGTTTGGATTTTCCAGGTCATTTAAGAATATGTGGTGCAGAAGCAAAAGTGGATTTCTGAGGGTTCTTAGAAGAAATGCAACTGCTCGATGATTTTTTTTCTATATTAAAAAAAAAATAGCCTGGTTTTAAAACATAACCTTAATCTTTTTAATAACTGCTATATTAATGCAGTTCAAATTGCATATTTTGGGAATTCCTTAATTGAAATGTCATGGAGAAAAGTCCCAAGACAACTACTGTGCTGAAGCTCACTGGATCAATGCCTGCTACCTATACCAATCAAATTAGTATTACTGCCTCCATATATGATCTGACAATATTTATGCTATGCTTCAGGAGACAATGTCAAGAAGACCTTGCTTTAGTTCTTTAAAGTTTCATCTCAAGGCTTTGTACACAGTGATGAATGATGCATTTATAATGTGTTCACTAAAACATTAAAACTTTTTTTTATCTGTAGCAAGAAGAGGGAAAACACTATGAATCATATTTTGTGCTTCAAGTTCTCCTGAACTGGGTTCTTGGAGCTCATGTCATTTTAATAAGAAATAATTTACCCTGTTGGACTCAGTGTTAAGTAGAGTCTGGGCTTGCAGAGGTGTTTTGGTTCCTCTGTAACATTTGTCTTTGTATGGATGGAGCCAGTTGCTGGGGGATTAGGATGCAAGAGTGATTCCTGTCGCTGCCAAGGCTTGCACCAGCCTGGAAGGAAATTGTGAAGGTACAGATGTACTGTAAGGGAATATGCTGTCCATGTTCTTGACTTGTGTTACAGATCACTTCGCATTTTTCAAAATGGTGTTTCTGATTGTGGCTGACAGGTAGTCACCTGAACAGCTGAAGCTGCATTAGCCTGATGTTAAATTAAAAAATGTCTGTCATGTTCATCTGGTACTTGCTGGAAAAGAATTCAGCCTTTGGGTGATACAGATAACAATATTTCATTCAAATTTCATTTCATATTGATGCTGTTGCAGGCTGTGTCGTGGCAGGCCACGTTCCCTTTGTGTGGAGAGCCATGTTCACAGTCTCAGCTCATCACAATGATTTCTCCTCCCTACAAGCGTTGCTCCTGTCTTCCTGCGCTTCACTTCAGCCATCTGGTTTTTATCCTGCTCCTTATTTCTTGCAGGCATTGTTTTGTCTGTGCAATGGCACTATTCTTATCAACTGAAAGGAAATGTGTGGTGAAGTGTTGTAAGGACATTGCTGCCAGGCCTGCTGTGACATAACCGTTCCCATGGAACGGGAGAAGATGGTGAACTGGGGATGGAAGCTGGTGGAAATCACCTGAATCACTGTGTTAACTGAGCAGAGGTTGCTCCTGCTGAGGAGCATTTTGGGACAGTGCAGCCACACAGCCCCATAGCAGGGGGCTAAGGGGATGCTCCTGCCCTCTGCTTTCCCCTTCCCCCCCACCTCTTACACAGGCTGTCAGCATCCTCAAGGAATTTGTGATGGTTTGATGGGCACACTGCCACTCTGACCTTTTACTGTAGCTGCTAGAAAACCTTACTTCTGTGCTGAAACTGTCCTTTTGTGGCACAGCCTAAAGCTATTGAATAGCAGAGAAGGTATGTGCTTACTGGTTATTTGCTAGAGAAAAACATGGTATTCAGAAAACAGGTGAACGTGTAATAGTTTGAGAGACTCGTAATTGCTTGGAAAGAGAAATAGGAACAGGTGGTAATGGATGAGGTTTCTGGTTTAGTTTATGTCTGACTTGAGGTTTTATTCAGAGAAGGATTTTTAGGAGTGGAGGGATCTCACGGTTCTTGTTTGGTTTTTCCCATAGCTCTAGGACTCAAATCTTCTACTATATGTGATTAAAAGTCAGTCACAATTATTTCGTTGGTGTTGTAAATTTTGTGGTGACTGCCATGGTCTTTGTTTCTTTATGCCCAGTAGTCTTCTGTCCATTTCTGCCCTACCCAAACACATGGGGGTTTATATGGTTTAATTCAAGATGGTTCTTTGCAATAGATAACACTGGCATTTGGTTAGTGTGGTCTATGTTCATAACAGCCAATCTAAGATAATGAGTTAGTTACAGTGAGAGTTCATATGCAAAGTTACATAGGTAGGGGACCAATGCTTTTGTTATAAATGGTTATGATGGGTTTTTTAACTCAGTTTTGCATAGCTGTCAAACTAATGCTTATTGTAACAGCTGTATGATAATTGTGATTTTAGTCAAGGCTCAATTTTAAATTCTAATGGATTTTTGCACAGCTATAGAAACTCTGAAAGTGCAGACAGCGTGTTTTAGAAAAGAGCAGAACGTTTTCTTTCATCAAATGAAATTGTTCTGAGAGGTGAAACCGATGTTTGTCGTTAAACACATATCCTGCAATAAGTTCCCTATGGCGTAGTATTTTAAATGTTGAAAAGAAAGCTGGTAATCTGGGAATATACTTAGAACATTTGCTGTTAAAAGGCACAGGAAGATTAAATAAACATATAGAAAGGTAGGTCAGTTTCAAATCTTACCAAACTTTCTGTCATAGTTTATATCTAAAACATTTATAAACATTTATACATGCAAAATAAACACCAGGAATCTATGGTGTAGCACAGATACCTTACAGGGACTTGCCAGCTTTTCTTGGTCTCCTTTTCTCTTTCTTTTTTTTTCATTTGTTTTAACCTGCATACAGCACACACAGATCACAGCTGTGAGAAGGTCAAAGACTGAACAGAGGCTGAATGCTTTCTTGCTCTATGTCCCATCGCTTTTCCCAGGTGCAGATGTGTGGTCATCTTGCAAAATCGTTGCTAGAGTTTCTAAATGAGCCAGACAGGCTTGTTTGGAATTACCTGCTGCTCGCTTTATTTCGTTTAATGCCAGCTTCACGTGAAACATTTCAAGCCGTGTCTGTCACTCTGCCGCAGTGAGCGGTGGTGGCACAGAACAGTGTGCAGAAGGAACGAGCTGAAACTTAGTCTGAGGGTGCAGTTACATGAGATGGCTGAACTGGCTGCTCAGCCTCACTGCTGCTGAAAGGGGCTCCCTTCCTCCTCCCCTGTGTTGGCTCTGGTGTTTTGTGCAACTGCACGGGGAGCTGGTCTCGTTTGTTAATCCATGAGGAAACTGTCCTGGCTGAAATGGTGAACGGCTTGAGCTGGAGAGCTGCGCTGCTGTACCTGTGCTGTCCGACTGGGATCCAGAGGTGGCACCAGGGAACGAGCAGGGAGCAGAGCTGGAAGGAGTGAGCTGTGTGTCCTTGGCAGAGATTCTTCCCGGCAGTCTTGGACACGTTTTGGATGGGCTCAGTCTTGCCACGTCACTGTCTTTAATGAACATCCCACCCAAATTGTACCACCTGCTTCCCTGCCAGGAGCACTCGGTAGGTGTCTGTCTTAGCTGAGTGCTTGACCTCTCTTGAGATCACCTGGAATGATATTTTGGATGTGAGCCCTTTCCCACAGAGGCAACAACTTCAACACAGGTTACTGAATACCTTGTTCTGAAAGAAAGGGGGGGTTGTATTCTTCCACCTATGCAAAAAGCGTTTCAGTCCCATAGACATATTTTACCTTTCGTCCTGTTAACTTTAACTGTAGCTGTTTACCTTATACCCCTTTGTTTCTTCTGTGCTTTTGCCCACCTTTTATTTTTACTTGGAGATGCTGTTGATTCTGGCATAATGCTGTCATAGGAAAGAGGTTGTTTTTAGAAAAATCTTTGTTCCTGTCAGGAAAAAAGCACCTAAGACTGAACTACATTGATTCTAAACAGTACTAGAGCTCTTATAGAGTGGGTGTATTTGCTTGGGTATTTTTGTTGTATTTTGTCAAAGCATTCACAAATTTGCATGTTAAAAAGTTACTTTGTGTGGTGAGTGCCTATTCCATACATGAAATAAACAAAGGAAAAACCCAAAACCCAGTTAAAAGGCAGCATATTAATAGTCTCACTTCAAACCTTCCTTAGCAACCTAAAGGGTGACAAAAATATCTTTGAGCAGCATGCAGAGTTCAGCCTTTCCAGCAGGGCATTTTTTGCTGTCCCATGCAAGTGACAGGGAAAGGAAAATTCTTAGAATTTTTAAGCAAAGAGAAATGTCCTCAGAGAGGATGGAGCACTTGGTTATTAAATACTAGATCTACTTGTCTCACTGGGCGGATTTCATAGTTTTTGGGCTTACTTCTGCTATTGTCTCACCTCTTGTCACATTCCTTCTTTTGTTTCATTGCTCTGGACAGACACTTGCATCCTCAGAACCTTTCTGACTATGGGCTGCAGCAGGGAGCTCTTATTCCTGTATCTCTGCATGCTTGGAAGTTTCTTACTCCGAAACAATTCAACAGGAACATACATATGTTTAGACAAGCTTTTATTTGCCCATGTTGCTTTTCTTCTTTTTCATCTTCCCTCTACATGCCTACCTGTGTTGCTTGCTTAGGACTTGTAGAAGTGCAACCAATTAGACTCAGCAGGAAGAAGGCACCCTTAGGCATCCTTATCTTACAGTAATAGTGTTTACATAGGAGGATACAAAGGAACATTTATTCCTTAATAACCCTGTAGGAATGATACTCGGGGCTGTCATCCATCTAGATTTCCTTGGAGATAGCCCTCTTTGTGTGAGAAGAGGTGGAGGGCTCTAGCTCTTCATCTAGCGTTTCCAGATGTCTGGCAACCTCTGGAATTCCAGAACCTGCCAGACAAAGGGCCGCAGCTCCCGTGTGGTGTGTGTGCAGCTGGGAGGGTGTTCTGTGGTGACACTGAATGTACCAGTGTGTGCTGCACGTTCCGTGGTGCTCTTCTTTCTGACCAGGAAATCCCTCTCAGAAAGATGGCAGCTCGGTGCTTCACACCACATCCTGTTTACTTTCTCTCGTCTTCGTGTCAAAAATTCCAGTGCTAGACAGTAAATAATCCTTCAATCCCTCTGTTCCTCCCATTTCATTATTCTCTGCCGAGTCTGCCAAGAATAGGATTTCTAATAAGTTTTTCTTGAATGTGAACATTTGCTCATTTGCTGTGCAAAGAGTTTTTGTAGACAGCCAACTTCTTCAGACTCCCAGCACAGCCATGTGTTAACTACCTTCAGTTGCTGGCACTGGTGACCTGGATGTTACTGATACTCCAGCACCACTGGAAAGAGATGGGATTTTCATCTTTTCCCCTCCAAAAAACCTCCATTTTGTTAATTTTTTTTAAGGGAATACAGATTTTTCACCAATTAAAGGATATTTTTTTAGTGCGTGCGTGTGTATATACTGTTTTGATCTCAACACTTGCTTTTGTTTAGATAGCTGCATGATCATCAGGAAATCTTAAATCAATATCTGAGGCATATTCAAGGAATTTGATTCATATAATGGAGTTTTTCCCATCTCAAAATAAATACCATGTAGCTGTAACTGTTTTTCTACAGTTTTGAACAGTGTAGTTTTTTTAGTTGTCAGAAGCAGCCGTGTTCACATGGTATTTTCAGCTAAATAGTGACTGGTGACAACGTGGCAGCCAAGATCCTCTTTGCAAGGTTAGAAATGTAAATTTAAACCTGTTTTGGGATGAAGAGGTGTAAGAGCTAAATTCAAGGGCTGTGCTAATTTTCCTCACGAAATTAGATAATAACACCCTGTGATGTTTCCTTTAATGTAAAGGACTCTTTGCAGCATTTTATGATGAACTGTGTTGTTAATGTGTTGGATCTTTCCTGGGCACACCTCCTAAATTGGGGTAGGAGTGGTGTTAGTCATAGGGGTGCCTCGTTTTTGAATCTGAAGGAGCTCATGTGAGCTGCTTGGCCCTTGTAGTGTGTTGTGGGGTGGGGAAGACCCTGTAGATATCTAGATAGATGTTCTGGGAGGCTTAGGGCACATTTAATGGCCCTGAGTTTTTGGCTGTGTGGATGATCAAGGACAGCAAGGTTTGTGGTCTCAGGTGTGGGCAGTGAGTAGATGCCTCTATTTTGTTCCAGTTCTGTGGCCCCTGATCTTCACGTGGCCCAATATATTGGGTACCGAGCTCTTAGAAAATTTAACTTCACCAAACCTTGAAAAACTGACTCTTATTTCAGTACTGAGTGTTTGAGACTCGATGGGGAGGGCTGTGAATCTGGGTGGGTTAGTAGCTGTGCCTTAGTTTCCCTAGATTAAAGGAGAAGATATTTCGTGGATTATCTCCCTGTAAACTGCTTGGGGATGTGGTCATGAAAAGATGTGCTGCCAAAGGTGACTCTGTGGCTATATAGCACATATTTGCACTCCTTACCTCTTTAGTGGTGAAAATCTCAACTTCAGCACCGTTTTTTCCCATATAACTGGAAAATAAAGGGTTTATTAAGGAATGGGATGTCAAGTATTCCAATAGTAGCCTAAAGGTAAGACTCAAGCTTGCCACAAAATACGGTGCTGTAATAGCTGTGGGAGGATGAGGGTTGAGAAGCATTTCAATAGCTGAAATGAATTGTATTTTTAATAAGACACTGCTGTGGCCAGGCCACATCTTGAGATAATGCTCTGATGATTTTTATATTTTGAAATAAAATTTTGTTATTAAAAGTAATGAAATCTTTTTGTGTGTATCTCAGCCAACGGTAATAGAGGATTATGCTGTGTGCTCAGCCATTAATACTGGAATGATCTAGAGAAGAGTTTTGAACATCTCCCAAGTATGCTTTTGACAGCAGAATAGCATCACATATTGCAGAAAAAGTGTTAGATTTCCATTACTGTCTGTTACAAAAGTCTTTTGAAATTGTGAGTTAAAGGTCTAGGAGTGAAGTTTTGCTAATTTAAAAAATCACAGCTATTCTCTCTGTGCTGGGTAAAGAAAAAGTTCTTTCATGGAGGAAAGGTAAGAGAAGAGGGTAAATAAATGTAGTGACAAAATAATCCAGTGTCTTAAAAGCCCAGAAAATAAGATTGCAGAGCTTTCTGTGGTGTGAGCTACTCAGACCATAATGGATACTTTTTTTTTTTGCAGGGAGTGGTAGAGTAGAAACTGTCAGGGAAGATGTAAAAATCCCCAAAACATTGCTTGACAAACAAATGCCTTAAAATTATTTCTGACACTGCTTTATAATATTGGTTGGGAGGATATGTGGACCTATCAGTGTCTGTTTGCATGTGGAGAGTGATGATACTGAGTTAAAAAGTATATCAAAGTTAAGTTCCAATATGCAGAGCAGAATCACTGAAAGCTCCTCTCTAGACCTTGAAATCTTAAAAAGTGCATCAGGAGCTCAAAACTGGCATTGTTGTAGGATAGTTTAGTTTCAGTTAGTTTTTATAAGCTGCAAAATTTCTGATAGAAAATTGCTTTGGTTCTGTTTCAAAGATTTTTTTTTTTGTCAAAGCCAAGAGAAGTGGTTGAAGTATTTGCCAATTCTGATTTTAAAAAAAAAAAGAAAAAGGAGAGAAAAAGATGATTTTGTTAAATGTCCTGCATTTCAGCCATAGATGACCTCATCAAAAAGCTGATTTAGAGTATATACCTTAAAAAATAAGAACATTAGGTAGTTTGTCCAGTCCCTCCATAGTAACTGAAGTTGAAGTCTCTAAATAGCTCAGTTCTATCTGAATATTGCTTTTCACATACATGGTTTCAAGACAGAGTTTAACTGATTTTTTTTGAAAACAGAATTATATTGTCTTTGTTATTAAGAACTCCACAGGTTACTTAATCAGACAAGCCAGCACTTGCACTGAGGCATTGAAGTACCAGTAAGAATATTTCGACTTTCCTGAAGCAGTTTTGGGCTTTTCATTTTTAAAAGGCTCAAGCAGAGGGAGTTGAGACACATTAATGTGGGGATAAAAGGGAGATGGACCTTTTTAGCAATAAAATCTCTTTTTTCCTTTGAAATGTGACATGTATTCAGGTGAAGAATCACAGGAACAGCGTGAACTTTTGCTCACTCAGGCAGTTCCCTGCATGTAATTTTCTACCTCAAAATCGATTTCTTAGAAGCTCCTTATCTTCACTCCTAGAAAGCAAGGAAGTAATGAGTGTTTCCTCTCAAAAGTAGCTCCAGGCAACCTTCAGTCCACACTGTGTCGGTCTCAGCCCTGCTCTTGGTGGCTCTGCATTTGAATTGAAGTGGGAAATTATCATTATAGCTTCATCTTTAATGAAAGAGTGAAGGGTGATTGCCTTTGGTAGGTTATAATGTGATATATTCTACACGAGATAGGTAGTGGGTAATTGCATTAAAGGGGAAGAATGTGGCACAACCAACAGACAGTTGAGATTGTTGATAAAATGCTCCTCTTGTGTGTTTTACTGAGATACCTCAGTACCAGATTCTATATTTTCCATCTTTTCAAGAGTCACGTATCTTGAAAAATAACATTATTAGATAGTTAATAATACATATTGACATCTCTTTATTTCTTGTTATAATTCCAAAACAGGCTAGGCAAATACTGAAGTTGTGTTGGTGTTCTTAAAAGAGTGCCATATGTACCTTTTAAGATGTATCAATTTTAGAGATGCTTCTAATTTCTCAGATGTGGACTTCTATTTTTCGAGTAGCAAATTAGTTTTTTCTTTTGTCTCTTGGACACCATAACTGTTCTAGACTGTTAAATATTCTTTGTGTAAATGGAAGTGGAATCTTCAAACGTTAAGGTTTGTTTTGTCTTGTGTAATCTAATGTGAGGATCAGGGAAATTAGATGCAGAGAGTAGGCTGGTTTCCTATTTTTCCTAAGCCTGCCAACATTTTCAAGCTTCAAATAAAATTTGTTCTTGCAGTGTCTTCCCCCTCCCCTCCAGTATGTGTCTGGGAAACAGAGGTGAAAAATCACATCTTGTATACATTTAAAAAAATACTTTGCACTGAAGCGAGTCTCTGGGCTGAGGAGTTTGTTTTCCATTCTTTTCCTTTGGTATTTCTGAAGCATTTTCTACTGTCTTTAAGGGCTCACTTTTCAACTTCCAGAAGTGTGTTGGTCAGGAGTGATTTGGTGTTACTAACAGTATTGAATTTAATTAGCTTAGCAACTTTCTTCCTGGGCAACTCCCTCTGTCCTTTATGTTGCTGCTTCTTAGAGTTGTGGCTTTTTTTTTTTTTTTAATACAAGAATAAACCCATTTTTGAATTCAAGTTATCTACCTGTAGCTTTGCTTTTAAATTTTAATTTTATTCTGAGCTGCAGATGAACCCCAGATGCTGAATTACATTCTAGTTTGATGTAGCAAACTGTGAACTCTTGCTGGTACAATGGGCAGCTGAAAGGCCATTTACCCCCCATTTAATCTGTATTAAATTCAAAGAATGTTTCTGAGTAATACTCTTCCATTCTTTCTCCACGAGATGACTGAATAATGGCAAATTAATAAAGGTAGGTATTTAAGCAAAATAATAAATGCTGTATATAAAATAATTCTAACTACAAACCTGCCAACAGGTAATAGAAGCCAGAACTGCATTTTACATGTTTAAAATCAAATATAGTGGACAGAAAGAGATGTAGGCTGCGTATCAGTTTCTATATCTCTTATTGGAAATGGTGTTTTTAATATCCAGAAGTACATTTGTCGTTTTTATGGCTTTGCTTTTGGTCTCTGACTGGAACTTGCTATTGCACAGCGAAGTAGCTGGTTGGAGAGAGACTCCTTTCCAGGTGTCTGAGCTTTGGGATAGAGAGGGAAATTCGAGTAATGTTTCCCCTATTTCACATATATGTCTCAAGTAAGATAAAATGGAGGGTGTGAGTTTTAAGATACTTCCCTGCCAACTCTCACTGCTCTATTTAATCTCCTTTTTGGTGATTTAATTAGAAGGGGGCTGTACAGAGAGCCGTCATCTCACAGGAGCTCTTGTCTTCAGTAAGGCAGAACAGGCAGCCAAAAAATGACATCAAGTTCCCTGGTCTACCTCAAATCTGATCACTTGTGTGCATGCTGGGTTGTTGCCTTTTTGTTTTCTTGGGCTTAGTTGTTCTGGTCTCAGACTTGTCAGCCTGAGTGGGAGCCCAGTGTTGGGGCACCGAGTTCCCTTCTCAGGTGGCAGGAGCAGCTCTGGGATCTCCCGGAGTCCGGAATCTCCTGTGCAACTGCTTGTCTTGTAGGTGTCCACTTGGAGCACAGCTTGGCATTTGAACACTTTGAAAGTGCTCTGTGATTTAATGTGGAGTTTTCTTTAGCAGTTTTCCTTTATATGAGAGGCAGGAGCTACAAGTGCCTAAGAACAAGGTATTGCACCCGAAAGTATCCTTTGCTCCTGAAGAGTTCTGGTCTGGCGTTATAAGTTTCCCTAGAACTGGAATCATTGCTGTTGTTAAACTTAAAATAACCCCACCAAACCAAACAAAAAAAAAAAGAAAAAGAAAAACCCAAACCCACAAAAACAAAATAACAATCAAAACCCTTAAAAACCGTGAAGCAGTAATGAAGAATTATCTAGAAAATAAAATAGATAGATGAAAATGCCCCATTTCCTTGTAATGATACTTCTTGTATTGACTATTAAGTGAACTAAGATACTTGGTTTTAAGTGGTTTTGTTTCTGTGTTTCTCCTAGGAGAGCGAGGTTATTTGAAGGAAGTGAAAGAAATAAAAAATACTTGTATGTCTAGTGTTTATTGCAGCTAAATTTTGTTTCCATGTAAAAATGATACTTCCATTCTGAGTTTGAAATTGAGAAATGCACCCATCACTTGTGTAAAGTGCAAACCTGATAATTGTCTTGGCAGGTGGTGAGTGCAATGTAAGCCAATAACCTTTTGCAGATGGGAACCTGAATTCATATGAAATTATTAAGATTGAAGAATGCTTTGAAAATAAATTACTGTAAGAATAGCAGTACAAACAGATGTATGAAGAGTGGATTCTGGGATGACTTAATCTGGGCTAACAAAAAGGAGTTGTAAATCAAGGTTGAGGTATTTTAGTAACAACGAAATGCAAAGACTACACATTTTTTTCCCTCAAGTTTACTGCAGAGGTAGCAGTCTTCTATTAGCCCAGCTAATGCAGCTGAAAAAACCAGATTAATACTTGAGTCATTTCACTTTCATTGTCATAAGTTGTTTGTTTTTGGTTTTGATTGCATCATTACAGCAATGACAAATAATGATGATTCTTTATGGGACAGCTCTAAAAGGACACTTAAATATTCCACTAAAATTGAATGGATCTTCTCGGTGAAAAATACTTTGCAGGGAACTGTTTTCTAAATTTGTATGTGGAATTGGTGTTATTTTCTAGCACTAATCACTCCATTGTGCAGTTAACTATGACAGTAAAAGTGGGAATCAGTGTGATAATCAGTGATAAGGGCCAAGTGTTTTTGGAACACTGTGTAGCAAATAGTGATAACAAACAAAGTACTGAGTAATGGGAATGTCTCTTCAGTAACTGATCTGAAATTTCAGTACAAACGAGGACTTCTGGCAAACTTTGAAACAAGAGTACAAAGGGCTGGATAGCCACAAGGTTATTTATCATGGTGAATGTATTTTTGATATTCAAATTACATGCTGTATAAATTGGTCTGTTTAAAAGATAAATTTTATAAAAAGAAACCCTAAGGCAGTAATCTTTCAGATTGCCGTGCTTGTTTAGGATAAGCTTATGTAAACTGCAGGCATATATGCAAGGCTTTTTGAGATAAGAATCTACATTCCAGCAACCAGTAATTATACAATAAACAATTAACTGCTCAAATAAATACAAAGTTTTTATTGAAAGACAGATTCATTTTTGAGGTTGCGGTTGCATTAACTGTGGAGTTTGCATTAAAAAAAACAACCAACCATCACATACTTTTGAGTGTTCTCAAAATGCTCATCAGAACTGGAATGTTGAGGTTCTGGTAATTAACAATGTTTCTGGGCTCCTAAATTTAGAGGTTATTTTGTATCCCAGTGTTAATTTCGGAGTCTTTTTCTTGTTACAAAGTCTTTGTCCAAGTTTCTTTTACAAGTTACTTTTATCATTCCGAGCATTCTGCCTCTGGTCTACAGGTTTGTGTGTGTTGGGCCGTCTAGTAGCCTTTGTGTGTGCTGTACCTGCCCTTTACAACGAAGGTGTTTATTGTAGAGGAGTGAAGAGGGCAAAATTAATCACAATCTTCACCAAACAACCAGAATAAGTAAAAGATTCAAATCAAAAAAACCCTAAACAACAAAACACACATACACACAACCCCCCCAAATAAACAAATTAAAAAAAAAAACAGCCGAAGAAACCCCCCTCACCAAATCAATTTTTCAGTTTCCCTGATTTTCAGTGATTAATCCACCTTTTTCCTCATGAGCTTCTGCTGTTACAAGGTGAGAGGAGGGATGATGCAATATTCCTTGATATAATCTGTGTTGGGTTTTTTGGGATGTCGCCTCATCTGAAAGGATTTTTGCCTCAAAGTCTAGGTCTGGTTGCCTGGTACCCCCCTGCAATGCCAAATGTGCCCCTCAGCCTGAAAATACCCCAGTGGGAAAAGGAAGGTGTCCTGATGTATGAGTGATATGTGGAGTAGGACATCAGAGTTTGCCTTTAAAATGTCTGAAAGAGAAGTTGGCACCACGTGCTTTTATGTAGGCAAATGCTTTAAGAGGACTTGAAAGAAAAACTAAGTAAAACCTATTTGTGTTGTACAGGGGAAGGTTTTGCAAGATCAGCATTTCTTTTGGTGAAGGTAATTCTTGTTAACATTGTGTGTGCTGCCATGGTTCAGTTTAGAAACTTATTTTCTCATGTAGTGCATTTTTATTTATTAAAAAAAAAAAAACCTGAAGAAAACTTCACATCTCCTAAGTTTTATGTTGTTTCTTTTTCCTAGCTATGCAAGTTTTCTCAAAAACCCCCAAACCACCTTAACTTTAGATCTTTTTCCTTGTGAAAATACTTGCACTTAAATTGGCTTTATTACACGCATAATGTTTTATATGCAGAACACCCCTGCGATTTTTTTCTTGTCTGGAAATAATGAAAACTTTTTAATGCCGTAAATAAAAGAAATAACCTACGGTGTCATGCAGCAATGATGCAAATCGTTAGATTGCAGTCAGCATATCACAGAAACCAGTTGCTGATGCCCAGTGTTGAGCTGCACAAAGATCTGTCCTCCACAGCACAAGCACGTGGATGTGCTGACTCTGAATTTGGGGCTTGGCAGTTCTCTAAGTCGCAGCGATTGCTGCGAAAGGTGTTAAAAGTGCTAGACAATGAGTGCCGCCGAGAAAAGCAGGGGCTGAGGTTCTTTGTTTTTCCAAAGGATTTTTGGTTCGTTCTTTAGGCCTGTGCTTTAGCCTGGCACGTTGACTGCAGAGCGTTGCCGAAGTGGAAAATGCATCCCCTGCCTGTGCATCTCAAGGCAGGGAAGTCCTGCTCAGACAGGCTCTTGCTAGTTCAGAACGTGTGGAGGTCGCAGTGCTCTTGGAGGCTCATCTGCCTCCTCTTGTCATCTTAATGAAAACGGAGCAAATCCAGCAGTGTTGCCAATTTTTGTATTATTTGGTGTCTTCTATAAAAAGTTTCCCATGATGTCACGATTCCTGGCATCAAGTGTGCAGTTTTTCCCTGATGCAGAGTGACTGCCCCCTCATCCCAGGGGATGAAAGAGGATAAGGGAAGTCTCCCTTACAGCAGGCAGCAGGGAGGGCTGTGGGTTTCGTCGTTTGGGTTATTTTGGCATTTGTTTACAGTTGAATTTTGAACTTAAAGCGATCTCACATGTGCCCTGGAGTAAGTAGCAACTACCTATAAACTCAACATCCAGAAAACAAGAAGAGAGGAAGATAAATGGTAACTTGGTCATGCTGGCCTTCATCTTTTCCCATTTGACAGGTGCTATACAGACCTGAGTCTCTGGAAGCTTGAAAGGGGTTTGCTTTGCATCTCCCTCTCTTTTCTACTTTCTAAGTTGGAAATCATTAGGATTTTTGGGAAGTCCCTAATCTTACTCAGTGTTAAAATTGCATTTATCTATTTTCTGCATTGTTGCTTTTGCACGGACCCTGACACTGTATGTTTTCAGTTTGCTTCCATTAAGCCTGATTGAAACATCACGTTAATTTAGATGACTCATTTAAAAATGTTAAATAAAAGCTGTGAATCATTAACTTACATTTAATGCTAAGAGGGCTGAGGATGGATTTGTCACTTTGTAGTGCTTTCACTGTCAACTTTGTTAAATTGTCACAAAAGTACCAAAGTCTTTAAAAGACTGTTGCTCCCACAGCTTCCTAGTCATTCCAGACTTTGAATTAAATGAGGTCCTGTAAGTTTTAATGGAGTTAGAAGTGGAAGTGCTAGACTGGGCTTGTATTTGTAGTCATCTCCTTTGCAGACTTTATATCAGTAAATCATTACAAAAGGTGGCCAGCCAGTGTTTCTTACAGTTGAACTAGGAAGACCTGTGTCTTTCTGACCTAGTCCATTATAAACTTTTCCATGGTCAGCTTTGCTTTCTCTAAGGTTGGTTGTTTTTTTTTCTCCTCTCCCCAGGTTTCATCATACTTTTTTATCTGCTTAACATTTTTAGTGATATCGTGGCACAACTACCTCTCTCCTTTATTTCTGCAACCTTTTGGCTTGCGATTGGAATTTCATAATTGCTCTTTGTTTCTGTAGCTGTGTATTTTTGTTAATAATGTTTCATTTCTCCCTTAGCTTAAGCTATGGAGGAGGACATTCATCACATTCAGAAACAGACCTTCACAGACAGACATACACAGCTTCTCATCAGCTTCCTGGATACTCTGCTGCACAACATCCTACTGGTAACTCTCCATGTCATGAGAATACTGCTTAAATAGCTACAGAGAAAAAAAAAAAAAACCAACTCTTAAGTAATTTAAATTCAAGTTGATGGATTTTATAATCAGAGGGAGTTTGTCCTGCAGGTGGTAGCAAGTGGTATTAGAAAACGTGACTTTGTGGCAAAAAGTTAACAGTTGTTAGCTTTTATCAAAACCTCATAAGTAATAAGGAAAATATAAGAGGGAGGGTAGGCTTAGTAACTTGTTGGCTTTTGAAGAAACTGCATTTGTTCTTTAAAATGCAGCTTTTCAGGATTGGACCTATGCATGAGGGCCAAACATTAGACATGCCTCAAAGCCAGCAGCAGCAATCCTGCCAGTTCTAGACCAGAGCAAGCAGCAAACCTGATGCGAGTTGGAACTTGCTACTGCTGGTGCTTCCATGTGCAAACTGAGACAGTGCTGGGAGAACATTACAATTTATTTTAAATGTGTCAGTAGGGTAGGCTGTGTTACATCTGCATCAGGATCTCTCTTTGATCCTGAACCTGATGATACCCTGTTTCCATGACAGGAGAAGACCTTTCACACTCGCTTTGCAACCCGGTTTTAAAGAAAAATGTTTGAGGTCATGTGCTGGCTGGAGTCTGGAGTCCCTTGGCCAGGTCCTCGATCAGGACAAGGGAGGGTCAGAACTGCAGTCTGGACATAATCTCAGTTGCTCACAGCTCTGGATCTCTCCAGTGCTTTCCATTGAACCCCCTGCTATTGAAAGGTCTGAGCAGTGGGAAACACATAATGGTGTTTGTGGAATGCAACCAAAACTCCTTTTCATGTGCCCAGTCCTACAGAGATGTCCAAACTGCTACAACCTGCCCAAAGGGCACAAAGGATGATACAGAGAAGCTGAACCCATTTCAGGAGGAATTCTGAATGTGAAAATAGAACAGTGAATCTTCAGATGAAGGGAGAATTTTATGGGTGTACCTAAATACTGTTTTAAGCATGATATTTGACATACATTTAATAGCTCCAATTTACAATTGTAGCAGTGTATAAGAGTTAAAGCCAGAAAAATCAATGTACTTTAGTAACAATGCTAATGTTTCATAACGTATTTCCTTTTTTTGTGAATTATGAATGCATATCCTTTTTATTTGATTGAGCTTTTTGGAATTTCATCTGAATTGTCTGTTTTGTTTCATTTGCCTCCACCATCATCCAGGTCTTTCAGGAATATTTGATACCAGTATGCACAGTGCTGGAAGTAACACTAAGGAAACTTCTTCAGTTATGAATTTTCTCTCTGCTATCGAGTCTCGTACTGCTCAAGCAGTCTCTTCAGGATCTACCCTTTTACCACAATTCAGGGCTCCTTCCTGGCAGACAGGTGAAAATTTCCTCTTGAAATAAAACTTTGTCATGATTATATTGAATGTTTGGGAGAATTTGAAACAAAAATTCTCTGACTGACTGAAAAGGCTGCATGTTTTCTACCCCTTTTACACCTCGATATTTAAGAATACCAAAATCAGTGAAATTATATTAGCAGAAGAATTATATGAGCAGAAGTTCTGATTGTTTAGAAGGAGTTTAGATACATAGGATGTCTAAAGAGTCAAATTTATTCTCCCAACTTTGTTTGGGATTAGTCTCAGTATCATCATAAGCATGTTCAGGTACACTACCTGTACATCCTAGCTGATCTTTCATTCTCAAGCTCTGTTCCCTATGCCAGTTCTTCTGTGATATTACTACTAAAAGCCTGTTGGGTAACTTTGGCCCCTTTGTACACAGAAGTAATGGGCAAGGTGTTCTCAAGAAGGTCTGAGACGCATGTCACACAGCAATAAGTGATCTAATCTGCAGCTAAACAAACGTACCATCTCTTCTGGCAGACTGACTGCCTTCTATAAACCTCCCCCATCTGTCAGGCCTTCTGTGCAGAGCAGGAAACTGCATATTTGGAGCTCACTATAGGCAGTCACACCAAGATAAGTGTTGCAACTGCATCTATGGGTTGCTTCAAGTTATGGTTAATCTTGTGGAGCGATTGTGCAGCTGTGCAGTGAATCAGGTCTATTCACTGCTGACAGAAAATGTTTGAGTGGTTTTTTTTTTTTTTTTTCCTTTGGTGGGATGGTTTTCCTCTGTATCAGCAAGCTGATCCGTGTCTCAGTGCAGCTGTATGATTGTTCTGATCTGGGGAGGAGGCACAAGGTAGGAAGAGTGGAACAGTCCTTTTTGTTGACAGTTTGCACTCGTTCTGTTAAGTGTAACGTGCAGCTGCATTCTGTGAAGAGCTACTCAGAAAAGCTGAGGATAGAGAATGTGGCTTTTTACTCACCAGTGACAAAAGCAGAAACGTGGCAGCACAGACGAAGACGCTCACTGTTAATCTGCCAAAAATCTTACTATAAATCAGTGGTGTTTAGAGTTGTGATGACCCATCCTCACACCAGAATGTCAGCTGGGAAGAAACCTTTTTCTCTCTTCGTCCTAGCATTTTCTCCATTGCAGCTGCCTAGCAGTGAATTGTGAAGAATGGGGACACATGCTGTGGGTCGGGTTTGATATTGGTACCAGTGATTGAGAGACTTCTCAGTACTCATTACTAAGAACTTATCAGTAAGCCCATTTTTCAATATTACCTGAGCTTTCTGTTGTCTTTTTAATACTTTTGCTGCTTTTCTGTAACCCTCGATCCCCCCATATGTCTTCTGAGAGCTTTGTCTTGTACAGACTTTTTTTTGATGAAGGAAAACAAGAGCTCTTTGCTCTTCAAGGTGACCTTTCTTTGGAAAGGTTTCTTACTTCGGGGGTTTTCTCCAAACCCTTCGACTGTTGATTTTGGGGGAAAGGGAGGAACAGTGTGTTACACTGTCCCACCAAGTGTTCCTTTGGTCTGTGAGTTGTGTTATCAGTGTTTTGATTTCTTAGGGTAGTGGAGGTGTGTCTGTGCACAAAATTTACTACCTTTGCCATACCTTTTGCCTGCCCCTCAACAAAAGTAAAAATATAAAACCTAGCAGTTCTATATTAGTGCTTTTGTGACCAGTTCTTGTCTGGTTTAAGAAATTACCTGTGTAGTAGGAAGAGTCTTGATTTATGGAAGAGAAAGAGAAAATACAGATTAGATGAGAAACTAACGTTTGCAGTTAAAATAGGTATAAATTCTTCCTGTTCTTTGCTGCTTCTGGATGGCCCTACCCTTGTGTTAGTGAAAGAGAACCCAGCTGTACGTGATGTTGCAGTTTTCTAGAAGAGCGGAAAAAAAGTGCATTAAAACACTGTTTATGCCTTCTTGCTCAGAAAGACCTTATTGTTGACTAATGAAAAATACCTTGGCATTCCTTCACTATCACATCTCTTCATATCAGTTGTCTTGAACTGAAAGGGAGAAACAAAGAATTTATTTCTCAGCTTCACCTGAACCTTCAAAAGCAATTGTATGATTAAGTTGCAACCAGTTTAAGAGAACTTAATGTATTTTAAAATTAAATACTTTTTTTAACTGAAGGGTTTTTTTCAAAACAAGCTTCATTTGCTGAGTTTTTTTATTTATTCTTAGATGATCCAAAGCTAAAATCTGTTTTAAGTATGAGAGAAGAATTGAAAAAAGTCAAATTATACCAGAGATTTTATTTTTGTCTGATTTGCATACCCGAGTAAATTTCCCAGTGAAAATTCATTCCTTTACAAGAATTTTAAGTCTCTCTGGGAATAAACTTGTCGTCTTCACTTTTTTTTTTCATAGACTTTGGAAATAGTACACAAACTTCACCAATACCTGCAAGTTACTGGGTGAAAAGCTCTGAATGATATGGATCACTGGTGTGAGCCTGAAAGCTTGCAAGGGAATTTCACACTCCTGTTTCAGCTGGAGTGGTATATTCTGTTGAGAAATCCTGTTTGAGCCAGGATGTCATACCCATGGCTGGATGCAAATAAGTAATATTATACTTTTCAGTCGGATGGTTGCTGTTGCACTGTGCACATAGTTGCTGTCTATGGATATTTTGGACTCTCACTTTGGAAAGCATACAAATCATATTTATTGCTTGTATTGAAAGTCAAAACACTCCTTTAAGAAAATTAAATGCAAAGTGTATAGACCATTAGCTATTTCACTCTAAGCTCTGAAATGTTTCCCGTAAAGTGAGTTATAAAAGTACTGGTGAGGGTAAATGCAGGAGATGGGATTGCTCCTTTAACTGTGTCTATATTGCAATTGGTAAGGTGTAATTTTACCTTTTTACTGTATATTGAATGTGTTCGGGGCTTTTGATAGTTCACTGTGAACTTCTTAAACTGAAATAAAAACTAATAAAGAACCTCCAGTTTCAAAGCAGAATTAATCTTGTACGATTTTTTTTATAAACAATCTGCACCTTAAGGATATGAGGTTTTCCCTCCGGCAATTCACTGCAGGTGTAGAGTTTGGAATTCTTAGAAAAACCTGCATTTCCATTTTAAAAATTGCCCACAATAAGTGCCTCACTTAGCAAGGTTTTTTAGTTTAAAGGGTGGTGATTCTGAAGAACGTTATATTTGTAAACGCTGTAAGAGCTTACAGTGAAATGACTTTCAGAAATGCAGAATGCTGTAACTTGTAAAGCTCCCTTATGCTCTTTTTTCCTTCTTGTTTTTGTTTTTTCCAGGTATGCATTCCTCAACAGCCACAGAACTGTTTGTTACTGGAGCTTTGCCAACCTCTGGAACATTTCCACCAACATCTGCTTTATCAGCGTATCAGCATCCCAACACTTTCAGCAGTAGAAACTTTGCTACTACCCCTTCTCTTACTCTTCAAGATACTACTTTCAGTGCTACATCAAACGGTCTCTTAACTACCCATGATCCTTTATTACAGATTAAAACCTCGCAAGGCACTGTCCCCACCGCTTTGACATTCGAGCGCCTGGGCGGTTCTGTGTTAAGTACCAGCATCCCACCCCAGTCATCAACATATCGCTCCGCTCAAGAATCCGCGCCCCATCTCTTGCAACCTCAGTTTAGTTTGTTGCCTTCGACCCTTGGAGGAGCCCAGCAGGTGTCTCAGGCGTACAGCACGTCTGCCTTTACCGGTTCCACCGCGTCGATCGACAGAGCGCTTCAGCGAGAATGTAGTGTCATTAAACACCATCAGCGGCCTTCAAGCACTCAGTCTGTTCAGCCTCAACTGACTGTTTCCCAGCATTCCTTACACAGCTATTTGACGAGTACCAGTGGAGTTAATTTTCAGGATACCTCCAGGCACTCGGCGTTATCCTGCAGTCCGGTTGGAGATGTTACTCAGGTGAGCAATGGAGGACCACAGCAGAAGACTCCTCAAGTCACGGTGGAACTTGCTCAGTCGTACACATCTGCGATTCCGTCGCCTGGTTTTCCATCTGCTTCCACAGCAAAAGCGAAAAACTGTTCCATGAAGCAGCCTCCGGGGTCGACAAAGACCCCCAAACCTCAAAGTGTAGCTCCCACTGTGCAGACACAAAGCTATGCCAAAACTGCACAAAACCAGAGTTCTGTCATTACAGGCCAAGCACAGATCTATTCTACAGCACAGCTCCCGAGCCTCTTGTCAGTCAGTCAGTCCCAAAACTATGTTTCCTGCCAGGCTCAGCATGTGCCACCTGTCAGTCACTCGCAGGATTTCTCATCCAGCAAGGTTGAGAAGCTGCCCTCACTGTATAAAACATTGACTTTTTCTGGGCAATCCCAAACTATTACTTCTGATAGTCAGACTCTAAGTTACTCCTCAGAGGAACAGGTGTTGACCTCAGTTCCAAATGAGAACTACTCTGGGCAATTGAGGGAACTGGCTTCAGTCAGCCAGTCTCAGAGCTACTCTTCTAGTCACTCTCAGGGTTTATCTCCAGTTACCCAGTCCCAAGTTAATTTTTCATCTCAATCACAAGTTTTATCAGCCGTTAGTCCTTCAGAAAGCTATTCTTCAGGGCAGTCTTTAACATTAACATCACCTTCTCTTTCCTTTAATGCCTCTCCTCGGGTACAAACTCTTCCAGCCTCGAGTCCTAATCAAAGCTATATTTCTTTACATTCTTCTCAGAACTCTCAGTCGCAAGAATCCTCCTCTCCACAGTCTCAAAAGTTTTTGCCATCTGTCCAGTCTCCTTTTGCATCCCCAGCTCATTCACAGACGCTGCAGAACAGCAGGCCTTCCTCAGAAACAAAGGCCTACGTTAAGAGGAAGTCTGACTCTAACCTGTACGCCTCATCCAAACAGGAGGAGGAGTTGTCAATGCAGGAGATGCAGGCATTGCAACAACAAGCTGCTCTTGAACCTTCCACTCAAAGCCTAACTGAGGAGGAAATCAATGCTCAGGATGCAACATATAGGGTCTCAAAAGCAAATGACAGATACTCTCAAAGCGTGATCAGAAGTAACTCTCGCCTTGAAGATCAAGTTGTTGGACTTACTCTTCAGGGAACAAAAAAAGATGAAAGAATGGTCAGTTCTGTGGAGCAGCTTTCCCAACACATTGGCCATATCACCAGCCTGAGCCACGACATGAAAAAGACGGCGAATTTAATGCGAACGACCCAAGTGACTGTGAGCGCCAAGGAGCTGAACCAACAGCATTCTCTGATGCATAAGGTACATGAAAGTAAGACTCCAGAACAGCAGGGCCAAGTCATCAGTACTCCACCGCAGGTCCAGTCTCACGCTCTAAGGCACGGCCATCAGCTGTGTCTGCCCAGTGCACAGGTACTGCTGGAGTCAACCTGTGACTTGCAGATCCTTCACCAGTCGATACTGCAGTCGGGTTTGGGACAGGCAAAGGCGTCGCCGCAAGTGCAAAGAATACAGAGTCCTCAACAGGTGACACATCCGTTCCTTCAGATGGATGGTCATATCATTCAAAGTAACGGGGGTCATTCTCAGCAGCAGCTTCATAGTCAGAATTCAGAAGTAATGAAAATGGACATTTCTGAGTCTGCAAAACCACTACAGCAACATCTGACAGCAAAAGATCATTTTACTCAGACAAATCAACATGATTCAAAAAATCAATTTGTTTCTCTTAGTTCAATATGTTTCCCAGAATCTATACTTCTCAGTGATGAGAGGAATATATTATCCAATGTGGATGACATCTTAGCAGCAACAGCAGCAGCCTGTGGAGTGACTCCGTCTGACTTTGCCAAATCAGCTTCTAATGAAGAGGAAATCCAGACTGTTGAAAATAGTGAGGAGTCTAAAGCACAGTTCCGATCACTGGATGTAAGACATGTGTCTTCTGTTTTCAGTGCCTCACCTACTGTAGTTGGGAAGCCAGCAAGCAGAAATAATATTTCTCTGAATGGGGGCCAGATTACTCTAAATCTTACACCAGTGTCAGCAATACAGACAAAAACTGTGAACCTGGATCAACAGCACATTGAAACTTCTGATCAAAATGCACCAACAAGAATGACCTCTCCCACCCTTGGTCCTGGTCAGGAAGAGCAGGAACAAGGGGCCGTTCGAGTTAAGAAACAATCCAGCATCAGTCACGAATCTGAAGAAGATAATGATGCTTCTGTTGATGGTACACTGAATGCAAGAGACACAGAGTTCGTTTCAAGTGGTAGGAGCCTGAGTGAAGAAAGTGCTGCTTCAGAGAATGATTTTAATGTGGGTGGTGATGATGGTACATTAGCTGGTAACCAGTCAAAGGTTCCGTTGCAGCCGCTATCTGTGCCCCAAAGCGGAGATGGAGCCATTAATAGAACTGAAGAAGAATGCCAAGATTTAGCTCAAGGGAACCTTCAGAAGAAAAAAAGCAAAGGAAAAAGCCAAAACAAAAATGCTGCAGAAGACGACAGTGCAATTCAGAAACAGGTGAAAAGAAGCGGGCAGTGTAAACGTCAAAATTCAAGAGGAAATGACTCATGCTTCACGTACTCCTCTCCTGTTTCTGAAAGTTGTTATGATACTTACCAACATCAGGAAAGAATGAGGCAAAAAATTAAAGAAGTTGAAGAAAAACAGCCTGAAGTCAAAACAGGATTTATTGCATCTTTTTTAGACTTTCTAAAGTCGGGGCCTAGGCAACAGTTTTCCACTCCAGCTGTGCGAATGCCAAACAGGACTAGGCGACCAGTTACACAAATAGTTCGTGCCCCTTGCCTACAGTCCTCTGCAAAGCCTCAGCCAGCAGCAGCAGCACCACCTGTAGCTCCTGAGGTTAGTGGAGAAAGTCCGACCAAAAAAGCTGATGAAGAACTTAAGAAAAATTTAGAAACGTTGCCTTCATTTTCTTCTGATGAAGATGATTCCGTGGGTGGTAACCACGATCTTCAGAAGAGCATCTCTACTGCATTGTCAGCCCTGGATGACACATCTGATAGAAAGATCAAATCAGGTAAAATGGTTACTACAAGTGTGTATGTTGAAGGAGATTTCTGTAGCTGATGGGGGGGGGGAAAAAATGAAAAATTTTAGCTGTCTTCAGGTAAAGGTTTTGATTTGTTTTGGTTTTGGCCGTAATTAAGAGTTTTGTTCAAAAACTATGGACTGAACTAGTGTTTTCCACAAGTAGAAAATATGTAAATAAAATTTTTCATGTTACTTAAGTAGGATTCTTCTAATGCCAAAAAGTTATTTTAGCCTGGAGTTGGAATAATGCATATGTTATCCTCATTTCTGGCTTAGAATGCTAAATATGATTTTTCATCTGGAAACCTCAACAAACCGTCATGTCAGAGGTTCTAAACCTATTTTTAAAAAACTCAAGCAAGAGAACATATTAATAGTTGGCATCAGCAGGCATTAAGCTCTTCCTAGGTAGAGTTAAACATGCACTTTCTGTGATGATAACGTTGCACAAAATATGTTTATAAAACAACTTTTGCACTTGTAAACTGAGCACTGGTTTGACTGGGCTTGTCCAAGGTGGGAGTCATTTGAGTTTGATTTCAGCCATAGTTGATAATACATTGCTAGCAAAAGAACAAAATCTGGGAAGGATTGTTTTGGGCAGGGAGAGGCAGACAGCAGCCACTGTTCACAGTAATAGGTAGTTTTCCACACACTTTTCAGTTTCATTTGTGTTACATCTGTTTGTTTTGAAGTATTTTCAACATACAACATGTTTTTGCCTAGATAGACCTTCTCAGTCAAGTTTATTTTTTCCTCTGGTAAGCAATTAGAAACTATCCAGCCAATCCCATAACTGTACTAATTCAGGAGAAATACCATCGTCTTCCAAAATAATTACAGGGAGAAAATGAAACATTCCTTTGTCTTTTCTCAGGACTAGGGACCTGTGACCCATAGGCTGATTCTTAACAAGATAGAATTAAGTAATGGTTTCCCTCTTTAGATTAAAGAAGAGAGGGAGATTTTTTGTTTTATCTAGGAGTGATGTGAGTTACTGAAAAATACATAGCAAAACTGAACGTAAATTGTAATAATCAGACCTAAGATACTGGGAGAATATTGCAGAATACACGATATGCTAAGCAATACTTCATATTAATTACTATTCTGTATTATTCTATGTAATTATTAAGTTCACGCATTTTGGAAAGTCTGTTACAGAAGATGAAGTTCCTCCTGTGTCTTTCAGTTGAATATGTATTTTAAACAAGCAATCAGTGACTGTTTTTCTTCCCCAAAAGCCAAAATGTGGACAGTGCCATGGTGTGAGCCTCTTGCTGAAGTTTGTGAATTTTAATAAGCCATTTCTGCCTACAACATCCAGAGGAAATATTTCAAAGGGTTTTTTGGTTAGGTGGGAATTTTCATTAGTGTTTTATTTGCAGTAATTTCTTTTGCAGTATTACTATACCTTCTTTATTATCCACAAGGATGTAATATTTATACCACCCATTTCTTGAATTCACCTTCCTGATTTGTTATGTACAAGATTGTTCATACATTGTACAAGATGCTTAGTAATGACATCTTTCTTACTTGCTGGTGTTTTGCAAGTTTTCAGATAATTCCCTCTTTTGTCTGTTTTTGCCAATAAGTATAGGAAGACAAATACTAAAACACAGTGTTTTGTTGATAGTATTAAATAGCACATGTGTCTTCATCTGGTGTTCTGAAGAATGTGTAACTATACTTGGGGAACTAATAATGCTGTGTCTAATTAAAGCTGGCATAGCTTTCACTGAACAAAGAAATGGAGCATATTTGCAATAATATGATGTGATATATCCAGAAGAACATATTTCATGGCTTAACAATTTTACTGAATTGACTTAATGAATCTTCACATATTCTGTATATATAGCTTTTGTATTGACACGTTAATTTGACATGGAAATCTTTTGTTTGGAGTCACTTTTGTTAAAATATGTTACATTATCCTTTTTATAATTTTTCAAGTGAAAAAGTCAGCAATTAGCAGTGATTGTAACAAAGCTGTAAAATGGTTATTTTAAGTTTCCTAAGTGATTAGTAATTGTCTTATAGGAAATATAACTTGATTTCTTTTAGGTCAGCAAGTCAGTGTTAAAATTAATATGTGTAGAAGACTATAAAGTAATATCTAAAAAGGATTTTAATTTTTTTCAGGTGGGAAAGAATAATAATTTTGAAAGGTGGGACTTTCCTTTGGCTCTTTGGAGTAGAGGAGGAGAAGAATGTTCTTTCCTTTCTTTGTTTTGTATCATCAGTTCTCATTGCTCACCTCTGTTAATATTAAAAACCATTAGGGTATTGCCAAAGTTTTAATCTGGAACTTCCAGTTACATTGTCATAAGATGTGAATGATAAATGTCCAAAAGTCATTCAGAAAATGTTTTCCTATTCCATGTGTGTTTCTCTTTCTGTAATCCAGTTTAAAAAAGACTTGACTTATCAGCAGACTGGAAACAAGATTCAGTGTTGTGACCTTTACTGTTGTGCTTGCTTATTGCCACAAAGTTCAACAGTATTTCCTGGTGATCTGTCTGTAACTATCAAGTTGTTTTCTAAAGCATTCATCTTAGTTAATCCCAGATGCTGACAGATGCAGCAGTTTAATACAAACAGAGGTATTTAGCCGCAGTATTTTTGGTTTTGTTTGAGGTTTAGTTGTGGCCAAGATACTGCTTCTATTTTAACTCCTAGAACAGGTGTTTTTCCTAGAATAGTTGCTTTTAATATATATTGTAACAGAAAAGAAGAAAACTCTAGTTCCCATGTTACATTGCTAACCCTTGATAATTTGTTTAACTAAAATATGGATTTTTTCCTTCAGAAACTGAGAAAGGGACAGTTGTCACTGCTGCTGCCACCACCACTGCTGCTGTAATAAAGCAGGAATCTCCCCAGACAACTGGCCCTGTAGGCAATGTGCAGGAGAAAGTGAATCCAGCTGACCCCTTAAAAGCAGCTCAGCAGGATGCTGTGACTACAGAACAATTGGCAAAAACGCAGGAGACTGTGGCAATAGAGGGATGTACTGACGAGGAGAACATGGACAGTGGAGGAGAGGGCATGTACAGAGAACGTGATGAATTTGTAGTGAAGATTGAAGATATAGAGACTCTAAAGGTAATCTGAATATTTGCTGGGGGGGGGGGAAACACATCATGAAAAAATCCTGCGTGTGAATTTAGCCTCAACAAACTACCGAGAGGGGAGAGGCTGCATATTAGTTTTCTGTTTCTATTCTAATATTCCCTGATTGCTGCCAAAATGCCTTAAAGGGATCTTTCTAGTGCAGATTGCCAACGTGTTTTGAATGTACATGACCCATTTTATGCTACAGTCACAGTAAAGTAAATCTGCTTGCTGGTAACCTCTGTTAGAACTTGGAATTACCTGTCTGAATATTCAAAAGCAGAAATTTTTTCACAGGCAGCTGACTGCCTTTTTTTTTTTTTCTTTTTCTTTTGTTAAGGAGATAGGACTAGACTTTCAAGTGTAAGGTATTGAGGAAATGACTTTTAGATTTTTGCAAAAGATCTTGATTGTCTTCTTTTTTTCTTTTTCTTTTTTTTTTTTGGTAAGAAGTTCTGCTTCCAACAAGAAATGCCTTCCATAAGTAGCCAATACAGCTCTTCACATGAGTTTATGTGAATTTCTTCATTGTCTTGTTTTGGTTTGGTTTTGTTGCTAATTCATTTTAAATTCTGCTGAGTGTTTACCTTTCCTTTGGTGGCTATCACAGCCAGCAATATTCTTAATCTTAGAAAATTTGTAATACTTTTGATTATTTGTCTGTGTTCACCCTCTTGTGAGCTGCAGTTTTAAATTAATTCATGTAGCTTTGTCACATAAAACAAATGCTATCAGTTTTAGATATTCCCTTGTCACTTATAAAATGGATTAAAGTGTTAGGAGATATTTTGAATTTCAATTTTATTTTAGTTAGTTGAAGAGTCATGAAAAAGTAACCAAATATGACCAATACGACTTTATGTTTTTCCAGACGGAGTTTATTTGAATTAGTAATTTTGTGTAGGATTTATAGAGAATTCTCATTAAAGATAATAATTACAAACTTGTCTCAATGCAAACAGCATGCGATGACTGAGGGTTTGAAATTTCAAATTACCTATTTCAACTTTATCCCGGTTAACTTCCTCAAAAATATAGTCCACAAACACATTTCAGGAAGAAAAATAAGCCCTGTTTTGAGCAAATAACTTTATGTTCTTACAGGTTGCTTTGCAAACAGGAAAGGAGCCTCCAGCTATCTGGAAAGTACAGAAGGCTTTACTGCAAAAGTTTGTTCCTGAAGTGCGAGACGGACACAGAGAGTTTGCTGCTACTAATAGTGTGAGTCTTAAAAATTCCTTATGAAGCCCCATGGGAACTGATTTCCTTAATGGAAGTCTAGGAAACAAAATAAGATTCTGGCATACATTCTTAGCAATCATCCTTGAGGAGGAAAAAAAAACCCAACCAATTTCTTGACTTCCTCCGACTCAAATTCTCTCTAAATATATTCATGGGCAGAGTTTTTGCTTTCCAATGTGGATTCTTTGGTATCATTTAGGGTGCATAAAGGAACAAGTTTTCCCAGCCAGAATAAAGTCATTGGAAACAGGCTCGTGAACCAACTGCTTTCTCCAATAGGAATGACAGAGGAGGTTACAATTTCAACAGGCAGCCTCTTGCCAGGCAGATAATCCTTTTGGGATAACACATGTGGAGAATATAATAAGGGGAGAAAATGAAGCCCAAAGTACCTCTGGCCTTATTTTCCTTAATTTTAAATATTATCTAGAAATCTGATGGAGAATTTTTCTTGAATTACAAATGCTGTTGAATAGCATATCCATTTCGTATGTAAACCCTTTTTTTTTTAAACTGACTTTTTTTCTTTGGTATTGACATTTTCAGTTGTTAAACTGACTAATTTTATGTAACTGAAACACTTGTGGTTTTTGTTGTGGTTTTTTTTTTCTTGTAGTATCTTGGGTATTTTGGCGATGCAAAAACGAAATACAAACGAGTGTATGTGAAGTTTGTTGAAAATGCAAACAAGAAGGAATATGTGAGAGTGTGCTCAAAAAAACCACGCATCAAGCCTGTACAGTCAGCAAGGTATTTTATTTCAATTTGTTTTTCATTTTGCCATATTGTTTTCCTATTAAGAACACACCCATTTTAATAAACAGGAGTTATAACTGAGGATTGTTAATTCTGCTTGAAGTTGGAAACTGAGAACTGTCTGTTTTGTTTTAAGAAATCAAATACAAATTACTGCCATGTCAAGACTTCCCTACCTTGAATCTCTTCAACAATAATTTATATTGGAGGTGTCAGGGTTCCACATGCCATTTTTGCTGTCATCTTTTGCCACAGAAGCCTACTGATGTAATGATTTTAATTTTTTGTGTGTTGTTTTCTCGTGTCCTGAGGACTTGAAAAGCTAGGTATGCTTTTCTGGATTGCTTTAATGACTGGTCTGTCCTAGTATACTACCATGCTTTCTTCTCAATCCTGGAAAGTTAATTTAAAAACAGATCTTTATTGCTGTGCTCTTCATTCAGGAAAGTACTGGAGTTTTAAGTCTAGTTTGCTCTCAAAGAAAGCAGTGCCATCAGATAATCAATCTTATGAAATAATCTTGATCTACTTAAAACTGGCTAGGATTTTGATGCTCTTTTTTTCTTGGGCTACAGAAGACTGTTCCAGAACCTGTTGCTCCAGTGCTCTGAAACAACCCCATCTTTTAACAAAACATGATCGTGATCAGCTTGTATCCATGTGCCCTTCTCTCAGTTCTGCTTTGGGCTTTTCTTTCTGTTTTTGCTGCATGGTGTATTTCTGGGGAGCAGTCAGATCCCACCTCTGTCTTTGTTTCACTTAGGCTGGATTAAACAAGGTCTTCCAATCTTTTAGTCTGGGGCGAGCTTTCCATTCCTCTCATCAACCTACTGTCTGTTGTCTCCATCCATTTTGGTCTGAAATCTTCACCTTTCACAGGTGACTTAACGTTATTCTCAGTGTTCCAGAAGATACAATGTCTCTGCTGTACATTTCACTGCTTTCCCATTTGAACATTCCCATCTTGACAAAAATCTTGCCTAGTGCTTCCCAGAATTGTATTCACTGCCATGCTGTCAAAACTGTGGTGTGTTAGTCCTAAAATACATAACTTTGTACTTATAGTGTTAATATTCCTGTTTGTTTTCCTGTTGTGAGTGGTGGGAAGAGAAAGGAGAGGAGTTTTCTGGTTTCTTATTCTAGTCCTCAAGTTCCTGCATTTCCTTCATTTCTGCCTGGATGATTTTCTCTCCCATCTTTGTGCAGATACAATATCCCAAATTCACTTTGTCAGCAAACCTCAGATGTCATTGATTACTAATATTTGTTCAAGTGTGTCAAGTCTGATTTTTTTTTTCATTAAATAGTCAATTTTAATATTAGCTCCAATCTCCTCTGGCTCATAAACTCTACAAACATTGGGCAATTTAAAATTTCTGTGCCTGTTTATCTAGTTATAAAGTTGGAATATTATTTAATCATAGGTAGCTGAGAATAATTGTTAAGCATTATATCAAAAATATAGTAGTATAGTGTGTATGACCTAATTCCCAGTTACAGCTGACAATGAAGTAAGTGTATATAATCAGTGGGGATTATAATCTGGTTAAATGAGAATATGGCTATTTTATTAATGCCAAATCTTGTGTGGTAATTATTTTCATGAAGATCATCTTCATAATATTGCAGGACTATTCATTGCAAACCTAGTAATAGCAACATCAAACCCCCTGACCCACCAACACCAAAACCAACAGCAACAAAAGTCTCTTCCGTGAAACCCAAAGCTAAACAGCCAAAGGTTAAGGCTGAACCACCACCAAAGAAAAGGAAAAAGTGGAAAGAAGAATTTTCATCCTCCCAGTCTGATTCTTCACCTGAGGCCCAGAGTGAAGAGGATGGTGAGTGAGATACCATTGCTGGCACCTGGGCCCGTTTGAACTTCACTGAGAAGAGTATTATAAAATTGCGTTGTTTGACTGTGCACATTTTTCTGTACTAGCCTCAGGAAGTAAATTTTAAATCCAACAGTGCCATGCAAAATGAGTTTCTTAAAACTTTTTGCTTGCTGTTTGTGTATGAGCATAACTGAAGTTATCTTGCATGTAACTTATCAGGGAGATAAATATACTTTTTGCTGCTTGCTTTCTGCGATGGGTACAATTGTAAGAGGAGAATCCAATTTGATTTTTTTAATACATCTCAAGAATGAGTTTCTTCATTAATTTTCCATTGCAACTGCGTGTCATGTCAAAAATAACATTCCTGCAATGTTTGTCTCCATGCAGATGTGGGCAGAATTGAGATGCTACTGTTGTTCTTTTTTTCAAAACCCAAGGAGAAAAAACAGTTGACTTTTTTTGGCTGCTCCGTTGCTTTTCTGAATGCCAGCTGTTCAAATGGAGCCTGCTGAGCAGATTTGCTGTTAAGACATTCGTGGAACGTTGAGAGTCCATGTTGGCAGGAATTCTCCAGGACAGAAAGGGAACTTTCTGAAGTTTGCAGTCTTTTGTAGAGGTCACCTGTGGTAGCAAATACACAGTGCATTTTGCAGGGTCCTTTTGGTTTATTTCCTGTGTGTTTGAAGCAAAGCTGTGTATTACTCATGCTTTATACTGCTGCATTTCCAAAGCATCTTGGTTACTTTTAAATACAGACAAGCTACCACTGGTGTGCTGGAACACTGCCTCTATGAGAACAACACCTTTAAAATACTATTTTTCAAGCCAACTTGCCCAAGTAACCATTGATATGTACAACTGTCTATGTTTAAAATCTCAAGTCACCTGGTGATGATAGTCATCCATAGAAATGTATATATCCAAGGAAGTTTAACAGCCTTGATAGCTAAATTACTGAAAACCTTGGTGCCAGACATGGAGCCTGTAAAAAGCTCCAGAATGCTGACTAGAAGTGATGACTGCTCCATGTGCATGTTTAAAATTGCTGTCTATGAAAAAACAAAAGCTTCCTCAGAATAAGCACAAATATGCCCCACGTTGCTTCACTGGGAAAATTTGTTTTACATGTTTTTTTGTGATCTGAAGAATTAGGTGGGATTGGCTTTGATGGTATGCAGGCTCCTAAGTGATATTTGAGCTCTGGAATTTATTTTTTTTCTATTGGACAAATCCAAATTCTGCATTTTTGGGAGGTACTTGCATTGACATGAAACCTGCACTTAGGGCATTTCACTTAACTGAAGTTATTCATTCTCCATTTTCTCTAGACTTTCAGCTACAGTAATAGAAAAATGTCTAAATTCCATAAATTTATAATCTAAATGCTGATAGTTTAAAAAAAAAAAAAAAAAGACCTGAACCATTTGTAGCATATTTGGTGTCTGCCTCTGTTTTTGGCAAATAAGCAGTTTATTACAATTGACTGCACTGAGTTTTAATCTCTTGGGGTACCAGTAGGGGTCACTTGTGGTTTAAGAGAGAAGCCTTCAGTTTTGAAAAACACAGATATTTGCAGGATGATAAGGGGAAAAAATTCATTCTTTTCTGATTCCTTTTCAGAGGTTGTACCTCCAGCTCCCCTTGTTACTCGCTTTTTGAACACAAGAGCCATGAAAGAGACTTTCAAGAGCTACATGGAGTTGCTTGTTAGCATTGCCTTGGATCCCGACACAATGCAAGCCTTGGAAAAGAGCAATGGTACAGTATGTTTAACATTTGTATGTTCTTACTAGATTTTAAGGTTATTAATCAGTAAATCAAATGTTTTGGGTTTTTTTAAAAGAAAAAAACCACAACCCTACTGAACTTCTAGTCACATAACCTCGTCAGAAGAACACTACACAAATTATTTGTGTGTGTATGTATGTTTTTGCTCTACCTCTTTCAGTAATCAAAGTAATTTGCAAATGCTATTTTGTCTGTTTTATTATATCAGACTTGTGCTGCGAATGTCAGAACTGAGCTCTTTGTTCCTGCCATTATTATACTCTAAACCTTTGCAAATATTTATTTAAAATTAAGAGAGTTTAATTCTTGCTGCTGTTAAAAATTCTGCTTTTCAAACTCTGAAGTCTTAAAATTGTTATTAAAGAAAACTATATTAATGCACACTTTTTCTTTGAGGACAAAATATTTGGACTTATTTACCCTAGCAGACCCCAGGATACAAGTGGAAACTTCTATTTCTCAAAATTTAGGAAAACACTCCTGTATAAAGATCTCAAAAGAGGAATTATTTCATGTATTATTTAGTTGCAGGCTGTTGTTTTGTACTATATTCTGTTTGGCTGTATTTAAAAAAACCTATTTTCTGTCCTTTCCATTCCTGGTTTGCTCATATTGTGCAGCAGTGCACACTTACCTCAAGATTTCAGCCCCATGCATTATGTCAGTAGTCCCACTAAAAGCCAAGAAATTGGCTTTAGAGATAAAAGGCTCCATACTGAGCTGTAAATTTTCATTCATGGCCACATGGCTGTGTTCAGCTGTATATGGTGCAATTCACAGTGGTTTATCAGATAACTTTTATCAGTAAGCACTTCCCTCAGTTTCTGTTGTTACAAATGCCAGCGGGGTCATCCCTTGTAAAATGGAATAACAAATGTCACAACCACAAACTTGTCTCCATAAAACAACGAAACTATCTAGGACGAAATGGTGTGAAATTGTCTCTAAAATTTATGCTCTGTAGTGCTCTATCTTAATTTTTTCCTTTGAGTGAAGAAAGTTAGAGAAGGAGCAGGAATGCAGCCAGAAATTAAACTGCATAATATCTAGACCAGCTTAGTGGGCTGGTCCGAAAAATAAGATCTTTCTCTCACATTTGAAATTACTTTATGTGCAAATTGCTTTATTTTTTACTTTCCACATTGTGTAATAAAAGGTCAAAGTACAGATTGAAGATGGATCTCGTTGCTGTGCATCTCTTAATAATCAACTGCTGCGGGTTTTTAATGTGTCTTTTTAGATGAGCTACTTTTGCCTCACATGAGAAAAATTGATGGTATGCTGAATGACAATAGGAAAAGGCTGCTTCCCAAATTACGCTTGGATCATGCTTTCAAGGTATTCTCTTTCAAATTCTAGGATTTTTTAAAAGTCATGTCATAAGTAAGCCATTGAATGCATACTGTGCAGGCACAACTTAAACCCCAGAAGGCACACTTTTAACAGAAGTGAATATGGATTTGAAAGAGATGCTTTAAATTTAGTACTTGTATGTGGCGTTTGGAGAACATTTTGTGATGGAGGAGTTGATACTGCAAAGGTAAAGTTCTAGTTTTACTCCCTGTGCTTTCTGGTTCATTCTCAAGCATTTTTTTTTTCTTTTAAGCTTCTCAAATTTGCCAAAAGCAAATCTGTTTCCTGTCCTTCTAGAGCTTTTGGTTAAGTGATCGTATTGCCTAAAAATAAACTTTTACATGAAGTAGCTGTGCTGTGGAGCAGATGTCTGAACCTCTTTGAAATAGAGAACATGATCAGAGGAGTTTAAAACCAGGACAGAGGGACTCAAGAACAACTCATTTGTGTGCTCTTTCATGTATCTTCAGCATGGAAGGTTGAGAAAAGTGTGGATAACAAGCCCATATTACAGCAACTTTGACGCGGTAATAAAAAAACAGGTCTGGATGTGGACAGGGAAGAGAGAAGCCGTAACATCTCAGTAGAGAGAAGGTAAACAGGAGGATAATCACTGGGGTTCCTACTGTTCCCACCCACCCTCCAAGCAACAACGCAGGTTTTGCAAGTGCAGTGAAGTGAATTAAGGGGTTTTTTCACTTGTAGGATCGTTTAGGTTAGGAAAGACCTTTTAAGATGGTCAAGTCCAACCATTAACCCAGCACTGCCAAGTCCACCACTAAACCCTATCCCCAAGTGCCACATCTACACGTGTTTTAAATACCTCCCAGGATGGTCACCACTTCCCTGGGCAGCCTATGCCAGTGCTTGATAACCCTTTTGGTGTAGAAATTTTTCCTAATATCCAATCTACACCTCCCCTGGCACAACCTGAGGTCATTTCCTCATGTCCTCCCGCTTGGGAATAAAAGACACCCTTTTGTTAATGTCTGTAATCAGACTGAGTATTTGTTCTTGGTACAGTTTTGAGAACAACAACAGTAAAGCAGATTTGTCTATAAACACATCAGATGAAACTTGTTCTTTTGCCTGTCTTCACCTGTCTTTTTGCTGCCCAAGGTACAGGGACACTTGGAGAATTGTGGTGTCTTTGTACTGCTGTGAGCTTGCTTTTGAGAGCTAAGTGGTGAGGGAGATAGTAGCAGACTTTAAAGTTGTGCTTTTTCATCATGAAATCTTTGAGAGATCTCTTTCCCCCCAACCCATTCCTGGTAAGTCTTGTGGGACATAAAGTGACATTGTTTCAGGGATGAGAACATCATCAACCAGTGAAACAACTGTAATTCACACGACTCTTGAACTTTTTTAATGTTAGTTATGCTGTTTTCCCAACAGCTGAACACTTTGTACCTGCTTGAACAGAATTTCTTGGGGCTTCCTCCTTAGAGTAGGAAGGCATGGGGAGGGCTGTGTATTTTTAAACCATACACAGAGCTCCAGAGAAGGTAACATGTGCTAACTCTCCATTTCTGTTTTTCTTTTGTGGTGAGAATTTTGTATTAATAGTTATTAATGTAGCTGCTTCTTTTTCACCTGTCTGTACAGAGAACACAGGCCAGTTAAGGTGGGCTACAAATTTGTAGAATTCTAGTTACATTCTGAGTACACAAAAAGTGAGAGGTAGCTGAGTTCCCAGTTTAAGGGGAAAAAAGCTAATATAATTTTCTGTAATACCAACATGTAATTACAACTGCTTATTCAGTTGGAGTTCATAATGAATGCAATAGCTTTGCTATGTGTTCACTTAGAAGCAGATTATGTAAAGATTGTATCTCTAGAGTTAACTTAAGCCTGTATTTCATCATATAAGCTGCAAGAATTTAATGGATGTAAGGAAGGGATCTGCTTGGGATGTCATCTGCAAGATAAAAAAACTCTTATGTTTTTCTTTGGTACGAAGGTACCAACTTGTGCCATCCTTGGGTCAATATTTTGGATAAAAATGAAATGCCTATTTGTCATCTACATATTTGTGTTGGTTAGGAAAATGTGTTTGATACTCCTTAAGATCTGGGTTAATTTGATCATTAATGAAGATCTGTGTCTATTCTACCTTTGATCAAATAACTGGTTCAGATATTAGAGCTGAATGAGGCACTGAAGAAAGGAATAAGTGAAAAATATCATTTGTCACTCACAGTTATCATTCACTTTGAATGGTTTTACTATTCTGCATTGATAGGCATGGATAAATTTAATATTGGTTTTCCACTGGACACAGTTAATATGGAATATATTATCACTGTATTACAAACCAGACGCTGAAGTTAGCAGTCAGTGTTTGATAGTTTTGCCTGTATCATATTTTATAGTTCTAACAGTTTATTGTGTCCTGTGTGAAATAGTTTTTATGAAAACTTAGGAAGTATTGCCATTGCCTTAGTTGAAGCTCAGTAAGCGAAGCATCTTAGCTGAATTGTGCAAATTTCATTTGAAAGTAATTATCACCATTTTGGGTCTCATGCTCTCAAGGATGCAGAAATCACTAGTATTTTCTTGTTCATTCCAATCCAAATTTGTCTGGTTTAGGTAATTTAGGTAATGTAAATTGTTCCAGCTCTTGGGAATTCTCCAGGGGAAGGCAGAAGTGACCAGAGCCCCCTGGATACTCAAAATCAACCTTGAGAAAAGCTATTACAGTGGATAGAAAAACTAAATAACTGAAACCTGTTGAAGTTGTACCAGTTTGAAAGCACTGCAATGAAGCCTGGGTATGGACAGGTTGGCTGCTCAGGGTTACTGCTACCACTGTGCAGCTACCTCTTGTGCTGTAGATCTTACAGCTTTTTATTGAGAAGTTTGTTTAATAAAGGAAAAAATTACAGATGTATATAAAGAGCTAATAAATCACAGGCAGGGGAGGTTGTTGAATTCTGGTATTGTTTGTTAAAATAGAATAGAAAAATTGAGTCAACTTCATATTTTAACCCGATAGTCCAAGTCCTTAAACATTGATACATTTTTCTCTGTGCCTCTTTTTCTGCCTCCTGCTGGAGTATAATACAAGCACGTTCATTTAACTTGAAACATTGTTTTTCAGGACCAGATTATGTGGCATAGCAGAACTATTTCCAAGCAGATGCTAATATAATGCTGCATTTGTACAACAAAGTTGTGTTCAAATTGACTCATGCAAATAACGTAGAACCAAAGCTGGTAGAAATGCAGTTCGCTCCCCTGACTTAATATGTCTGAAACTTGTGCCTCTTTGAACCAGCCTTCTACTGCACTGTGCATAAGCTTTTCTACCTTACAGATATGATAAGAGACAATTAGTTTGCAATTTGCAAAAAATGGGACAAAAGCTATGAAAATATTTAGGCATCCAATCCCTGTTACAGTTGGCAGGACTTCCTGTGCCTGACTAGGCATTAAATACTTAGGGATCTTCAAGGAACTTGGCCTTGGAGATTCTTGTGTAGAAATTGCCCAGTAGAGCCTTTCTTTTTTTTTTTTTTCTCTTTCTAGTGAGAGAATCACAGAGGATAATCTTGAGACACAATGAAAGGATCTTGTAGTCTTGAAAAGTTATAGTAGTGAGGAACAGGCGGTCACACTTTCCAAACTGTATGGTTGCATGATCTGATAAAGACACTTCATCAGGTCTTTGTGGAAGAACAAATTTTTCATAATAGGCTGCACTCTAAACTCTTCAAAGAAAAATGGTCGATTTGTCATCAATCTGGCCATCCTTGATTTTTTTTTCATAATCCTCTCTCTTTATATGCTCTGTTAAAGAATGCTTTGGAAAACTTTCCTGAACTGACGGTGATCACTCGGGACCCCAAGACAAAATGTGGAGGAACGTCTGTGTCTAAGATCAAAATGAATGGGAAAGCTTACAACAAAAAAACACTGAGGGCTTCTAAGTCAACCACTAAATTAGCACAGGTGAGTCTTCAAAGGGGTTTGTTGCTGCCATCATCTGACTTGTCATATGGTAACCACATTTACATTTATAGAAAATGCTGCTTCATGTATCAGGTGTTCCGGTAGGTTTATCAAAATATAAAATCTCGGAGTGAGGTGCTTTTTCTGTAACAAAGGGATGTTAAGAACCAACATTAAAAGCATTACATTAAATCATTATTTTAGCTCATCTGCAAAAGATAGTTTGTCAGCCTTCTGGGCTGTTGCTGAAGCAACACCCTTTTGCCTTCAACATTGCAGTTGTGGTGAAGTCACTGTGTAGATCACAGTAATAACAGTTTCTTAGACTTGCTGCAAAATCTCTAAAGTAAATGATACAATGGCTTCTAGATGAAAAGTGAAAAATTAGTGTTAATAATGTAAAATCTGAGATTAAAAATTGAGCTCTGTATCGCTCCTTTCCTCATTTCCAAAGACAGAATGAAGCTGTATATCTCAGAAAAACCAAAAAAAAATAAAAAAAAATAACATTAAAAAGCAGTGTGGTAAAAACTGGAGATGTACACACTGTTTATTTCCATATTATTCCTGGGGAACACTATAACTAGATTTTGGCTGGGTGCTGGCTCACATAGGCTGACTAACCTCCCACTAGTAAATAGTGGCTCAACAAATGACCTGTAAATGTAGCTCACACTCATATTTCTTGTCAAAGTAACATATTAGGTAAGTACAGACCAGCCTTCTCAAGCATAAAGTGTGTGCTTTTTGCAGTGATACCCATCAATTTGGTAGAAAAGTATTTAAACTTTGGTAATTCTTGCAATAGTTCTTGAGAAGGAGGTGTCTTGCCTCTTTTGGACTTGCAGTGCATTCAGGATAACTGAAAGCATTCCCAAACCTGATTTTGATACAACAACATGGAAAGTGGAGATAGGAGATAATTATGATATATATTAAATTACAGTTTGCCAAAATATGTCAAAATAATGATTTGAATGAAGTACTGAATTTCTGAACTGTTTAAAAAAATTGTTTACAGAAGAAAATATCTGAAATATCTCTTGGTAAATAACGTGAATTTACATAAAATAATTGTTCTTTTTGCAGGAGTTTACAGTAGATCCAGAAAAAATACAGTTGTATTCTTTGTATCACTCACTCCATCATTACAAATATCACATATATCTAACATGTAAAGAAGAGGTAAGTAATTGTTCTCATTGAGCTACTTTTACATGCATTGAGGAGATTTATTGAGGGAATTGAGTCCACCTAGAGGGACTGTCCTCATCTTCTTCAGATGAGTATGGATTGAGGCCTCCTATTTTGATTAATTCTTTATGGCAAATAAAAGGATACACTGAGCACATACATTGCCCCTCATGGGCACTGCTGCTCAGAACATTCAGATATGAGGCTTTCAAGGTTTGTGTGATTCCCTGAACTATTCTTCACTGTTATCCAAAATAAAAAAAAAAACCAACAAATTTTATCAGTGTGTGTAACTCATCAGATCTAGGAGTTTATTTTGTCTTAGAATGCCACTCCTTTGTTTTTTCTGCAAATCCTTGGTGGAAATATTTCAGGTAGCAGAAATACAAGAGTTGAGCTCTGGCTTGGTTGTTAAGAAATGCATTTTGGGGGGCATTTCCTCTTGTTTTTAAAGCACAGAGTTGGGGTTTTTTTTCCAAAGAAGGTTCATATTTAACTGCAGACCTATAAAAATGAAAATTCTTAAATTCTGGCAGCCTTACGTGTGTGTGTGTGTGAATCTCTCTCTCTCCCCCTCCTTCTCTTTTTTTTTTTAAATAGATTTCTTCTGTTCAGAAGACGAGTGCAGACCTAGGCCAGGAAGAGATTGTGCAGCTGTGCATGAAAAACATCAAATGGGTGGAGGATCTTTTCGAAAAGTTTGGTGAACTTTTGAATCGTGTCCAGCAGAAATGCTCATAACAAAAGTGTATCCCAGATCTCCCGTTTTTTTTCCTACGGCACTAACCTGATGGAACAGAAGGCTCAGAGAGAGAGAGGCTCTGATTTCTTTTACAATGCCAGACTGCTTCTTGTTCGTAGCCATTTTTATTTCTCCTTATGGAACTTTGTGCCTTGGCTGGTGCTGAGGACAAGTGATGCTGCCAAGGAAATCAGTCCTTTGAAGATGGAACTAAACGTAAAACCTAACCACATTTTTAACCTGAAGAGTTATTTTCTATTTTGTAAACTATTGGATAACTTAGTTTTATTTTCAGAAATGTTTTTGACAAGTGATAAAGCATGCACTACATATACTTTTTTCTTTTTTTTTTATTGCTGAACAGATAACAACACCTAAAATACTACAGATTTTTCCATCCCTGACTAAGCAAGAGGAAAGTCAGCGTTGGGGTGAACTAATATTTACGTGTCTGGCCACCAAATTTAGAGTTTTGTACATTTTGTGAACAGAGCCGGGGTGACATCAGTTTCTACATACCTATATTGCCATCATAAAATCCAGAAGTTTCATTATGCTTTATGGACTCCTTTTACTATTGTCATGTTCAGGAGACTGAACATGGAGTTGGTGCAATCCTATGACTGCTTTTGTGTCAAATTATATTGTAATGAAAGACAATGACCTTAACTATTTTCCCTGTTTTGAAGAAAAAAATATTTTCCTTTATACTGTGTTTTTTTTTTTTTTCTTTTGGAAAAAAAAAAGAATTCAATTGTACATTTTATCTCACTAATAGTTGTATTTTTCACAGAGGAAATATTGTGGTTAAAATTGTTACATGTATCTTTGTAATACACTTTCCATTGTTTTCAGTAAATCCTATTCATTTATATGTTGATTTCATATTGTAAACTATGTATCTCGAGGTAACCCTTTTGTTTATACAGGTTTGCTTCAGTGTTAACCAGAATAATGCATAATGCATACTAGACTAGTTTTGCTTTAAGTGTAGTTGTGTTAGACACTGCAATTATTTTCTGATACGTGAAAATAAATTTCTTACTAAACTAGCACTTGATTAACTGAGAGTTTAAATGAAGAGCTACTACACTTTATCTTGGTCAACAAAGACTGTTGATTGAAAAGACTTATATGCAGTGTTAAACACAGCTTACATAATTGTTTGTAGAACTGGCAGTTGCAGAGCTGTTCTCTTTTTGGTGCCTTTCAAGTCTTCAGACATCTTTGTAGCTTTTTCTTTTCCCCCCTCCAGTTTGTTACCAGTTAAGTAGTGCCACTAGTCACACTCAGACAATGAATGTAATGGGCTCTAATCAGGAGAACATTTTCTTTAAATTTGCCAACAGAATGCCTTACTGAGTCATTCACAATGGATATGTACTCTACTGGCGTCCTAAAAGAGAAAAAAAAAGTCATGTTGGTCTTTTTTCAGATAATGTAGAGAAAAAAAAAAAACTTCATTCCTTTATCCTTTCACTGCCACTTAGTGCCTTAATTTCAGCCAAGAAAGCAGGGTTCACTATTCATTGGCCAAATGAAATAATGTTCATTGCCATGGGACCTTTTCCCCGTGTTTTGATCCTGTTTAGTTGTTAAATATTCATTAGACCGTAGAAGTATAAAGAGTTTAATGAATAGATGTGAAAATGAAATTATTTGATCTTGAGTAAGCAAATAGAGGTTTGAATATTAAAGTATGTACAGAATTTTAGCTGATTAGATTTAGAACCTTGTAGGATGTTTACCGTATTTCCAAAGCTTTTCATCCTTAAAAAGCAATAATTCTCCTTTACAATTTGTATGCAGACTACAATGAACAGAAATTGGTATGTGCTCTTGCCTTTTTTTAAGCCTCTCCGTAGTGGTTTTGCTTTAAAAAAGGAGGCCACGTGTTACTAAATGCATTGTGCTACTGCTATGTCTGCAACTATCAAGGAGAGTGAGATGGGTTTGGGTTTAGGAAGAATATGCAGATTTTTAGAGCAATCATGGAGCTAATTAATTTTCACAGTGAAAAGAAGGGTAACCGCAGGGGTGAAGAGTTTCAGTCTTACTCAATCTGGTAGGAGCTGGAGTTTATACAGTGGAAACCAAACAGCAAAATTGCCAACCTTGGTAGCAATCAGATAAAACTATTTTCATGTAAATATGCACACTGGAGGTATGGTAGAAACGTGCCTGGTGTACTCTTTAATCCACAGTGGGGATTCCCAAGTTTCCTTAGCGTATTCCCTTATTGGTGGGGTGGTTGGCAGTGTGTGTAGATTCAGGAGAGGTATTTACTTGCCCAGGCAGAGCTCTGTTGTCACATTGCAGTGATAGGCACAGCACAGTTTGGAAATTCCTGGTCTGTAGCTCTAAAGATGATGAGGATACAGACTGAGGGAACAATGGAGTCTGCTCCTTGATGGTGTAGTGAAGAGCTCATCAGACTTTGCCTCTCTCACACCCCTTCCCAATATGACTATGAAGCAACTGGTTGAGAGAGGTCTCTGTGCTTTCTGAATGATTACTGTACCACTACTGTGTGCTTACTCTAGGGTTTTGAATCCAGAAGTAGCTTTAGGAAGCTGCTTTCAGTCCTTAGAAGCTGGAAAAAAAAAGAAATGAGAGGCTTTTGGAGTAGCTTGTCCCTATTTTAAAAAGAAGATAATTTTAGCAACATTTAAAAAAAAAACAAAAAAAAAATAAAAAGGAGGCCAGGATGCTCTGCACTGCCATAGAAGGTGACCTGGCTTAATTTTGGCTGTTTTATTCTCAAGGCCAGTTAAACAAGCACTGTGCCTGTAGAAGACAGGGAAAAAAAAAAACCTGTCGTGAATAAAAGTAACTACCCCAGTCTATTAAAGATTAATATAGTGGAGCTTCCATCTTTGGCTTGGGCTGCAAAAATGATGGCTGAATTATTGATTTACCAAATTAGAATAAGCAAAAACGTGGAACTCTGAAGTGTGGTGAAGAGTCATAAATCAAAATAAAGCTTCGTTAGCGGGATTGAAGAGGGGTTTTTTTTATACTGAAGCAAACTTAGGAAAGAAGTCAATGTACAAATTACTTTTTTTGCACAAATACTTTGCTTTGTTTTGTTGCATTTTAGGTAATTAATTCTGCACCCACACTTCAATTCTTTTTCCCTTGAAGCAACACTGAGGTCTTCATCCCTTAACGTCTGACAGTGGAAATTAAGCACTCATTTGACTGCAAGAGAAGATGCACTAGGAAGGAACAAAGCCCTCCTTAGACTATGAATTAGCAAAACAGGAATGAAGTTAGTTGCATAATCTGTTATTCAGTTTTTAATTTCACTTCCTTTCTTTTTAGTGTGGCATCCCGTTCTACACAGGGTTTGGTTTTATTCAAGTACAGTATTTCTCTTAAAGGCAGGTTTTCTTTGAGATGCTACTTCCAAAGTTTTGCTAGCAAAAAAAATCAGAGGCAAAATTGGATTGAGGAATTGTTTCTGAAAACAGCTAAGGACTTTAGGTTCTCTGAAGTTCTGTGGCGTGTATTGTATTCATATATTGTCGAAATGAAATACTACTTTTTAAAAAGTCAGATCTTACAGGCTGTCTTCCAAGTAAATGATTTCCATAGGAAATATATTTTAAATATTATTTAAATATTTACTACTATTTAAAACAATTTTAAAACAGAAGAGCTAATACTATGGTCACAAAATGTCAGTGTGTCATCGACCATTTCTTATTTCGTTGCCAGCACTTGACATTTGGTCTCTCTTACCCTATTACATATCTGTGCATTATACAATGCACATCCTGCCATATTTTATTGTTTAAGCTAATATTAACATGTCATTGGTAATAAATGCATGTTTTTCTGCATATCTGCTCTACATATGGCAAAAATGAAGCTAGGGCTACTTAAGAGACACTTTATGCATTCTTAGTCCAGATTTTCAGGTGGTCCATAATACAATGTATGGAAATGTGAAAAAGGACAGTTTTGTACCATTCATGATGTTATTAACTAAACCCATTAAAGTGAAAACACTTTTTAAACAAAAACCTTATAATGCTTAGTCCTTTATTGTTAAAATATCAAGTCTTGAAAAGTTAGATTGTTGGAAACAAATTGGCAATTTAGACTACATTTTCTGATTGCAGTATGAAGAAATGCAGTTCTAGGGTTTGGGGTTGTTTTTCCACTATATTGCATGAATTGAACATGTCTGGTTGATCTGGGACTTTTACAGTTATGGGTTCTAAATGTTCTGAATTAATTTTCACAATGTATCTGCCAGGTCTTAAACTTCTGTGACGAGTGAGGAGCCAGACAGTTGGGGTAAGAGGGAGAATACTGCTGTGATTCAGGTGGTTTTTTTCCTGCAGTATTTTCACTTGTTCTATTTCTTGCTAAACTAGAATATCATCTCTATGCACCTATGTGAAGAAATGGTACTCCAGAGAGTTTTGTTATTTTTTTTTCCCCCCAAATTACAATGAATTACTCTGCATAGCCTTAGGACTGTTTTTCCTTCAGGCAGAGGGCTGAATCCCATGCTGTGGATAATATCCATAAGATCTATAGTTGGAGAAAAACGTGAATCTGAAGGGCTGGAATATTTTTTTTTTTTTTAATGACTCTCTGTATAAGCTGCTTCCCAAACCAAGATGAGTATAAAATGAGTCATTTGCCCATGAAGTTGATTGTTGTTTTCTCCAAAAAAAGACATTAGGAAGCAAGTAGGCAGAAAATGTCCTGTTGCAGTGTGGAAGCTGAAGATTTTGATACTGCATTTCAGATATATTATAATTTTATGAAGGTTTTTTTTTTTTTAAAATAAAAGCAAGGCAAGAAGCTGAATGTACCCAGCTTTTCAAAAGAGAGCAGCAGCTCCTGCTATCAGCAATTTGTGGGTAAGTATCTTAGGCAGTCAAAATTACTTGCTTTGCATTAGGTATTTGCCTCTCCCATAGATAACCAACAAATCTTTGTTTCATTTCCAGAAACTGAAGTACAGAGACCTGTCTTAAAGTTCTTTTAATTTGATCTCTTATGAGAATACAGCACTAAATACAGAGAACAAGATGTTTATATAAAGGAGAAAAATAAATGGTGAGTCAGGGAAAACAGCAAACAAAATTTCAGGGCTGTATTGTGCCTCTTTTGCCCTGGGTATGTGTTAGGTTTCTGCTTTTAGAAGTTTCACTGGGCATTTTCTTTTGTGTGTGCCCAAAGGGAATCAGCAGTAACAGCAGAGCCCACAAGCAGGACTGAAGGAGCAGTTAAGGTCCTTCACTTTAGGGGGAAAAGACTGGGAATAATGTGGGAGGGCTCATATGTATGTGATGGTTTGTACAAGGAGGAATCTAAGGGAGAAGAGGGGTGGGAAGTTGCAAGAATAATAGGTCAGATGTGGGAGGACATTGGAAAGGAAGCCCTGAAACAGCCATCAGAGGAGGGGCATTCAGTGAGTGAACAGCAGTAATGCAAATGTGTGAGCAATGAAGTCAGCAGTAACTGAGCTGCCTTAACTTTAAACACTGCAACTGAGCCCTAAAGGAACATGCTAACTACTAATCATACAGTTTGTGTAACAGCTTCAAAATCAGAGTAATTGTCGTCTTTTAGACCCACTGGGATGTTTACACACGGGAGAATTTTAATTGTGTAATTTTAAATCTGATTCTGTGTGTATGATAAAGATTATAGATGGGAGTGGCCACTCTTAGATCCAGTCACTAATGCTTTGAATTTTAAAAATCCAATTTAAAATGCTGTGATTGATTTCTTCATAGATGCTTTTGGCTCAAATTATTAATAAATGAAGCCTCTTTTTATTCTACATGTGTTACTTGAAATCTTAAACTCTATCACTGGAAGTACATGCTGTAGCCTTCTCAGGCTTCCAGGGCAAGACCTTTTAAGTAAAACTGTGTTGTTTTCCATCATCCTTTCCTCTCTAACCATGGTGGCTGCTGTTGTGACTTGTCTATGCATTATTTATGTATCAGATATTTTTTGCTGAGACAACAGAAGGTAAATGATATGATAATTGAATAAAAGCTGAAGTATCAATGTTTTATCATGAGGTTAGGTCACATGGGCAAGTCATTCAAAGCTCTGGGAGTATAAGGATTTAAAGCTCTTCTCTAAATAAAGCAGCTTTGGTGGTTTCTGAAAGCTCCCAGATTTTTGTTGGTGGTCAGAATGCAGAAATCCCTGTCCCTTTCATAACAGAAGACAGTAAGGGAACACTTCTTTGTTTCAGTGCAACGTCCAGCAACTTTGTTTAAACAGCCAGAGAGGTGGTTTGACCACAGTCAATGGACTTTGTACTAAAGGAGCTGAAGAGAATGCTCACGTGTTCTGGGAGAATCCAAGTGTTGCAATTCTGGAACCAACTGGCTTAAAAAAAAAAAACACACAAACCAGGTAATGAGAAATGCTTGTCCAGGAATTACTACTTTCTTTTTGACAGGCGCTCTGCAAGTTCCCTTTGACTTTTAGTGGGGTAATAAAGCTCTCTGTGGGATGCTTCCAGGGCCATTTTCCCATTATAAACTGTGGGCCTGGCAAAGCATGGCATAATTGAGTTTGGTGGCTCCAGCACATTGCACAGTAATATAAAAGGAAAATTACAGATCTTCCTGCTTCTAACATGCATAAACAATAAGCCTGATTTTCTTCTCTAGAACATAAATGGTATGTAGCCAATTTCTAAAGAAGTCAAACCTAATGGTCAAAACCAGGAATTCAGTTTTGCCCAGCAAATCCATTTAGATTTCTCATTTTTTTCCCCCCTCAGCTCCCTCTACCCTGAGATCAGTTGGTTAGGGCATAGTGCTAATAATGCCAAGGCTATGGGTTTGCTCCCTGTAAGGGCCATTCACTTACAGGTTGGACTGGATGATCCTTGTGGGTCCCTTCCAACTCAGAATATCGTGTGATTCTGTGATTCTATCCCATTAAGCTGGTGCCACCACTGCTCACATGGGGAGTAGGAATGTGGAACTTATCCATGATAGATAAGTTAGTACCTCACCGTGCCTCAGGTGGACATCACTCCTCATGCAGCTGGTCCTCCACAGGCCCTCCACAATTGTATAAACTGGTGAGAGCTGCTCCCCTAATTCTTTGTGGCCTTACCTAGAGCCCCTTTCACAGCAACACGAGTTAGTGCATTTGAGTTTGTGGTGCAGGGTACAGGAGTTCACATTTGGTCAGTAACTGCAGCTCACCGGAGAATTGGTAACTCCCAGCTTGGGCAGAGAGGGACTTCTGACATTTCAGTTATTCAATGTGTCGGATTTTACTTGCCCGTTCTGGCTGAACAGGTTTGTGGTGTGTAGATGACAGTGAGTCTTTACTGTTCTGTGAGGAGCTGTTATCCAAACAGTGGCCGTGCTATCTCATGGTGTACTCAGTCTCTGGCTAGAGTATCTAATCCTGCTTGGAGATCCCAAAAAACCTCCTCAAGAGGGAAAAGTTGAAAAATCCATTTAAGGCAAAATCCTGTTGTCTTTATTAAGACTGAGGAGCAGAGGCTTGTGACATCACTACTGGTGGTTTTGGTGACCTCACTAATAGTCTGTGCCCCCTGTAGCCTTTCATTTCCTTACCACAAACCACCTCGGGTAATCCTGCCCACAACCTGCTCCCTTTCCAGCCGCTGTGTGTGGGCTCCTCCTCGGAGTGCAGCGCGTTCCACCGGGGGTCACTGTGCACCAGCCCAGGCTCCGAGCGGCGCCTCCCTGCCCTTCCCTTGCCACTGCCCTGCCTGACTTGGTCCCGCCGCCGTCGCATTGGTATTCCAGCCCGGGAATGGAAGGATTGCGCCCCTGAACAATGCGCCCCTTTGTCGACTCGCTGTCAGTCACCCAGAAGCTTCTGTCCTGGCAACTTGTTTATTGTTCCAAAATGCCAGGGTGGAATCCTTACAGATTTCACTTCAGTGTCAAATACGGGAGTTGCACTTGGGGAGTAAATCGTGCTCGTGCCAAGCCAGAGAGCACCTGCAAGTGGCTTCTCTGCAGTGGGGCAGAGGTTGAGTTTGCTCTGGGTTGAATGTTGCTGGGTGGCATCACTGTATCCCACAGAACCTAGTACTACATGGTCTTTTTTTAATTCAGATAGGAAACTGGGGCTAAGCAGAGTGAATTTGTGGATAACCTGCTCTGCACTGTAAAGGAGAGTGTCCGTCCTCTCCAGCTGGTGCAGTTCAGCCCCGAGCAATCCCTGTGCTCTGAACTACAGTGGCAGAACATGTTCCTTAGTAATTAAAGGGAGATTCACTGCAGGAGTTCTTTCATCTGCCTTCACATCTGTCCAGTATATCAAACAGCCCTTTGCAATCCAGTATGGATGAATAGCTGTTCATTTTCTTAAATTTGAGATTAATAGAGAGGGAAGAGAGTTTTCTAATTTTTATAGGTCCGTTCGAGTATGAAAAAACAACCCGTTGGACTTGTATCTTCAAACAATGAAACAGAGGAGATTTCATAATGTCATGATAATTGTGACTTAAAAAAATAGCAATTTCTGTAACTGAAGCTGTTACTTTCCCTTACACGAGTATCTCTGTGTGACATATGTTGAACTTTAATTTGTCTCGACATTTGTGAATGGAATGGAGCAACATTTTAAGGGTTACTGTTTAAAATGTTCTCCTTTCATCAACTTCACCACTGTAGAGAATACAGGCATTGTTGATACTTAAGTGGGGAAAAAACAGAAGAGTAACTGTTCTAAATAACTGGAATATTTTTCTGAATTTTTATGGTAATTATTAATGGCTGTGCTTCTTCAGAAACAGCCACAAAGGTTGAGTTCAAGAGATCCTCGTGATTATGGCAATAAAGTTTTATGTATATATACATTTAAGCTGTGCTGACATGTACTTAATCTTTAAAGCTTATATTGTTATGGGAAGACATTTGAAATCTGGAGTTTGGTACAGGAGGGAGAGCCTTTTGATGTGTGAGATGTAAGACTGGCATTTGAAATGCAGAGTTCTGTGTTAACCATTAGGAAAAGTGGATCTAAATTCTATTGAAAATAAGAAATTGGATAGTATTTTTCTGCAAGAATCCCCCTTTATTTCATGGACAATTTTCAGTGACAAATCAATATCTATTTTTGGCACTTAAAATAATTGGAACATTAAACACTGCTTGGTTTTAGAACATCTTATGTTCCAGGTATAGTGTCCTTTAAGTTTTTTTAAAAAATTTTAAACTTCTTCCTGTGTTTCTTTTGTGAACAGATAACATTTCCCAATCACTTAACCAAGCATTGACCTGCTGTAGATAAAAAAAGCAGCACCCCATATTTTCTATTAATATGTCTCCAGCTTTTCTCTTTTTGATAGTGATACTGAAATACTTAATCAGATATTCATGTTTTTACTTTGTAAGGTCTTGTATTCAATTAAATCTCCTTCATTCATGCCCAGAATACCTGGAAATTGCAGGTGCTCTCACATCCAAATGCTGGTTGGCTGTCCAGCTTCCAAGTTCACTATGGAAAAATCTAGACAGCATTTTGCATCATTCCTCACTTTGTGAGGAACAAATTTCCATTTTGCCTTCTCTCTCCCCATGATCAGAGAAGACCTGAATGTGGGTCTTTATCCTTTATCATCATCTTTATCCTTGAGCAAACACTTAATTGACATCAGCACGTTAATCAGCTCCTGAGCAGTAGACATGCCTGAAAGTGTGGCTGTTGAACTTCAGTACTCTCTATGCTTCTAATTAAACCCTCAGCTCTTACATGAGACTCAGAAATTCTTGAAAACTGAAATTTTTTAAGTTCTCCAAAACATAGGCACTCTCTTGATCCTTTTGTAGGTGGTAGGAGTATTTCTCCTAGAAATCCGACCTGGAAATAAATTAAAATAGATTTTTATCTTGCTGTTCCTTGCTATAAAAGTTCTTCATGACAGCTGCAAAGAATCTGACATAACTGTACAAATTAAGACTTGGTTGCATAATTTGTTAAAAATACATTTTTAGTCACCATAACCATATCACAAAATTGTTGTTCTGTGCAACTTCACACAACATTAATAGACAGAGAGCCAACAGTAAAGCTGTGTCTATCTTATCACTTCCATCTCTGGTGCTGTTTGCAGTCTCATTTGCAGATTACACCCCACAGACCAGGTTTGGGTATATTTGCCTACAGTACCACCTGTCTCTGTATGTAGTTCTGTATTTTTCAGAGGAACTGCTTTTGGAGGACAGTTATTGTTCCATGTGCATGTAGGAATGCCACTAAGTTGGTCCTAAGTGATTTTAGGATTTAATTATATTAATTATGTCTCTGTAATTGACATTCCCTTGTGCATCCTGTGTTCAGCTTTTAAGGAGGTTAATTTGGGCAACATGCTGTGGAGGGGGAAACCAGATACAGAGAGCTGCACATTCCCCCTGAGATCTTTCCACCACAGTCTAAGGAATGACACCAGCTAAGACTATACTGGCTGTAACAGGCTGCATTATTTAAAGTGACTATATAAAATATAAACAAATCAATTAATTATGTATATATTAATAATTACATAAAAGTCTTAACCGTGCTCCAGGAAAGCATTTTATAATGATGTTATTTTAAGAAACACCAAAAGACAGCAGTTTTCAGCATTCTTTGATACCAGATACTGTTTGACAACAGCTGTCTGAGGAGCCAATACCTGCCATGTGCCCATGGAGAAAACGTGTTTCAGGACTGTGGTCACTATGGGAAAACATGAAGCAAAGGCAGAAGTACAGGGTAGATTGCTGATCCCCCAGAAATAAAATACAAGAGGAAAAAATCTTATAAACTTCTCCATTAGCAGCTCACAGTGCCTTGGCTGTGATTCCCTCTGCTCCCTACCAGCAGTATCTTGACAAATCATTCTCTCCTGTAAGCTGTAATGTTGTTTTTAGCTGATTGGTGCACCTCTTATTTGAAATTGTGTGTGGTTTTAAATTCTCTCCAGATTAGGCGAACCACTGCAGAATGACTGACTGCATCACTTTATTTCAATAACTATGCTAAAATAAATTATTTTTTTTTTTAAATATGAAAATGAGCTCTGGCATTCACTGATTTTCAATTACATTTTGGCAGTGCATCAAAAAACTGCTACAAAGTGCATCAAACTGCTACAAAAGCAGGGAATAATAAAATAACGTATCATGGAAATCCCCACTAACCTGTGCATTATATGTTATTTTATTAGGTTCTTAATGGCACCTGTGAGTCAAGAGAACTTCTTTTTTAACATCTTCCCCTAAGAAAGAAATCTCTGTTTTTCACTTCCTATTGTTGAGAAACAATAGGAACTTTCATTTTCAAAGGCTGGCATTTTGCTATGGTTTGAATAGGTTCCTTTTTCTCTGGGCCCAGAAACTCAAGATTTCCTTATCTGAAAACCTCCACAAGAACTTCCACTCCTAGAACTCCCATGATTAAATACTGTATTGCTCAGGCAATGAAACATCTGCTTCAAGTTTGTGGTATTAGTTCCCTGTACTAATTTTTCACAGCTTCCAATGAAGTGCATTGTTTATTCATTTGCATATGACGAATAAACTTGCAGTGCCCTAACTTTGAGTGTGACAAATTAGGATAAAAGAAGGCTGACCTGAGCTTCAGTGGGTGGCAGACATCCTGTATTTACACCTGCTTGCACAGAACTTGTCGGGGGACAGGCTGAAGTTTCACAGGGGATTTTGTTTTGCAAAACTGCCAACGACAGTTCAATAATCTGATAACTCAAAATGAATTTTTGCATTGCTTGTAACATCTTCATTATTTGGCCTTTTATGTGCATGATGTAATTCTGAGTTTATATATCATGGAGATCGATTTGGCTTTGTTCCTCTTGAAATCAATCTGAAAACATGATTGATTTTATGTTGTTCTAATACACTTTCATTGAGTAAGAATGAATTATCAAAATAATCCATGCTTAAAAAATGATGTTGAATCTCTCAACAGTTTGCTGCAGACAGCAGAAAACACTTTTACTACCCTGAAATTTATTATTTTATTGCAGTGAGAAATGCCTGTTGCTATAATAAGGAGCTCATACAAGACACCAGAGGAAAACTTCAACCTTATGGTGACAGCCAAGGACAGTGTTCAGTTGTTCAGCCACGGTTATATACGAGGCCTGTGCTCAGGTCAACTCACAGAACTAGATCTGGCTGGTTTGGGGTTTTAAACAGCACACTAAATACAGGGTAAATAAAGAGAGATTAATTAAGAGAGCCATGGAGCTCCTGGAATGGGTCCAGCAAAGGGCAATGAGGATGACTGGGCGACTGGAGCATCTCTTATGAGGAAAGGCTGAGGGAGTTGGGTGTGTTCAGCCTCAAGAAGAGACATCATGAGAGGGGACATCATTAACGTGTATAAATATCTAAAGGGTGGATCCAGGCTCTGCTGGTGGTGCCAAGCAATAGGACAAGAGGCAACTGGGCAGAAACTGATGCACAGGAAGTTTCACCTGAACATGAGGAAGAACTTTACAACAGATTGCCCCGTGGAGTCTCCCTCACTGGAGATATTCCAGAACCATCTGGAATATGGTTCCACAATCCTGTGCCATGTGCACTGGGATGACCGTGCTTGAGCGGGTTGGACTAGATGACCCACTGTGTTCCCTTCCAAACCGACCCATTCCGTGAAATCCAGCACCTGATCACGCACCAGGGATGAGTATCCTGCTACCAGGAATGCGGGTGGTGTTCCCAGTGCTGTACGAAGGGCCCGGCTGCTCCCGCCGCTGTGTAAGGGCAGATGGCGCAGTTCCCCAGCTGGGAATAGCGGGGCCCTCCTACCGGGGCCCTGACCCCGGGCAGCACCAGCTCCCTGCAACATTTCCCCCCTTCCCGCTGCTGCCTATGGATCCCACAGTTCTTATTTGGAGAGCTGTGTCCAGTTCTAGGCTCCTCACTGCAAGAGAGACGAGGAGCTGCTGGAGAGGGTCCAGCAGAGGCCACAAAGAAAACGAGGGGCTGGAGCATCTTCCTTGTGAGAAGAGACTGTGGGAACTGGGTCTGCTTAGTCTAGAGAAGACTGAGAGGGGATCTCATCAGTACATATAAATCTCCCAAAGGCAGGTGCCAAGAGGATGGTGCCAGGCTCTTTTCAGTGATGCCCAATGACAGAAGTTCCACCTCAACACGAGGTAAAACTTCTTTCCACTGAGGATGGCAGAGCACTGGAGCAGCCTGCCCAGGGAGGTCGTGGAGTCTTCGGAGACATTCAAAACTGACCTGGATGCATCCCTGCGTCACCTGCTCCGGGTGACCCTGCCTTAGCAAGGGGGTTGGACCGGACGATCTGCAGAGCGCTCTTCCAACTCTGGGCATTCTGTGACTGTCCAGGAAACGAAACCGCGTTGGCGGACGGCCGGGCAGTGCCCAGGGGGGTCGGGCCGGGCCGTCTCTGCATTTTGTGCCCCGGGCTCGGGCACCTCCCCCGGGCGTGGGCGCGGCAGCTCCGCCCCCGCGGGTCCCTCCCTGAGCCGCGGGCCCGCCCGGCGCGGCACATCCGCGGGGACGGCGCTTGCCATGGCCACGGTGCGGGAGAAGGCGGCGGCCCTGAACCTCAGCGCCGTCTGCAGCCCCGCCGCCAGGCCCCCGGGTACGGCCGGGGAGGGCGGGGAACGGGGCTGGGGACAACAGGGAGCAGGGAGCGGGTTGCCCGCACCCGGGCGCAGCGGGACGGGACGGGTCAGGACGGGACGGGACGGGTCGGGACGGGGCTGCCCCGCCGTGGGATGGGGGCTGGAGCCGTCCCGCTCCGCGCCGGAGCCCCGCCGGCTTCAGCTCCGTGTGGCACCTTTCCCGGCTGCCGGAGGTTCAAAAGTTGGCCGCGCTCCGGACCCGGGAGGCGCTTCCGCACGGGGGCCCCGTCCGGGATGTGCCGGCACCGGAGCAGCTCCGCGACAGGGAGAGACCCGGGAGAGCCCCGAGCTGCGGGCGGGGAGGGTGACAGGGCAACGCGGGGCAGCTGCGTGGCCGGAGAGCGGGTTGAGGTTAAGAGCAGGTGGCGCTCGCCGGAAACTGGTTTTTGGTTTTCTTTCCTGCCTTCAGCAGGTTTTCTTTCCTGCCTTCCCCTTCTTTGTGGGAACTTGTATCCTTGACGCCACGCTCGTATCTCCCTCAAATCTTCTCTGTGGTATTATGTGTGTGTGTGTAAGGAAGAGGTGATAAAGCTGTGGTTAGTAGTAAAATTACTGCAGGTCGTATGTGTTGGTGTTTATTTTAGCAACAGAACCCGGCGTTGGTGTGTGTTTAGTGGTGTCGGGCTTGGGCTGGTTTTTTTCCTTCCAAAGAGGTCAGTCTGCTGTTCAGGTGTAGGGTTGGAAGCAAATTCTGCGTTCTGTTGAGTTTGCTCTTCGTTCTGTTGAGTTTGCTCTGCCTGCCTGAAGGTGTCATCAGGTTAAAGTACCAGCAAGTGTGTGTGCCTTGTCTGTCTTGTACGTTTAAAATTTCGGAAATTGCTGGTTCTGGAAGATTGCTACTTTGGCTGGCTCAATGCTGTGCATAAAAAAGCGCTTTTTTCCCCCATGACATGAATCTTTTCAGAAAGATAACTATTGCTGTCCTTTATAAGTGTTGGTGTGTTCAAATTATATTGTGTTCTCTGCTGCCTCTCTACCTTCCTGCCTGTCTGTGCTAATTTGCTAATTTCTGGGCTTTCTGGTAGATGGAGATCAGCTGGAAACACTGGTGCCCCAAACTGGAATACAATTCTCTAAGTAAAGCCACTTCAGACTAAACAGAACAGGAAAAAAAACACCTCCTGCATCTCTGTGGAAAATGCTCATGGTAATATGTTCCAGAAGGAGTTACATGTTGTTTTTTTTCAAACACTGCATGGCACTGTTAATTCATTTGGTTTGAGGTCTGTCACAATCCCAGATGTCTTTCTGTAGGATTGCTGCCAGCTCTTCATTCCATATTTTGTCCTTCAGCTTTTGATTTCCTTCTTCTTCCTCTGTTTCCTGTCTTACTAAATTATTCATCTGACTTACTGAAAAACATGTTTTCTAATTCCAGTCTCTCTGGTGGCTGCAGCCCTTCCCAATTCGGTGCCACCTGTAAACTTTGTGTGTTTTCAAGTCCTTGTGGAGGCTGAGTGTAGCCTCCGGTCAAACTGTTGGCTGCTGGCGTGTTGCTCTAATCAGACTGGTAAATGAGTAATAGTTCAGTGGCTTTACTGGGGGAGGGAAGGCTCAAGGAAGTGGCACTGAGGCACACAGAGCCCAGGTCTCAGCAGGAGCTGTGGTGGCAGGACCTTGTTTGGTGGGACAAGTGTCAGTGAGTGGTGCCTTAGGAGAATCCTTGAACTTGTTAGTGATGTGCTAAGCACTGATATTTAGGTAGCTTGTGTGTGTGCACAATCCTGCAGGAAACAAGGTTCTGATGTGTTTCTTCATCCCTGCTTCCCTCTTCCCTGCCCAGCTGTTGGTGTTAGTAGAGGAACTAACAGGGCAGTTACAAGTACTCACAGCTGGTTCATGGTTGTGGGACACGTGTGCCTAGGAGTAGGTTCTGCAAGTGTAACCATTAGGTGACAGAGGGACACACAAAAGGACAGTGCCAGAAAGAGAGGCTGAAAAAAACCAGGAACTTGTGGTCAAAAAGCTTTAGGCTGATGTAGCCAGAGGAACCACCAGAGAGAGAGAGAGACAGCAGCACACAGCAGACAGACCTGCTAAGGAAGTCGCAAAGTGTTAACGCATAAGCAACCCAAGCCAAAGTGGAAGCCTCGAAGATTTTTTTTTTTTAAATCCTTAGGAGATTCATGAAAGCTAGGAGCCAGAAAGGGGGCTGTTCTGTTCTAGCTGCAGCATGAATTCGGTCTTTGTTGTCTCTGTTCTCAGGCTTTAGCTTGGCGCAGAAGCCGTTTGGAGCGACGTACGTCTGGAGCAGCATTATCGGCGCTCTTCAAACTCAAGTGGAAGTGAAAAAGCGCCGCCAGAACCTGAAGTGCTACCATGACTGTTTCATTGGCTCAGATGCTGTGGATGTTGTCTTTGCCCATCTCCTACAGAACAAGTATTTTGGGGATGTGGATATTTCCCGTGCTAAAGTAGTGCGCGTGTGCCAGGCGCTCATGGATTACAAAGTGTTTGAGGCCGTTTCAACGAGGGTCTTTGGGAAAGACAAGCGGTCTGTGTTTGAAGACAGCAGCAGCAGCCTCTACAGGTTCACAAACGCCTCAAACCAGACAGAATTCGATAGAGACTACCTGCAGTGTACCCCACAAAGGTTGGTACGTGGGGTGTGAGGGGAAGAATTTCTTTACAGCAGGAAAATGTTAAGTGTTCTGGGGGAGAGAAGGGAAAACCGCTGTACAATTACAGGACCTAGAGGGGGGAAAAAATAGATACTACACAGATGAGATGTTTGTGGGTGGAAGACAGGTAGGAAACAGCAATTTGAAGAGAGTAAATCACTCAACCTGCATAGTAACTTGTTTCCTGTGTCTATCACATTGCCTTGGGGGAGGGAGGTAGGAGGGTAGAAATTAAGTGCATATTGATAGTGATCTAAACCCATATAACCAACTGGAATCCAGGTGCATCAAACAGGATAATGCAACAGAGCAATCTTTAGTCACTGCACATCTGACTCTGGCATAAACCAGTAATCCATGCGTCTTTTAAAGAAAAATTGTTTCCCCCTTTCATCATCTTTGCTTCTCTACACTTCAAATTTGGCTTTTCTTTTCGCCATTTCTTTATGCATGTATGACTTCTTCCTAGGCTAGGTGGCAGGCTGTTTTGCTGTTGTGCTATTGCACACCATCCTAGAACCAGAGGGAAGTGCAGTGGTGAGGTTTTGTTTCCCTGTCTCTTTAGGAGTGGCCAGAGAAAACCCAGGTACTAAGTAATCCCTCACAAAGCAGAGCACATGCTGTGTAGATGCCACTTTGCCAAGTAACTTCCCTTGAACTATTTTTGAGTCTTCATCTCTACACATAGTCCAGCATATTCTTACAAGCTCCACTGATGTATTAAATACAACAGTTTTAGCAATATGCACTTTTGAAAATTGCAAATATTATTGACCTGAAAAAACCCCTCCTTATGTGACCGACATGTTAATGAGAGTAGCAGTTGTGAACTTGAAGGCATCGACCCTGATGAAAAAATTATAGAAACAGGCAGAATAAAAATAGTTCCTTGATCCTGCTTCTCCCCTCTGGACCACTAGCTCTTGTTGTGTACTAAATCAAACAGTCCCAAGTCTTTATTTGGAAACAGGAGAATTTGTGAGAAATTAAAAACACTTTAATCAAGTGTGGTATTTAAAAATATTTTCATCACAAGAATTGTTAGACTTGGAACATATTGGACAAACAGTCATTAAACATGAGTATTCATGTTTTATTAGTGTTGAATGAAGGTGGTTTTCTTCTGGGCAGGGCACAGACCCATTGGGTTACATTTCTTCATGTAGTGAAAGGAACAGATCCATTGATCCATGCAGCTTGTCACATCCATAGTAAAGACAGTGGGCATCAGGAGGATTTTTGCAGTGTCCTAAACCAAAGAAACCCTGGGAGTTGAAATTAAATAGATATGCTTGAAGGAATGCTAATTTTGTGGCTGGAGCAGTAATTCTGTCTAGTCCACAGCCTGTGCAAGCAGTTGTGAGAAGAACTGGCCAGCACACAGAAGCAGGTGACAAATTTCTTAAGGCTTCCATTAGCTGAAGGCATGAACATGCCCCATAACTATGGAGCAATTGCCACCTTGGTTTTTCAGGAACACCACAAAGTTTTTGTCCTCACTTCGCTATCATGGATAATGCCTTAAAACTCTGGAAGTTTTGAGGGGGGGGAATCTTATTTTGGTTTTGAAAATTAATTTCCCCTACTTAACCACCTGTCCTCTTAAACTTTCTCTGTGATAATTGAAGTAACCTGCTGATGCCAGCTGTGACAAGCTCCAAGGGAGGAACTGTGCACACAACTGTTATATGCAATTAATTCTTTATTTATCATATGTTCTCCTGGATGACTTGGACAAAGGAAGTGTCAGGCAGCAGAGAAGAGGGGGAAGATATAAAGTGTAAATATCTATATAGGAGAGAACACTTTTTAATCTTGGGACAGTTATTCATATCTATAGATTGCATGATACATTTGGTTATCTATATGTATGAATATAGCTATATATAAAAACTGTTTTTAATCTCAGACACGAGAAGAGCATGTTGTTCCACTCCACTCCTGTCAAGCCGGAAAACTTGGAGGATCTTTGGGAAAACCTGAGTCTAAGGCCTGCAAATACCCCTCAAGTAAACATCTCGGATAGTTTGTCCCGCCGAGGTAAGCCAAATAATGTCACAGCCATTTGTTTGTGGGAGAAGGAAGGTAAATCTGTAGGACTGGAAAGACTTATCCCTGTCAGATTGGAGAGGGAGACGAACTGACTCTCACAGTATTTTGTTTTGAACACCGTGTCGTGAAAAGGGAAATTACATTTGTTGCAGACTTGCTTTTTACCTTTCTATTAGGCAAGAGCCATCATCTCTAGTTTTGTGGAGAAGAACACCCAGTGTGTAGAGCTTGATTTGAGTTAGGAATGTTCTTCATAGTATTCAATTACCTGCACTGCTTCTGTGCTTGACTTAGTCATGGCCAATAGTCTACTGCCAGCTAGAGCTCCTCCCTGGCTTTTGAACTCTCTGTCTGCACATCCAGCCCTCCTTCAGCAGTGTGTGAAACCATTCTTGACAACTCATGTCGTCTCTTTTTGATAAAACTATGATCTAATGTGTTTTTTCCCTTGGTTAAAAACGCTAATGCATCCTAGAAACTGTGGTTTCATCACAGGGAAACATCCTAGGAAGCTGTGATAAGGACAGTGTCACTATTACGTTTTTTTTTTTTTTTTGATATCTTATCTAGAACAACGATTGTTTGCAAATTAGAGCACAAAGAATGTAAGGCACTTCAAACTTATCCAAAAAGCAGTTCTCCCGCACTTGTAGTTAAGTCAACAAATGGGTAATTCTTGCCTTTTGTGGTGATAAAAGGCATTTCAAGGTGATAAGGGGCCACACGCTTTGCTACTGTAAATCTCTATTTTAGTAAAATTAGTCTGGTAGGTTAGGCCTGATGGGAGGAAGGGGAGTTGTCCTTTTCTCATCATCTGTTTTTGCACCTGCTGAGTCTCCATGTGCTTTGTGTATCCACCCTTCCCAGTTATTAATGAAGTGTGGCAAGAACAAACAATTGCTCGTCTGCTGCAGCTGGTCGACCTTCCCCTCCTGGAGTCTCTGCTGGAGCACCAAGAGATCAGACCTCAGCTCCCACAGCCAAGGAAGGGAGCTGGGTATGTCATCACAAGCAACTACCTAGACAGAGAGATCCTCAAGGCTTTCAGTGACTCACAGTAAGTATTCATTGCTCTCCTCTGCAGATTTGTAAGACTTTCTGCTTCCATGGGAATGTGAAGCACAGTTGATCACTGGGTAGAAATGTCGTAGTCTCAGTCCTGCCAGAAAGGACTGAGCAGGCACTTTGCTCCCTGTTGGACTTGACTGGAATAACTGGTAAATAACAATTGCTTAGCTCTAAGCCAGAGGAGTGAGATAATTTCTGCTGCACACTGGAATGGTTTTTGAATGCAATGATGGTATTCAGAGGGGAAATTCTTTGCTGCATTGAGGGAAGAATAGAGCTTTTTACTACCAACCTGAAAACATTACTTTTGAGGAAATAGTTTAGTTCCTCCTACTATATTAAAAGAGCCAAGAATGCTGAACTTGAAACTGTGCACAGAGTTAAAAATATTGTCTGAAAAACTTTTACCAGTCTAAATCAGATCAAGGTTCATGTTTCTGTTTATCTAGCAATAATTATGTCCTTATCTCACAGTAGAGGACATCACTGACTTCAGGTTTAACTGCTTGTGACTGTTTACCTGTGTGGGTTACTAATTCTTCATCTTGATTGAATATATAACGAGGAGGTATATGACTATGATCCACTTGAGTGTGTCAGGTAGAGTGTCCTGTGCGTGTGAGAATTTCTAATGTGTTTAAGTACTTGCACATGCAGTTTTCACCGGGATTGAGAAACCAGTCTACCTGCTTTCTGGGGAAAGCAAAGCAACCAGCTCTGAAAGGCACCTGTAGGCAATGCTACAAACCTAAACCACTCTGTCTTCCAGGACAGACGAATGGCTGTCGGCAGCAATAGATTGCTTGGAATACCTTCCGGATCATATGGTGGTGGATATTAGCAGGAACTTGCCTGATCAGCCAGATCAAGCAGACACATGGAAACTGCTGCTGTTTGACCATATTGGTAGATACTACAGCCAAAAAAAGGAGCCGCTGTTAAGCCATGCACCTGAAATCCATTTGGGAATTGCAGAACTTTTAGGTAAGTAAAATTAAAGCCCTGTTCCTATGCTTATGTGAGATGTGTATTGAGAAACTGAGTGTTTACCTCAGCAGCCAAGATTAAATATTGACTCCTGCAAATATTTTTTTTTTTCTTTTCGCTTCTAGCCATAAAGACTGTGCTTGATTTTGGTCCTGACTTTTATGCAGTTCTGTAATCTTTGATCGGGTCTGTGTAGAATGGCTGTGAAAATGGAGCACTATAATTTGGTAGCAATTGGTATACGTGGAAGTTAAATATCCATGGGAAATGAAACATAAACATGGCCTAATATTAAATATTTTTGCTATAAGAGCTAAACTGAAAGCTGTATATATGCTTTGTACTCCATTCACAACTTTTCTTTTTTTTTTTTTACACAGAAATGTTTCTTAAATTTTGCTTAGACAACATTTTAGAAAGCTTTTGATGTTTTAGTCCTCAATTAACATCTTATCCCTGTTCTCCATATTTTTCATCCTATTTCTTGTTCCATGGGAATAGTTTGTCCTGTTGGTGGGAATAATTTGCATTTATATCCTATTCCTCCTGCCTACATGAGAAAGGGATGATATTAGTACAACCTACTTCATTTAAATAATTCACACATCTAAAATGGCTATTCTGCATAGCAAGGCAAATTAAAACTTAGCCCAGCTCTACAAAGTGGCTTGCAGTTAATTCCTCACACTAGCCCGTGTATCAAGGACATATTTCTCGTTTTTTGGGAGATCTTTATTTCCACAACAAGAGGTCACTCATTTCTTTAGCAGAACCATTTTCTCTTTGCAATATTTCACATCCCATTCAAGATGGCTGAACTGTAATTGAACTTAATTGCAAGTGAGCTTACTTAAATATCAGCCTGAAAGCCTGTATGTGGGATGTTCTCAGACTGTCTGCAAGCAGCTCTCATTAACCTGTGAGAAGTTTTTGTGAGAATTAATGGCTCAGTTTGACCAGTTCTGTGTAGAGAGATGAATGTCTCTTCGGTGGATAATTTAGGTGTTTTATTGCAACATTTATCTAAATAAATATGGCAATAGATACCCTTATCTCTCCCCAGTGAATGGGAAGATGGAACAATCTTTAGAAGCTGTTCAGCTGTATTTGAAACTTCTAGACAGCCAAGTCAGGGAGGAGTTCAGGAGACTGTTGTACTTCATGGCTGTTGCAGCACACAATTCTGAGCTCAAACTACAGAAGGAGGTAAGTGTGTACTTAATAGATGCTTTACACTTACTGAAATCTAGAGGTCACAGACACTGGAAGGAAAACATGTTTGTAGCTTAAATATGTGACTACAGGAAGAGCAATGACTCTGGAAGAACAACAGGGGAGACTAACTCTCTTCTTTTCACCCTTAATTCACGTTGTTCTTTAGAGTGACAACAGGATGGTTGTGAAAAGAACATTCTCTAAAGCTATTATCAACAATAAAAACTTATCCAGAGGGAAAACTGACCTCCTGATCTTGTTCCTTGTGGACAACCAAAGAGATGTGTTAAAGGTAAGAGCTAGAAAATGACCAGGTTTTGGCTAATCTTGTATGCCTATGCAGAACTGCCTTTTCTAAGATGCATTGTCATCTCTTTCTCTTCAAGATCCCAGGGACACTGCATAAGATGGTCAGCAATAAACTGCTGGCTTTGCAGAAAGGCCAGGATCCCAGTAAGATAACAGGTAACAGTTCAAACTGAGCTTTTTAATCCCGTCATGCACCCAAAATGAGAAATAGGTGATGCAAAAAGACTTGCTGTAACGACGACTAATTTGACTCTAAAGGAGGATGGGTCTGTGGAATCCCTGGGGTGGCTGAGTGTGGTGTTAGCTCTGAATGTCTCTTGTTTCCTTTTAGGCTATACCTTTTGCCAAAAACTTGATGAAAGAGAGTATCGCTCCAATACGGAGAAGACCACAAGAGATGAGCTGTTGTCTCTGTTGAAAGCTATCGATGAAGACTCAAAGCTCTCTGACAAAGAGAGAAAGAGACTGCTAGACCAGTTTCATAGTAGTAATCCAAGTATTTTTATGCAGTATTTTGGAGACAGAGTTACTAATATGTGTGTGTGAGACTTTTAAATAGAGATTACTTTGTATACTCCAGCATTGAAAACACTAATATATTTGTAAATTTTTGTATTCATGTATTGTGCCTAATAAAGTTATTTTGTGGAAATGGATGGAATGTATTCAATTATTACCAAGGCCAACAGTACAAGAGTAGCCTTTATTTATAGTTTAGCTTTTCTCATTCTTAATTGCTATAGGACCAAAATAATCCTTCCTTTTCCTCACCTAAAGCCAAGCCTATCGACTCCCTCTCTTCAAATATCAAAATTCCTGAGATGGAAGACACCATGAATGAGATGTCTCTCTCACCTTTTACCCCAGCACTGAATCTTATGCTGAACATTTTTTTTTCTAATTTGCCTTGCATTATGTGACTGACACGTAGCACTGATCTTTGCCTTGCTGTGTAATGGACAGAGCTGAAGAACATCTCCTGCTTGATGTTCCACAGCTTTCCTTCAAGCTTGCCAGCTAGTGATACTGTCTATGTGTATGACAAATTACTGTGCTGTTTTAAGCTAAAATGGCACCATTTTGAGGAATTGACTCTCCTGGGCTGGCAAAGATATTCTGGATTTTTAAATCAGTCTGGCTTTGGTTGCCACAGGATGTACTGTTTATGGCTGGTTATCTCCATCCCTGCAGTGTTTTGCTCTGACTGTAACTCTTATTGATGGCACCAGCTGTAATTAGAAAAGAGCTGGAGCAAAGGAAAGGCCTTTGGCTTATCTTGTGGCTGTATAGTTCATCTGAGTCTGGTCTATGGTGGAAATCCTAAGCTTTGCAACACAGGCAACTGCAGGCAGATATAGAGCATGATTAGAGATCTAATTTTGGCTCTTGTGGGGTTATCTTTGGGATGATATCAGCCAAACTTCGTTACAGCTGCTGTTGAAAGAAATAACAAACTTTGTTCCATTTCTGTTCTCTTCTATTTGGGAACAAAAGCTAGTTTAATTATGACAACAAATTAGAAATAACTGTTACAAGCACGTAGTGATCTGATTTTTTAAAAACACAGCCCCATGTGAGATACTGTAATGTCTCCCTAAGTAACTCTTCAGTCATTAGTGGTGTGTGGTGCCAGTGGCCCAAGTGCTTTCTGTGAAACAGAGCTGAGGGCTTGGTGTGCATTAGGACAATGTGTTACTGTGTCCTGATGGGGGATGGATGACAAACGTGTGAAAAGCTTATTCTAGTCAGTTAGAAAGGACTTCTAAAAAATACCCAGTTCTAGTACAGTGGGGGGGGGGAGTATAACCTCTTTTTAGTAGTTATATTTTGTAGTTCTTAGTCTTAGCTGAAAGCTTTCTATTATAAATGTACTTCCTCAGAACAGTTGGCTTAACTTACACTTTAAAATGGGGGGGTGGAAAGGCAGTTCCTTCTTCTTAGGAAAAATATGTTAAAATAAGTTACTTATGGTGCTGCATTGGTTCCCCCTTCAGCAGAAGTGTATTCCCTTTCTAACTCCTGCCTAATGTAACATCGTGGTTAAGAGGATGAGATTTCTATCTTGAAAATGAGTTCCTGCCTGTGGGCATTGCCTGCTGCAGTGAGAGTTCTGAATTACAGATCCTGCCCTGTGAGTTACTGAGCTGGCTCTGCTGCCAAGTTTGCTTTCAGGGTAAGGAAAAGCAGCCTGCAGGGAGGAATGGGGCTCGAATGTTCACCAGTGGGCACAAGGCAGGGTCAGCATGGCCTTTCTTCTGCTTGGGGTGGTACAGCTCCTCCGAAAGTACCTAAGATTTCACTTGGGAGGAACTGCTGTGAGCTGGATGAGGTGTCTTAAGGACAACAAGGACAAGCCCTGGCTGCTTTCCCTGCTTGCTGGGTGGGTTTAATCTGAATTGGTACAGTGTGGTTGGAGCAGTCATACAGCTCTCTATCCCTCTATGTTAGAGCACGAGTCCTATGAGGAGCAGCTGAGGGAGCTGGGGTTGTTTAACCTGGAGAAGAGGAGGCTCAGGGGAGACCTCATCACTCTCTTCAACTCCCTGACAGGAGGGTGTAGCCAGGTGGGCGTCAGTCTCTTCTTCCAGGCAACCAGCAGTAGGACGAGAGGGCACGGTCTTAAGGCGCACCGGGGGAGGTTTAGATTAGACATTAGGAAGAAGTTCTTTACAGAAAGAGTGACTGGGCTCTGGAATGGGCTGCCCAGAGAGGCGGTGGAGTCACCGTCCCTGGAGGTATTTAAGAGACTGGATGTGCCACTTAGTGCCATGGTCTAGTAGACAAGGTGGTGTTAAGTCAAAGGTTTGACTCGACGATCTCAGAGGTCTTTTCCAACCTCGTTCATTCTGTGATTCCGTAGAGCCCCGGCGCAGGTTATTGGGGCGCAGCCCTTGCTCTGTTTGGGGTCGGGACCTCGCTCGCCCCAAAGCCGCCGGGAGCCCTGAGGGCTGTCGGTGCTCCCTCAGCGCGGAGCACAGTGGCTCCTCACCCCTTCCCGGAGGGAAAACCCCCCGTTCCCGGCGCGGGGGCCCCTCGCTCCGCCCCGGAGCCGCCGCGGCCCGCCCTGCGCTGGGGCTGCGGCGCCAGCCCAGCCCCGCTCCGCGGCCGCCGCCGGGAGGGAGCCGGGCCCGTCAGCGCCGGCGGCCGCGGCCCCTGCGCCGAGCGGCGGTAAGAGGGGGCGGCCCGGCCCGGGGGGCGGCCCCGGGGGCCCGGGGGTGGTGGGAGGGCGGGGGGCGGCGGGCAGGGCCCGGGCCCGGCACCGCCGAGGGGGCGCCGCGGCGGCTCCGGGCCCGGCCGGGCAGGGCTGCGGGGTGAGCTCGGCTGGGTGAGCTCGGCACCGCATCCCCGTGCTCCCTGCGCATCCCACAGTCCGCCCCGGGCTCGTTTTCCCCCGTGGCCCATTGATGAGCCTCGGCAGCGGCGCCGGGAAGAGCGGTGCCCGGGCCGGGGCTGCAGCCGCTGCTGCCGGCGGGCGGGGTGGGATGGGGACGGCACCCCGTGTGCTCCCTCGGGAATGGCGCTGGGAGGGACCCGGGAGGGCCTCACGCGGAACGGGCTGCGGAGGGGGAAACTGCGGAATTTCACAGGCATCCCTTGTCATTTGGAAGGGGGACGGGGCTGCAGCTCGCCTTTTGCTGGGTTACAAGGGAAAGTAGGCTGCGATGTGGCAGGTGAACAGAGAGAGAGCTCAGCGCTGGAATGAAGCCTGAGGCAGGGCAGCCCTCGGGGTCAGGGCAGCTGTCAAGTGCTGTCTCCTGCAGAGCAGTGGGGCAGCGCTGGTGGTGAGAAGGAACTGCTTCAACCTTGGTCAAGGTGTGCTCCATGGAAGCAGAGTGAAATTTGTGTGGTGCTGGTGTGCATCAGATGGTTTGAGGGACCTTTAGAGAAAAGAGCCGGTGGAAAAATGTTTTGTTTAAATTTTAATCTGTTGGGGTTTTCTCCTGTGTTTTCTCTGTTTTTATTAAAAATAAATGAAAGTGCCAAGAAGTAGACTTTGCTCCATTAAGAGGCAGAATTGTTTGTGTGAAAGGAAAGATGATGATTGTGCTTCTGGAAGAGGTATTGTCGAGCTTATTTACCCAGTGGAAAGAGGATATGTTCTAGATGTGTTCTGGCAAATAATAGCAGTAATCCAGCAGAAAAGAGTAGACTGTTGCAAACTAAACAACTAAACCAACAAGTGTGCCTTTTTAACTCATCTGCTGAACAGTCACTTGGTAGAATGGCCCAGGAGTTCTTGTACCTGCCTTCCACAGCTGAAATAGGACTTTTTTTAAAGAAATGGTAATTAAATGAAACTTTTGGGTTTGAGGCTGTAGCTCTTGAGCTGCCATTTTATGGGATGTAGTCTGCATGGTAGGAATGATGACCTGGTGGGCAAAGCTGGGGGTAGCAGTCATGAGACTGATTGTCATCTTATTCCTGTCATTTATCTTCTGTGAGTCCTCAGGCAACTTCACTTACACCTCGATTTCCTCTCTGTAAGTAAGGTATATTATATTTCCCTGCTTTTCTCAGCATAGTGAGCCTAAAGTGCAGTGAGAGATTGAGAGGCACTAGGAAATGTTGTGTGCTTTAAAGACTTAAGTGTGTTTTGGTTGAGTCATCTTTGTGGTTCAGATTTTGACTTCAGGAGGATGCTTTGTGGATGAGACCGGATAGGAAGAATGGCTGTCTAGTCTGGTGGAATGAATGTGGAAGCCTTTATGATAGTGCTTTTATCCCAGCCAAATTCAACAACAGACCTTCCTCCTTTGTTTAACCAGTCATGGTTTTTATTTTATATTGCAACTTTTTGCTATGATCTTCTTTGTGAGCAACTACTTTATTAACAGAGCTCCTCATCCTCCTGCTGGTGGAGTGTTTGCAGTAACAGACCTTCTGTCCCCCAGATGGGAGATCCACTTGTCCTGGAGTGTGTCACTGGTTTCCCACTGGCTTCCCAGTTCCTTGCTGGATGGGATGCCTGCAGTTACACCCAGCTGGAGGCTCTCTCTGCCTTGGTTCAGAGGGTGGCAATGTGACTGCAGCTGTGCACAGATCAACCCTTCCATGTCCCAGCCTTTGTGTGTGTGAAGAGGGACATAGTCAAGCATTTGAAGCAGGGACATCAGTGACTCTGTTCCAGCTGTAGGCCAGTGTATGATTCTAACAATACCTGTACTGATGCCTTGGTTTTCCCATGTAATTTATCCCATGCTTTTTGTACTGTTTCCTTTTCTAAAATAGAAATCACACAGTGCTGTGGGCAAGTGTTGCATGCTGTTGTCTCTCATGCATCAAGCAAGATGATGATCCTGAGTCATTGCTGTGGAACAAAACTGTTTCTGACATGCACTGAGCTTTCCAGCTGTCCTGTAGAATCCCACTGGTGCAGTCAATTTAAGCACTGATGGAGCAGGGTTGGTTATTACAGCTGCTGTATGAAAATAAAAAAGTCTCAGTGTGCATTTTATATTTCTGCTCTGTTGCTTGCTTCTGCTGCATCCTCTTTGGTGCTGCAAGTATTTTCTCCTAGTAGCTGTGAGGTGCCTCTGGAGGGTGAATCTCTTGCTCAGAGCTTGTTTCTTTCAAATTTTGAAAGTGGGCATGGTGGGATACCAGGGGAAATAGGAAGTTTTTCCAGAAGCTTTCTTTTATTTTGAAAGGCAGACTCTTTCTGACTCCCACTTCACAGAACATCCAGGCTATTTAATTGAGTTAGAGACATCATACGCTCTCTAACAGAGCTCTGTAAAACTGAAATCTTAACAGCAGCTTCTTGCATGACAGTTTTCATGGTGGATGTACAAATTACATCCTCCAGAGGGAAATCTGAGTGTGATATAAGTGAAGATAATGAATGGTGAGACTTGCTTTTCTTATGGTAATTTTTTCATTATAACTTTGGCTACACTGCATGTGTCTGTGACGTAATATAAATATTTTGGTAATGTAATAAAAAATTAATGTAATAAACTAATGTTTTAAATACTATAACTACTCTTTACTGTCTTTATTAAAAACCCCTGAAATTTTATGCATAAATCATGACTCTTGCATGGAATGAAAATATGGGAGTAGAATTTTATATTGATTTCTCTCTAGTCCTTTTCCTGCTCCTTAATGCTTTTGGATGGCTCAGAGCGAAAGCTTTTAAGTTCTGAGCAGCTGGGGTAGATCATAGTTCAGGAGTATGTTATGTTGAGGAAGACTTGTTGCTGTGTAGTGAGGAAACATCTCATTTGACATAATCTTTTTGTAAAACATTTCTGTAATACTGTTCTGAAGGTCCTTTTCACTGCTCTCTCAGAAGCAATGCTAAGAAAGAGAACTAAGTATCTTTTTCTCTCTCGTCTGTATCATTATGGCAAAAGGGAGCAGTTTCAGATTTTTGAGAACTTAGTAGGAATGCAGATTAATAAATGGTAGCTGTGTTGAAAGCATCCCATTTGGTGGGAGATGGGAAGTGAGTCACTGAGTCCAGGTCTCCTGCCATTATAGGGATGACATCATATAATTCCTCACAAGAATTCTTTCATTCTTAACTTTTTTCTTAATCAAGAGAACTCCTGGAGATGTTTTCCCACTCAGCCATGTCATAAAATGCCTATTCATTCCCTTTTCCATGTTTTTTCTTTTTTTTGTAAGGAACCAACTGAAAATGTCTCAGAATCCTGACAAGCTGCACTCAAGTGAAGAAAGGCTGAGTGGTTTGGAGGATGGTCAAGAGGAGAACTCGGACAACCCGGATCAGTCTGTCCGAAAAAGGATCCGGCAGAGCGCTCCAGGGTCACACAGAGATGACACACCCAAGTGTAAGCAAAACTGCTTTATATGAAATATAATTTAAAAAAAAAAAAATCTGTAGGTTTTGGTGGAGGCAATCCTAATGTTTCATACCATTCTGTGCAAGTTTGACTGTCTTGCAGTTAAATATAGCGTGACTCCTGATGGTTTGCTCTGAAACTGTTTGTAACACCCTTTTCCCCATTTCTTTTAGTACTTAATTGTGCACAGTGACCATGTTGCTCTGATCCCCATGTGTCTCAAATACCCTGGTGTGTCTGTGCTCATGGAAGGGGTAAAGCACCATCCTGGGGTGTTCCAGCTACAGCTGCTGCTGTTTGCCTTTTTAGCTGAACCTTCTGGATTGTTGCAGCCTCTGTTTCCACTGCAGGGCAAGGAAGGCTGTTATCAACAAAGGAATGTCCTGTCATCCCCCTCACAGTATAGATGGAAAGTTGTATATTTTATCCTAATACTAGTATCAAGCAGGACTGCATATTTTAAACTTACTCCTAAGGCATATTTTTCCTTGTCATTCTGCTTTTAACATGAGGAGCTGGATGCAACATGGCTACCAAATATTCCTGGCAAATCTATAGATGAAACCAAGGGGAGGTTTTCTGGCTCCAGGGGTTCAATTCAAAGAGGCAGAAGTGCTCAGATAACTAGTTTTAAATTTCTGGAGAGAGTGTCTCAGCCTGTAACATTTTGTTTGTTGTATTTTTTTGTTTGTTTTTTAATGGAGTTGTTATTACTTGAGGTTTAGTGTTGTGTTTAGTGTCATGTTACACAGAAGAGATGTTCTGAGGGAGTTTATGTTCTCATGCCCTGCTGGTTGCCTGACAAAACGGGATGTATGTGTGGAGAGAAGCTCTGAACACATGAAAGTAAAAAGCATAGCACAGTCTTGCACTGCACTGTACCACAAAGAAGTGGTGGGTTTCAAGCCCTTGCCTTGTTTAAGGGAGCAGATGATGTGATTTAAGAGTGTTCTGTGGCAAATGAGAGTCTTGGCTTTTAGTGCACCCACTGCTGGAGTGAAGTCATTTGGCAGTGGGACAAGAGCACTCTCTTTCAGCTGTGAACTTTGCTGTCTGCTAGTGCTTCTCAGAATATCAATCCTTGCTGTGTTCCCGGAGTCACCCTGCAACATTAAGCTCCAAGCAGAAGGAAACAAGGATTTAGGAGGGCTGCAGGAGAAGAGCAAGATATTAATGAAAAATTAGCATGTTGGAACCACACTGTGTATACTCAGAAGAGCTCTGAGTGGCAGACAAGGGATGGACAGTTACTTTTAAAAGACCTTTTCTGTGTAATTTCCTAAGTCAAATCAGCATGGGTTATCAAATGAGACTGTCATAATAGTTTGCCTAAAACATATCTCAGTGAACCCAGCCTATGAAGATCCCTGGTTCATTTCTTTCATTTTGGGATTAGTGTGTTGCTCCTATGCCTGGACTGTAATTGAAGTGAATGATGTACAGAGAGGAATGGATCCATTGGGGCAGTTCTGCTGTGGCTCTTTCCCCCATTCCACTCCACAAGGTGTCTTCTGGAGGAGCCAGGGTGAACCTTGCCATTCCTGCCTGCCTCACCTGAGGACACTAATGATCTGCCTTTCTCCTTTTTCTCAAATACCTGGACCAGGGAAGAGCTGTGGTGCTTCTCCTGACTTTTGGGAGGGCATTGCAGGGCCCCCCCCCCCCCCACTGTGTGCACTGACACTGCCCAGAAGGGAGGACCCTTCACCACAAAGAATCAGTGCTCTCAGCTGGCTTCAGTGAGATGGGATTACTCCCCTGAACCAGAGTGACCTACACCCTTGGCACCTTCTCTGCCTTTCTGTTGACTTGTTCTTAGAGTTGTGACACTTCCTGCACTACAGCAATGCCACTGGTGGCCCAGGGGGATGTTCTGTACCCCAGAACTATTAGGAGCCCTGATTCCCAGTACATCCAGGAAGCAAATTAAGTTTTTTGAATTGTCTGCCTTCTACCTGCTAGATTTCCACAGTCAGTCACTACCTTTATCTCCTACCTAATGAAAACCATCCTGTTTTTTTCAATGTTTGGTGCTTCCTGCTACTCACTTATGTGCCCCAGGGCCCAGTTTGAAGCTGCTGGTCCATCCTGGTCAGTCCCAAATGCCTGCCAGGGAAAGAGGTCTTAGGCATTGGAGCTGGGAGTAGGTCTTGACATCCTTTGTTGCTTGGATGGTGACCTCTGGGGGAAGAGTTGGGAGGAGTGCCAGTTGCACTGGAAGTAATGAGGATAATTAGCTACTGGTGTGTTACCGCTTAACACTTTTGTGATTTGTTTGCTGGCTGCTTTAAAGATGAAGTAATTTCCCTGAAAAATGTAAAATTGAAATGGCAACGTCTACACTATACTTGTGGAAATAGTGTGGTGAAAATGCTGGTGATTTAATTATTTCTTCCCACACTATGGAGAAAGATGATAAGATGCTATTAATCCTTCATAAAGAAGTACTGGTTTGGGTGTGGGGTTTTGTTTGGGCTTGGGTCTTAAAAGAGCTTGATAGAACTTGGAAGCAAGTTCTGAGCCCTGAATATCAACTGGGACTCGCGCCTTTGTTTTCTGTAATACTCCAAACCTGTGTCATCCACCAGATGGGAAAGGAAGAGAAGGCAAAGAATCTTCAGCTGACACTGCCAATTGACCCTCTGTACTGTCAGTAAGGTGGAAAGGGTCCAAAAGTCTTAGGAGACTTTATTTTCTGCAGGCTTTTGTAGAGAACTGTCTGACAGTGTAATTTGTGTTGCAGCCAGTCCTCCTCGACCTGTGTCCATAGAAGAGCTCATGGAAACAGCCAAGGGAGTCACCAACATGGCATTAGCCCATGAGATTGTTGTCAATGGAGACTTCCAGATTAAACCAGCTGAATTGCCAGAACACAGGTAAGATTGTTACCTAATATATCTATTAAAATATCTCTATATATATCTATAGATAAAGTTTGCATCTGTAGAACTGCAGAGCAGCTCTGGGGGATCAGGTGAAGGCTCTGGCTGGTATCTTGTCTGGCAGTGCCTGATAGGGAGTAGGAAACAATGTAAGAAGAAGTTGGTAAACAGTTGGTAAACAGTTCTGCTGCCCAGATATATGTGTGAGCACGAAAGGTGAACCTCTTGGAGTAACTGTGGGACAAGTCCCAGTGTGCTGTGGTTTCTTGTCCCAGGAGTCAGGCTGCAGTTTCCCACATAGCCCAGTGTGACTGCAGCATTTTGAATTAGGAACTGGTACTGAAGCAGTGGAATTTGTCTATTTTTTTACACAAACTGATCTGGGACCTTAGAGTAGTTGCAATATTTATGCACTGAAATACAGAAGCTTTTGTGTCAGGGAAGTTACTTCATTTCTGTTAGGTTTACTAATGACCTTTACCTGGTAGAATTGCCTTTACTTAGTGAGGCCTTTAAAAGGAACATGAATACTGGTCTTTTGAAGACACACTGTAATTTTTGTGATTTATTTTTTAATTTATTTTAGTTGTCTAGTTTAGGTGTAGCATAGGATGAATTTTCAAGTACTTTAATTTGTAGCCAGCTTTGCTTGTGTGTAACCCTTTATTAGGACATGAGCCATTCCAAATCCTGCATCCAGTTTTTCTTGCTTTTCCAAGTAACATAAAATGACAGATCTCTCCTCTGTTAATCATCATATATTCATTATTACATTATATTCATATTATTACGTGCTCTTCCTCAGGAGCTGTAGGTTATCTTTGTAAGGTGGTGCAGAGACAAGTATCATTCTTTCTAACTGGTCATGTTTTACCCACAGCTTGGAAAAGAAAGTCAGAGACATTGTGCATAAAGCTTTCTGGGATTGTCTGGAAGCTCAATTAAAGGAAGATCCACCAACATATGATCATGCAATTAAACTGTTGGGAGAAATTAAAGAGGTAAGATGATGTGATACCAAGGTAAATTATTGAATTTGAGTAGTTCATTGATATGAATGAGCAAAAGTGGTCGAAGCTTGGCTTTTCATAGAAGACTCTCTTGTTCTTTTTCATTACTGTATCATTGTCTGTGAACATATATAAGTTGTATAACCCCAGAGGAGAAATTTGAGTTTAAAGCCAAATGCAAACCCATGTAAGATGATTAAAAGGTAAGTAATACCAGTTTCATAATTCCAAGCTTCCTTCATGTTATGGCAGTGGTATTAGTTATGGAATCAGTGGGATGCCCCAACACTGGGCTGATAAAACTGAGCACAATAGTCTGAAGTATGATCTGTGCTATAGAGTATTTACCACTTAGTAACTTCAGTATCACACGGAACAAGGTAAAACATCTGGAGTTGGTGAGTGGTTGGTTAAAAAAAAAAGAGAAATTCTACTTTTAAAGGGCATTTAATTTAAATAAGAATATGCCCCATCCCTTGAAGTGTCCAAGGCCAGGTTGGATGAGGCATTGAGCAACATGGTGTAGTGGGAGGTGTCCCTGCCTATGGCAGGGGGCTTGGAACCAAATGATCTTTAGGGTCCCTTCATCCCAAAACATTCTGTGATTCTATGACTCTGTAAGAAGTGGGTTTGATCCTTGTGCTCTTTGATATGTAGAACTAATGCACTGTTAAAAACCTTCCATTTCAGAATCTCCTGTCTTTCTTGTTGCCTGGTCATACTAGACTGAGAAACCAGATTACAGAAGTTCTTGATCTGGATTTGATAAAACAGGAGGCAGAAAACGGGGCCCTTGACATTTCTAAGTTGGTCAAATTTGTTATTGGGATGATGGGGACTCTCTGTGCTCCAGCTCGAGATGAAGAAATTAAGAAACTGAATGATATTCATGAAATAGTTCCTCTGTTCAGGTACTGAAATGGTGTTTATTAGTCATGTCCAGAGTCCCTTAAATAGTTGTAGATGTGTGTGTGTGGGGGGGTGTCCAGCAGGGCAAACTGCAGCTCCTAGGAAAAAAAAGAGTGCTAGGGAAAGGGAAACAGCTGTGGGTGTGAAGGGGAGAGATGCTCCAGGAGTCATTAACAAGGACCGTCTCTGTTCTGGTGAGTTGGGGTATTTGTCTGTCTCCTGCATGTCAGTGAAGGACATTTTCTTAAATGCCAAATGCATATAAGCCTCAAGACAGCAGGTGAAGAGTCAGTTTGTATCAAAAATTAACATCAACAGCAAAAGGAGAAAAAAAGCCCACAGGAGTATAGGAAAAAAGTACTACTGGTTTCCAACCAGTTTGAGCTCTCTTTACCCCACTCTCTGTGTAAAGTCCTGTCAGTTCTAAAGGGAGTGTGTTGTACCCACATCTGAGAGCATCAGGGCTTCTGCTCTGTCACCATATTCTCAAGTCAAGGTCTCAGTAGTTAGAAGTTTCACTAACCTTGCTGTTTTCTAATTTGCAAAGCTTCCAAGAGTTCAGGATTGACTTGGCAGAATTATGGCCAGCAGGAATTAGGTTGTTTTGAAATTAAGATGTTGTTATTTGGTGGGGTTTTTTTGTGTTTGTTTTTTTCTTTTCTTTTTTTTTCCCTTGGGTCTGATTATTCACTTCCCACTGAGGTTGGCTTTCTAGGCTGCCAACAGAGAGAGCATGCAAGCTTGGAAACCCAGATGGCTTTTATATACTCAAGATACAGCACTGCACATCCTGGGAGATGTAATCTATGGAGCTAGTGAAGTTAATTCCATGGAGGCTTTTTTACAGGAGAGCAAGATTTCTTTCCTACTTGGAAGAGGCACATGCATGCATGTACATGCTTGCTCAAGCTTTCTCTCTGTCTCATGCTTTTAAATGGTTAAGCACCCTGTTACTGTTTCCCATGCATGTTTTTGCTCTTTCCTTAGACAGTCTGTAATAAATCTTGTGAACAGCACCTCTGAAACATGTGCAGCCTTGAATAACTTTTTCTGTTTGTTTGTTTAGAGCCATTTTCTCTGTATTAGACCTAATGAAAATGGATATGGCAAACTTCGCTGTCAGTAGTATTAGGCCAAAATTAATGCAGCAGTCTGCTGAATATGAAAGAAAGAAGTTTCAGGAGTTTCTTGAGAAACAGCCAAGTATGACTTTGTTCCTTTCTTTCTTCCCCTCTGACCTCCTAGTAAACTGCGTGTCTTTGCTTGTAGAACATGAAAAAAACCCAGATATTTTTATAAGTTCATATGGTAAATGACAGCTCGTGCCCGAAAACTGCGGTTAGAAAAAATCTGCCAGAACTGTAGTTCTGCACTTAGTGCACTGGAGTCCAGTTTAATCTCAATACAGTGTAGGGCATGATTACCCAGCATCATCTCACCTCTGATTTCCTGTAGCTGTGTGGTTTTGTTTTAGATGTTCTGCTTGATGCAATAAACGAAATGCATGTCATCAGTTGATATTGTGGGTATTAGTCATAGTCACTAATGGGCTTGTTTGGAAATTATTGGTGGAAAAACCTAACTTTGAGAGGAGATTTTCCTAACAAGATTTTTTCCCCTTGCTCCTCCAGATTCTTTAGACCTTGTCACAAAGTGGTTGCAAGAAGCAGCGGATGATCTTGCAAAGCTGGGACATGAAATGTTGCCTCCCCACCCTAATGATGGTGCTACTGGTGGAACCTCCACCTTGTGCTTCACTGCTGTACAAAATCAGGCCTATCTGAAGCTCCTAAAGTGGGATCATGTGAACAGGCCTTTTCCAGAAGTAAGTATTTAACAAAAAAAAAATGGATGCTGTGCTTGTTCCGCTCTTCTGTTTCTGGGGCATAGCAGAAGCTGTTCGGATTTGTAGCCTTGCGACAAGTGCAATACTGAAACATTTATCTCTCCATTGGGAGCTTCTTGTACTCCTTCTCTTTCAGTTCTGAAACCTGCTTAGTTGGAAAAGAGGGGTTATTGCTTTTCATTTCACTCCTGGTGCTGTCCTGCTGAGCATCTTGCTCTTCCCTGTGTCATTGTCGTACCTTTTCTGTTGCATCCCAGTGTCCCTTCCCGGCCCAGCAAACTGACCCCGTACTGTGCTGGCTTCCTCACTCGTTACAGACAGTGCTCATGGACCAGACCCGCTTCCTGGAAATACAGCTGGAGCTGGAGCAGCTCCTCCTGGTTGGGACAGTGCTCCTGGTCACGTTCAGTGCAGCAGGCCCAGCACTTGTTGATGTGCCTGGATTTGCGGAGAAAATCAAAACCATTGTCAAGGTGCTGCTGACGGGAACGCATCTTCCGTGAGTATGGAATGGTCCTGGTCACACAGGGGCAGGTGTAGCTCTGTTTTCACCCTGGTAAATAACCAGTGTAAGCCTCTCTGTCTCCTCCTGGACTGCAGGATATGCAGAGAAGGTGCTGAGGGCTTTCTAAGAAGCCAGGCTGACAGTTTTATTTCAGCTCGCTCACTTGGAGTTGTCTTTTCTTGCTCTGCTCTTTTATAAAATGTGCACACTGCTTTTCCAGTGTGCTTTTATGATGCCAGGCTGGCACATGAGGCTGCCAGCAGCTAACCCTGCCCATGGTTTGGGCCAGGCTCCTGCAAGAACCTAAGTGTGGCACACTGCAGATTTAGAGTGATTGCTGTACACACAAGGGTTGGTGACTGGTTTGGCATTAGCCAGAGCTGTCTGCAGGCAGAAAGTCAGCTCTTGTGTGTATGGATTGTTCAGACTGGAAGTCTTTAATGCTCTCCTACTTCCTTGGTTTGGAGGTCAGCTTTATTTTTCATACATCTCTAAAAGGTACTATTCTTTATAATTCTGGCTTTTGTCTGCATTATGCTTTTTCCATTGCATTTGGTAAATAAGGCAACTCTAATTGAAAGGTTTATTATCAAAAGGTGAGAAAAAAAAAGTAAATATCTGGTTCAGTAATGCTCTGCTCCACGTTCTGTAGCTCCTTTAACCTGAAGGAATCTCTGGCCACCATTGGGGAGAAGGTGTGTGCCGAAGTGAACAGCTGCCTTTCCCAGCACGGCTTTACACCGTTCTCAGCAGAGAGAGAGACTGTGCTTAAAGGGCAGATCCAAGCAGTGGCCAATCCAGATAACACCATCTACAGGCTCATAGGTACGTCTGGCACTGCTGCTCTGCTCTCCTGTGACCGTTCCCTGTGTAACTGGGTGGGGGGGTGTCGTGCTGGGCTTCCCATTTCATGTCTCAGATTACTTGACTGTGTTTCAGGCCTGTTGCATTTTACGTGAGATTACACCATTTCTAACGGACCCTCTCTTTTGAAAACAAACCAAACCCCATTTTTTTCCAGATTCTCGAATTCAAAAGTTTCTGGAGAATTATCTTGCATCCAGTCACCAGAAAACACTGCCTGCTATCCCTGGGGGGTTAGGCCCCATCCAAAGAGAGCTGGAAGAGGTTGCTGCCAAGTACGTTCGTCTCGTCAACTACAACAAAATGGTCTTCAGCCCTTACTATGATGCAGTCCTTGGCAAAATACTGACTAAGGAAGAATCCCAAGTTGTAGGGAAGCCAGAAGAGTCATAAACCCAGTTTGTGTGCTACCAATACGGTATTGTCAGCTATTAAATAAAAATTGTACCGATATTTGTCTAGGAAAACAGCTTTCCGTGTAAATACTGGTTCCTTCTAATTCACGAGCGATGGTCGATGAAGGAAATACACGAGGTGCAGAAGGGGTTCTGAAGTAAATGATGAGAGATGCATTTTTAATGTAAGGCTGCAACCTAGGGGGGAATATCATGGTAGTTTTCTGGCTGTAATTTTTACATTTTGGAGCTGATTCTAGGTAGGGCAAGTTTAAGAACAAAACACTTCGTATTTAAGTGGCTCATTTTAGGGCGTTTAACTCTTAATTTACAGTGAATTTAGTTTAATTAATCCAGAGCAGTTTAGCAATGGTTCTTCCCAGAAGGGGTGATATGGTTTTAAAAAAATCTTACTTTAAAGAATTAAGAAAGCTAAAATTCTAGATGAGGAACTTCAACAGACACAAAACCAACCCAAACAGCACTTTATTGTAACATTATGGTCACTATGGTAGGCTACTAGTTTTTTCTGCATTTTACTGCATTTTTAATAGCATTTTTTTGCTGTTTACCTGCAGATGTTACAAAACATAATATATTTTTGTAGTAAATTTTCTGGTTATTGGGTAACTGTCCTCTGCTATGTACAGTACTTACAAAGGTGGCAATCTTATAGATTGCAGCTGTATTTATCTCTTGTAAAGACTTAAGAAGGGCAGAGCTAAAATGTTTTGATAAAAGTGGTGTTTCCTACCTTGTTTTGCTAGTAGTTTCCTCCTTTTTATGTGAGATACTAATTTTAAAGTAAATCTGTGTCACTTTCAGAAGGTGGATTTAAAGTGTGTGAAACTTCAGGCTGGAAAGTTCACTTGTTTGGTTTTTTTTTTAAAAAAAGAAACTACAACAGGAGACGGTTGCATATTCAATCATGTCTTCAAAAATAGCCAGGAAGTGCAGAGCACTATGGGCAGTATAAGTGATTTTAATGCAGTGTGAGAGATGAATGACTTAGTTTGAATATACAGGGAATATTTTCAGTAGATTTTTTTCACTTTGTAGAGGTGTTCTTGGAACTTAGAATATTTATAGGCCTTGAATTTCATTAGCTGTGTGTTGTGTAGATGAGTGTTCTCAGAAGAGCTCAGTGATCTTACAGCCTCGTTGCAGCTTCAGACTCAGCTGGGAGGTAAGTGCATCTGAAATTTCCCTCTAGTTGAGCACAACAGTGTATTACAGTAATCAATATTTGATGGTTTTAGGAAAGCAAAGTTCGTAGCTATAAACAGTAAGTGGTCCAAGTACTAAGCTATCCAAGCCAGAATGTCTTTGAAAAAAAGCAAACAACCAACAAGGTATGTCAAATAAATAAATAAATAAATGGGCCCTTTTATTGCCAACCACCAGGTTAATTTATGAATCAACTAGTCAACCAAAGTAAGAGAACTTCTAGAAGCACTTGATTATGAATCAATGCTTCCCTTTCCAGTTTTCCTTTAAATCTCTGTGGATGGAGGTGCACTGACTTTGATTTTGGAGGGAGATAAATAAGACCTTTTTTCTATATTAGCCTATGCAACTCTAAACCAAATTTTTCTCATTGATTACAAACCCCTTTCCCCAAGGGAAAAAAAACAAACCACCAAACCCTGTAAGAGTTTACCAGTTCAGACAGATTTTTTTCTCTCTTGGCTAAATAAACTCAGATAGTGAAATGAATGTCTTTGAATCTTTGGCAATTCAGAAATGAGAAGGTTGGTTAGCCAGGCAAAAAGGGTTCTGAGTAGGCTTTTGGTGTGGTCTTTGTCATTGTTTGGATCAGCAAAGGAATATTAGAGAGGTCTTCAAGGTTGCTGTGTCTGCTTACTGGGCTTTGTTGTTACTGCAGGACCCACCTCTCAGTGCAGCCGAAAGCTCTGCAGCTGTGGAAGTTAATTCCACAGTCTGAGTAACAACGAGCTGCCAGAGCCATTATGGCTGGAGATGTAGCCAAAATAACAAGACAAAGCTGTTTTCAGTTTTGCTGCTGTTATTTTATCTGTTAGCATTGCCTAGGAACTGCCTTTAAAACCCCTGGGACTTACACACACTACACAAGGTTAGATGCCGTAGGGGACGATCTCGAGGGTGTGGGGAGGAACAACAGGACAGTGAGACACTCAGAAAAGCCTTTGAACGACATAACTGACAGCAGAGTGAAGGGGACTGAATTATCAATGACTGCTCCCAGGTCTGGGATTCAGGGTCCAGGTGTCCTGACATTGCAGCAGGGACTGTGCTGCCAACAGTGCTCGTGTGTTGTTCACAGGGTTGATACAGTAAATCCCCTCTCTCCTCACAGGAGGGGTTTGATCCTAAGGCTTAATATAGGAAAAAAACCATAGAACCACAGAAGAGTGCAGTACTCTCCTCTGGCTCCAGTCTCACTTCTGGGGGCACACACAGTGGGAACAAATGCCTCTGGGGGTGGGTGCTGCAGGCCTTCCAACAGTAAAGATCTGAAGGGACTGTAATAAATGCCCACAAGTGCAAATCACCTTAATGATTTTCCCAAGGTGTTTTTTTTAATGAGAGCATCTGACAAACAGTGTCTCTACATCCTCACAGAAAGAAATAGGGAGATACAACTGAGCAGCAGAGCGAGACAGGAATTCCAGGATTTCTAAGGCCAGTTCCTCCCTCCACCTGAACCTTTCTGGGGTTCACCTCTCCCCCTGGCAGAGAGAAGCACTGACCCACAGGCAGGTGTGCTGCTGGAGATGGGAACGTCTTGAACTTTCCCGAGTATCTGAATGTCCTGTAGTCCAAGGGGGTTCTTAAGATCCTATCAGAGTGCCATTCTGAATAGCCAATTACAAGTTAAAAGCTCAAGTACACATAGAAACTGCTTTGAAAGCTCATATACTGGTTTTTTTTTTTTTAGCTTGTTCGAAGATAACAAGTGAAACGATGTAGCTGATTATTAACATTTAGCTTTGTACCTTTACAGTGGAAGAGGGGTGCAGGTATCCAGGACCAGCCTGTGTTAGCCAGTGGTCCTGGACAACCCACCTTTGACACATATACTGAGTTAGTCTTAAGATGCTGTCTTCTTCAAACAGTCATGGAATTACAAGCAAAAGTGTACTGTATCCTCTAGAAAAATGGAAAACAAGCTAATTCTAATATGTATGCTCTGACCAATTTCCTGTGACGGTCTTATTAGCATTGCTTTTGAAGTGGCTGAGTAATATTTAAGAAGTACCTTGTTGTGTTTGAATAAAACCAGAATGAGGCATGAAGTTACGGACATCCTTTTATTTTAAAGGAATGGGTTTTTTTTGGTTTTTATTCGATTTTCAACTACAAAACAGATTTCTTACATTCTGCCATAAATAAAAACGGACAATAAGGCAGTACACTACATGAACAAACTGAGAACAACTGTTTTCCAGAAAATGTGAATTAAAAATGCTTCACAAGTATAAGCCATCCAGTTTTTAAAATAAAACTGTTAAAAAACCCACAAGATTTCAAGTGGTAGATGTGAACACCCTCGAAGAACAAAATACAGTTTTGACATTTTTCACTTGAGGTTCTGAAAACCTCATTTTGTTCAGAGCACATTCTAAGGTTGTTCGGGCTGTTTTCAGATCAAGAATCATATGGAAGAAGAGGCACCACAGTAACAAAACCATTTTCAAGGATTTTTTTTTTTTTTTCCGTTTGCAGCTGTCCCTTTTAAATGCTTGACTTTTAAGAGACTGATTCAATGCAAGTCTTTGTCTGTCACAGCAGAACCCCAGACTTGTTTCACCGGATTCTCTTTTGCTGTCGTGCTCTGTAAATGTCATGTACAGGGGGAACTACGGATCCTTTCTCCTCGTCGTCATCAGAATCCTCATGTGATCTCTTCACAGCCTTGTTGAGGATGGTGCTGTTTTCCACAGGTCCATTGCCCTCCACAGCTATTTCTGGCAGGCCGCCGGTGATGATCCGTACAGCTTCGTCGACAGCTTTAGAAAGAGGCACAGATTCATGTGAGCTGTGGAACTAAATTCCCTGATCAGAAATCAGCAATGCCAACAGGGGCACCAAGAGAGAGACCTTGTGGAGATTTCCGGAACATAAAACATTTTTCCTGCCCTGTTCTACAGATATTAAGTCTTGACTGTGTGAAACTCTGAGCAATGGTGAACACTAATTACAAACTAGATGCTGCTGCTTCAGCTTGAGCCCTCCCTCTACACAGGCATTGAGGTCACCTGTGAGCTTAAATAAACCAGGGAGGCCTATTGGGGAACAGTGTAACTAGTTCATGATTCACCAGAAAGCAGGCAGAGCAGTTTCTGCTTATCCACAGAGGAAGCCCCAAAAATACTGTGTATGATTTAAATAGATATTTTATTTTCACTCAAATTCAATCAATCCTAGCTTGCTTTCTCTGTGATCTCCCTTAGCTTGTCCTCAAGCACTGGCAAGGATGTGCATTCAGAGCTATGCCCACCAGTGAACTGCTGCAAATCTGTAATCCCATGTTACAGCCATGATGCTGCTGGAAGTAATGCCCTGCTGCTTTTACAGGATATTCTGAAAGCCTGAATTTCTTTCCTTCAATGGTTATCTCACCAACATCTTATTAAAGGAGCAGCTGGTGATTTTCAGCTTTTTGGCTTTTTGTTATCTCTCCCCCCAGGTAAATGTACAAACGTCTCTATGTAGATTCCAGCCTAGAAGCACAGCCAATCTCTTCTGCTCTTAAACACAAATTGCACATATGTAAATGAGGTCTGGATTTCAGACAGCAACATCCATATGTAAAACCATGTCTTATGCAGCACTGTCACAGCTTCCAGAGAGGACAAGTAACTTACTGTCTGGCAGTTTGCATCTTCTAAATATCTCCATGAGCTCATCCACTTGAACAAAGGGACCCTGATTTGTTAAAAAAAAAAAAAACAAAACCAAAAAAAAAAGTTTAGAAGGTTATTTTCAATAGAGTGATACATACTGTGGTTCTGTCACAACAGAATCTCTTCCACAGCTTCCCGAAATTTTGAGAATGCATTAAAACAAACCTGAAAACAAATAGGAGGTGGCAGGAGCTTCATGAGAACTACAGCTGCTGGTGGAACAGGAAATACACCACCTGGGACGGGATGTAAACCTGGAGCTGTGGGAAGAAAAACTATATGAAGCCAGTGGAAGACAGCTAGACCAGAATTGTTCTTGCAGCATTATTATTTGATGCAAATAATTGCTACCCTGTCCCTTTGGCCTCTACTAATTACATATTGTTTAGTCAGTGAGCTGGTCTATGAGCAGTGTGTGTAACAGCTTATTATCATTTAACCCAAACTACTCGTACTTATTTCCATGTGACCTTAATACGAAGTAAAACACACACAGTGAAATAACAGCCTCAAATTTAAGTACAGGTTTAGCTGACTGGAGACTGGGGAAGTCTCTGATTAGGCTGACTCAACACCCAGGTTCATAACTCGCCGCCAGGTGAAACACAACCCCCTCCGAGCGAGGTCTGACTTACGTGCTAAGTGTCTTGGCTGGAATGGAATCATCTGCTGAGTGTCCGGTTTGGGATATTCGGGTTTTCTGTCTACTTCATCCTTGAGAACAGGCACGATGGAAGGTGCAACCACAGGGTCTGGAATTATTGCTGCTAGCTTGGCACGGGAGACATCCTGAGAAAGGCAATCAAGAGAGCGCTGAACTCGGCAGGACCACATGGCTTGTTTAAATTACAGAACAAAACATCTTGTCATCATTATAATTTCTGATGTCCTCTTACAAGACCATCTGGGCAGAACTTGCATGTTTTCATCAAGCATTTTAGTCCTACAGGGTCCCAGCTGGGAGTGGAAACACTTGTTTCTGCTACTGAACGGGATCACGTTTGTCATTTTTGAGCGACCCCATTTTTAGGTTAAAGAGATTTAGGTGAACAGGTGCAGACCACTAGGCCTTCACAACTATCATTTCTCCCTCATTTCATTCCCTAGATTGCTTTAGCTGGATAAGAAATAAAGCATAAGGCAGTCAGCAGGCATGCAAAGCATCGGTTCAAACAGGATTACGTTTTGGCACGTTACAAGCAACAGGAATGAGCCCAAGGGCTGAACCATCTTAGGTACACACTGCCCTGCAGGCACCTCACAAGAACTTCTCTCTTGTACCCACACTTTTAACTTCAAAATAACTTTGTCCCCACTGCATTCAAAGGAAAGTGTTCAGTGGCTCAATGTGACTCTGATTTCCACCTATCAGATTATTTTACAGCTCCGTGATGAGCAACAATTCAGCTGCTTTGCTGACTTTGATGTCATCTGTATTTTTCAAAAATTATTCTTCTGTGTAAGAAATAACTGGAAGCTGAGGCACTGTTTTAGAGACATACATTGAAGGCCCTCTTCCTGTCCATGCAAATGGCAATCAGCTGTTTCTCTAGCAGCCTGTTTACTTCACGCTTAAAAAAATATTACCCAACGTTTTATCCTGTTCTATTGGTTTTGGAAGTGTTATGACTGAAATAGTAGTTAAAATATATGTGGTTAGAAACAAGACAGGAGACCACCAGATAACAGGGTCTGGCCCAGACTTTAAATTCCAAATGGCAGCACCAAACCACTTCAGCCATAAGAAACAACAGAAACAAGCAGGCAGCCACTGATCTCTCTGGACAGTTTTCCTCAGCCACTGGCAGCAAACACAACAGACTACAGAGTGTTTGGTTTGATACAGTTCTCAGTGAAGTGGGTGGAGTGTTGCCACCTTGGAGTGGAAGGACAGCCAGTGATGTTTCACACAGATGACCCAATTCAACAAACTTCTGAAAGAATTTGGGTTTTTGAAAGAGCTCGGGCTTATGTTGGAAGCGGAGGCCTGTACTGAGTGGTGATGGCACGAACACATCGACCTTTCCGTGGGAAGATGAAAGGTAAATATGAATACATGAGGCTGCAGTTGTCAGTCGTGTTCCTTGCTCCTTTCTGCCCTTGGCCCACTAAGCAAAGCCTGGCACTTTGCTGCCCAATGAGACAAGGAGGAGAAGGCCTGTTTTACCTGCTTTTCCCTCAGGGGGAAAAGTGTAAGGCAAGTCCTAAACAAGGAATTCCTCAAGTTTACTGGGACTGAAAAGCACAACAGTAAACTGAAGTGTTCTTACCCACTTACCTTATAACCAAGGGCCTTGAGTTCACTAGCAGAGCAGGGGTACAAGTCCATGAACTTGTACCTGTCCACCAGCAGAGCTGTTTCTTTGCCCTCATATTCCTCCTTGAATGCTGTGAACCTCCTCTTCTCAACTTTCAGTATGCTGGCTAAATCGCCAATGTTACTTTCAAAGGCTAAAAACCGAGCCCAGATTTCACTGTAAAAGAACAGACACAGTGACAATTACTGAAGGGGAAAGAATTCCTGATCACAGCCCAGTTAAAGAACACAAAGGAAGGACTCCAAGGAGGCGATCTGGGAGCACGTGGCCATTTCTCTGATTTACTTCAGATGCATCTCACACATGTATTGCCATCCCAGTGCCTTATATATTTCTGTAAAAACTTTCAGTCTAGTGGACTGCAAAGGACTTTGTTATGGGAAGGAAAGGATTACTGGTGTCAAGGACTTAGCATCTGAGGTAAGCTTTTCTCGATGTAAGACACACAAACATGTGTCGAGGACTTTTCAACATACATTATGATCTAGTTCTTCTGCACAGACCAACATGTTCTAGCTGGCAAGAGCAGTAACCTGTGACACAGCAGGCACTGCTTCAGAATTTTACATAGTCCAAAAATATATATAATTACTGCAGATTTCTCTGTGGAAAATCTCATGTATAACTTAAGCAACATCCGACCATTTTTCTGGACTTGATTCAACTTTTATTTTAGCCTTGGAATTCACCTTTGAAGACGATTCAGCTTTTAAATTCTTGGGTTTTCTCACTTTTAAAATGGACATAAATGTTATTTCTCACAAAAAGATCAGGATTAAAGTGCAGAATGAATATGCACAGCAGTGCCATGTTTGATTGCTTAGTTTTGATGCTTATGTCTACCAGAATAATAACGGTGAACACTCAGACTGCAAGGGCTGGGTAAGTTTGGTTTTTTTTTTTGAGAAATCAACTTAAAAAGTAGCAATGAAAATGTGGTGGTGAGTGGTTAATCCAAGTCTTTTCTAGTTCTTTTCCTGTTTTATTTTCAGTTGGCTGGGAGGTGTTCAGCACCCTCCTTAATAAATTCCTGACTCACCTCCTCTACTCAAACTATTGAATCCTTACTGCTCATTGAATCCCCCTGCTCAAACCACTGAATCTTTACTGCACAGGAGGGTTTTGCACTTTATCTTCAACAATCCTGCATCAATGAGGTTTTTAAAGTCAATAAACAAACGAATTTCACTAGAAGTGGGATAGGGACTTTCACAAATCTCTCACAGTTGTTGCTATTTTAGGCAGAATGAAGAGGGGAAGGAACATCTGTGCCTAATTTTGTCCTGCTGTTGATGTTTCTGATTTCTTTGGGATATTTATGGTTGAAAGAGGTTTTTATTGCAGCAAAACTGCTTTTGCAGACATACCCAGATTTCTCAGGAGGGAGGCTCCCTGAAGTTAAAACACGTTCAAACAAAACTCTTGTATTGTTGTCCTCTAGAAAGACAAAAAGAAAAATCACACTAAGTAAAATACATTAAAGACAATTTAAAATCATGTCCTTTCAAAGAAATGTGTACACTGAATTAGATATGAGGCTGATATTCTGATACTTGGATTTGAATTTCAGTAAGTATAAAAAGAGATCTTTTTATGCCCACATAAAACTTTACTCATGTTAAATTCCATTGCAAATTTGTTCTTTGCAAGTTTATTTTTGTTGATAGCGACAAACTGATCCTAATCCAGGTTCTTCTGTAACAGCAGAGCAATTGCTTGGCATCTCTTCAGGATTTCTGGGTTGTTGGGTTTTTTTCCATTTTCTTTAATTATCAGAATAGCATATCTTGGTAGATTTAAATTTGGCCTTTCAATTCATTACTTCCCTTTTAAACTAGGGCTAAATTAATATACCTGTATATTCCTCAGAAGCCCTCCCCAAACTATTAGGCCTGGTTCCCAACAAGCACTCAGTGTTTGTCCATTGCCAGCTGGGGCAATGGAGTGGTTGGTGGTTTTGTTCCTTAAACTGCCAGCTTCTGCCCTGGGTATTGTACCATCCCTTTCACTTACAGGAGTTCAGAGATCAATTCCCTTGGTTTGCAGTAGCCTGCTGGGTCATTAAAACAGAGCAATACACTAGGGAATTTTAAGAACTTTTTTTATTTCTGATGGCAACCTATAGAAAGGCATTGCAAATATTCATGTAGACTCACAATAGTGTATTGCAAAATTAAATATACTGGAACTTGGGAAAAAAAAAAATCTCTGTTTAAAACCTCCAAGCCTGTTCAAACTTTCAGAGCCTGAAAAATCAAAGTGCTGTAGTCTGACAGGAGACTCATGTGCCTGCAGAAGACAGTGCAGGTTCAGGAGATGTGCAGCAGCACAACTGCCCACAGCCCCTGGCTCACACAGCTGAGTTACACCCACCCTGTGTTACACCTCTGGGCTGTTATGCCACAAACACTGAACCAGAGAATTGACTACTTGAAGAAATACCTGCAAAAATCTGAAAATCTAACGGGTACCAGACAGGACTGGGCAGAGGAAGACCCTGGGATGAACTGCTCGTCTCCCTCTTCTTCAATTCCCCATGAAACTTCCACACAAAGGTCTCTGTCAGCCCCTGCTCCCCACAGCAGCCTGGTTTCTTGTAAGAGGGATATTCACTCCTGCCTCAGGAAATCCTACAGAGAGACCTTCCACCACCACCTCCACCTCCTGCCCATGCCCTGCTCTTTCCACTGCAGATCAGCTCCCTGGCAACTTCCAAGCAGGACTGATATGCACAATACTGATTTTGTATCTTGCTCATCTTATCTACCCCGGGAGAAGGAGTTTAAATTAATTCTAGTCAGGACCAGCTAATCCCTCACTCCTCTCACGCTGATTTTGAAGTCCTACAGATCTTTTTCCTCAGGATTTAGATTTCTCAGTGTCCTTCCCACTGTTCACAACAGATGCTGCAAAACTCCTGCAATGCCAGTGAGTTACAATTTGGAAAGTTCACTCTCCTCTAACCAGTAGCATCAGGATCTAATGTTCTGGAACTTCAGTAAGGACAAAAGAACAGGTTTTGTTTTCAAATTAACTCCCAAATTTCATGAAGAGATTTCATTGCTCTTCAAGAAGAATTTTAAATACAAGGAACTTGGCCTGAACCTAAACTCACAGAGAAAGCAGATTAATGCTCCATTAGACCTCCCAAAGCTTAGAGCTTACCATTAAGGTGAGAAAGGTAGTCGATATATGCCAGCACATATTCTGGAATGTCCCCATATTTTTTCAGCCCGAGCTCAAAAATCTTAAAGGCCACAGACTTATCCTGCAAACATTAAAAAAAAAAACCAAAAAAACCAAAAAACAAACAGTTATTAGCTTCAGTGAGCTCCACACCCCCTGCTGACACTTCAGTGGTGTCAGACTGAGCACCTGGGATTACCTTGCTACAGTAATACTCCATCAGAGCTGCTGTAACATAGACGTGGTGGCGGGTCCGGGCGTCCTCTCTCGCTTTCTTAAATATCGTTCTTCCAGATTTTATGCCCTCTGCTCTCCTTGCAAATTTCATATATTGGATATAAACCTAAAGGTGCATATTAATATTGATACAGCATCACTGCTAACAGAGAATACCAGGATATCACCAAGTTTTTGGTGTTTTTTTTAACTGTATCTGAAATGATCTTCACTCACAAAATACAGCGAATAAGTCACAACAGAAACAAGGCTGGGTTCTGTCTCCGTGTTGTTTTGCTATAAATAATGAGGCAAACCTTTTTATGGATTTTTAAAAAAGAAACTGAATGTACCTAAGACTGATCCCCTGAAAAGACAATAGTTAATACACAGATTTTTCAAGGAAGGGGAGGTAAGGAAATGAATGTAATTTACATAAACTGTTGCCTTCAGAGAACTCGAGGATCAGTGTAAAGATGGTAACTTTCCAATAAAGCCAAGACATCCAAAAGGCTAAAGAGCAGCCAAAAGGCTTGATGAAGGATTTTACTGTACATTATACAATCCAAGGTAAAAATAATCATCCAGTCTGCAAATATTTGTACCTGATCAAGGAAATAATGAATGTGCTGCTTAATTCAGTGGCCAATTTGTGGTTTGCCTTTCTCTGGGATTTAACTTTCCTTCACTCTGAATTAGATCACAAATAAGAGCATTCCTCAAGCAGGAGGAACGGGGACATGGGTTTCTCATAAAATGTGCATTTGGGAAACATTATGATCTGTCTTTAAAGAATGGAAAATGTCAGTAAATGGATACCTTTCCTCTAACACTGACCTGTTGTTTCATTTTAGACCTCACACCTTCTTTTTCCTTCTAATGCTTTGATGTGTCTATTTATAAACTAAATTGCTTCTTGAGAGCAGGTTACTTCTCACACCACTTGTTCAGCACTACCACAGCTGGCACTAGGGACAATGTTTATAACTTCAGCAGATGCACAGCAATACTCTTGGATACTTATATGGTGCATTACAGATTTATATACAAACTACAGGTATACAGGATGGTGTATTTTTATGTAGGGAGAACAGTGGACAAAAGCAACGTGGTTTTAATCAGGTAAGGGGAGGCAAAGTGAAATTTTAGTTGAGACAAATGTACATCAATTCTTAAGAGCTGTGTCATGAAATATTTTATACCTTACATTTGTTTTAAGAGACTGTCCAAAAGAGACAGAGGAGGAGAGTGCACATGACTTAGTGTATTAAGGTGAAATAAAGACTATACTTATCAACCTTCCCAAAATTTCAATTTAATTTTGTCATCTCATTACTCCACCTGCTCCATCACCCCTGTGAGCCAAGGAACTCCTGTAAGCTCCTCCCCACTCTGTGCACGTGTTTGAGTGGCTGTCCATGTAAATTTGGGAAAACTCAATACCAGGCATCATCTTACCAGGGTGGGGTCAATGTCTTCGATAGCCAGGAGCCGGTTATATATGCTGTGCACTTTCTCATACTTCATTCGACTCTAAGTAAAAGGAAATACAGACTGCTTGGTAACACCATTCCACATCACCTCTGAGAATGCACAGCTCAACCTGAATTAAAAACTAGACTTTTTCTGTTCCCATTTTTCCCCGGCTGATCACTGTGCATGTCAGTCCCTTTACTCGCAAGCGTTTTCTGTCTCGTGCAGTCATTTTTTTACTTCCCCACATTAATTTCCCAGTAGTGCTTATGCACATGCTTTTCAAGAGACTCTGAACTCTTTTTCTAACGTAGTAGTACTGCAGCAGAACTGTCATTGTAGGTGCTTGGGATAAGAAGACTGTTTCCTTTATCCCTGTCTAAAAGTAACGTGTAGACAGGTAGGAAAAGCACCTTCACTCTCCAACTTACACATTTCAAATAATCCATTCAGTTCCCTGCCAGCTCCAGCCCTCCACGTTGTATTGTGCAGCCTTAAAAACACAGGACATTTAGCATACAAGAAGCTGCACTGAAAGCCAAGGAAGGCTCTTTCTTTTAAGGGCAAAGGCTTTTTTTTCCCCTCTGTTGTCCTCACAATCCTCCTACAAAGACTCTTCCATGTTACAGTAAGTGGCAAACTGCACCTCACAGAGGACTCCACAGTCCTCATCTGATCAGTGGGAAACAGCCTTTATTCCTGGTGGTTCATGTGCAAAACCACCCAGAAAGCTGCAATACAGGTGCCTCCCATCTTCCACCACAGCAAACACAAATATTAACCCCTCAAGAACTAGATGGAAAAGATGCTCTTTATGCCTGTTTTAAAAGAGAAGAAGCTGATGCTCTGGTAAATGTAAATTTATAAGCATTCCACCCTTATGACAATTTGAAAATTATAGTCAATATTTTAAGTGGAAAGACAGTAGATTTTCAAAACTTTTGTAACTCATACTATGAGATTTTCCTCTCCATTTTGTCAGCTCGGAAACCCTGAATGAGAGTAAGGCTGGAAGAATCAGCAAATTAATTCTATAGAATTCTGTGTATTAAGTATGTTTCAAATAAATGACATTATTGATGGGAGACATCTTTGGACTTTAAAGTCAGTACATCACTGTTTTTGCTTACCTCTTCATAATCTGCATATGCAAAATAAAGAAGCATATTCTTCTTTAATAAAGTGCTGATCGCTCTTTCATAAATATTAGCAGCCTCATCACTGAAGAGTTTGGCATTGTTCATGTCCTGTTATAAAACAAGTATAAGAATGTAATTGTTCAGCATCTGTGACAACGAAGGCCAGTTTATGGAATATCTTGTGTGTGACAAGCCCCAGTGAACTTCCATGCAGTGCTCCAATAAAGAGTTAATCATGTCCCCAGCACTTAAGGAATCACAAAACCAGGCCAAAAAACTCCCCCAAACCTAAAAATGAAACCTAAAACTCCCCCAAACCTACCTTTGCAAGACTGAAATAGTTTTTCATAATTCTTACCTCAAATAAAGAAATTTTTATTTCTTACATCAGGCCCAGTTTTAAAATTCTGAACACGACACAGCTTACTGTACTACATATATTTTTCACCCCCCCCTCTTTGGTTCTTAAGTATTTGACCCAAAAAAATAACAGTACACCACGTCAAAGCAATTAAATAAGAGAAAACCAGTGGCAACCTGCTTACCCCTTTCTCAGCCAGCAGCTTACTGGACTGCTCGAGGTACTGTGCTGCCTCATACCAGATGTCTGGGTGATGTCCCAGCACCAGAAGACACTGCTCGTAAGCGAACATCACTGTGGGCAAGAAATGTAGGAAACACTCCTAAATCACTGCAGAAATGGTACCATCTTGCACAGTGCAAGTGTGAAGCACAAAAATCATCAAATAAATCAGTGTTAACGCTAACTGGCTACAATGATCCCAACTGCAGCCCTTTTATATTGCCAGAAACTTTATGGAATCATAACCAGCAGCTAAAATCGGCTGAAGAACAACTCATTCAATATCAGCCATAAAAACAAGGATGTGATCCACTGTTTCCTGACTTCCAATTGAAGTTCAGTGGCACATGACTATAGCACTGTCCCCCAAAATCCTTGTATTGCTTTCAGCTTGGCTTGAGTAAAATCTAGTTTGTTCTTTTAGAAGAACACTCACACAATTCAAGAAATACCATTAACTTCTGCTCCAGCGGGAATCCTGAACACCAAATGACGACATTATTTGTGCTGGAGGTCATTAATGAAGCCAAGAAAATATAATTCTACCTGTCCCAACAGTATCTAATCACCTCTTTTTGTTATAAGAGTTTGATCTTCTGTTCGCAGGGGGTTGCTCTTTTCCCACTGGATGTACTTTTTCCACATGTCCACCTGCTGAGCCTCCTGGGGGGTGTTTTGAGGAGGGACAGAGGGAGCGTTGCGGTCCAGGCCTTTCATCACTGTCTCATACTCCTGAAGCAGAAGCAATGTTTTGAAGAGCAGATTTAAGCTTATTTTATTTATCTTGTGCTTTCTAAAACAGATAACAGATATTTTATCGGACCGACCTTATTAGTCTGACACAGCTTTATTTAAAACAAGGACCGATTTTAATGATGGCTTGTAGAATTAAAGAGAACGAAGGACAGTCAACAGAGGGTTGTACCTTTGCAACTCGTCGTGCATTCATATAATCTCTACTCCTGTCTTCGATCATCTTCTTAGCTAAGTGAATATTGATGCCCTGGAGAAGGGTGAAGAAAAGGAATTGGGAATTTGCAATTTCACTTTGGAAATACGGAATCTTATTTTATACAGGAAAAGGGATGCAAATTTGAGCAAGGACAAAGTTATTTTAAAATACCAATCTCAAGAGGTATTGCATTTCTCCTAATAAAAGCATGGGTAAGATCTTGTATCAGAGAACAAACTCACTACTAAAAATCAACTGATCTCAAGCACCTCGGCATACTTTTAATTACTTTCAAAAATACTTTACATAAACTGCTGGGGGCAAAAGTGGAAAGAATGTGTTTGTGATTTACAATTTTGCTTTTAAATGATTATCAGTACCTAGTCAGCCACAGCTCCCTGCCTTGCTGCTCACCAGGTGACAGCATATGAACAACTCCATTTTCTCCTACAAGAAGTAACACGGATTGACCTCCACCAGGCTCAAAGCTCTGCCTTCTCCTCTGTCCCTGAAGTGACAGCTTTTAAAAGAGGTTCTATTCAGCACACTCCCAGCTGTGTACCTTTGTCAGCTGAGAGGGACTCAAGATGTGTCACCACTGAGAGTGGCACCCCTCCAGGACTGCACACGTGTGAGAGGGCTCTGCTGTGCTGCTGAGCAAGAGCAGAGGGGTTGGGGGCAGCTGGGCCCTGGGCATGAACAAAACCACAAAGAACTGCTCTTACAGCAGGGTAAGAACCCCCCCTTTTGCTGCTGCCTGTGTCCAGGTGGATTTTGCTGGCGTGGCTTGGCAAGACTTTGAGGAAGGTGGGCACAGCTTTCAGTCCTGTTCCAAACAGGCACCCAGGCTGGGTACTGACTCAGTAGGGAAGCAAAGGCACTGTCTGGGCTCGTGCAGGGTGCTGTTGGGCTAGCACACAAACCCAGTAACACCCCAGTTAACCCAGGACCAGGCTGAGGATGCAGCTGGATCCTCCAGGGATGCACTCCCAGCTCAGCAGCCGTGCGGCTTTGTGAGCCAAAGACTGTCCCTTTGTCACTGGGACAGGGGGCTCACTGGGGGTGCTGCCACTTTTGACCATTTAGTTAATTAAAGATAGCGGTGACTGACAGGCAGATATTGCTACCTGCTGGTGGCTATGGCTGAGCTGAAGGGAAGCTTGAGAACATTCTTGAATTAGAGCAAACAGCCATTAATCTTTCATACAGAGACCTGCACGTGATCGCTGTGTTGTTGGGCTACTGATGTGGGGAATCACCTCCCCCTCAAAGAGCCCTTCAGGTGAGGAGCATTTCCCTGTGCCAGGACCCCTGTAAGCAGCAGCCCTTTTCCTTGAGGCCAGAGGCCAGTTTAGCCAGAACAGAAACCTGTGTCTGAACAGAGCACTGGCCCTCAGCTTCTGCAGCTCTGAACAGCCTGAGGGACAGGTTTGAGTTACAGATGTCAGCCAGAGCTGCCTCAACTAGAAACTGGACAGGTTTGAGCTGCTGTTTTGACAGTCTCCCTATGTACTAATGAAAGGAGTGGTAATCAACAGTGACAGCCTCCATTTGCTATGTGGGAGGGGAAGAGAAAAGGTTTACAGGGAAGTTGTATTGGGGATTTTTTTCCTGCACAGGAGAAGGCACAGCACTGGATAACTTCCCTGGTGTCAGCAGGCTGGCTGTGGTGTCCCTGAACAACAGGGCAATGAGCTGCTACAGTACACGCTTGTGGGTCTGGATGCCTGGAGCTCTCCCACCCAGAGGTCCTCCCATCCAGAGCTCTCCCATCCAGAGCTCTCCCACCCAGAGGTATTCCCACCCAGAGGTACTCCCACTTGCTAAGCACATCCACGAGAGGTCATCAAGAGCACAACTTATTTAATTAGCACCAAGGAAAGAGAAACTGGCCCTTCTTCCCTGCTCAGGGCACAGCTGCCCCACAGCATGCTGGCACCTGCCAGCCTGGGCACAACCAGCAGGACAAGGGAGAGAGGTGGATGAGCATCCCTGCCTGGCAGTGCTGAGCACGAGGGCAGCTACACTCAGATCTGCATTCTCACTGCTGCTGACTGGGGCTGGTCAAACAGCTGTTAACAGATGTGTTTATAAATACACTGTAAAGGTGCAGCTACAACTTAGCCTGTAAGGCCAATGAGCTGAGGTCACACTTGCTGAAACTCATCTGAACGGAGGCTGGAACGGCTTCGGGGGAAGGATGGTGAGGAGCATTTTATAAATACTTAAGACCACGTAACTTAATGCACTGAAGGAAATCCAAACCATCACAGCTGAATGCCATTTCACCCTGTTCAACTCGAAGTGAAAGGAGGGGAGTGCCTCCTGGGGGACACCAGCCCTCACTGCCACCTGAGCTGCTCCAGCTCCCATTAGATACACTCCCCATCACTGGTGACAGCGATTTCTAACTCACTAGCAATTCCAGCTGGGAAATGAGGCAGTCAACTGTATCTTATGGAGAGTCTTTGAAATAAATTTTAAAATTCACTCAGGTACCTGCAGAGTTTGGCCACAGGTCTTGGTACAAACTGCACCCACAAAAGGTGTTCGTACTGCTGGTCACCTCTTTTACACATAATTATTTAATGGATATAGTTTGGGCACCACATCTGGCTGTTATTTCTTTCTTAATGTCACAAACAATCACGTTGTTGATTACCTCTTCGTATTTGTTATAATCTCTCCAGAGCTGCTCTATGTTTATCATTGGATTCACACAACCACGCTGGTAAACCCTACGGACAGCTGTTATCCTCTGGTTCTCTGCATAGGATCCTACTGCTTCTCTAAAGAGTGGGAGAGAAATTCATGTCAGGTCATCACTTGTGAACACCAGCATTACATCAACTGAGCTTAAAAACCAAAAAAAGTCTTTTAGAAGGTACTTACACGCCTTTCAAAAAATTGATGTAATCCACCCAGATCTACATGAGACAAAAATATTACATATAATGAATCCAATGTTCAGTTGTACTCGTTAAAAAATTAGAAATAAAATGTGCTTTGATTAAAAAAAAAACATACCTGGTATGACATGATTTCCATGCCAATCTTATCCAGAGCAAAATCATATGCCTGAGCCATTTTTTCTCTGAGGAAAAGAACAAACCACAAAGACCATAGAGCAAGTGTTTAGTATTTAAAAAAGTCTTTATTTAAAGAGCATTCTTTTGTGCAGCAAATTCTAACCAAACATTGAGGAATGAGAAATATCATTCAACAGCTGAGAGCAAAAACTGGCATTCAGATAGCTTTAAATTCTGTATTTAGGTTATGCTGGGGTTTTGCCTATTTGTTTTATTTAAGAAAATTATTTAAAACTATTGGTGGCAAACCAGCACAATAACAGTTCCTGGTCCACCCTCCCAAGTCAGTGGAAACCCATGTATACTATGAGAAGTTGAGAAGACAGAAAACAACTGCTCTCCAGACCTTCTTAGCTGACAGATGCACCCATGTTTTTTGGGTTTTTTTTCCTTTTTCCCCTCAGATCTTTTTGCAATTCTCCAGGAATACCAAAACTCTGGGGCAATTAGGATTAGCTCCCTTGTGTGGAAACTGATTTTAGTCCCCCAAATTCAAAGTATTTTCCTTCAGATTTAAAATGTTCACAGAATTTCCTTGGTTAAGTTTCAACTATGAGTGTTTTTTCTCCCTACCACTTCTCTCCCAGTTTCCTTTACTCAAATATACTTCAGTACCTTGTTACCTCCTTGACAAGATTAACAGGAAAAAGAGAAGAAAAACTGGATAAAAAGATTGGGGATGGGGGAGTGGGCATTGATACTTTTAAAACTGTTTCAAAACAGTTTTGTAAAACTAGAAAATCCTGCTTTTCCCCCTCTGTTAATGCATTACTTATCTTGCCAGTTATTGTGCAAAGAAATTATAGTGGGCTGGGGAAGAGAGGTTTTACAGACGCTGGAAGTTACTGACATTTTCTGAAACTCCAGACCATAAACAAGCAAAATGTAGTAACTGAAAAGGGATGAAGATTAATACACCCAAAAATTCAGACACCCTGAATTTTATGCCTTTTTTTCTGCATTCCAAACCTTTTCTCTAAGGCCTGAACTGTCTCCTATTACTGGTCAAATACAGTACAGCTGGAATCAATGCTGAATTTTGTGGAGACTCTAAACAGGACACTGAGGGCAGGGACAACAAAAGCACCAATCCCATCTGCAGGGAACTGCCATGGATATACCAGCTACTCCCCTGCTCTTGTCCAGCCTTGTTATATGAATCCAGGTTAAGGTAGCAATTTTACCCGGGAAACTCAGTTAAAGAAACTTTAAAGAAAATGTTTTCTAAATGCAGATTATACATCAAACCTCCAATACTCCACCAGAATACCCCCGGACAGATTTGTCACACAGGTTCCTCCCCACCCCCTAGTGAAAAATGAAGAAGAAATTCACCATAAAACTAGAATAATTCAGAGCAACTCCGTTGACTTACTTGTAACTAGGCAGCTTCCCCTTGGTTTCTCGTACATAGGAAAGGTAACATTTCCATAAATCAATGTGTAAAACCTTCATAAGGCATCGCTGAAATAACTGTTTAATACATCAAGAAGACGAGATCAGGATTCCAGATACAGAAATTAGGTTTCTACTTTCAAAACTATACAGTGTGGATTCAAATAACCTTAGTAATTATGATTGAGATTTATAAGAAAGAGTAAGTTAAACTACTCATTCTTTTGACTAAAGCATCTCTGTGCTATGCAAGGGAACTGGAGAGAATTAAGCAGAAAACCCCCCCTGCACAATTCACTGATTACAGCTTATTATTATTATTGATTTGTTGTAGCAACGACAAATGAATTGTAATGATACTTTTTATCTGTGTCTTTGAATAGCACATTCAATGACAGCTATGGCTTTTTTCAATCTGATACAGCCCAATCACAAGGTACTTTTTCTTGCTATAGAGATATATTACATATATTAATAGGACTCACCTTTTCCACTTTGTCATAATTTTTTGCTTTAATCTATAGGGAAGCAGAAAAAAACAAATCACTTAAGAAACTACTTTTGAATAGTAGGAATATATTGTTTATACAGTACTACAGCATTCCAATTTGTACTTTGGCTGCCTTGAACTAATTACACTGTAACACCATATAATGTTGCAAAAATATAATTAAACACACGAAAATCATGTACTTTGCATAGCTTTTGCAAAATTGCCAGGCTTTTTATTTTTATTTTTAATTCTTCACTTCCAAAATGTAGGTATCAGTAGGCAAAGTTGCTTTCCTGTATTCTGGTTTGAACAGCCAGACTTAGCCTCTAATGTCAAGATATTCTATTGCCTCCAGTGCATATATTGACTTATGTACCAAAGGTTCTAGATCAAGATTGAGTAAATTAAGGGTAAAACACCATATTTACAAAACTACTAGGCTAAAAAATCTTATTACACTTGAAAATTTATTTCTTAAACTACACGTTGCTATAATATGCTGATGTTGGATCAGGGAATAATAAACATGGAGAACCTGTTTTTCGAGAGGTGCCCCAGCCCTGGTGCTCCCAGGAGGGACCAAACCACACTCACATCTCGGCACCAGTTTCATTCACACAGCTCACACACCACAGGGGCAGAGGGTGAAACCCAGCAACCAACAGGCTGCCTTTCAGACAGGACAAAGAAAAGCACGAGACTGCTGAGGAGGACAGACTGGCATCCTTCATGTATTTATTAGCTCCAGTTACAGTAACGTGCCAGGCAATCTCTGGAGAGACACACTGAAGAAACAAGGAAAATCAACACCAGCCTTTAGAAGATGCTTATCTTCATTGAAGTAAAGAACTTTTTAATGAAATAAGGATTCATTATGCTGTGTTGCATTTGTAAAGCATCATCAAACCTCCCCCTTAAATCTCATTGCTCTTCATTTACTTAGGGGACTCGAGCTCAGCAGGAGCAGTTCCGAAAGCCTTTCTCTCCACTTCCCCCAGGATCGTGGTGGCAGGCAGCAAACAGCACCCTTCTGCACCAGGGATTCATTATTTCACTTTACATCATTCCCACACTAAAGCACAACAGAATTTTTAATGGAAGCATTGGGAGACACCGACTCGTGTGCAGGAGACCTAAAATAAGTAAGCCCTGTACTGCTCCGTGCACTGCCTTTCCTGTCTCCTGCTTCCCGAGTGTCTGTACTCCCACAACACCCCAGTCCCCAGAGCATTAACATTTCCCTCACTCCTGAACAAGATCAACTAAAAACAAGAGAACTCGAAGACGTTTTGAAGAAAAACTTTAATGGCACAACATGGCAGACTGGACCCTCATGTCAATACCCCACTCCAACCGGAGCGGTATCCCGCCCAGCCTGAAAGACTTTCACAAAATCCAGGTCTGCAGAGAGTTAAGCTCAACTGTGTCTTGCACACACGAGTTTCACACAGTCTTCCTGCAAACTATTCAGTTAAAAGACGGCTGACCAGAGAAATAAATGACCAATTACAGACATAACACTGCTGTGAAGTAACACTTCACTAAAATCCAGAGGCGGCATTTCTGGAGAACACCTCTAACCCCTGGCAACACACCCCGACCCCACACGCTCTCAGGGACGTGTCCACATCCTACTGCCACTTTCTCACAAACTTTTTGTGAGTTGAGCACATTCTTTCTGCCTTTAAAGAGCACTTCTAATAATTGTAGGGTTTTGGAGACGGAAGTTTTTTTTGTGGACATGAATTAAGGAGCCTGATGCTGCTCTGCTTCCAGTTGAAGGAAAGCACATTCTTACATTTTAAATTTCTCATTCCTTTAGAGTCCAAAAGAAAGGAAGACATCTGCCATTTTTACTTCATCCTTTTTTGACAGTAATTTTTCAGGTTCCTCAGCACATCTTACAATATGATGAAAAGGATTCAACTCTCACTAAAGAGAAAGAGCTCCCAGTCCATGCCTCCCACATCTGGTTAATCTCCTTCTTCTATCCTTGGTCACCAAGTCAAAAAGAACAAATGAACCTTGGTTTGTACATCTTAGCACACAGCACAGCTGCCTGCACCTTTTTTCCCTTGTACTTCAACTCAATAAAGCCTTCATCAGGATGTGCAGAATTAATTTGCTTTTAATAGAGTGAGACGGGAGACAGCACGAATTCTTTTTTTTTTTTTTTAGTGAAAATTAAATAAAATTAATTCACGGCTTTGTCACTGACAAAAGGCATCACCTTGTAGTCATTCAGGAACAAGATGAAAAATAATTCTTAGAAGCTCAGAATGAAAAGCTGTAAGCAGGCAGAGCAAAAATGAGTGTAGCCATGTAAACAGTGCCACACACGCCAAGACAATTCCTAAATGAAGCTGGGAATGCTCTCTGCCTGCTCAGCACTTCCCCTTGCTCCTCCAACACCCAAAAGCTCAGTGACAACCATTACTCAGCAGAAGTGAACTCCAGTGACCTCAGTAATTGCATCCAGCATCAGGTCATCCCATTTGCTTACAGAGCAACTTTATTAGTGCCCTGGCAGCACTGTCACCAGGCAACAAAACACGGAGCACAAGGAATACATATCCACTGGACTGCGTGCACCTCCCATAACCAAACACCTTGAAAAGTTATTTTGCTAAGAAAAGAAGGTATATTCTTCATTTGCATGTGTTATGACTCAAAGCTAAGTATTTTCTATGTGAATTATCAGGTACATTCCTGTTACATTTCTTGTTTTTCCTATTACAGACACAGGAACAGGCAGTGATTAGATGTGGAAAAGCATAAAGAATTGACATTATACTGTAATTTTGTCCTTAAAAGACAAACATTAAGTGAACTATAGAGATGTTTACAGCAGATTATCCTCTCATTTCTAAGGCTGCCTGGATTCCTATTCTGATTTCTTTAACTGAGGAGGCTGGTGTTACCCTCACAGAGGTTGACAAAGGAGTGGCTCCACCACGAGTCCACCTCCTATTCAATGAGCTGAGACACTGCCATTCCAAGGTAAAATCCATACAGATGAGTGTCTCCCCTCCATCCCTGAAGACTACACAAATGCCACCTTGTCTGACCAGCCATACTTGGACACTCCTGTAATAAAACACAGCTGAGCTTGCCTTCCTCTGCCTGTGGTAATGAGAAATTCTGCCCCTTTTGCTGAAAGAGTAACTTTAAATTTGATGCTCTAATAGGAAATTTAAGTCACTACTGTATCAGCTTTTTACAAGGTGAATTCATAATAAGTCAAATTTCTTCCCAGAATATACAATGTAATTCCCCATAATGAGCTTCACCAACATTCAAAGGCAAAACTTAATCCATAGATTACATAGCACTTCACCCTTTTTAACAGACCTTTACAAGACATATGAAATACTTATGACTGTGCAAAGCACGTGATTTTACTAATCTAGGGACATAAAACTCTTTGTAGTTGCCTGGCAACATACAACACAAGCCTAAAAAGCATCCCAGTTTTGTTTTAACCTTTTCAGTGTTTCTTGCTTTCCATCAAGCTCCTAAGGAAGCAAAGTTAGTCTGTGGTAATTAAGGACCAGCATGGCTTCTTCTGTCATCCATTTCCATATCCCAACTCCATCTTCCTTTTTTTCAATGGTTATTTTCCAGGGAAAAAATTTGTTTCTCAAGCATAAAAATCTAACACTCCCTTATCCACTGCCTCCAGCTCTCCCCTTGGTGAGGTAGATCCTCTTGCTCTCTACCCACTGCCCCTGCACTACTCAGGGGTTTTTTGTGCTTTTTTGGGAAGAGAAACACTGTGCACCCCTGGCAGACTGCACCAGCTGACAAAGGGACAGGCTGGGAGAGAAGGAAAGGCCACAGCTGTGCAGGTGTGAACTTCCTGAGAATTTTCCTGAAATCTGGATTTGTTATCAATACTAACATGCATGCGCCATCCTTAACGTTAGCTGGGGGGTTTTTTTGCTTGTTTGTTTTGAAAAACACATATACAACACATGTTTCAGGGTACAAAATTACAACCAGATCCTACACATATGTATTTGGAAGTATTGCTCTTGTTTATTAGCTGAAGGGAACTCACTGTGAAAGACCTATATTCATTGGCAGTTGGATGGCTAGGTATTAGACAAATAAAAGTTAACATTTTAAAAATAAAATCAGACTACCCAAAATCTATCATGACTGAACCCATTTGCTTTTTCTTTTTTTATATCCTGATTGCTAGAGGAAAAGAGTCAACTCCCAACCTCGAGCACAGTGGGATGTAATTTCCATCTCTACCAAGACAGAACTGTGAGTGTAATCAAATACACTCACATTTCTCTACCTGTTTCCAAAATACAGGCTAGGGCTGGCTGGAGAGATGTTCCCACTTTACTTGCAGAATAAATACAGCTTGGACCACAGCAGTTCAAACTTCTCAGACTGCCTCAAAGAAATGTCACCTTAGAAAGGATGGAGAGATGCTGATTCTCTGTTCTATCTTTAGCACATTTGGCCTTTTGCTATTTGCTGAGGCTCCCAGTCAGTGACTAATTTTGTGAGCACTTAATGTGACAAACTTGCTTTCCCACAGGTCAAGTAACAGCAATTAGCCTTGCAAATAACAAACCAAGTTCTGATAAAGGTAAAATGCAGGACTAACACTGCACTTCCACGTGGTCATTAACCCAGCAAGGCTGGATTATAACTGTCTAAATAACTGGATGTAAAAGTTATCTAACATATGCCCAGCAAAGCACATAATTCATTTGTGCAAGACATTCCAGGGCTTAAGCAATGAAATGCTTTATTTAAAAGCCTTAGCATATAATTGCAGATGCAGTTTCTGTAATATATTGTTTTACTACAATCTGTACCAGCTAAGGATGGAATGATTGGGTATTTCTGTAGTCTTCATTTGGAGTTTTAGTATTCCCTGTGAACACAGCTTTTATCTTGCTATTAGTAAAGCCTGCAAGGAAGAGGTACAGTACACTGACTATGGGAAAACTCGTTTTCTCAAAAGGCAGTAAGATGAGATTCTACGTGTTTTCATTCAGAACAGTGTAATGTCTCACATGCACATGGTTACGTGTCTCAATTTCAAAGTCTGCCATAAAATGGGATTTGAAAAGTTCCTTAAAGTTATTCTAAATTAAATGTCTCCAAGTACTATTACAAGTATTATTTCTAGAGCTTCCTGAACCATGGTATTACACCAAAATTTAAAAAGCATGTTGTTAAGGGCACTGCCCAAATGACACTTAAACACCAACAGGTTTGGGGCATCAACCACATCTCCAGGAAGCCAGTCCCAGTGTCTGACCACTGTGATCTTCCTGATCACAATCATCTTTTAGGTTTCACAGTTGTCTCCTGATTACCAAAAGAGTGGTCTGTGACATACACTATTGTATATTTATAGTTACATATACTCTCAATTTGCTCACAGTATTTAGGAATAAAATAAATTTTACAGTAACTAAGATTATTGGTTCTGCTAATGAACAGAACCTGTAATTCTGCAAATCCAATTACCAGTTAATATCCTGCCTCAAGAACAGGCACCTCCTGAGCAGCTAGTGAAAAAGGTAACTTTTTATAGCAAAATTCTGAGCCACATTACCATTTTCAATAGTAAAAGGTGGTCATGTCTACAGGGAAAGTGGTAACTAGTAAATGAAGGGCAGCAGTTCTCATAAGAAGCCAAGTTGCAGTGGGAAATGGGGACCAGTGGCAGAGCCAGAGAGAGCTGCTGCATGAACAGCCAGTAACAGGTAAGGCTGTTCCTCTGAACTTCTTGAAAATTGTCTTTACAGCCTCATCACCCCAAACTTTTAATGACCTTCAGGAACATTAAACAAAGCTCACCAGGTTAACACACTCTACCCACATTTCTCCTCCCAGAGGCAGCAGCCTAGAGAGATCACTGCATGAACTTCTCCACCACCTGACTAATTATATACACAAATAAAAAAACCAGGCATGCCTGAAGACTTGAAAAGACTATTTTCAAAACTGTGAGCACAGAACTAGATTTATCTGGAAGTCTGGGAAAAAAGAGACCCAGCTGCACCTGCCTGGGCGTGGCAAGGGAGCAGCTCAGAGCAGAAGTCTTCAGAAAAGAGTACAAAAGAACCTGTGAAATGAGACTCTGCAGGCAGAGCACCATGACCCAGTTAAAGCAGTGTTAAGAGTCAGTCTTAATTTAAAAAACCTATGTAAAGAAGTAATTACCAATTGAAAAAACCTGCAAGTGGAAGGTGTCTTTTTCTATTAAACTAAAAAACCCAGTACCTTTAATTTTCAGACGTATCAGGAAAGATACCAATCCCTACAAATATGTGAACAGAATATCCTAAGGCAGGAGCAAACTGTCTGCTTTCTACAAGTGCAGCAATACAAGCACTGAGAATCTGGACAACTTCCCTGAACAAACTTACAGTAAGCATTGACCTAGAAGTGATGAAAGATTGATGATGCATTGCAATAAAGAAACTTAACTTTGCTACTAACAATATAGTGTAGGATATTTAAGAAGTACCTACCCCATCTAATTCCTGAGTATCTACTCCAGTGTAAAGAACAAGGACTTTGTTAACAAGAGAGCTCAGAGACAGAGCTACTAAATATAGTTGCTGTGCTTCAGTTTATATCTTAGTGCAATTTGAGTAATTTTCACATACCAATAAATCTTTAGGACATCTGACCCTACTCCCTCACAAAAAATGCTGCCTCTTAGTCCTGCAGGGAGGGCCTTCCTTCCTGTTAATCTTTGAAAAGCATGCAAAACTTTCAGGCACCACAATCAAGAGACCAGGCAGAGGCTGTACAGAGAAATACTTATTTATAGGCAGCCTGAAAAAAAACTCGGGGTGACAAAACTCCGAAGTGATTTTTCCAGTTGGAGAATGAGACTGAATTGCAATCACTGATTCGCTCCCCACCTCACTGATTTCTGACCTCACATACACCTCTTTCCTTTGTCTTCAATCTGGATTATAAAAACAAAGAAGCAATTTTTTCAAGTGTATTTTCTCTTCCTTCCTATCTATGGCATTCTACTGCTATCTCGTCTCGTTTTGTTTAAGTGTATTACTTCCTTTCCAAAACACTCTTTCAGGAAAAAAAAGGGAGATTTGCCATTATGTCAAAACACCAAACCCATCTGTTACTTCTTGCATTGCTGTTCTCCTTCCTGACAAACTGAGCCCCATTATTGCAAACATCTCTTGTGAACTGATTATAATTTGAGTGAAGCTGCAAGAACAGCCCTTTTCAAGTCACGATGAAAAGCACACTCTGTGTTCTTCAAAAAAGAAGACAGACAACTTCACTTATCTGTTACTTCACCACCCTACACATCTGACATTTAAAAATTGCCTAGAAATTGAGGGTGAAGAAGAGACCTGCTCCACGTCTAGGTTTTCTTTCCCTATGAGTACTGCCTCAGTCTCCTGAACTGGCTGTTCTCTGCTCTGCTGGGTGAAGCTCACAGATACACAGCTCATATAAAGCAGCAGCACTACCAGCTTTTCTTCCTTGTTCTGCTTCTATCCATTCTTTAATATCTGCTCCAAATTAGGAAAACTATGACCTTTTTTATTTAGGCAATTTGCCCATTATCAAATTCAGTGTAATATTAGCTGTATGAAGTAGTTTACATATGCTGAGCATCCACTCCTTTCTACTTTATATCCAGATTCTCGATTTGTCCACAGATCTTATTTTAATGAAAAGTCAATTTTCAACCTGCCATGTAGCTTGAAATTTCCTTTTCAATGTCACACCCCCTTTAAGCCACAGCAGAAAACACCCCCCTACACTCACAGCCCTGCAAACTAACTTGCTTCCTTCCCAACTTAAGCATTTGGGTTCTTCCTATGCACTTTAGTCCACCTCTGCTTCTCATTCCTGTCTCTCAAGGTCTTTTGTATTTTACAGAAGCAGTGGGAGGTTTTCAGACGTGTTTTCAGATGTCTAACATAAACAGACCTACTGGGATCCTTTGCAGTTCTTAGGAAGTGTGCCACTTCACAAAGCAGCAGTGCTTTTTCTCCCAGAACCTGTTTTATATTGTTTAACTCTCAAACTACAGCACTCAAAAGCACACACAGCACCCACAGATTGCAAGAGACACGACAAAATGCAACGAGATAAACGAAAGACTTGTGGCTTATCTGTTGGCCAGATCATTAAAGTTAAAAAGTTAAATTAAGAGGGAAGCCTAAAGCCAATGTATTTGGTCCATCTCCTCGGGCTAGAGATCCCTAATTGGTGAACTCAGACAAATGACACTGTTTGTCTGCCTCAACCCCCTTTCATGAACAAACAGTCCCTCAGCAGGGGCAATGCAGTTTGCACTCCTCTAATCCTTTTTTTCCAGCTACATTTAGTGTCTTGCACAAGGTAGGCAGCCTGAGGAGCACAGACACACTGCAGTCTGCCAGTGAGGCATTACCCCACAACCCAACCTAAAAACTCCTTGCAACCCTAAGACCTTAAAAAACAAGGCAGGGATCAGACCACTGCAACAGATTACAAGTCCTAAATGGGCTGTGAGGCATCACCACCTGAGGGAAAAATAAAACCAATTGTTCCACTACACAGATCTCGCACCTTACAAGGCTCTAACTTAAGATCTAATTTATTAAGGCTCTGAATTTAAAATTATTCTTTTCACTTCTATCAGAAATCAGTGTTCATTACAGTAACACAGAGCTATTGGAAAAATCATTCCTCCTTGCACTTTGCTATCCTCAATATACATCAGAAAGAGTAAGAAAGAAAAATTTGTTTAAAAGTGGCAATTTACTATTTAATTTGAGGTTACAGCTTGGGAAAATAGGGTATTTTACGGTGCATTAAGTTCCCCATTAGGTTTATAGTTTGATCATTTCTCACTATACCCATCACACCTACAGTTTTGATACATTCTTTTCAAATATTCTTGCATAAAAGGCCAGAAAAGAATAAGTTAAATACCTATAATTTTTTCACACTGACAATTATGGTATTTCAGGAAATTTGTCTCAGTAAAATATAGTTATCAAATAACAATAATTTAATGGAAGTTTTTAAGAAGTCTCTGTTCATTCACCAAGAATCTACGTTAATAATACACCCGAATGATTTAGAATTTCGGAGATCTTACTTTTTAAAGGGATCCTTGAATATCTGCTTTTTAAAAAAGCGAAACATCTACAAGGCAGAGGTCCCTTAAACGGCCTCCATACCGACTTAGCAAAAAGGGCTAAAAGCCCAAATGAACACATTAGGACCAGAAGGAACTGCTGCCCTTTTGGGTGCTCGAATCCATTCACAGACCATGCATTAATGCCTCTCATTTTCCAGCATGGTATTGGTCTACTAAAAGCTCTCCTCAAAACAAAGACACCCAAACAAGCAATTCTCCTCAGGAAAAGGAACACAGGTGGCTCAAAGAGTAAAAAACGGTACTAGAAGATGTAAATATCATGCAGCACAATCTTCTTACTCCTGTCATATTAGCACAAGACCAGTTTGGCCTGTTAGCAGATGACAAATTGTTCTTAACTCTTTGTCTCTGCAACTAGAATGCCAAGAGCAGTTTTCCAATCATTTGTGGCAAAAATGGCCCCAAGAATGGCTCTCAGAAACCATCAGACTGATCCTGAGTTCCAAAGGTGCCTGGGGGCTCTCATGTCGGACCACAGGAAACCAAGAACCAGAAAGCTCCAAGTAAATAGTGCAGATTAATGCTCAGGCACAAGTAATTCTCTGCAACTGCATCTCAGCATCGATATGCAGTTGACAAGGTGTATATTCCATTAGAAAATAAACCTTACTAAAGGTAAACTAAACCCAAACCGAGCACACTTTAACTGCAATGCTACGAAAACAATCTTAGGGAGGGATGTGGTTCCTGGTTTTGCCATGGATTTTCCAGGAGGTCATGAAGAAACATTTATTACGTCGATAACGTACTAAACTGGGATAATAATCTGCTTCAGATAATGATTGAGCTGCTTTTGTTTTACAGCAGTGAGGCACTCCTGCTGAAATTCCGGAAATAACCATATTTTTCTAACACAGGCAGCTGCCCTAATCAAAAATCCTTCTGCCAGAAATCAAGGAAATTCTCTACTGTGTCTTTTATGAGAATGCATATTTTCACTCATAGTTACTGAAAGACTGTATTTGAAAAGTCAATTACAGAATTAAACACCCAGATTTCTGCTTTTTGGCAACAAAGAGAAAACAAAGCTCATTAGAAAAGTAGCATTTAGTGGTGAGAATTAATAGTTTCCTTCAAGATATGAGTTTTATTGCAGGGTTTTCTCAATATCTAGTTACCAAGTCTGGACTGATCACCAACAACCTAATCTGAAATCACATGAACAATGCAAATATTTTTGGTTAAAGACTTAATCCAAAAACACTTAGGTGCATAGGCTCTAAACAACTACACTGGTTCCTCTGCTTCCAGAATATTTGAATTTGAGTGCAATTACTATCCTAGCTAATGAGACTGCTTAGTACATTAAAAAAACCCCCAGGTTTCTAGAAGATTTAAATGCTATACTGCTTTTCCCCATTTAAACACTGTATAAGTAGTTTTTAAAGTGGCTTCCCCTTCTCCTTCTCTTTTAAACTTCAGCTTCATACCCTGCTGGGCTTCCATCTGTGGGAACAGTCTCACTTCATAAAACATAGTCAAGACAAAAATATATGTACAGCTATTTTTAAGTCTGTCTGAGTTGACAGCAGTGCTTAGATAACATTAAACGACGTTACACTTGAATAATTGGCTACACAGAGATGCACTGAAGTTGGAAAATAAAACCACAGATCACACATTCCCATGCTTTAGAAATGAAAGCTATGTAGGTGACACTGCTGCTGAGAGACCGACATCTAATTTTACAGGTCAGCTCAAAATAACTTACACTTTATGTGAGGTTGGTTTGTGTTTGTGGTTTTTTTATACACTCCACACAATTAGAATTGTAAGATTAAACCCCATTTAAGACAGCTGTACTTCTAAGATAAAAGACTTGCACAGACAATTCATTATGTTGTTCCTATTTGAAATTCATCAGGTAGAAGAGAGAAGAGCTGTTCTTCTGAGGCCAGATTTCAATGTAACAAAGATCCCATGTGCTAACATTCATTTCACATGCAGCCTTGGTAGGTGCATTTGCAGCTTATTTCACATCTTAGGGGAAAGATGAAATGTGGAAGCATGTCATAAAGGCAGCATAGAAACTCACAGCCCTTGTAGCCTGCACAAGAGCGAGACGGAATACAGTGGAATTCCCAGTTTCCTCCCACCTCCCCCTCCCCATCTGAAGAAATACCAGGAGTTAGGGTCATGTATTTCAGCTAAAGATTCTGATTTGGGGGTAGCGAAAAGACACTGGCAAAGGCAAACCTCTAGACCTGCCAAAGAAAGGTCAGCCCTGACCCATATGCTATAAAGAACACCCTGCTCATGACCAGATATGTGCTACTGTTACGAACACATGCACAGAACTAATAAATACCACTGGTAGTTCTGTTCCCCTGTGATAGAGAGCACTCAGAACAATTAGTTTCTTTTCAGTGAAGCCCTGTGTGGTACTAATCATCCCTTTTCACGGTGAAAACTGTGTTTTCTTCTACATCCACCCACCCCCAAGTGCTGTCCATGCAGAACGAGGCATGTTCTAGGCAACTGCTGTTTTGAGACAGCAGAGATTCAGTTTGATATTTCTTTCCCCTCTCCCTCTAACTGAGCATTTTGTGGCTTCTCTGCTGTAGCTGAAGATCCAGAAACCCATGGTAAAGTGATCTAAAAGTCTCTGTAGAAAACAGCCTCTTTAAGGCAGACAGAGAGCATGTAATTATTTGATTTGCACTGCGAGGACTTTAACTGCCAGGCTAGGTGGAATGTTATGTAAATACAGAATATATTCAGACAGCATTTGCATTAAAGAATGCTGCTAAATGATTGCAAAAAAAGTTTAAAATGTTAAAAATGGTATGCAGGCTCTCAACGAACTTCTTACATTTAATTTGCATAAGAGAACAGGAGGGATCTCAGAAACACTAAAATAGCCCTTTTTGTTATATTTTGCTGCTTTAAGCCAAGAGCAGCACTTGCTCTGATGTAAAGACACCAAGCACACAATACCAAACTGCTCTGTAAAACTGACATGTAACTAGCACAGCATCCCAACTGACAATCCCCCATCACTGGCAGAAAATATTAAATATAAAACAGAGAACCGCTACCAAAACACAACGTAAACCACCTAAATTGAGAAAACGCAGCTCACAGCAAGGCTCTCAAGAAAAGGTGTGAACTCCCCCACGTTAGTGTTGGAAGACAACAGTGTTTGACTCGGTTTTGGTGCATGTTGAGTGGTGACCCAGTTGAAGCATCACTACAAAACCCCTGTGGATTGAATCAGCCAGCACTTGAGAACTGATTTCAAATATTGACTGCAGCAGGAAACTCTGCACACGGGTGAAAAAAGTCACGGTCCAGATGCCAGTTCTTAGCACCTCTGCCAGCCTGGGAGGAAGGCAAACACAGCCAACACTACTGAGTTCAAGTAGCTGGTGCAACTCAGCAGTTGGGCAACATTTCTTTGCATTAGAGGCACAAAATACACTCCAAGAGCAATGAAAAATGTTTTGACTATGAAGCTTTTGCAGAAGTCTGTCATGTAGGCTAATCAGACCTCATCAGTAGAGTCTTCCTTTGATTCAGACCAAAGATCAGCTAGAATTATCAAACCTAATTATTTAGAAACATCCATATTTTTTCTGATTAGTAAATTAAAAACCCCATAGATTGACCTTATTCACAACTTTTCTAGGGCTAAACCCAAATTTTAAGAACATTAAAATAACAAACGTGATATCTAATTTCATGTTGTTTTTTTTTTCTTAAGTGGTTGAGATTTCCTATGCAACAGTAATTTTTTAACAGCTAAGACTACTAGCACAAAACTTACCTCCATCTGCTCAGTGCCAGAAAAATATTTCTGCTGAATTCAAGTCTGTCTGCTAATTTTAAAGTTCCACAGTACTTCCCTTTTAAACCCATTTTGAACACACACAAAAAAGCACGTGCTATGAAATTTTTGAGTATCAATCAAATCGAATTAAAAAAATAAAAAAAAAAACCCAAAACCCAAAAAACCTGAAGCCTGAATTCTATTTAGTCACAGCTTACGTGGGAGAAATTAAAGTTTTATCTTTTAAGGATAAATCAGACCATCTGTTTCCTGCTCAGGGTTACCAGCACTGACAGTTTACCAAGGGCAAATACTGTGGAATATTCTGAGGTATTTGCCCATCCTGCTCAAGTACTCCTGTGCAGAGTTTCAATTGATGTAAGTTTATTGGTAACATTTCCCTGAGGAATTCTAGCTAGTGGGGCAACAACAATGGGCAAGTAACATATACTTACCGGGGCAGCAATTTATTTTTTAGGGGATGGAGCAGGGATGGGGACCCTGCTCTGTATTAAACATGTTAACTTGCATACACAGCATTTTTTCAGGTAACTTGGACGAAAAAGCCATGCATTTGGGACTATGTTAAGAGTGCATTTTTAGAAAGGAAAGCTCAGTAGCTCGTAGGGTTTTCAGAGGCACCTACGTGTACTGTTTAACATTTATCCCAGTCTATTTACAACCGGCCCACTTGAAACTTCACATTTTTCATTATAAATTAACTGTACTTTCTTCCAGTCACCTTTTACATACCATCAGTCATCATCACTGTGAAGTGCACATCTAGCACAATCTTACAGTTAGGCAGAATTCACAATTCCCAAACCACGGTCAGCCAGGACTAGAATGACAAAACCTCCCTAATGAAACGAAACCTGCTCGACCAAGGCTCTCAGTGTAGGGCCTTCCATTCAAATCTGGTATGAAGGATGTGCTTCTTCATGTATGAACCTGTCAGCACTGTCAGTTTAGGCAGGCAGACTGTAACTAAAACTATTAGTTACTTCAATGTCATGGAAAATCTGGGGAAAGGGGTCAATTGGCAGAGGTGATGGAAGGAAACTGCAATCTGAGCTTCCACCAGCAAATGTGTTACAAAAGCAATTTTTTCCAAACTTATTCACTGACACTCATCTTCAACTTGCATTAATTGCAAGTGAGAAGTGCAGAACACCTTTAAGTAGATGCAAGCCTACATATACTAAATTACCACCACTCCAGTGTCTGCAGTATTAACATCAATGACAGGGCTTCTTTTACCTCAAACTCCAGCATGATATAACGTGATCTTCTAAGTATTGTGATACAATGCAAAGGAGTAAACTATGGAGACTAACCAAACCAAGTTCCAGGGAAAGTTTAAAGGAAACTAATTCAGAACTGCTTCCACAATATCCTGCACATCACAGGCTGCTAAATGTGTTTGCATGCTTTACAAATGCAACACCATTGCAATCTCACCAGTAGCTATTCAGTTGCATAAGCATAATTAAGAGTTGGTTAAGAGCACCAGATTTCTTCTGCAACAATTAGGATGCAAAAAAGTTTGTCACGGGGTTAGTTTTACATTTCTTTTAAAAATAAAATCAGGAAAGTTACAGAAGGGCGTGAAAAAGTTCATTATTTCATTAGTAGGGAATCTCCCCCCACTCCACTCACTGCCCCATCAAAAATGGTCAGTACAATTCTGACACTTCAAGAAAATGTCTGAGCTGTCCCATCACAGCCTCCTGGGACCTCCTCGTCATCTGAAAGGGGAACTGCAAGTGCCCATTGAAAGACATGGCCCAGAGAAATACCTGAGAGCCCACAATCCTCACACCAAATATACTTCTACATCTGCCCACAAAAACCACACAAAAATAGTATTTTGATGGGTAGGGAGGAATGGAGAAAATGCAGGCCAATACTGGGTTCAAGACAACAAAAATAAAAATGAAATCTAGCTCTATCATTCCCACTCCTTTACATACAGCATCAAGTCATGTTTTTGCACTCAGGCTGAAGCTGCACATAATAAAATTCTTTTCATTGTTATTTTAAATATATTCTAAACAAATTATTTTTCTAAGTACCTACAAACTTCTAGGTAATCTGAGTAAATTACCTGTAGACAATTCACACTGATAAACTCATACACCAACATTTCTATTCTATGATTTAAACAGAATGTTAATTATGCTGTGTGACCTTATTACGTAAACATGTACATAACACAAATGAGTATGTACACATGTACATATGTTGAGAGATTCCTGAGGAATCCACAGGCACAGAACCTAGTATGCCCTCATTTAACCATAAAAATTAATCAAAATCCTAAATTTTAAACACAGTTTGATGCATAACTGTAGTTCCACTGAGCACAATGAAGTGAGCTCACATTCTAACTTCACCACATCTGTTTTATCTGCAGGATAACACACACAAAACCACAAACCTGCCACCCCATTTTTGTCAATCTAAACAATTTCAATCTGAGGGTTCATTTTTATTTTGTTTCAGCAGTAAGAATAGTGTTTGAACACCTATACTTCCAGGGTGAACAACAGCTCATGGAAGTTGATGACTTTCTTGCAGTCTGGACATAGAAAATCCTACAAATCAAATAACTAGGCATCGTTTTAGTCCAAATGTAAGACTTGAGAAGTATTTTAAATAATGTTTTGATATTTATTCTCACATAAACCAAACAGAGCAGTATCAGATTGTTTATAGCAAGAATGTATGGTTATGTCTTGTTCCAGTTTCATGCACTGGTTATTTCTTATTCTCTATTTCATGCACTAATGCAAACCACGGAGAACTAGAGAGAATAAGCTGCCCTCATTAGAAAGTCTAAGTTTTATCTAGATATATTACAGGAATCAAAAGAGGTAAGACAGTTGATCCCCCATCACACTACTAAACTTTTCAAATTAACTAATATGAATTTAGAGGAACAGCTTGAATTAAAGATAAAAACTATATAATTTAGATATATGTATAAGCTGTTTTGCTGAAACAAAGCCAGCGTGAATGTATGAGTAAAATTCCCAGCGCACTAACAATTCTCCCTCTCCTCCTTTTGGAGAAGCAGATGATGTTAAAAGTCTGAAAGCCTTTAGCCTGGCAGCCTAAAGGATCTTTGGTTAAATCATCTACTAACAGACCAGCAGTGTGTGCTCACCGGAACTTGTGCAAACTCAGGTTAGTGCAGAGCCTCTGCCACAGGGCTCAGAACAATGTGCTCCTAAAGAAACAGGCCCAGAGCCAGATGAACTGTTTACACTTCAGGTTAACAGTGAGTTCTATCAAGCAGCCTTGCCTCAAGATGCAATAGGACTCCGCTCCAGAAAAGTATTACTGAAAACCATGCACAAACCAAATTTAAAAACAACATCTTTCTCCTTATCTGCCAGTCCTTAACGCCAAACATTTACGATGCCACAGTTCTAATGAACTCTAGACATGGTCCCATGTTTCTACATTATGAATATTTGTCACTACCTATCCAGCTAAACCCCAGTATGGATCAGATTCAAATAATTCTAAGATCTCATGTGTAATTAACTGCATGTATACAGTGTGCATTAAAAAAGTGAATGCTGCTTGTGCAGTGGTAGAGTTATGAACCAATGCCTGTCACTTCTCACTTTTGAATCGTTTTACATAAGAAAGGAAAAAAAATGTCATAGAGTATTAGGTACACCACACAGAAATCCAAAATTGCTACTGGATATAGAGCACCTGAAGCCAGTGGTGAGAAAAAGCAAACCCTAATGAGGGGAAAACCGATGCACACTCTAAAATGAAGAGCATTTCTTCTACCAGGACACAGGACTGTCACAGTGAGTGGCTTGCCTTCACAGAGCTAAGAGAAGCCACTGCATTTCATGACAGCCATGACTCAAAGCCTTTTCACAACCTAAAGAGATTCCACAGTGAATAAAGTAACATATTATTTTATGTAGTAGCACTGGTAGGAAAGGTTTAGCAGAGTGTTCTCTCAGCCATCACACTTCTCAAAATCTGAATAAAGAGCATCAGGAAGCTCAACCAGCTAGAAGCTGGAAGAGATGTAGAAACGAATCAGAAATTAGGACTATAGCTCCCTCTCCCATGCAGATGAAGATAACCAATCTGTAGCAAATACAGGGTACACAAGAAACCTCTGGTTTTACTTCTGGTTCTTTCACGTTCAGACATAAGAAGCTCGAGTTTGTGCCTGACCTAACACACATATTTCCCCCTGAAAATATCAACAGAAGAATCAACGAATGACTTCAACATAATAAAGCACATGATGAGAAAAGTTTCCACTGTCCTTGTTACATTTGAAAGTGAGACTTCAACAGTGTTGTGAACGAGAGTATATAGCTAACATTTCTAACAGGGATATTTCTGTCACCCCACACGGAAAGAATACAACAGAACAGGAAGCAGTTCGTGTTTATTCATGTGAAAACAGCAACACACGACAGAAGAGGGTTCATAGTCATCTCTTCATTAGGCATCGCTTCCACTTCAAAAAGGTCCTAAAAATTTCCCATGATATTTTCAACGATCAAATACAGAAAACAGAGTCATGAAGAAACCCACCAGTGTTGTACTGTGCATCTCCTGAAACTACAAGTGTCAGTGTGTGGGTAACTTTCTGATATTGTACAACTTGTAGGACCACGGCAACTATGCAAGATGTACAGCCTGTATTTACATATTGAGCAGAAGAGACAGGAAAGAAGTTGCATTCACCTTCTAGTGCAAGTCTACAATAATCACACAGACAGAACAACATTTATTAACAGGAATGGAACAAGTCCACACACGAATAAGAAAAGATCATAAATAATACAGTTGTAAAAAAGATTGGAAATCTCAGACTGAGGCAGTCAAGACTGTGCAATATGGGTATTTGTACAGAGCACCTGTACAGGAGTTTCTCAAAAGCAGAAGTTTACCATGAGAAATGTGGGAGGCTAGCAGGGTGGGCATGGATTATCATGGGAATGCCTTCCAGGAAGAACTTAACAAAGAGTAGCTGGTGAGACAGACAATATTTTCGGTTGAAAGCACCACTAAACACAACCTCAGCCAAGGAGTCTATTCTACTTTGACTTCTGATCACTCCAACTTCATCCTGACAGAAGTCAGTTCCCATTTTATCCCAAGCAGAATAATTTTGGTGGTATGTTCAACATTTTTTTTTCCTGAATTCATAACCAGATTAAAGTAAAGCAGGGGAAGAAAATGCTTTGAAGAAACACAAACATTTTAAACAAAAACAGTCATTTTTCTAAACGGTTTTATTTACATTTTTCATATACAAGTATGTTAAATGATACATTCTGACTAGTATCCACACCAGTGTGAATTACATGGATTAAAGATACTGATGTATTGCATATGATGAAATGCAAAAGAATCAACCCTAAGCTTTGGTCCCACCCTCTGAATCCTCATACAGAATCTGGTTTGCTACGAGACATCTAAAATTCAAAGTGTTCATATCAAATAGAAGTTATGTAAACAAACGTATCTAGTTTCATTTCTTTAGAATGAGCAACAACACAGGAATCTCACTTGCAAAATTCTCAAGATGAAAAATACATATTAACAGCCCAACGCTTCGCATGCACGTTACCAGGTTTGTATTTATTGTTTCTAGACTTGGGGTATTTGTCACGACTGTCTTGTACTTATGACTTTTAAATCTTTAATTATGGCAACCTTTTAACCCCCACTAACACCAGTTTAAGGTGACCACGATATAATGCAATATACTCAACAACAAAAAAAAAAGATAAAAAGGTGTGGTGTGAACTGGCCTGAAGCATTCAGGACAATTACAGATGAAAGTTTCCATTCAGAGTAACTGGAGCTAAAAATTCTTTAGCTCATTAAAAAAATGTTGCAAATACATGACCATAGTTTAATAAATGTGCTTAAGAGGATTTTCAACCTGGTGATTTCTCAAAGGAAAACTAGCAGAGAAAAAAAGAGACAACTTCAAATGTTGGCTTCAGAACTACTGAAGTATTTATGACACTGGTAATGTCAATGTTCTTTCATGTGCATGAAAAGCATTATCAAGTCTTTCTGTGTCTAAGAGATGGTTCAAACAGTCAAAGAGACAAAGAAAATAGTAACAGACAGCTGGGCCTATGGGATCACAGGGTATTAAATCAGAATTTATTTTTACATTCCTGTAGCACCTTTTAGCCAGATGCAAAGCACTTTAATCACTATATCAAGCCTCACAACAACCCTGTGAGGTAGGTTGTTTTAATAATGGCAAAACAGGTTAAATAACTTACCCAAGAAGACACAGCACATCAGCAGAGCAGGCTAGAATCCAGACTGTGTGATCTATGGATTTAACATTATGGCACATTTGGCACTGAGACTTACATACTCCTTTATAAAAACTGGGAAAGAGGCACTGCCATGTGAATTTGACTCAAGTTTTCTGGAAAGAGGTTTTTATGAGAAAGGTATCAAGAGAAAAACGTCCTTTAAGCAACTAGAGAAAACAAGAGCCTGAGAAGAGTGGCATTACTGTTCCACTTCCTAATTTTAAGAGATGTGCAATAGCAAGTTAACTATTTTACTTGCTAAAATATGTATCAAATCCCAAACTCTATTTAAAGTGTTCAAATACTATGACCCCAAAAAAGTTGTGAAATGGGAGCTGTTTCATCCAATTCTATTATTTCTACGTCCTGCAATTCTCCTTTGAAGGTCAGAAGAAATAAGAACCAGTGTGAGAATCCAAACTTTTTCACCAATTCAAACTTTAATAGTATAATTCCCATTAAAAAAACCAGTCAAAGCATGCCCTTCCAAGTTAATTTCCATGTTCTACTGACTACCTAAGAGACCAGAGCATAAAAATCAGTGCTTGGCACCTGAAATTCCAACATGAAGTATTTGGTTCCTTCAGCACAGCCTGTGTACCAGCTGCAGTGAGCTGGATGATACACCAGGTGCTGAGCACTGCTGTGCACTGTATTCCACTAGGGAACACAGTCATGCACAAAAAGGGAAGCACTCGGGGAGCTGAACAGTCATAAAACCGAGAGGGAATCACAGCAGTAAGGCCTGCACTTGGATGTTACACATTACAAAATGGACTGGCATATGCAGGGCAACGGGGTTTGTTCATATAAACAATGATTCCTACTGAAGTGACTAAAAAGAACACATTCCTTGAGTTAGGCAAACAGGACTTTGAAGACTTCTAACAACTGTATCAATAGAGTACAACTGTTAAAGGGCTAATTTCATTTTCCTAAGGCCATAATCACAACCCTCATCCTGGCTAATCTTCCAGTAATAGCCCACAACTTGGCAATGTTTGCAGCTCTGACTTATGTCTTCCAGAGGACAAAATTCTCTAGTGAAAGACAACCTGCCAGAGAGCAACCCCCACTTTCCTCTCCCTTCCTGTGAGGCAAAGAGGAAACATTATCATGTTAAAGAGCAAAATGCTTCTTTGACATCAGGAGAAATGCACTTACAGATGACTAAAGATTCAGCAATTTTCAGATTTCAATACTGAGGCAGTGAAAGTAAATCAAAAGCTATGCTGAAGACCTACCACAGGTTTACTTTCCCAACTCAAGGGTGAAAAGATCTATATTTCTGAACAGTCCAAGAGAAACTTTCTAGCAGGAGGAGACTACTAAGATTTCCACAGAAAAGAAGTCCTTGGGAAATACCTTCCCTGTATTCTTTGTACATCTTAAGGCTGCAATCAAAGAAGTCTCAAAACAATTGCCCTATCTCAGGTAGCCTTCAAAAATTAATTGAAGACTTAATTTATATTCAACCACAGTGTTAAAAGAACATGTGAGATAACATTTCATTTTAAATTTATTCTCAGATGAGCTGTTCATGTAATATGCAACTTAAAACAACATTGACAAGAGTATCCAATTTTGAGTGTATTTTTTTAGGGAGGAATTTGGAAATTAAGTTATTTCAACTTACAGCTACAAATGCTTACATATACTTAGAAGAGGCAGAGAAAATCATATTGCTGTGTAGGTAAATCAGTCACTACATGAGTTCTGTGATATGCTACTGGAACCAGGAAAAAAAAAGTTGAAAATTAAGCCATAACTGGGATTTTTAAAATTTGGCTGTTAAGATGGAAGATAAATTTCTAAAAAGTGCCCTCTTCCATTTCTTTCAAATATAATCCTCTTCAATTGTAATCTCTACCACAAATCTACAGTTCATATTTTTCCACTGTTTTGAATAACAATCATATTCCACATCTCTAACATCTGAAGTGTATTAATGAGGCAGACACAAAAGAACTTGTGATCGTTAGGCCAATTCTCTCCCCCTCAAATTCACCTCATGTTACCTGGTTACCAAACCTGCTGAGAAGCAGCTGATCTTCCTTCCTTGAAGGAGCACATAAAAAAAATGACACCTTAGACTGTTATAAGCTTTGCCACTGTTAATGTTTCTAAATAGTCTTAGATTATAGATCAGGTAAAAGGTATGGATTAAGGGAGGTAATGCCTGTCAGTTCATCTCTGAATGTGGCTCAAGACAAGAAGGTTTCACACCGGTAACAGGACTTCCTGCTGAAAGATCTACAATATAGTACCAGCTTTCTGAGGTGTTCTTACTCTTAAACTTCAGGCATGGGAAAGGTAAAAGTTTTAAATAAGCACAGAAATCAGGTAACTTAATGTAAAAATGAAATTAGATGACATTCTAAAGACTGGAACCTGTACAGGATATATATAACTGTATCCTGTTACAGGATACAAAAGGCTTAAGTATTTGGCTGCAGGGTCCCAATGGTAAAAATATGTATCTGTATGTCAGTCCATTCACAATCTCCCAAACATGTATAACCACCAACATTCTAACTCCCACTACAAACTGCTGGAAAAAAAAAATAGTGAAAACTCGATTTAATTTGGTAACATCAATTCAGATTGCACTGTAACATCTTACTTCAAACTGCAACATAAAAATTTTTGTTAGATTCCCATCACCCCAATTTTATTTGTCTTCGAAATTTACTGCCAGGCACCTCTGGACATGTAAATTTAATGTAAAATAAGATATGATAACTATGCAATGAAGTTTTGCCACTCAGATTGCTGCACAGCAAGTGTCACATGAAATGGAAAAATATTGAGCTCATTTCTCATCTACAGAACACAGGTCCCCACCCCTGGAGTTTAGCACATAGAAAATCTGCCCCAAGAAAAATGTGCAGCTGGAAGATGCTCACAAAAAGCATGTGCATTAGGATTAAAATTACAACTACAGAAATGAATAAAACCAGAACCAACACTCCTCCCACCCCCCCCCAGTTCTGCAGGGCATTTCATGGCATGTCATTAAACGTGGTCTAAATGACCAATGCACTCAGGGGTAAGTCTTACACAGTTATGTAAACAAACACAATTTTTGTTGGGATTTTTAAAAGCTAATGAGTTGTGCTAATGCATTTTCCCAGCATTTTCATTCCAGAAATTAGCTTCCACCCCACACCCTCCCTGCAAACACTGTTCACAGAAACATTCAATTCCCTAAGAAAGCAAAATAAAAGAAAAATAAAATCCAAATATTCAGAGAAAGTCATTCAAATAAGTTTGTATGTGTAAATAAAAAAAATAAGTCCTCTAAGTAAATGACACGGGAGGCAATAAATTGACACGACAAGCAAATAAAAGGCTAAAGCACTCCAATACCATTGAAACAGTTTTAATGTTGTTGCAATTCCATAATGCAACAATCATCAACTCATAAAAGACCCAATACTTTAGAATTCATTTTAATCATTCCTTTTGTACCTATTTTACAAAATAAAGGCAAGGCATATTTAAAATCCCCTTTCCCCTAGATATTATGTGCCTATCTTAATCATGCTTATAAAAGTAGAAACTTAAAAACTCCTATTAAATGTCATATAAGGAAAAAAACAACAAAAAAAAAAAGTAAAAATATTAACCTCTGCTTCAATGTACAGTTTCCAGAATCTGCCAGAACTGGGGAACTGGGCAACAAGGCGTTCATAGGTCTTCCGTGCTTTGTCTATAGGCTGATTCTAAAAATTAAAAATCAAAACAGCATTTACAATATTATGACTTCTGTAAATGAATAGGCTGATTTTTTTTTACTCCAGAACCAAATAGTGTGAGTGGACCATAGATAAGGAAATGTAATCCTATATCACTAAACCTGTGCCTCTCGAATGAGAATGCTCCAAGCGTCAAGGTCATATGGATTTTCTTCTAGTTTCTTTTCAGCTTTCTTCACTTTTTCTGGGACATATTCAGCAGTCTGGAAAAGTCAAAAAGAAGACATAAGAGATCACAAGCAGTGTTTGAAAAGTTCTGCCCCGGCCACGAAGTCGAGCCAACAGTAACATTCTGACAACGTAACATTTCCCCGAGCTGGGTTTTCAAGTTGGATTTCCTGAACTGTAATTTATGGGGCAAACAAGGTAAGATAATGGCCTGGTAAGATAATGCACTCTTAGCACAAGTTCTGCCTTTGTGGAGATGCAGCAAAGACTTAGACTAAACCAACTACATGTTTCTAAAACATGAGAACAAATTTACTTCAGTACGAATTTTAAACATTTTTACCACCCTTGAACTTTTAAGGTGCAATAAGTAAATTCAGACCAATATTTCTATTATAGACCCCAGAAAACCACTGCACAAGTCCTTCTGTGTATGGAGAACAGTATTTTGTATCAGAAATTTAAGAGGAAAACTAGGAGATGACAGTTTTAGCAGGAACATATACATGCCATCCAAGCACAATTTCCTTGTTAACTTTCTGATCTCTCATCTTCCTGAAGTTTTGACACTAAACTATCCTTAAATTGCCCTTTTTCTAAAAAAGAAAAAACACTTTACCAAATTGAATGTGTACTTGTTGACACAGTTACCATTACAGAACAGGTTTAAGTCTTCTTTCAAAGACCTCTGAAAACAGATGCTTTATGATTTCCAGATATTTTTTCTAGATTTAACACTGTTACCACGAAGTAGATCAAAAACAAATTACAATCTGAAGATCACATACAGACACCCCTTAAACTACATGCTTCTTACAACCCTAAAGGATATGAAGTTTATTATTAAGCATAATCTGACCTGTACTCCAAACAGCTTATTTACAAACTTTCCAAATCTGACTCATTTTCAGGCAGTTGTTAGCAATCCAAAAATCATACCACCAACCAAACTCTTGCCTTTGTGAGATGCAATGATAATAACCTGTAAGTCATTACTACAAGAGTTTGCTGGTGAAATTTTATTTACAAGTTAGCTACATAATTACTGTTAGAATATATAATTTTGTATTATATACTGTATATATATATATATAGTATATGTATATATTCTGCACTGATTTACCGTGCAGAAAAATTTCTAAAAGCCCCTGTCAACTGCTAAATGATTATTTCAAGGAAATAATTTTCATTGTTAACATTGGGTCTAGGTCACAGAATCACAGGATGGGTCTCAGTTTGGAAGGAACCACAGTGGATTGTCTGGTCCAACCTCCCTGGTCAAGCAGGGTTATCCCAGAGCACATGGTACAGGTCAGTGCAACCTTCTGAATTTAAAAAAAAAATTATTTTTTAAAATAAAATTACTTATAAAATGGACAAATGATCAAAACTGTTGCAGAACCCTGAAATGGACATGTAATGGAAGATATGCATTAAAGGGAAAAGAAAAAAATCAAGTGGAAGGGTTTTGTAGGAGTTTAAAGATCATTATTCTTTTTAATTTACTTTTGAAGTAATTCTTAACATTAATTGCTCAGTGCAAAGCAGTGTAGCTTGAAGGCAAGTATCAAGTCCCACATTAAACTATTACCAAATTAATTTGATTTTTTAAATCAAATTAAAAAGCAGTAACTCAAAATTGTCAGCTCAAAATTAGTAAATTTATAAATTTCCATACTTTGACTCCGTAATACCACGTTACAGTTCAACTAATACAGAAATTTGATTTCACCTGGGTAGATATAGGGTCATAAACTCAGAAAGGCTGAAACAGCTCATGAAAAAGGAGAAGTGGGTAAGATGCATAACTATAGCAATCCCAAGTTAATTTTGCACATTTGATACAGGACTCAGTCTGTGTAAGAAGCACAGTAAGTCCATTCTTTTGTTGGAAAATAAAAAAGACTATAATTTCCTAAATTGGCAAATATTCCCTTAGCAGAGGCAGATAAGAGTTCTCCACACTCTACACAGGTGCTCTGCAGAATTGAAAATAACTATATGATCAGAGATTTAAACTAGACTGTCTGAACTTGCTTCTACCTTATGTAAGAAAACAATTTTCTTCAGCCAGTGTGAACTCCCTCTCCTGTCCCTATCCATCTCCAGGATGTGAAGAAGCCACCCACATTTCATGGACACACAAGCAAATCAGTGTCCTGGTTCTACCTGAGGGAAAATAAGACCTCTTTACTTTGCATCTTCACAAATCACCACTCCTGACAGACTGGAGGAATCAACCCTTAGGATTTCCAGGATTGCCAGAACTGGGTGTGTGAGCAAACACACATTGAGCCACACACCAGATCTGTGAGGATGAACACCCACTGCACACAGACAGCAAAAGGGAACCAGGAGCTTGACTTCCAACCTAACTCAGCTAGAGGCAGAGAGAGACATGTGACCCCACTTTTGAAAGCTGCATGTTCACTGCACTCTGGGCTCACACCTGCTGTTAGCAGTTCAAGGCTACGTAGCTGTTGATTATTTTTTTTTCATTGTACAGCCTGCACAACCCCCAATATCCCAAACTGTGAACATTTAATTCTTGGGTGTTCACTGCCATGATCCTGCCCCTAGACAAGCATTCTCACCTAATCTCATCCTGGAACAAGCCAGTTCCTGGAGTTAAATCAGCAGAAAAATAATCCGATCAGAAAAGTGATTAACTTTTTAACAGTTCAATCCCCTGATTTCAGGACCAGATCAATGCAGAATAAAGGATGCAAAACCATTCAAGACCTCAGCAGTCCCAACTTAGATCAGCTTAAACTACTATAAAACTGAACCTAATCAGAGATAGATACTGGCTTTTAACTTTTCTTTACTGCCTTAAAAAGAAGTGTCACAATGAATTATTGCATACACACTGTAAAAACACTTTTTCCCTCTGTTTTTGATAGCTGTTTTCAGTATACATCCACATAATCAGGCTCCTGTCCCACAAACAACCCTCTGAAGGTCATGGAATTATTTTAGCACTTAGGGTTCTGTGTCTTCTTACCACCTAGTCCAGTTCACAGCTTCCCTTTTATTATTTATACACTGACAAATACGAACAGATTTTGGGTTTCACAGATACTAAAAGTGTAAAATGATCTTTCCAAAATCTGAAAAGAATCTAAAACCAAATTATCTAGCAAGAAGTCTAGGAACTCCTTCCTGCAAAATACATCAACTGCAAACAAAATCCAAATCTAAATTCACAAAGAATGTCAGAGAGAAAAAAAATCAGAAGAAACAAAGTTGACTTCTAATATTTACATAAAGTTATTTATCAATCACCTTCAAGGAAAAATTGTTTTATACCGTCCAGGTAAAAGCAACAGTTTCCTCAGGCCTCTTGAATGAACCATGATTCCAAAGAGTGTAAGAAAATACTTAGCTAAACACCTTTCAATTATTTGCACCACTTAATGCATCGAATTTCTTAAGGTATCCTCCTGTTTCCACAGAAGGATCTTCTGCAGGGAAAAGGAGATGTATTTAAACCAGCTGTTCCACCTGTGAAGCGGACAGTTTAAGATGACTTAAAAACCACCACTAATTAGGAAACAAGAACTCCTACAAACAAGACACACAGGCTGTTGTACAGGAAAAGGCAGGAATTTTAATGGCTAGTTTAGTCAAACTGGTTCAATATTCAAAAGGAAGTCTAGGTCCATTCCACAGAAGCCACTGCCTGGTGTTTTTGGCTGGCTATTTATCAAACCTGGACTGTAAGAGACCCAATGTATACAATTTCAAACATATTAACACTGAACTTAACCAGCATTGTTACTTTTCCAGTTTGGTAAATTTACAGGTTTGCCAAGCCTAAGGGTTTTCCTTCCTGAAAGTTTATTTATAGCTGTATGTGCATAGAAGAAGTTTTAAAATCCTTTCCTCAGTAACACATCCCTTCACTACAGTTACAGCTTACCAATCCTTGCACTTTCTTAAATGTTTTTAATGCCTTGGCTTCTGTTCTGCTATTGAATGAATTTAACTGCCAGCAGTCTTGAAAAAATGTTGTCCTTTAAGACTGGATCACTATGAGCAGAGATAGCCCAGTACTTTCATCTCAAATAACTAAAAAAGGATAGTTTTGTAAGTACTGCCCCAGCCCAACACATTGTGGGCTGTTTCAGAACTCTAGATAAACCAAGAGCTTTAGATTAGTAATGATTACTCTTCTTTCCTCACGGGACCGTTTCCCAAACTTTAGACTGACACATTTTCCACTTCAAGTTCTTGCTGCCATACCTGGAACTTACTGACTCTGGAAATGCACCTAAATCATAGTTTATTCACAACTGTGTAAAAACTGCCATAAAACCACCACATTGCCAAGACAAATGTCTTCATCAATACTTGTGTTCATTCTGTTTACAACCTGTTCTTACAGTAAACATTAACAGTGACAATAAACCCAGTTTTACAGGTATCATATAAAATACGCTCTTAGAGAAGTTTCCTTCAAACGGCTCCTCCTGAGACACTAAACCCACAGTCCTGCAAAAATAACCTTCTGCTTTCAAGCCTTGCACTCAATGACATCTATTTTTAAAATGTTAAAGTTAATTACATTTAGTATTGTAGAATTGTATTTAGAATGCAAAAACTTTCATGACGTACCACCTCAAACAGACACAAGACATGAACTTGAGAAAGGAGTAAAAAAAAAAAGGAGAAAGGAGTAAAAAAAAGGAGAAAGGAGTAAAAAAAAGGAGAAAGGAGTAAAAAAAAAAAAAAACCACAAAGGAGTAAAAAAAAAAAAAGGAGAAAGGAGTAAAAAAAAAAAAAACAGAAAAGTACCAGCAAGCAATGAGAGTAGACTGTTCTAGAGGTATTTTCTGTAGTCACAGAGACAATACAAACATCTTTTTCCCCCCAGCTCAGTCTTTGACCAGATCCATATTCATGTATCACATATGCATCACACACATTGGGGGATGTGTCTTGGAAACAGTCACAGCAAATCTGAAATGTGTATTCCAGCCTTAAAAGATTAGAAGGCAACTAGTGCAGAGGTAAAGCAAATGTTACATCGTCTTCAGATAAAACTGATGCCTGGTAAATATATATTAAGTGGGAAAAAACCCTGTTTGTGCCATGGTAAAAAGAGGAAGAAAGCACAATGACTTCAGGTCTTGTTAGAGAGTACATGGAACAGCCACGACTGAAATGGAACTAGATGTGTACATTAAGGTCCAAAAAATGTAAAGACAGACAGAGGTGCAAGCATGTGCTCTTTGTAAGCTTGACACAAGACTGGGAACAGCTTGTCAGGGAATTTTCTGGCCAACAGTGGCAGATACAGCCTTCCAGTCTACAAACGTGCATGTCTACGACACAGAGAGGGCTGTTTGCTATTCCAAAAACTGATCCTGGAAAGTCTGGTTTGTTAAACATCATGTCTGGCAGGGGCTTAACAGATTTTAAGTCCTGACACCATTCAACTGGTTCTGCAGAATTAAGTTGGATCCAGCACAGTTAACAGAGTGCAAGAATTTAAAATCTACTAGAATAGTGATGGCTACAGCTCCATCTTGTTCTACAATAACAGTGTAAGGAGGAGACAACCTACATAAACAGCTCAGGCTCCTGATCCACCCAGGAAAGCAGTCCAACAATTCCTGGGCCTAAGCTTGGCCTAAATGCAGTAAGGCCACATTTCAGCTGCGCTGCCCCCAGTATAATAAAGCCACCTAAAGCCCACCTAGTTCTTAAACCCTGTAATACCTTTACTCTCCTGCCCTCCCCACATCCAACATTCACCTCTGTCCTTCCTTTCTACACTGCCAGAGCTCTGTACTTGCTGGAGACAGCAGGACAATCTGTGTTTCCCCTGGCTGCCTTTGGAAGTCCCCTCCAAAAGCTGAGCCCTGGGAAGCAAGACACAGACTCCCCTGCAGGTCAGTGAGTCAAACACTGACTTATTAAAGAGCTTTAAACCTGCATCATGAACTACCACATTTCCATCTTAAATGAACTTCGTGGTGCCCCCTTCACACTGATCCGTGTGACTGCCAAGGAAAATGGCACCCAAAACCTCAGGAGCTGCTGGGGGAAGCAGAAAATGAAACCTGAAACAGGAAAGCCAGGTGCAACCCAACCTCTGCCCAGCTTCAGCCTCCCACAGAAGGGCACATTTACAGCCCTAAGAACACTGTGCTAAGTCAGAGTGCCCTGCAGCAGCTGCAGGGTGGGGCAGGGCCAAGGCACAGCTGCCCCACTCACAGGGCTCTGCTGTTCCTTTTTCCACAGACAGGTGGATTTGGGTCTCCCATGCCCTGCACACCCACAGCCAGGCTGGCACCCTGCTCACTGAAGGGACCTCTCTCCTACACCACGGGATGAGTGGGAGCCTCTGGTGCTGGAAACTCCATGGCAGTGTTGCTAAAGGCACAGAGATCAAGTTGTGGCCTGTTGTAACACTCAGAGTCAGAGACAGAAGTCTGTCAGGCAAGAAAAAAAGGCTGTGGAGGACAAGCTGTTGAAGCTGAAGAAACCTGATGGAAGGGAGAAAACTGACTATAACAAAATTAGAGACTTGTAGGAAATCAAATGCATCGTAAAGAGGATGAAGCAGCAAAAAAACGACAAAAAAAATTAACCCAGTCTACAAAAGCTTTATATTTTATTTTTACTTAAAGTGCCCCCAACGTGAACACAGTAATCACAGTGGGCAAAAAAGATGAACTTTAACATGGACCAACCCCCTGATCATATGTTAAATCAGGTGCTTTTGTGGGCTGCAAATAAACATTTACAGTTTTTTTAATACTAGACCCCTCTGTGATGTGGACACGCTGCAGCTGTTACTTCACAGAATAACTTTTACTTCACTCTACAGACAGTAATTCAGCCTTTTTTTGCATATCAAACACTCCCTCGCAAAAGAAAATAAAACCTTAAGCCAGCATTGTTTAAGTTAAATAGTAAGGCATTACAAGCTACAGAAACACACACACACTGCTTTGACCAACAGCTCAACTGTGCAATAAAACATCCATTATTTTATATATATATATATATATAGGAATGCAAAGATTAAATGTGAAACATTACACACCAGGATTAACAGAACTTTGCTGTAGCATATTCTTACTTCTTTGTAGCCATGAAATGAACCATCCTGAAGAATCTCCTACTCAAAAATATACTCCGAAGTACACTTACTAACCTGGTCAGCTTGGAGCACAAAGGCTGGCAATTTTGGGGATATTCTCCCAACGAGGCCAAACCCGGATATTTTACACTGTGAGCGTTTGTCTTTCCTACACCCACCCACCCCCTCCACCGGATTGGTGATTTCGTAAAATTTACACCCCCAGCCTTTCGGGGTAAAGGCCCAAACACGCAAAAATTAACCTGATTTTTGTAAAGAAAATTACGTTTAAAAAAAAAAAAAAAAAAAAAAAAAAAAAAAAGCTTCCTAAAGAAGCACTGAGTCATCAGCTTTAACTTGAAGCGTTTTTCAAGGCTACCGTGGCCACTAAGGCACGTGACTGTGTTATCAATCACTCCTCCCTCCGCCAGGAACTTCCATCCCCACCTCTCCAACTGACACCGATTTTAAACCTAATCCCAACTACCAAAAAAAAAAAAAAAGAAAAGAAAAGAAAAGCCAGTTTGGAAAAATTCTGCCAGCAAGCAGGAGACAGTACACAGTAACATAAGATTAAAACAGATTATGTACAACACCCTGACTGCACCTCCCTATAAAAATAACAAGTTATGGTAAATACGTATTTTAGTCTATTGAAAAAAAAAAAAAAAAAACAGGCCAAATTCCACTGAAACTGCAGCTATTTTCACACTAGAGGAAATCTGTGCCGTACAATAAAGAAATCTCGTAATCAAATAAGTGTATTTTAATTTTTTTTTTCTAATTTAAACGCGTTTTAATAATGCTTTTTCCCGGAAGAAGAAGGTGTCGTTAAAGAGGCCTCGTTCATTAAACGGCAAGCGCTCGCTTCACCAAACACAGCAAATTATCAGCCTAAAAAGCTTATCCGGGTCGGAATTTTCCTCTCGAGCTAGGTGCGCTCAAGGACTAGAAATAAGCGAGGCTCCCTCGCTCCCCTGGGCCCCGCGCCGCCCCGCTCCCCTGGTCGGCTGAGCTCACCCAGCTCCCCGCTCACCTGGTCGCCGGCGCTCCCCTCTCCGGACATGGCGCACTACAGGCCGCTCTTGGGGCGCGCAGGGCCCCGAGTGAGGTCAAACAAACCTCCTTTCAGGAGCTGCTCCCGCCGCTACCGCCGCGCCCGGACCCAGCAGCAACCGAGCGGCAAAATGGCGGCGGCGCCTCCGGGCCGGGGGCGGGGGGGCGGAAGTGCGTCATCGGCGCGCGCGGGGGCGGGCGGAAGAGGCCGCAGAGGGGGCGGCCATGAGGAAGGCGCTGCCCGGACTTCCTTAGTCCGTCCCTCCCAGCCCTGTTTTTGCTCCTTCTCTTTCTCCCTCTCTCTCTCACCGGCGGCAGGGGCAGGACGGAGCCCCGGCGCCCGCCCCGGACCCGTACCTGAGGGGTAGCCGAAGCAGGGGCCCGGCAGTCGCTGTGGCGCCCGCCGTGTCGTTGTTCACTCCCATCGCTCGCTCCCTGTTCCCTGGGAGGGCCTTGGAAACCGGGAGGCTTTGGTGTAACCATTGCTCAGTGAATTTTCCACTGGCCTTCACAGTGTAAAAAATTAACAGCAATAATGCTTCAATGTTCAGCAATTTTCTGTCGGCCTCTACAGTGTAAAAATATGAGCAATAATTCTCCGTTGTTCAGTAAATTTTTGTCGGCCTTTACAATGTAAGTTTCTGTTAAGGTAGTAACCGAACAAGCCAAGTTTCTGAATGCTTTAGTTAAAGCAAGGGTAACATAAGTATCCAGTTTTTGGCTAAGAAATGTTGAACAAAGACACTTTCCAGCCAGCTGTAAATAGGCTGCTCAGCGGGCAAGTTCTAGTATAGTAAAGTTCAAGCTCCAAACGACCACTAAGAGACCACCAGAACACCCTCTAGTGACCAAATTAGGACTTCGGAAGAAAAACTTCTTTGAGCTAATTAACATATGCATGAACTTTATGCGAGAAGGCGTGAATATGTAAGACCTTAGGTGCATATGTAATGTAAGTAAACACACACGATTAGAGGAGTGAGCCTTCTGTGTGGTCAGCGCTGATAATAAAAGAATGTCTGGCCACTAATGCTCTCAGATCGAGCCTTGGGGGCTTCTTGTTGCCGATTTACGGGAACGATTCCACCTCCCCCGAGCTCCTGCTCATCGAGGAGGCAACTTCAAAACACACGCTAAGAGGTCGCTGTCTCAACAGACCTCGAGAGCAAAGGAGGCAGCTCCCCCTAAAACTGCTTAATTTTATTTACAAAATATTCACCCCCCGACCATGAAAGAAAGTCTTTGAATCAGCTGGTGCGGAAAAACTGTGCTGTGTGATTAAAAAAAAAAATCACTGGAGGAGGTTTGGCAGGTACCAGGGTGAAAGCTGACTTAGCTGCCTCCACAGCAACAGTGTGATTTTCAAATTGTACAGCAGCCACTTTCTTAAGCCACAGAAACGCGTGGAAAAAGGACACAAGGAAAACATCACATGTAACCTGAAGCTTCGCTTGAGAAAAGAAAAAGATAATAAACACTTGACTCATCGGTGCAGTAACATTTTTCTTCTCAGAATTTTGATTCTTCAGAACTGAAATACAAACGTGCCTGTTCATCTGTGGTGATAAATAAGCTGTCCTGTTCTTGGAGAACGCTGATTTTGTGACATGGGCCTAATTTGTTGTTTCTTAGGGGCTATTACTTCCATGTCACAACAGACTCAGTTTTGAAAATATTTGATAAATAAATACAATTTCTTTCCCCAAAAACCTGCATTTCCAATTCATCAGTGTGTTGTTTTTCCACTTCTCACCTAGGAACCAATTCCTTCAAAGTCATTGCTTAAAGCAGTGCTGGTGACACCCCTACTTAGACAATAGGTATGTTATTCTGGGACTGCAGAGTGTCAGCTGTCTCACTGTCCTGGTTGAATTTTTTTCTAGTTCTTTGGGTTGTTCTAATTTTAGCTGCTTCTGTTTTTGGGATTGACTCCTTCAGCTTCATAGAACAATAAAGGCGTTTTTGGAAGGTGACAGCGCCAAGAACACCTTGTCTAATGGAACAAGTTAGTGGATGAGCAAAATAAGTGATGCCTGCTGTCATTAAGACTTTTGCTCCCTCATCCTACATAATAATAAAACAATGTGTTCTCTCTCAAACTGGTGCTGTTCTTGAATTTTGTGATTCCATCCAGGGGACAGACCTGGGGCAAACCCCTACTGCTGTAAATACAACTGGTGCTGTTCCCTTCATGCTGTGACAGCTTCAAGGAGCTGCAGCTCTAAGACATGGTCTTAACCCTCAGCTGTTGGTTGCAGAGAATTAAGAGGAGCACTCACGTTCAGAAAGAAAACAAAATTTTTAATTCTTACTGGTGCATTGTACCACTTTCAGCCCCAATAACTTGCCTTGTTTTGCAGTTAAATGTGAACCTTTTCACAGCTGTGTGATAATGCAGGTATTTATGCTTTGGTGAGAATCTCAAAAGGGGCAGTATAACTTTAAAAACCTGTGTAAATGATAGGTTGTGCCTCAAAGTAAGTTTGAAAAGGTTTCCTTGTCTTTAAAATTTAGAGTTTAGAACACAGCAGGGTTAGGTTAACTCAGGGCTTGCCTCTCTGTTACTTAAATTTGGGCCTAACACAGAAGTCCCCTGGCTTGTAACTTTGTGTCAGTTGGCCCATTTGACAGGGCTGATCTGGAGCTTCCTCCCTGATGGCCTGAGAGCAAATCATGAGGATGCAACAGCTAAGCTTGCAACAACTCCTTAGTTGCCAATTCCTTCTGCACAGCCCAGAAGTTCTTTTGGAATGGGGCTGTTCCTTCCCTTCCTTCTGAAGCCGTGTCATCTCCTGTGGAGCAGCTCGAGGCCTCGCGCCTGGGGTAAGAGAAGCAGTGAGGACCACCTGGGCTCAGCTGGGCTCACCTGGGCTGGGTGGAGAGGAGCTTCTCCCTGCAGTATGAATCTCCCACCAACAAGCTCGGCTCTGTCCCTGGTCATCTCATTAGGTCTTCCAGGAGAGCTGGGCTGAGCTGGTCTGCTCAGATGCTGGGACAGAAAGCTCTTGCTGCCCATGGAGTGCCCAGGCTGCCCCACCAACTGCAGGGGAACCATGAAGGTAAGGGCTTTCTTTCCAGGGGAAACGGGCTGTTGTTCGCTTGCAGGAATCCTAGAGCTGAAATAGGCAGTCCAGCTCTAAAAAAATAAATATGGATGAGGATTCCTACCAGACAAATGGTGCAACCAGAGAAAGCTCTTGCTGCCCATGGAGTGCCCAGGCTGGCCCACCAACTACACAAAAACCCACAACGGTAAGTGCTTTCTTTCCTGTGGAAAAGGGGTGTTGTTCATTTTCAGGAATCCCGTGCCGAAGTCGGCACTCAAACTCCCAAAATTGAACATGGACGAAGATTCCTCCCATACGAAAGGTGCCACCACAGAAAACTTTTGCTGTTCACAGAGTGCCAAGGCTGGCAACCCAACTGCACCTGAAACCCAAAGGTTACAGGCTTTCTTTCGGGGGGGGGGTGGGGGGTGGGAAAGAGCTGTTGTTCTCTTTTCTCAGCTCTGTGCTGAAAGTGCCAGTCCGACTCCCAAATTTGAATTCTAATGAAGTTTCGTCCGAGACAAAAGGTGCAAGAACAGAAAGCTCTTGCTGCCCATGGAGTGCCCAGCCTTACCCACCAACTGCACCTAAAACCCAAAGGTTAGTGGTTTCTTTCCTGTAAAAAATGGCTCTTGTCCTGTTTTTTCAGCCCTGTGATGACATTGCCACTCTGAATCCCAAAATTGAACACGGACAAAGATTACTGCCAGACAAAAGGTGCCAGGAGAGAAAGTTCTTGACACCTATGGAATACCCAGGCTGGCCCAACGACTGCCCAAGAAACCATGAAGATAAGGGCTTTCTTTCCAGGGGAGAAGAGCTGTTGTTTGCTTGAAGGAATCCAAGAGACAAAATAGGCAGTGCGTCTCCCAAAACTGAATACGGAAAAAGATTGCTCACAGACCAAAAGTACCACAACAGAAAGCTCGTGCTGGCCATGGAGTGCCCAAGCTGGACCACCAACAGCACCTAAACCATGAGGTAAGGGCTTTCTTTCCAGGGGAAAAGGGCTGTTGTTCACTTGAAGGAATCCCAGAGCAGAAATAGGCAGTCCAGCCCCAAAAATTGAATATGGACAAAGATTCCTCTGAGAACAAAGGTGCAAGGAGAGAAAGTTCTGACTGCCAATGGAGTGCCCAGGCTGGCCCACCAACTGCACCAGAAAGCCAAAGCTTACAGGCTTTCTGTACTGGAGATAAGGGCTATTTGCTTTTTTCAGCCCAGCACTGCAGCCATCAGCCCGACTCCCAAAATTTCGTACGGACAAAGATTGCTCCCAGACCAAAGGTGCCAACCCAGAAAGCTCTTGCTCCAAAAGGAATGTCCAGGCTGGCCCCCTAACTGCACCAGAAAGCCAAAACTTACATGCTTTCTGTCCTGGGGATAAGGGCTGTTCTTTGCTTTTATCAGCTCTGTGCAGCAACTACAAGCCCAACTCCCAAAGTTCATATGGACAAAGATTCCACCCAGACCAGACGTGCCACGACAAAAACCTCTTGCTACCCAGGGAGTGCCCAGGCAGTGCTACCAACTGCACCTGAAAGACAAAGCTAACAGGCTTTCTATCCTGGGGCAAAGGGCTGCTGTTTACATTTCTCCAGCCGTGCGATACAATAGCCGGATCCACCTCCCCAGAATGGATACAAATGAACATTCCTCCAAGGGAAAAGGTACCAGCACAGAAAGCCCTGGCTGCCCACGGACTGCCCAGGCTGTGCCACACACTGCACCTGAAAGCCAAAGCTGAGAAGCTTTCTGTCCTGGGGCACAGGGCTGCTGCCCCTCTCGTCAGCCCCGCCCCGCCAGTGCCGGCCCCCGAGCCCCCAAACCGATACAAATGAGGACACCTCCCAGGGAAAAGGTGCCAGCACAGAAAGCCCTGGCTGCCCACAGACTGGGCAGGACCTTTGCTCTGGGAGGAATCTTCATCTGTGTGGAATTTTTGGGAGTAGGACTCGCAGTTTCAGTGCAGGGCTCCAAAAACTAAACAAAAGCTTATTCACAGGAAAGAAAGCCTGGAAGCTTTGGCTTTCTGATGCACTTGGTGGGTCAGCCTGAGCACTCCATGGGCAGCAGGAGATTTCTGGTCTGGCACCTTTGGTCTGGGAGGAATCTTGGTCTGTGAGGATCTTCAGGGAGTAGCACTCACAGTCTGAGTGCAGGGCTCCAAAAACTAGAAAAAACTCTTATTCACAGGAAAGAAAGCCTGGAAGCTTTGGCTTTCTCGTGAACTTGGGTAAGCCTGGGCACTCCATGGGCAGCAGGAGATTTCTGGTCTGGCACCTTTGGTCTGGGAGGAATCTCCATCTGTCTGGAATATTGGGAGTGGGAATGGCAGTTGCAGCGTAGGCCTAAAAAAGCAAACAACAGTCCTTCTCCCCAGGAACAAAAGCCTGGAAGCTTTGGCTTTCTGGTGCTCTTGATGGATCAGCCTGGGCACTCCATTTGCAGCAAGAGCTTTTTTGGTGGTATCTTTGCTTTGGGAGGAATCTTCACTTGTGTGGTATTTTAGAGAGTACCACTCGCAGTTTGAGTGCTGGGTACAAAAAAACTAAACAAAAGCTCTTCTTCACAGGAAAGAAAGCCTGGAAGCTTTGGCTTTCTGGTGCACTTGGTGGGTCAGCCTGGGCACTCCATGGGCAGCAAAAGAATTCTGGTGTGGCACCTTTGCTCGGGCAGGAATCTTCATCTGTGTGGAATTTTTGGGAGTGGAACTGGAAGTTTCAGTGCAGGGCTCAAAAAACTAAACAAAAGCTCTTCTTCACAGGAAAGAAAGCCTGGAAACTTGGGCTTTCTGGTGCACTTGGTGGGTCAGCCTGGGCACTCCATGGGCAGCAAGAGATCTTTGTCCTGGCATCTTTGGTCTGGAAGGAATCTTGGTCTTACTGGAATATTCAGAGTGGGACTGGTAATTGCAGCACAGGGCTGAAAAAAGCAAACAAAGGTCCTTCTCCCTCAGGAAAGAAAGCCTGGAAGCTTTGGCTTTCTGGTGCACTTGGTGGGTCAGCCTGGGCACTCCATGGGCAGCAAGAGCTTTTTTGGTGGTACCTTTACTCTGGGAGGAATCTTCATCTGTGTGGAATTCTGGGAGTGGAACTGGCAGTTTCAGTGCAGGGCTCAAAAAACCAAAACCAAAAGCTCTTCTTCACAGGAAAGAAAGCCTGGAACTTTTGGCTTTCTGGTGCACTTGGTGGGTCAGCCTGGGCACTCCATGGGCAGCAAGAGCTTTTTTTAGTGGTACCTTTGGTCTGGGAGGAATCTTCATCTTTGTGGAATTTTAGAGTGTACCACTCGCATTTTCAGTGCTGAGCAAAAAAAGCTAAACAAAAGCTCTTCTTCACAGGAAAGAAAGCCTGGAAGCTTTGGCTTTCTGGTGCACTTGGTGGGTCAGCCTGGGCACTCCATGGGCAGCAGGAGATTTCTGGTCTGGCACCTTTGGTCTGGGAGGAATCATCATCTGTCTGGAATATTGGGAGTGGGAATGGCAGTTGAAGCACAGGGCTGAAAAAGCAAACAAAAGCCCTTCTCCAACAGGAAAGAAAGCCTGGAAGCTTTGGCTTTCTGGTGCACTTGGTGGGTCAGCCTGGGCACTCCATGGGCAGCAAGAGCTTTTTTGGTGGTACCTTTACTCTGGGAGGAATCTTCATCTGTGTGGAATTCTGGGAGTGGAACTGGAAGTTTCAGTGCAGGGCTCAAAAAACCAAAACCAAAAGCTCTTCTTCACAGGAACGAAAGCCTGGAACTTTTGGCTTTCTGGTGCACTTGGTGGGTCAGCCTGGGCACTCCATGGGCAGCAAGAGATCTCTGTCCTGGCATCTTTGGTCTGGGAGGAATCTTGGTCTGTGAGGATCTTCAGGGAGTAGCACTCGCAGTTTGAGTGCTGGGTACAAAAAAACTAAACAAAAGCTCTTCTTCACAGGAAAGAAAGCCTGGAAGCTTTGGGTTTCTGGTGCACTTGGTGGGTCAGCCTGGGCACTCCATGGGCAGCAGGAGATTTCTGGTCTGGTACCTTTGGTCTGGGAGGAATCTTCATCTGTCTGGAATATTGGGAGTGGGAATGGCAGTTGCAGCGTAGGCCTAAAAAAGCAAACAACAGTCCTTCTCCCCAGGAACGAAAGCCTGGAAGCTTTGGCTTTCTGGTGCTCTTGATGGATCAGTCTGGGCACTCCATTTGCAGCAAGGGCTTTTTTGGTGGTACCTTTACTCTGGGAGGAATCTTCATCTGTGTGGAATTCTGGGAGTGGAACTGGAAGTTTCAGTGCAGGGCTGAAAAAACTAAACAAAAGCTCTTATTCAAAGGAAAGAAAGCCTGGAACCTTGGGCTTTCTGGTGTACTTGGTGGATCAGCCTGGGCACTCCATGGGCAGCAAGAGCTTTTTTGGTGGTACCTTTACTCTGGGAGGAATCTTCATCTGTGTGGAATTCTGGGAGTGGAACTGGCAGTTTCAGTGCAGGGCTCAAAAAACCAAAACCAAAAGCTCTTCCTCACAGGAAAGAAAGCCTGGAACTTTTGGCTTTCTGGTGCACTTGGTGGGTCAGCCTGGGCACTCCATGGGCAGCAAGAGATCTCTGTCCTGGCATCTCTGGTCTGGAAGGAATCTTGGTCTGTCTGGAATATTGGGAATGGGACTGGCAGTTGCAGCACAGGGCTCAAAAAACCAAACAAAAGCCCTTCTCCCTCAGGAAAGAAAGCCTGGAAGCTTTGGCTTTCTGGTGCACTTGGTGGGTCAGCCTGGGCACTCCATGGGCAGCAAAAGAATTCTGGTGTGGCACCTTTGCTCGGGCAGGAATCTTCATCTGTGTCAAATTCTGGGAGTGGAACTGGAAGTTTCAGTGCAGGGCTGAAAAAACTAAACAAAAGCTCTTCTTCACAGGAAAGAAAGCCTGGAAGCTTTGGCTTTCTGGTGCACTTGGTGGGTCAGCCTGGGCACTCCATGGGCAGCAGGAGATTTCTGGTCTGGCACCTTTGGTCTGGGAGGAATCTTCATCTGTCTGGAATATTGGGAGTGGGAATGGCAGTTGCAGCGTAGGCCTAAAAAAGCAAACAACAGTCCTTCTCCCCAGGAACGAAAGCCTGGAAGCTTTGGCTTTCTGGTGCTCTTGATGGATCAGCCTGGGCACTCCGTTTGCAGCAAGGGCTTTTTTGGTGGTACCTTTACTCTGGGAGGAATCTTCATCTGTGTGGAATTCTGGGAGTGGAACTGGAAGTTTCAGTGCAGGGCTGAAAAAACTAAACAAAAGCTCTTCTTCAAAGGAAAGAAAGCCTGGAACCTTGGGCTTTCTGGTGCACTTGGTGGATCAGCCTGGGCACTCCATGGGCAGCAAGAGCTTTTTTGGTGGTACCTTTGCTCTGGGAGGAATCTTCACTTGTGTGGAATTTTAGAGGGTACCACTCGCAGTTTGAGTGCTGGGTACAAAAAAACTAAACAAAAGCTCTTCTTCACAGGAAAGAAAGCCTGGAAGCTTTGGCTTTCTGGTGCACTTGGTGGGTCAGCCTGGGCACTCCATGGGCAGCAAAAGAATTCTGGTGTGGCACCTTTGCTCGGGCAGGAATCTTCATCTGTGTGGAATTTTTGGGAGTGGAACTGGAAGTTTCAGTGCAGGGCTCAAAAAACTAAACAAAAGCTCTTCTTCACAGGAAAGAAAGCCTGGAAACTTGGGCTTTCTGGTGCACTTGGTGGGTCAGCCTGGGCACTCCATGGGCAGCAAGAGATCTTTGTCCTGGCATCTTTGGTCTGGAAGGAATCTTGGTCTTACTGGAATATTCAGAGTGGGACTGGCAATTGCAGCACAGGGCTGAAAAAAGCAAACAAAGGTCCTTCTCCCTCAGGAAAGAAAGCCTGGAAGCTTTGGCTTTCTGGTGCACTTGGTGGGTCAGCCTGGGCACTCCATGGGCAGCAAGAGCTTTTTTGGTGGTACCTTTACTCTGGGAGGAATCTTCATCTGTGTGGAATTCTGGGAGTGGAACTGGCAGTTTCAGTGCAGGGCTCAAAAAACCAAAACCAAAAGCTCTTCTTCACAGGAAAGAAAGCCTGGAACTTTTGGCTTTCTGGTGCACTTGGTGGGTCAGCCTGGGCACTCCATGGGCAGCAAGAGCTTTTTTTAGTGGTACCTTTGGTCTGGGAGGAATCTTCATCTTTGTGGAATTTTAGAGTGTACCACTCGCATTTTCAGTGCTGAGCAAAAAAAGCTAAACAAAAGCTCTTCTTCACAGGAAAGAAAGCCTGGAAGCTTTGGCTTTCTGGTGCACTTGGTGGGTCAGCCTGGGCACTCCATGGGCAGCAGGAGATTTCTGGTCTGGCACCTTTGGTCTGGGAGGAATCTTCATCTGTCTGGAATATTGGGAGTGGGAATGGCAGTTGAAGCACAGGGCTGAAAAAGCAAACAAAAGCCCTTCTCCCTCAGGAAAGAAAGCCTGGAAGCTTTGGCTTTCTGGTGCACTTGGTGGGTCAGCCTGGGCACACCATGGGCAGCAAAAGAATTCTGGTGTGGCACCTTTGCTCGGGCAGGAATCTTCATCTGTGTCGAAATCTGGGAGTGGAACTGGAAGTTTCAGTGCAGGGCTGAAAAAACTAAACAAAAGCTCTTCTTCAAAGGAAAGAAAGCCTGGAACCTTGGGCTTTCTGGTGCACTTGGTGGATCAGCCTGGGCACTCCATGGGCAGCAAGAGCTTTTTTGGTGGTACCTTTACTCTGGGAGGAATCTTCATCTGTGTGGAATTCTGGGAGTGGAACTGGAAGTTTCAGTGCAGGGCTCAAAAAACCAAAACCAAAAGCTCTTCTTCACAGGAAAGAAAGCCTGGAAACTTGGGCTTTCTGGTGCACTTGGTGGGTCAGCCTGGGCACTCCATGGGCAGCAAGAGATCTCTGTCCTGGCATCTTTGGTCTGGGAGGAATCTTGGTCTGTGAGGATCTTCAGGGAGTAGCACTCGCAGTTTGAGTGCTGGGTACAAAAAAACTAAACAAAAGCTCTTCTTCACAGGAAAGAAAGCCTGGAAGCTTTGGCTTTCTGGTGCACTTGGTGGGTCAGCCTGGGCACTCCATGGGCAGCAAAAGAATTCTGGTGTGGCACCTTTGCTCGGGCAGGAATCTTCATCTGTGTCAAATTCTGGGAGTGGAACTGGAAGTTTCAGTGCAGGGCTCAAAAAACTAAACAAAAGCTCTTCTTCACAGGAAAGAAAGCCTGGAAGCTTTGGCTTTCTGGTGCACTTGGTGGGTCAGCCTGGGCACTCCATGGGCAGCAGGAGATTTCTGGTCTGGCACCTTTGGTCTGGGAGGAATCTTCATCTGTCTGGAATATTGGGAATGGGACTGGCAGTTGCAGCACAGGGCTCAAAAAACCAAACAAAAGCCCTTCTCCCTCAGGAAAGAAAGCCTGGAAGCTTTGGCTTTCTGGTGCTCTTGATGGATCAGCCTGGGCACTCCATTTGCAGCAAGAGCTTTTTTGGTGGTACCTTTGCTCTGGGAGGAATCTTCACTTGTGTGGAATTTTAGAGAGTACCACTCGCAGTTTGAGTGCTGGGTACAAAAAAACTAAACAAAAGCTCTTCTTCACAGGAAAGAAAGCCTGGAAGCTTTGGCTTTCTGGTGCACTTGGTGGGTCAGCCTGGGCACTCCATGGGCAGCAAAAGAATTCTGGTGTGGCACCTTTGCTCGGGCAGGAATCTTCATCTGTGTGGAATTCTGGGAGTGGAACTGGAAGTTTCAGTGCAGGGCTCAAAAAACTAAACAAAAGCTCTTCTTCACAGGAAAGAAAGCCTGGAAACTTGGGCTTTCTGGTGCACTTGGTGGGTCAGCCTGGGCACTCCATGGGCAGCAAGAGATCTTTGTCCTGGCATCTTTGGTCTGGAAGGAATCTTGGTCTTACTGGAATATTCAGAGTGGGACTGGCAATTGCAGCACAGGGCTGAAAAAAGCAAACAAAGGTCCTTCTCCCTCAGGAAAGAAAGCCTGGAAGCTTTGGCTTTCTGGTGCACTTGGTGGGTCAGCCTGGGCACTCCATGGGCAGCAAGAGCTTTTTTGGTGGTACCTTTACTCTGGGAGGAATCTTCATCTGTGTGGAATTCTGGGAGTGGAACTGGCAGTTTCAGTGCAGGGCTCAAAAAACCAAAACCAAAAGCTCTTCTTCACAGGAAAGAAAGCCTGGAACTTTTGGCTTTCTGGTGCACTTGGTGGGTCAGCCTGGGCACTCCATGGGCAGCAAGAGCTTTTTTAGTGGTACCTTTGGTCTGGGAGGAATCTTCATCTTTGTGGAATTTTAGAGTGTACCACTTGCATTTTCAGTGCTGAGCAAAAAAAAGCTAAACAAAACCTCTTCTTCACAGGAAAGAAAGCCTGGAAGCTTTGGCTTTCTGGTGCACTTGGTGGGTCAGCCTGGGCACACCATGGGCAGCAAAAGAATTCTGGTGTGGCACCTTTGCTCGGGCAGGAATCTTCATCTGTGTCGAAATCTGGGAGTGGAACTGGAAGTTTCAGTGCAGGGCTGAAAAAACTAAACAAAAGCTCTTCTTCAAAGGAAAGAAAGCCTGGAACCTTGGGCTTTCTGGTGCACTTGGTGGATCAGCCTGGGCACTCCATGGGCAGCAAGAGCTTTTTTGGTGGTACCTTTACTCTGGGAGGAATCTTCATCTGTGTGGAATTCTGGGAGTGGAACTGGAAGTTTCAGTGCAGGGCTCAAAAAACCAAAACCAAAAGCTCTTCTTCACAGGAAAGAAAGCCTGGAACTTTTGGCTTTCTGGTGCACTTGGTGGGTCAGCCTGGGCACTCCATTTGCAGCAAGGGCTTTTTTGGTGGTACCTTTGCTCTGGGAGGAATCTTCACTTGTGTGGTATTTTAGAGAGTACCACTCGCAGTTTGAGTGCTGGGTACAAAAAAACTAAACAAAAGCTCTTCTTCACAGGAAAGAAAGCCTGGAAGCTTTGGGTTTCTGGTGCACTTGGTGGGTCAGCCTGGGCACTCCATGGGCAGCAAGAGATCTCTGTCCTGGCATCTCTGGTCTGGAAGGAATCTTGGTCTGTCTGGAATATTGGGAATGGGACTGGCAGTTGCAGCACAGGGCTCAAAAAACCAAACAAAAGCCCTTCTCCCTCAGGAAAGAAAGCCTGGAAGCATTGGCTTTCTGGTGCACTTGGTGGGTCAGCCTGGGCACTCCATGGGCAGCAAAAGAATTCTGGTGTGGCATCTTTGCTTGGGCAGGAATCTTCATCTGTGTCGAAATTCTGGGAGTGGAACTGGAAGTTTCAGTGCAGGGCTGAAAAAACTAAACCAAAGCTCTTATTCAAAGGAAAGAAAGCCTGGAACCTTGGGCTTTCTGGTGCACTTGGTGGATCAGCCTGGGCACTCCATGGGCAGCAAGAGCTTTTTTGGTGGTACCTTTACTCTGGGAGGAATCTTCATCTGTGTGGAATTCTGGGAGTGGAACTGGAAGTTTCAGTGCAGGGCTCAAAAAACCAAAACCAAAAGCTCTTCTTCACAGGAAAGAAAGCCTGGAACTTTTGGCTTTCTGGTGCACTTGGTGGGTCAGCCTGGGCACTCCATGGGCAGCAAGAGATCTCTGTCCTGGCATCTTTGGTCTGGGAGGAATCTTGGTCTGTGAGGATCTTCAGGGAGTAGCACTCGCAGTTTGAGTGCTGGGTACAAAAAAACTAAACAAAAGCTCTTATTCACAGGAACGAAAGCCTGGAAGCTTTGGCTTTCTGGTGCTCTTGATGGATCAGCCTGGGCACTCCATTTGCAGCAAGGGCTTTTTTGGTGGTACCTTTGCTCTGGGAGGAATCTTCACTTGTGTGGTATTTTAGAGAGTACCACTCGCAGTTTGAGTGCAGGGCTCAAAAAAACCAAAACCAAAAGCTCTTCTTCACAGGAAAGAAAGCCTGGAAGCTTTGGCTTTCTGGTGCACTTGGTGGGTCAGCCTGGGCACTCCATGGGCAGCAAGAGATCTCTGTCCTGGCATCTCTGGTCTGGAAGGAATCTTGGTCTGTCTGGAATATTGGGAATGGGACTGGCAGTTGCAGCACAGGGCTCAAAAAACCAAACAAAAGCCCTTCTCCCTCAGGAAAGAAAGCCTGGAAGCATTGGCTTTCTGGTGCACTTGGTGGGTCAGCCTGGGCACTCCATGGGCAGCAAAAGAATTCTGGTGTGGCACCTTTGCTCGGGCAGGAATCTTCATCTGTGTCAAATTCTGGGAGTGGAACTGGAAGTTTCAGTGCAGGGCTCAAAAAACTAAACAAAAGCTCTTCTTCACAGGAAAGAAAGCCTGGAACTTTTGGCTTTCTGGTGCACTTGGTGGGTCAGCCTGGGCACTCCATGGGCAGCAGGAGATTTCTGGTCTGGCACCTTTGGTCTGGGAGGAATCTTCATCTGTCTGGAATATTGGGAGTGGGAATGGCAGTTGCAGCACAGGGTTGAAGAAAGCAAACAAAAGTCCTTCTCCCCAGGAACGAAAGCCTGGAAGCTTTGGCTTTCTGGTGCTCTTGATGGATCAGCCTGGGCACTCCATTTGCAGCAAGGGCTTTTTGGTGGTACCTTTGCTCTGGGAGGAATCTTCATCTGTGTGGAATTTTAGAGGAGTAGCACTCGCAGTTTCAGTGCAGGGCTACAAAAAACTAAACAAAAGCTCTTCTTCAAAGGAAAGAAAGCCTGGAAGCATTGGCTTTCTGGTGCACTTGGTGGGTCAGCCTGGGCACTCCATGGGCAGCAAAAGAATTCTGGTGTGGCACCTTTGCTCGGGCAGGAATCTTCATCTGTGTGGAATTTTTGGGAGTGGAACTGGAAGTTTCAGTGCAGGGCTCAAAAAACTAAACAAAAGCTCTTCTTCACAGGAAAGAAAGCCTGGAACCTTGGGCTTTCTGGTGCACTTGGTGGGTCAGCCTGGGCACTCCATGGGCAGCAAGAGATCTTTGTCCTTGCATCTTTGGTCTGGAAGCAATCTTGGTCTGTATTGGAATATTCAGAGTGGGACTGGCAATTGCAGCACAGGGCTGAAAAAAGCAAACAAAGGTCCTTCTCCCTCAGGAAAGAAAGCCTGGAAGCTTTGGCTTTCTGGTGCACTTGGTGGGTCAGCCTGGGCACTCCATGGGCAGCAAGAGCTTTTTTGGTGGTACCTTTACTCTGGGAGGAATCTTCATCTGTGTGGAATTCTGGGAGTGGAACTGGCAGTTTCAGTGCAGGGCTCAAAAAACCAAAACCAAAAGCTCTTCTTCACAGGAAAGAAAGCCTGGAACTTTTGGCTTTCTGGTGCACTTGGTGGGTCAGCCTGGGCACTCCATGGGCAGCAAGAGCTTTTTTTAGTGGTACCTTTGGTCTGGGAGGAATCTTCATCTTTGTGGAATTTTAGAGTGTACCACTCGCATTTTCAGTGCTGAGCAAAAAAAGCTAAACAAAACCTCTTCTTCACAGGAAAGAAATGCTGGAAGCTTTGGCTTTCTGGTGCACTTGGTGGGTCAGCCTGGGCACTCCATGGGCAGCAGGAGATTTCTGGTCTGGCACCTTTGGTCTGGGAGGAATCTTCATCTGTCTGGAATATTGGGAGTGGGAATGGCAGTTGAAGCACAGGGCTGAAAAAACCAAACAAAAGCCCTTCTCCCTCAGGAAAGAAAGCCTGGAAGCTTTGGCTTTCTGGTGCACTTGGTGGGTCAGCCTGGGCACTCCATGGGCAGCAAAAGAATTCTGGTGTGGCACCTTTGCTTGGGCAGGAATCTTCATCTGTGTCGAAATCTGGGAGTGGAACTGGAAGTTTCAGTGCAGGGCTGAAAAAACTAAACCAAAGCTCTTATTCAAAGGAAAGAAAGCCTGGAACCTTGGGCTTTCTGGTGCACTTGGTGGATCAGCCTGGGCACTCCATGGGCAGCAAGAGCTTTTTTGGTGGTACCTTTACTCTGGGAGGAATCTTCATCTGTGTGGAATTCTGGGAGTGGAACTGGCAGTTTCAGTGCAGGGCTCAAAAAACCAAAACCAAAAGCTCTTCTTCACAGGAAAGAAAGCCTGGAACTTTTGGCTTTCTGGTGCACTTGGTGGGTCAGCCTGGGCACTCCATGGGCAGCAAGAGATCTCTGTCCTGGCATCTTTGGTCTGGGAGGAATCTTGGTCTGTGAGGATCTTCAGGGAGTAGCACTCGCAGTTTGAGTGCTGGGTACAAAAAAACTAAACAAAAGCTCTTCTTCACAGGAAAGAAAGCCTGGAAGCTTTGGCTTTCTGGTGCACTTGGTGGGTCAGCCTGGGCACTCCATGGGCAGCAAAAGAATTCTGGTGTGGCACCTTTGCTCGGGCAGGAATCTTCATCTGTGTCAAATTCTGGGAGTGGAACTGGAAGTTTCAGTGCAGGGCTCAAAAAACTAAACAAAAGCTCTTCTTCACAGGAAAGAAAGCCTGGAAGCTTTGGCTTTCTGGTGCACTTGGTGGGTCAGCCTGGGCACTCCATGGGCAGCAGGAGATTTCTGGTCTGGCACCTTTGGTCTGGGAGGAATCTTCATCTGTCTGGAATATTGGGAGTGGGAATGGCAGTTGCAGCGTAGGCCTAAAAAAGCAAACAACAGTCCTTCTCCCCAGGAACGAAAGCCTGGAAGCTTTGGCTTTCTGGTGCTCTTGATGGATCAGTCTGGGCACTCCATTTGCAGCAAGGGCTTTTTTGGTGGTACCTTTACTCTGGGAGGAATCTTCATCTGTGTGGAATTCTGGGAGTGGAACTGGAAGTTTCAGTGCAGGGCTGAAAAAACTAAACAAAAGCTCTTATTCAAAGGAAAGAAAGCCTGGAACCTTGGGCTTTCTGGTGCACTTGGTGGATCAGCCTGGGCACTCCATGGGCAGCAAGAGCTTTTTTGGTGGTACCTTTACTCTGGGAGGAATCTTCATCTGTGTGGAATTCTGGGAGTGGAACTGGCAGTTTCAGTGCAGGGCTCAAAAAACCAAAACCAAAAGCTCTTCTTCACAGGAAAGAAAGCCTGGAACTTTTGGCTTTCTGGTGCACTTCGGTGGGTCAGCCTGGGCACTCCATGGGCAGCAAGAGATCTCTGTCCTGGCATCTCTGGTCTGGAAGGAATCTTGGTCTGTCTGGAATATTGGGAATGGGACTGGCAGTTGCAGCACAGGGCTCAAAAAACCAAACAAAAGCCCTTCTCCCTCAGGAAAGAAAGCCTGGAAGCTTTGGCTTTCTGGTGCACTTGGTGGGTCAGCCTGGGCACTCCATGGGCAGCAAAAGAATTCTGGTGTGGCACCTTTGCTCGGGCAGGAATCTTCATCTGTGTCAAATTCTGGGAGTGGAACTGGCAGTTTCAGTGCAGGGCTCAAAAAACTAAACAAAAGCTCTTCTTCACAGGAAAGAAAGCCTGGAAGCTTTGGCTTTCTGGTGCACTTGGTGGGTCAGCCTGGGCACTCCATGGGCAGCAGGAGATTTCTGGTCTGGCACCTTTGGTCTGGGAGGAATCTTCATCTGTCTGGAATATTGGGAATGGGACTGGCAGTTGCAGCACAGGGCTCAAAAAACCAAACAAAAGCCCTTCTCCCTCAGGAAAGAAAGCCTGGAAGCTTTGGCTTTCTGGTGCTCTTGATGGATCAGCCTGGGCACTCCATTTGCAGCAAGAGCTTTTTTGGTGGTACCTTTGCTCTGGGAGGAATCTTCACTTGTGTGGAATTTTAGAGGGTACCACTCGCAGTTTGAGTGCTGGGTACAAAAAAACTAAACAAAAGCTCTTCTTCACAGGAAAGAAAGCCTGGAAGCTTTGGCTTTCTGGTGCACTTGGTGGGTCAGCCTGGGCACTCCATGGGCAGCAGGAGATTTCTGGTCTGGCACCTTTGGTCTGGGAGGAATCTTCATCTGTCTGGAATATTGGGAGTGGGAATGGCAGTTGAAGCACAGGGCTGAAAAAGCAAACAAAGCCCTTCTCCCTCAGGAAAGAAAGCCTGGAAGCTTTGGCTTTCTGGTGCACTTGGTGGGTCAGCCTGGGCACACCATGGGCAGCAAAAGAATTCTGGTGTGGCACCTTTGCTTGGGCAGGAATCTTCATCTGTGTCGAAATCTGGGAGTGGAACTGGAAGTTTCAGTGCAGGGCTGAAAAAACTAAACAAAAGCTCTTATTCAAAGGAAAGAAAGCCTGGAACCTTGGGCTTTCTGGTGCACTTGGTGGATCAGCCTGGGCACTCCATGGGCAGCAAGAGCTTTTTTGGTGGTACCTTTACTCTGGGAGGAATCTTCATCTGTGTGGAATTCTGGGAGTGGAACTGGAAGTTTCAGTGCAGGGCTCAAAAAACCAAAACCAAAAGCTCTTCTTCACAGGAAAGAAAGCCTGGAACTTTTGGCTTTCTGGTGCACTTGGTGGGTCAGCCTGGGCACTCCATGGGCAGCAAGAGATCTCTGTCCTGGCATCTTTGGTCTGGGAGGAATCTTGGTCTGTGAGGATCTTCAGGGAGTAGCACTCGCAGTTTGAGTGCTGGGTACAAAAAAACTAAACAAAAGCTCTTCTTCACAGGAAAGAAAGCCTGGAAGCTTTGGCTTTCTGGTGCACTTGGTGGGTCAGCCTGGGCACTCCATGGGCAGCAAAAGAATTCTGGTGTGGCACCTTTGCTCGGGCAGGAATCTTCATCTGTGTCGAATTCTGGGAGTGGAACTGGAAGTTTCAGTGCAGGGCTCAAAAAACTAAACAAAAGCTCTTATTCAAAGGAAAGAAAGCCTGGAAGCTTTGGCTTTCTGGTGCACTTGGTGGGTCAGCCTGGGCACTCCATGGGCAGCAGGAGATTTCTGGTCTGGCACCTTTGGTCTGGGAGGAATCTTCATCTGTCTGGAATATTGGGAGTGGGAATGGCAGTTGCAGCGTAGGCCTAAAAAAGCAAACAACAGTCCTTCTCCCCAGGAACGAAAGCCTGGAAGCTTTGGCTTTCTGGTGCTCTTGATGGATCAGTCTGGGCACTCCATTTGCAGCAAGGGCTTTTTTGGTGGTACCTTTACTCTGGGAGGAATCTTCATCTGTGTGGAATTCTGGGAGTGGAACTGGAAGTTTCAGTGCAGGGCTGAAAAAACTAAACAAAAGCTCTTATTCAAAGGAAAGAAAGCCTGGAACCTTGGGCTTTCTGGTGCACTTGGTGGATCAGCCTGGGCACTCCATGGGCAGCAAGAGCTTTTTTGGTGGTACCTTTACTTTGGGAGGAATCTTCATCTCTGTGGAATTCTGGGAGTGGAACTGGCAGTTTCAGTGCAGGGCTCAAAAAACCAAAACCAAAAGCTCTTCTTCACAGGAAAGAAAGCCTGGAACTTTTGGCTTTCTGGTGCACTTGGTGGGTCAGCCTGGGCACTCCATGGGCAGCAAGAGATCTCTGTCCTGGCATCTCTGGTCTGGAAGTAATCTTGGTCTGTCTGGAATATTGGGAATGGGACTGGCAGTTGCAGCACAGGGCTCAAAAAACCAAACAAAAGCCCTTCTCCCTCAGGAAAGAAAGCCTGGAAGCTTTGGCTTTCTGGTGCACTTGGTGGGTCAGCCTGGGCACTCCATGGGCAGCAAAAGAATTCTGGTGTGGCACCTTTGCTCGGGCAGGAATCTTCATCTGTGTCAAATTCTGGGAGTGGAACTGGAAGTTTCAGTGCAGGGCTCAAAAAACTAAACAAAAGCTCTTCTTCACAGGAAAGAAAGCCTGGAAGCTTTGGGTTTCTGGTGCACTTGGTGGGTCAGCCTGGGCACTCTATGGGCAGCAGGAGATTTCTGGTCTGGCACCTTTGGTCTGGGAGGAATCTTCATCTGTCTGGAATATTGGGAATGGGACTGGCAGTTGCAGCACAGGGCTCAAAAAACCAAACAAAAGCCCTTCTCCCTCAGGAAAGAAAGCCTGGAAGCTTTGGCTTTCTGGTGCTCTTGATGGATCAGCCTGGGCACTCCATTTGCAGCAAGAGCTTTTTTGGTGGTACCTTTGCTCTGGGAGGAATCTTCACTTGTGTGGAATTTTAGAGGGTACCACTCGCAGTTTGAGTGCTGGGTACAAAAAAACTAAACAAAAGCTCTTCTTCACAGGAAAGAAAGCCTGGAAGCTTTGGCTTTCTGGTGCACTTGGTGGGTCAGCCTGGGCACTCCATGGGCAGCAAAAGAATTCTGGTGTGGCACCTTTGCTCGGGCAGGAATCTTCATCTGTGTGGAATTTTTGGGAGTGGAACTGGAAGTTTCAGTGCAGGGCTCAAAAAACTAAACAAAAGCTCTTCTTCACAGGAAAGAAAGCCTGGAAACTTGGGCTTTCTGGTGCACTTGGTGGGTCAGCCTGGGCACTCCATGGGCAGCAAGAGATCTTTGTCCTGGCATCTTTGGTCTGGAAGGAATCTTGGTCTTACTGGAATATTCAGAGTGGGACTGGCAATTGCAGCACAGGGCTGAAAAAAGCAAACAAAGGTCCTTCTCCCTCAGGAAAGAAAGCCTGGAAGCTTTGGCTTTCTGGTGCACTTGGTGGGTCAGCCTGGGCACTCCATGGGCAGCAAGAGCTTTTTTGGTGGTACCTTTACTCTGGGAGGAATCTTCATCTGTGTGGAATTCTGGGAGTGGAACTGGCAGTTTCAGTGCAGGGCTCAAAAAACCAAAACCAAAAGCTCTTCTTCACAGGAAAGAAAGCCTGGAACTTTTGGCTTTCTGGTGCACTTGGTGGGTCAGCCTGGGCACTCCATGGGCAGCAAGAGCTTTTTTTAGTGGTACCTTTGGTCTGGGAGGAATCTTCATCTTTGTGGAATTTTAGAGTGTACCACTCGCATTTTCAGTGCTGAGCAAAAAAAGCTAAACAAAACCTCTTCTTCACAGGAAAGAAAGCCTGGAAGCTTTGGCTTTCTGGTGCACTTGGTGGGTCAGCCTGGGCACTCCATGGGCAGCAGGAGATTTCTGGTCTGGCACCTTTGGTCTGGGAGGAATCTTCATCTGTCTGGAATATTGGGAGTGGGAATGGCAGTTGAAGCACAGGGCTGAAAAAGCAAACAAAAGCCCTTCTCCCTCAGGAAAGAAAGCCTGGAAGCTTTGGCTTTCTGGTGCACTTGGTGGGTCAGCCTGGGCACACCATGGGCAGCAAAAGAATTCTGGTGTGGCACCTTTGCTCGGGCAGGAATCTTCATCTGTGTCGAAATCTGGGAGTGGAACTGGAAGTTTCAGTGCAGGGCTGAAAAAACTAAACCAAAGCTCTTCTTCAAAGGAAAGAAAGCCTGGAACCTTGGGCTTTCTGGTGCACTTGGTGGATCAGCCTGGGCACTCCATGGGCAGCAAGAGCTTTTTTGGTGGTACCTTTACTCTGGGAGGAATCTTCATCTGTGTGGAATTCTGGGAGTGGAACTGGAAGTTTCAGTGCAGGGCTCAAAAAACCAAAACCAAAAGCTCTTCTTCACAGGAAAGAAAGCCTGGAACTTTTGGCTTTCTGGTGCACTTGGTGGGTCAGCCTGGGCACTCCATTTGCAGCAAGGGCTTTTTTGGTGGTACCTTTGCTCTGGGAGGAATCTTCACTTGTGTGGTATTTTAGAGAGTACCACTCGCAGTTTGAGTGCTGGGTACAAAAAAACTAAACAAAAGCTCTTCTTCACAGGAAAGAAAGCCTGGAAGCTTTGGCTTTCTGGTGCACTTGGTGGGTCAGCCTGGGCACTCCATGGGCAGCAAGAGATCTCTGTCCTGGCATCTCTGGTCTGGAAGGAATCTTGGTCTGTCTGGAATATTGGGAATGGGACTGGCAGTTGCAGCACAGGGCTCAAAAAACCAAACAAAAGCCCTTCTCCCTCAGGAAAGAAAGCCTGGAAGCATTGGCTTTCTGGTGCACTTGGTGGGTCAGCCTGGGCACTCCATGGGCAGCAAAAGAATTCTGGTGTGGCACCTTTGCTTGGGCAGGAATCTTCATCTGTGTCGAAATCTGGGAGTGGAACTGGAAGTTTCAGTGCAGGGCTGAAAAAACTAAACCAAAGCTCTTATTCAAAGGAAAGAAAGCCTGGAACCTTGGGCTTTCTGGTGCACTTGGTGGATCAGCCTGGGCACTCCATGGGCAGCAAGAGCTTTTTTGGTGGTACCTTTACTCTGGGAGGAATCTTCATCTGTGTGGAATTCTGGGAGTGGAACTGGAAGTTTCAGTGCAGGGCTCAAAAAACCAAAACCAAAAGCTCTTCTTCACAGGAAAGAAAGCCTGGAACTTTTGGCTTTCTGGTGCACTTGGTGGGTCAGCCTGGGCACTCCATGGGCAGCAAGAGATCTCTGTCCTGGCATCTTTGCTCTGGGAGGAATCTTGGTCTGTGAGGATCTTCAGGGAGTAGCACTCGCAGTTTGAGTGCTGGGTACAAAAAAACTAAACAAAAGCTCTTCTTCACAGGAACGAAAGCCTGGAAGCTTTGGCTTTCTGGTGCTCTTGATGGATCAGCCTGGGCACTCCATTTGCAGCAAGGGCTTTTTTGGTGGTACCTTTGCTCTGGGAGGAATCTTCACTTGTGTGGTATTTTAGAGAGTACCACTCGCAGTTTGAGTGCAGGGCTCAAAAAACCAAAACCAAAAGCTCTTCTTCACAGGAAAGAAAGCCTGGAAGCTTTGGCTTTCTGGTGCACTTGGTGGGTCAGCCTGGGCACTCCATGGGCAGCAAGAGATCTCTGTCCTGGCATCTGTGGTCTGGAAGGAATCTTGGTCTGTCTGGAATATTGGGAATGGGACTGGCAGTTGCAGCACAGGGCTCAAAAAACCAAACAAAAGCCCTTCTCCCTCAGGAAAGAAAGCCTGGAAGCATTGGCTTTCTGGTGCACTTGGTGGGTCAGCCTGGGCACTCCATGGGCAGCAAAAGAATTCTGGTGTGGCACCTTTGCTCGGGCAGGAATCTTCATCTGTGTCAAATTCTGGGAGTGGAACTGGAAGTTTCAGTGCAGGGCTCAAAAAACTAAACAAAAGCTCTTCTTCACAGGAAAGAAAGCCTGGAAGCTTTGGCTTTCTGGTGCACTTGGTGGGTCAGCCTGGGCACTCCATGGGCAGCAGGAGATTTCTGGTCTGGCACCTTTGGTCTGGGAGGAATCTTCATCTGTCTGGAATATTGGGAGTGGGAATGGCAGTTGCAGCGTAGGCCTAAAAAAGCAAACAACAGTCCTTCTCCCCAGGAACGAAAGCCTGGAAGCTTTGGCTTTCTGGTGCTCTTGATGGATCAGCCTGGGCACTCCATTTGCAGCAAGGGCTTTTTTGGTGGTACCTTTGCTCTGGGAGGAATCTTCATCTGTGTGGAATTTTGGGAGTAGAACTCACAGTTTCAGTGCAGGGCTCCAAAAACTAAACAAAACCTCTTATTCAAAGGAAAGAAAGCCTGGAAGCTTTGGCTTTCTGGTGCACTTGGTGGGTCAGCCTGGGCACTCCATGGGCAGCAAAAGAATTCTGGTCTGGCACCTTTGCTCTGGGAGGAATCTTCATCTGTGTGGAATTTTGGGAGTGGAACTGGAAGTTTCAGTGCAGGGCTCAAAAAACTAAACAAAAGCTCTTCTTCACAGGAAAGAAAGCCTGGAACCTTGGGCTTTCTGGTGCACTTGGTGGGTCAGCCTGGGCACTCCATGGGCAGCAAGAGATCTTTGTCCTGGCATCTTTGGTCTGGAAGGAATCTTGGTCTGTCTGGAATATTCAGGAGTGGGACTGGCAATTGCAGCACAGGGCTGAAAAAAGCAAACAAAGGTCCTTCTCCCTCAGGAAAGAAAGCCTGGAAGCTTTGGCTTTCTGGTGCACTTGGTGGGTCAGCCTGGGCACTCCATGGGCAGCAAGAGCTTTTTTTAGTGGTACCTTTGGTCTGGGAGGAATCTTCATCTTTGTGGAATTTTAGAGTGTACCACTCGCATTTTCAGTGCTGAGCAAAAAAAGCTAAACAAAACCTCTTCTTCACAGGAAAGAAATGCTGGAAGCTTTGGCTTTCTGGTGCACTTGGTGGGTCAGCCTGGGCACTCCATGGGCAGCAGGAGATTTCTGGTCTGGCACCTTTGGTCTGGGAGGAATCTTCATCTGTCTGGAATATTGGGAGTGGGAATGGCAGTTGAAGCACAGGGCTGAAAAAGCAAACAAAAGCCCTTCTCCCTCAGGAAAGAAAGCCTGGAAGCTTTGGCTTTCTGGTGCACTTGGTGGGTCAGCCTGGGCACACCATGGGCAGCAAAAGAATTCTGGTGTGGCACCTTTGCTCGGGCAGGAATCTTCATCTGTGTCGAAATCTGGGAGTGGAACTGGAAGTTTCAGTGCAGGGCTGAAAAAACTAAACAAAAGCTCTTATTCAAAGGAAAGAAAGCCTGGAACCTTGGGCTTTCTGGTGCACTTGGTGGATCAGCCTGGGCACTCCATGGGCAGCAAGAGCTTTTTTGGTGGTACCTTTACTCTGGGAGGAATCTTCATCTGTGTGGAATTCTGGGAGTGGAACTGGAAGTTTCAGTGCAGGGCTCAAAAAACCAAAACCAAAAGCTCTTCTTCACAGGAAAGAAAGCCTGGAACTTTTGGCTTTCTGGTGCACTTGGTGGGTCAGCCTGGGCACTCCATGGGCAGCAAGAGATCTCTGTCCTGGCATCTTTGGTCTGGGAGGAATCTTGGTCTGTGAGGATCTTCAGGGAGTAGCACTCGCAGTTTGAGTGCTGGGTACAAAAAAACTAAACAAAAGCTCTTCTTCACAGGAACGAAAGCCTGGAAGCTTTGGCTTTCTGGTGCTCTTGATGGATCAGCCTGGGCACTCCATTTGCAGCAAGGGCTTTTTTGGTGGTACCTTTGCTCTGGGAGGAATCTTCACTTGTGTGGTATTTTAGAGAGTACCACTCGCAGTTTGAGTGCTGGGTACAAAAAAACTAAACAAAAGCTCTTCTTCACAGGAAAGAAAGCCTGGAAGCTTTGGCTTTCTGGTGCACTTGGTGGGTCAGCCTGGGCACTCCATGGGCAGCAAGAGATCTCTGTCCTGGCATCTCTGGTCTGGAAGGAATCTTGGTCTGTCTGGAATATTGGGAATGGGACTGGCAGTTGCAGCACAGGGCTCAAAAAACCAAACAAAAGCCCTTCTCCCTCAGGAAAGAAAGCCTGGAAGCATTGGCTTTCTGGTGCACTTGGTGGGTCAGCCTGGGCACTCCATGGGCAGCAAAAGAATTCTGGTGTGGCACCTTTGCTCGGGCAGGAATCTTCATCTGTGTCAAATTCTGGGAGTGGAACTGGAAGTTTCAGTGCAGGGCTCAAAAAACTAAACAAAAGCTCTTCTTCACAGGAAAGAAAGCCTGGAAACTTGGGCTTTCTGGTGCACTTGGTGGGTCAGCCTGGGCACTCCATGGGCAGCAAGAGATCTCTGTCCTGGCATCTTTGGTCTGGGAGGAATCTTGGTCTGTGAGGATCTTCAGGGAGTAGCACTCGCAGTTTGAGTGCTGGGTACAAAAAAACTAAACAAAAGCTCTTCTTCACAGGAAAGAAAGCCTGGAAGCTTTGGCTTTCTGGTGCACTTGGTGGGTCAGCCTGGGCACTCCATGGGCAGCAGGAGATTTCTGGTCTGGCACCTTTGGTCTGGGAGGAATCTTCATCTGTCTGGAATATTGGGAGTGGGAATGGCAGTTGCAGCGTAGGCCTAAAAAAGCAAACAACAGTCCTTCTCCCCAGGAACGAAAGCCTGGAAGCTTTGGCTTTCTGGTGCTCTTGATGGATCAGTCTGGGCACTCCATTTGCAGCAAGGGCTTTTTTGGTGGTACCTTTACTCTGGGAGGAATCTTCATCTGTGTGGAATTCTGGGAGTGGAACTGGAAGTTTCAGTGCAGGGCTGAAAAAACTAAACAAAAGCTCTTATTCAAAGGAAAGAAAGCCTGGAACCTTGGGCTTTCTGGTGCACTTGGTGGATCAGCCTGGGCACTCCATGGGCAGCAAGAGCTTTTTTGGTGGTACCTTTACTCTGGGAGGAATCTTCATCTCTGTGGAATTCTGGGAGTGGAACTGGCAGTTTCAGTGCAGGGCTCAAAAAACCAAAACCAAAAGCTCTTCTTCACAGGAAAGAAAGCCTGGAACTTTTGGCTTTCTGGTGCACTTGGTGGGTCAGCCTGGGCACTCCATGGGCAGCAAGAGATCTCTGTCCTGGCATCTTTGCTCTGGGAGGAATCTTGGTCTGTGAGGATCTTCAGGGAGTAGCACTCGCAGTTTGAGTGCTGGGTACAAAAAAACTAAACAAAAGCTCTTCTTCACAGGAACGAAAGCCTGGAAGCTTTGGCTTTCTGGTGCTCTTGATGGATCAGCCTGGGCACTCCATTTGCAGCAAGGGCTTTTTTGGTGGTACCTTTGCTCTGGGAGGAATCTTCACTTGTGTGGTATTTTAGAGAGTACCACTCGCAGTTTGAGTGCTGGGTACAAAAAAACTAAACAAAAGCTCTTCTTCACAGGAAAGAAAGCCTGGAAGCTTTGGGTTTCTGGTGCACTTGGTGGGTCAGCCTGGGCACTCCATGGGCAGCAAGAGATCTCTGTCCTGGCATCTCTGGTCTGGAAGGAATCTTGGTCTGTCTGGAATATTGGGAATGGGACTGGCAGTTGCAGCACAGGGCTCAAAAAACCAAACAAAAGCCCTTCTCCCTCAGGAAAGAAAGCCTGGAAGCATTGGCTTTCTGGTGCACTTGGTGGGTCAGCCTGGGCACTCCATGGGCAGCAAAAGAATTCTGGTGTGGCACCTTTGCTCGGGCAGGAATCTTCATCTGTGTCAAATTCTGGGAGTGGACCTGGAAGTTTCAGTGCAGGGCTCAAAAAACTAAACAAAAGCTCTTCTTCACAGGAAAGAAAGCCTGGAAACTTGGGCTTTCTGGTGCACTTGGTGGGTCAGCCTGGGCACTCCATGGGCAGCAAGAGATCTCTGTCCTGGCATCTTTGGTCTGGGAGGAATCTTGGTCTGTGAGGATCTTCAGGGAGTAGCACTCGCAGTTTGAGTGCTGGGTACAAAAAAACTAAACAAAAGCTCTTCTTCACAGGAAAGAAAGCCTGGAAGCTTTGGCTTTCTGGTGCACTTGGTGGGTCAGCCTGGGCACTCCATGGGCAGCAGGAGATTTCTGGTCTGGCACCTTTGGTCTGGGAGGAATCTTCATCTGTCTGGAATATTGGGAGTGGGAATGGCAGTTGCAGCGTAGGCCTAAAAAAGCAAACAACAGTCCTTCTCCCAGGAACGAAAGCCTGGAAGCTTTCTGGTGCTCTTGATGGATCAGTCTGGGCACTCCATTTGCAGCAAGGGCTTTTTTGGTGGTACCTTTACTCTGGGAGGAATCTTCATCTGTGTGGAATTCTGGGAGTGGAACTGGAAGTTTCAGTGCAGGGCTGAAAAAACTAAACAAAAGCTCTTATTCAAAGGAAAGAAAGCCTGGAACCTTGGGCTTTCTGGTGCACTTGGTGGATCAGCCTGGGCACTCCATGGGCAGCAAGAGCTTTTTTGGTGGTACCTTTACTCTGGGAGGAATCTTCATCTGTGTGGAATTCTGGGAGTGGAACTGGCAGTTTCAGTGCAGGGCTCAAAAAACCAAAACCAAAAGCTCTTCTTCACAGGAAAGAAAGCCTGGAACTTTTGGCTTTCTGGTGCACTTGGTGGGTCAGCCTGGGCACTCCATGGGCAGCAAGAGATCTCTGTCCTGGCATCTTTGCTCTGGGAGGAATCTTGGTCTGTGAGGATCTTCAGGGAGTAGCACTCGCAGTTTGAGTGCTGGGTACAAAAAAACTAAACAAAAGCTCTTCTTCACAGGAACGAAAGCCTGGAAGCTTTGGCTTTCTGGTGCTCTTGATGGATCAGCCTGGGCACTCCATTTGCAGCAAGGGCTTTTTTGGTGGTACCTTTGCTCTGGGAGGAATCTTCACTTGTGTGGTATTTTAGAGAGTACCACTCGCAGTTTGAGTGCTGGGTACAAAAAAACTAAACAAAAGCTCTTCTTCACAGGAAAGAAAGCCTGGAAGCTTTGGCTTTCTGGTGCACTTGGTGGGTCAGCCTGGGCACTCCATGGGCAGCAAGAGATCTCTGTCCTGGCATCTCTGGTCTGGAAGGAATCTTGGTCTGTCTGGAATATTGGGAATGGGACTGGCAGTTGCAGCACAGGGCTCAAAAAACCAAACAAAAGCCCTTCTCCCTCAGGAAAGAAAGCCTGGAAGCATTGGCTTTCTGGTGCACTTGGTGGGTCAGCCTGGGCACTCCATGGGCAGCAAAAGAATTCTGGTGTGGCACCTTTGCTCGGGCAGGAATCTTCATCTGTGTCAAATTCTGGGAGTGGAACTGGAAGTTTCAGTGCAGGGCTCAAAAAACTAAACAAAAGCTCTTCTTCACAGGAAAGAAAGCCTGGAAACTCGGGCTTTCTGGTGCACTTGGTGGGTCAGCCTGGGCACTCCATGGGCAGCAAGAGATCTCTGTCCTGGCATCTTTGCTCTGGGAGGAATCTTGGTCTGTGAGGATCTTCAGGGAGTAGCACTCGCAGTTTGAGTGCTGGGTACAAAAAAACTAAACAAAAGCTCTTCTTCACAGGAAAGAAAGCCTGGAAGCTTTGGCTTTCTGGTGCACTTGGTGGGTCAGCCTGGGCACTCCATGGGCAGCAGGAGATTTCTGGTCTGGCACCTTTGGTCTGGGAGGAATCTTCATCTGTCTGGAATATTGGGAGTGGGAATGGCAGTTGCAGCGTAGGCCTAAAAAAGCAAACAACAGTCCTTCTCCCCAGGAACGAAAGCCTGGAAGCTTTGGCTTTCTGGTGCTCTTGATGGATCAGTCTGGGCACTCCATTTGCAGCAAGGGCTTTTTGGTGGTACCTTTACTCTGGGAGGGAATCTTCATCTGTGTGGAATTCTGGGAGTGGAACTGGAAGTTTCAGTGCAGGGCTGAAAAAACTAAACAAAAGCTCTTATTCAAAGGAAAGAAAGCCTGGAACCTTGGGCTTTCTGGTGCACTTGGTGGATCAGCCTGGGCACTCCATGGGCAGCACGAGCTTTTTGGTGGTACCTTTACTCTGGGAGGAATCTTCATCTCTGTGGAATTCTGGGAGTGGAACTGGCAGTTTCAGTGCAGGGCTCAAAAAACCAAAAACAAAGATCTTCTTCACAGGAAAGAAAGCCTGGAACTTTTGGCTTTCTGGTGCACTTGGTGGGTCAGCCTGGGCACTCCATGGCAGCAAGAGATCTCTGTCCTGGCATCTCTGGTCTGGAAGGAATCTTGGTCTGTCTGGAATATTGGAAATGGACTGGCAGTTGCAGCACAGGGCTCAAAAACCAAACAAAAGCCCTTCTCCCTCAGGAAAGAAAGCCTGGAAGCTTTGGCTTTCTGGTGCACTTGGTGGGTCAGCCTGGGCACTCCATGGGCAGCAAAAGAATTCTGGTGTGGCACCTTTGCTCGGGCAGGAATCTTCATCTGTGTCAAATTCTGGGAGTGGAACTGGAAGTTTCAGTGCAGGGCTCAAAAAACTAAACAAAAGCTCTTCTTCACAGGAAAGAAAGCCTGGAAGCTTTGGCTTTCTGGTGCACTTGGTGGGTCAGCCTGGGCACTCCATGGGCAGCAGGAGATTTCTGGTCTGGCACCTTTGGTCTGGGAGGAATCTTCATCTGTCTGGAATATTGGGAGTGGGAATGGCAGTTGCAGCGTAGGCCTAAAAAAGCAAACAACAGTCCTTCTCCCCAGGAACGAAAGCCTGGAAGCTTTGGCTTTCTGGTGCTCTTGATGGATCAGCCTGGGCACTCCATTTGCAGCAAGGGCTTTTTTGGTGGTACCTTTGCTCTGGGAGGAATCTTCATCTGTGTGAAATTTTTGGGAGTAGAACTCACAGTTTCAGTGCAGGGCTCCAAAAACTAAACAAAACCTCTTATTCAAAGGAAAGAAAGCCTGGAACCTTGGCTTTCTGGTGCACTTGGTGGATCAGCCTGGGCACTCCATGGGCAGCAAGAGCTTTTTTGGTGGTACCTTTACTCTGGGAGGAATCTTCATCTGTGTGGAATTCTGGGAGTGGAACTGGCAGTTTCAGTGCAGGGCTCAAAAAACCAAAACCAAAAGCTCTTCTTCACAGGAAAGAAAGTCTGGAAGCTTTGGATTCCTGGTGGACTTGGTGGGTCAGCCTGGGCACTCCATGGGCAGCAGGAGATTTCTGGTCTGGTACCTTTGGTCTGGGAGGAATCTTCATCTGTCTGGAATATTGGGAGTGGGAATGGCAGTTACAGCGTAGGCCTAAAAAAGCAAACAACAGTCCTTCTCCCCAGGAACGAAAGCCTGGAAGCTTTGGCTTTCTGGTGCTCTTGATGGATCAGCCTGGGCACTCCATTTGCAGCAAGAGCTTTTTTGGTGGTACCTTTGCTCTGGGAGGAATCTTCACTTGTGTGGAATTTTAGAGGGTACCACTCGCAGTTTGAGTGCTGGGTACAAAAAAACTAAACAAAAGCTCTTCTTCACAGGAAAGAAAGCCTGGAAGCTTTGGCTTTCTGGTGCACTTGGTGGGTCAGCCTGGGCACTCCATGGGCAGCAAAAGAATTCTGGTCTGGCACCTTTGCTCGGGCAGGAATCTTCATCTGTGTGGAATTTTTGGGAGTGGAACTGGAAGTTTCAGTGCAGGGCTGAAAAAACTAAACAAAAGCTCTTCTTCACAGGAAAGAAAGCCTGGAACCTTGGGCTTTCTGGTGCACTTGGTGGGTCAGCCTGGGCACTCCATGGGCAGCAAGAGATCTTTGTCCTTGCATCTTTGGTCTGGAAGGAATCTTGGTCTGTCTGGAATATTCAGAGTGGGACTGGCAATTGCAGCACAGGGCTGAAAAAAGCAAACAACAGCCCTTCTCCCTCAGGAAAGAAAGCCTGGAAGCTTTGGCTTTCTGGTGCACTTGGTGGGTCAGCCTGGGCACTCCATGGGCAGCAAGAGCTTTTTTGGTGGTACCTTTACTCTGGGAGGAATCTCATTCTGTGTGGAATTCTGGGAGTGGAACTGGCAGTTTCAGTGCAGGGCTCAAAAAACCAAAACCAAAAGCTCTTCTTCACAGGAAAGAAAGCCTGGAACTTTTGGCTTTCTGGTGCACTTGGTGGTCAGCCTGGGCACTCCATGGGCAGCAAGAGCTTTTTTAGTGGTACCTTTGGTCTGGGAGGAATCTTCATCTTTGTGGAATTTTAGAGTGTACCACTCGCATTTTCAGTGCTGAGCAAAAAAAGCTAAACAAAACCTCTTCTTCACAGGAAAGAAAGCCTGGAAGCTTTGGCTTTCTGGTGCACTTGGTGGGTCAGCCTGGGCACTCCATGGGCAGCAGGAGATTTCTGGTCTGGCACCTTTGGTCTGGGAGGAATCTTCATCTGTCTGGAGTATTGGGAGTGGGAATGGCAGTTGAAGCACAGGGCTGAAAAAGCAAACAAAAGCCCTTCTCCCTCAGGAAAGAAAGCCTGGAAGCTTTGGCTTTCTGGGCACTTGGTGGTCAGCCTGGGCACACCATGGGCAGCAAAAGAATTCTGGTGTGGCACCTTTGCTCGGGCAGGAATCTTCATCTGTGTCGAAATCTGGGAGTGGAACTGGAAGTTTCAGTGCAGGGCTGAAAAAACTAAACAAAAGCTCTTATTCAAAGGAAAGAAAGCCTGGAACCTTGGGCTTTCTGGTGCACTTGGTGGGTCAGCCTGGGCACTCCATGGGCAGCAAGAGGTTTTTTGGTGGTACCTTTACTCTGGGAGGAATCTTCATCTCTGTGGAATTCTGGGAGTGGAACTGGAAGTTTCAGTGCAGGGCTCAAAAAACCAAAACCAAAAGCTCTTCTTCACAGGAAAGAAAGCCTGGAACTTTTGGCTTCTGGTGCACTTGGTGGGTCAGCCTGGGCACTCCATGGGCAGCAAGAGATCTCTGTCCTGGCATCTTTGGTCTGGGAGGAATCTTGGTCTGTGAGGATCTTCAGGGAGTTAGCACTCGCAGTTTGAGTGCTGGGTACAAAAAAAAACTAAACAAAGCTCTTCTTCACAGGAACGAAAGCTGGAAGCTTTGGCTGTCTGGTGCTCTGATGGACAGCCTGGGCACTCCATTTGCAGCAAGGGCTTTTTTGGTGGTACCTGTTGCCTGGGAGGAATCTTCCTTGTGTGGTATTTTAGAGAGTACCACTCGCTAGTTTGAGTGCTGGGTACAAAAAACTAAACAAAAAGCTCTTCTTCACAGGAAAGAAAGGCCTGGAAGCTTTGGCTTTCTGGTGCACTTGGTGGGTCAGCCTGGGCACTCCATGGGCAGCAGAGATTTCTGGTCTGGCACCTTTGGTCTGGGAGGAATCTTCATCTGTCTGGAATATTGGGAGTGGAATGGCAGTTGCGCGTAGGCC